>NW_028121453.1:0-626893 GCF_965183815.1 Platalea leucorodia
TCTCATCTCTATTTCTGTAATGGTGGCCTAGATGTGTAAACCTTTCCCTGGATGCTATTTACTGAAGAACCTGGTCTGACCTCAGAGCTGGCCCTTCTTGGAGCTGAGAATTGGATTACAGACCACCTGAGCACCCTTCCAACCTAAATTGTCCTGTGAGCACATGATGCAGAGGCCCTCACCTCCACCTTAATCTTTTCTCCTAGGGCACATGGTCAAGACTCAGGCTCCTGGAAGGGTTGGTGGGAAAGAGCCTGCAGGGGGACTGTAGTCCAGCCTCCAGGCTGGCTGTGACTTTGTGGAGCAAAGGAGAGTTCCAAAGGTGGAGATCAGAGAAACGCTCATCCTAGTCCATTTTATCTTTCCTATTTTCCTGCCAAGAAGCAGTTTGTGGCTGTTGCCTCTTTCATAGGCCACTGCAGAAGAGAGCTTGGATCTGTCACCTCTCCAGGTGGGCGTAGGCTCTTATTAGGTTGCCCCATGCCTCCACTTCAGCAGGCTAGAGAGGCCCAGCTCCCTCAGACTCTCCTCACACCTCCTGCTTTAGGCTCCTCACTCCTTCTTGGCAGACCTCCTCTGGACCCCCTCCAGTCTCTCCACTTTCCTTTTGAAATGCAAAGCCCACGGGCTCCTATGGCAGCCATCGTGACTCGCAGGCCCTTCTCCTCAGGGCACTCCTTAGCTGGTATGGTCACTGCCCATGCTGCTGCATGCAGTTGTTCTCCAGCTTTTCCTTCTAAACCTTCAGGTTTCTGTTGGCCAAATCCCCAGAGGTGTCGAGGTCCCTCTGGACTGAACCTCCAGCAGTCAAGCACTGAAAGTACATGTGCTGATGCCCATCCTGAGTCATGGTGCCTTTAACAAGACCATAACTTAAGCAGCTGCAGGACACTAATGATGATAAGAAAAGAGTACTAGTGTAATGGAGTTGCTAATCAAGGGAGAAAGCACTGTGATAACCATCTCAGAAACAGCAAAGGTGGGTACAAAGTGAGGAAAGGCAGCGCCAGTGGGGAAATGGTGAAAAGGGGTTGGCTTTTTGCAGGGGAGGGGCTAAGGCTGGTTCAAGAGTAGCACTTGAGAGGTGGGAAATTAATGAAAAGGAAATGAATGGTGAAGCAAAGGAAGTGACCAGGGCTGTGTGGGGATACCTGTCAAGTAGCCCTGCATCTGAGCCACACAGCCTGGAGCAGGACAAGCAAGCTGCAGCTGCTCTGACTGTACTGACATGTGACTTTCTTCCAGGGTCACAGGAAACCTGAGAGCTTTCCTTACCGTCACCACTGCCTTACTGAAGTAGGATTTACCCTTGGTAAGTCCATGCTGACTGCTTTTGGGCACCCTCATCTCTTTTAGGTGCCCAGAGAAGTCACCCAAGAGGACTCTAATTGATGGCAGACTCCTCACCACAGTGAGCTTGTACAGCCTGGGGTTCCCAGGGTCGCACCTTGGGCCCCTTTCAAAGATGGGTGCAACATTGCCTTGTCCTCACTCACAAGAGACCTCTGCCCATCCCAAGTCAAAAGGGAGATTCAAAAGAAATATCAGTCTTCGCCTGTAACTTCATTACCACTATTTTGCCTGTGACACAGTCTGTTCAGTTTCTCTAATCTTTCATATATTTGCACCTGTCCTGATACAATGGCCATTTCTGAAGACATCTTTGCAGATGCCGACTGCCTCGGCAAAGGCCCTTGCCATTTTTCTCCAGTTTTCTCCTCCCCTTGCTCTTTGTTCATTCCGATACCTCTCACCTCTGCAGCTGCTTTGAGCTTCAGGGAGTAAAAGCTTACTTCTCATTCAACAGTCTAATTGTCTCCTTAGCCAGCTCTTTAATTGTCTTTATGTCTATCTTTTTGTATCCACCTACCTACCCTATGCTGCTGCTTTGAGCTTCAGGGAGTAAATTTGGCCTGTCTTTCAGCAGTCTAATTGTCTCTTCAGCCAACTTTTTAGTTATATCTCTTTATGTATCTACCTATCTAAAATAAAAATAAAATAAAAAATAAAAATAAAAATATTTCTCATAAGATTATCCCTTGTAGAAAGGCAACCTCATTAGAGGTAACTTGAATTGAGCATATGGTTACAGAGTGTGTTATGAAACCCAATCATGCTTTACTTTGCTTGCAAATAGGAAAAATTCTTCTGTGCCTGTGTGCAGCCAGTTCTCGAAGGAGAGCAGGTGGGAAATGGTGCAATGGAGCTGTGACATCCAGCTGCAGACTCCAGGGCAGAAGTCTGATGCAAGGAACAGTGATGCAAATCCCAGGGGGCCAATGTCAGAAATGGTGAGGTTTGGGAGGGAAGGAGCAAGGTTGTCCATACAGTGTCAGACCTCAAGGGACTGATTCTGCTACCTGTCCAGACCTCCTGAGGAGCCACTCTGGATCATTATCACTTGGAGAATGCTGCTATAACCTCCTCTCTAAACTAAAAGGTAATACAGTATTCCTTTTAAAAGAAAAAATAATTCTTATTAGGTGCACTTTGAAATCTTCCTCCTTAACTACACTATGAAACAGCTCCAATTAGTGATACAAGTCTTGAAGACTTGAAGAAAATTACAGAAAGATAAAGAGCTCGTTAGGGCATTTGGGGCTCATTCCATGAACCTCAGATACTGAGAGGAGACTGAACAAACTGCTCAAGAAGTCAAAGTCAGAAGCAAACCCCAAAGTACCTTGAAGTATTAATGGGCCCCACTGAGGACCATTACTGACAAAGCCTCCCCATGGACTTGTTAGAGCAGATAATTGGAGGCCATGATTGCAGGTAGGCAAAGGCACTGTGCAGGTGCCTGTAACGCTGAGCAAACCCTTTGGTTTGTTTTATGAAGCAGAAAGGCCAAACCCTGACCCCCAGGCCCTGGGAAGGCAGATCCCGAGACCCTCCAATTAAAGTTCCATCTCACCAGCCTTGATGGCAGAGGCAACTGCTATAGGCAAGACGACAAAGACCTCAGTCCTGTTGGGCCTTTCAGCCTTGCTAGAGCCCTTGGCCATCTCTGCTGCAGGCTGTCCTACACTGTCCCATGTCTGCACCTCTTTCCCTTCAGGCTGCTGACATCCTTCTTGCTTTCCCACCTACCTCTCACCCTGGCATTTCTATACCTTCACTGATGGCTCTTTACTCTCACTGGCCATTCCTTGAAACACAAAGCCATGGGCTGATCCAGACTCCCTCTGGGTCACCTCTTGCACCACAAGGCCGACCTTTCAGTGACATTTCTTTTTCCTCACATCTAGTCTGAACCTTCCAAGCTGCTCTTTGTGGAGGTTTCCTTCTCTTCCCACTACCAAGAAAAGCTCCATCATCTCTGAAAACACCCTTCAAGCAGATACAGGCTACTACTGTAGTGCCCTGAGCCTCCACTTCACCAGGCTAAAGAAGCCCCAGTCCCTCAGCCTCTCCACACAGGCCCCAAACCCCATCCTGCCAGATCTCCTCTAGAACCCCTCCAGTTCCTCCCATTCCTCCAGACCAGGGAGCCCCACACCCAGACACACTAGTCCAGATGTGGCCACACCAGTGCTGAGACAAGGGGGATGATAACTCCCTTCTCTGGGTGCCCATGCTCCAACCAATGCAGCCCTCTCTGCAGCTGGCTTTCTTCATGGTGAGCAGGTACCACTGCCTCCTATGGCATTCCTCTTAGTGCCCAGGCCCTTCTTCTCAGGGGCACTCCGCAGCTGCTCAGGTCCCAGCCTGCCCTCATGTTTGGGCTTATTCTGCCCCAAAAAAAGCACGTGCAACTTCTCCTTGTAAAACTTCCTGAGGTTTCTGTTGCCAAATCCCAGAGTTTCTCAAGGTGCCTCTGGAGTGAAGCTCTGTTGGCACAGCTGTTACTGTGTACGGACAGATGGCCCACCAGCTTAGTGGTGCCTCTGACAAGATAACAGCATGAGGAATTGCAGGACACTACAGCTAATAGAAGGAGGTACTGGTTTAATGGAATTGCTGACCAAGGCAGGAATTGCCATGATGACAAGCTCAGAATCACCAAATGAGGGTACACAGGAAGCCAAAGTAGGGCCAGGGAGGCAAGGGTAAAGAGAGATGTGCTGCTTGCATGGGAGGGTACTGGGGTGGTCAAGGGGAAGAAATTGTGAGTGGGAAAAGAGGGGAAAAGGAAAGAAAAGTTGAAGTAAAGGAAATAATCAGGGTCTTTGAGGGGTACCTGCCAAGCAGCCCTGCATCTGAGCAATAGTGCCTGGAGTGGGACAAGAAAGCCACAGATCATCTGACCAAGCCTCTTTCTGGCTGACTTCAGTGGTCACGGGGAACCTGAGTGCTTTCCCTCCCATCATAAAGGAAAGAGCTGTTGTGAATGGAAGCACAGAATCATTCCTGCTGGAAGGGACCTCAAGAGATCTCTAGGCCAACCTCCTGCTCTCAGCAGGGTCAGCGATGGGCTCAGAGCAGGTTGCTCAGGAACTTATTCATTTTGGGCTTGAAAAGATCCAAAGATGGAGATGACACAAGCTCTCTGGGAAATCTGCTTCAGTGCTTGAGTGTCCTGATGGGGAGAAGGATTTTCCTCTCTTGTTTCAGCTGATGCCCAGTGGCCCTCATCCTCCCATCATGCACAATAGTGAAGAGCCTGGCTCCATTTTCTTGCTGGTACCCAAGAAGACGTGGGAAGGCTGTTATTAGGTCTCCCCAAAGCTTCCTCTCCTCTCCTCTCCTCTCCTCTCCTCTCCTCTCCTCTCCTCTCCTCTCCTCTCCTCTCCTCTCCTCTCCTCTCCTCTCCTCTCCTCTCCTCTCCTCTCCTCTCCTCTCCTCTCCTCTCCTCTCCTCTCCTCTCCTCTCCTCTCCTCTCCTCTCCTCTCCTCTCCTCTCCTCTCCTCTCCCCTCCCCTCCCCTCCCCTCCCCTCCCCTCCCCTCCCCTCCCCTACTGGCTTTGCACCTTTGCAGCGAAGGCATCCTGGGCTGCATGAGGAGTTTTAGGGTTTTCTACCCTACCACTCACTCACACTGCAGCCAAAGCTGCCCTCCACATCTTCCACCAGTCCTGCCTTATCTTCTTGTGAAAAACAAGTCCAGGAGAGCATCCCCCCATGTTGGGTCAGGGATCACCTTCCACCTGCCCTCTAAGGAAGGCCTTCTAGCAGAGGTCCATGGTCTTCAAAATCCCCAGTGGCTACCAGGGCCGAAATTTGTGTCCCTTCCGCCAGCTGCCTAGAGGACACCTCATCCTCTTCCCAGCCTTCCTCAGGCAGTTCAGGGATCCTGACCAGAAGACCACTGTACATCAAGGAGTTAGTCATCCATGTAATGGTAAATCTGAGGAGACCCAGGCCTGTGCTGTGCTGTGCTCCATGTTCAGCTTGGCCTTCGGGCTGTGTTGTGCTGAGCATATTGCTGGGTTGCAGGATAAACTTGATTGTAATGAGAAGTCTGCAGGAAGCTCCCACCTGGTGCCGGTGATTAGGCCAACTGCTTGTCCTTCCTTTTATCTAAAACTGCAACAACAAATTCACATGTGAACCCCCTCTTTTGGGGGCATTAGAAATGATGACTTGAATTTTTCCTTTATAAGAAAACACTGAAAGAGATCACAGGAGCAAAATGGGATAACCCTTCTACAGATGGGGTCTGCAAGACTTGCTGCACCAGCTGACTGGACAGAAGGAACCTCACCGGGATCTTCCAAGCCACGTGCCTGCTGCTGGCCTTTCAGCTTCTCCAGTAGACACAACCAAATCACGTGGGCACTTCTGTCCCATCGGGTACTCAGGTGGAAGGGACATGACAGCCCCTGTCCAAGCCCTCTTCCTGCATGGGCCTACCAGGTACTTAGGGATTCCCACAATCAACTTGCCAACCACGTGCCTTCTGCTGGTCTGGCAGAGACCCTGGCAGATGTGAGCCTCAAAGCACGTATCCCAGCCATGAGTCAAGGGCTGAGCTATCAGCTAATGCAGAAAGAAGTGACCTCACAGTCCCGTTCCCAGCCATGTTCCTGCTGCTGCCCTACCAACTCCAGAGACAGAAGTGACCTCACAGCCACCTTCAAGGCCTTGTGCCTCCTGCTGGCCCAGGAGATCCTGAGGCACAGCTGACCTCACCATAGCATTCCCACCCATCTCCTCCTTGTGGCCTATGAGCCGATCAGATACAGGTCACCTCACATTCCTCTTCCAGTGCCATGCGACTGTTCTGGGACCTCACGATGCCCCTCCTGCCCCAAGGGGCCAAACAGCTTAAGTTAGGGTTAGGAAAGGGATGAAGGTGAGGGGATTAGAGCACGGGAAATAAGGGCTTTGGAGCTTAGGTGTTGAGGTTAGGGTTTAGGGACTAAACTGGGGATGGGGATTAGGATGGCTGGCTGGATGGCTGGGGATTAGGCAAAGGTTTATAGGGTAGGTTTGGTGTTCTGCTGAGGGTGTCTATTTAGTGTTTAGGCTAGGGGCTACCTTTGTGGATGAGGGTTTTGTTTGGGCCTGGGGTGAGGGCTAGGGTTAAGGCCAACATTTTAATGCTAGAGGTGTGGGCAAGGGATTAGGGTGATCAATAGGGTAAGAGTACGGGTAAGGGGTTCTGTGTTTGGACTTTGGTTTCGAGGTAAACTTTGAGATGAGGGATTGGAGTAGTGGATTCCTTGCAGGGTGAGGGGTAGCATTTAGGGGCAGGCTTAGGACTTAAGGTTGTTGGTTAGAAATAGGGTAAAGGCCTGACATGAATTTTTTCACGGTCACTGTCACAGTGGCATCAAAATTACCTGAATGGATCTTAGCTCTCCAAAATCTTTCATTTCTTTTGGCCAAGCCCCTCTTCCCTCCCCCAAACCTACCATCTTCCAGTCCCAGCTAGCCCTGACCTCCCCAAAGCTTTCATCTTGTTGGGGACAGTAATGTAAGGGCTTTCAAGACCTCCAAGTATCTGTCTGCCCACTGCTGGCCAGTCCGAAGTGCCCTCAGAGCCAGCAGCCAAGGGGACACAATGTGCTGCTGTGCTGGAGAGGTCCCTGCTCAGCCACCCCAGCAGTGCTGGCGGCAGGTGATGCCCTCCCCCACCCCCGAGGTACTCTGCCTGCATCCCAGCTCATGCTCCAGAAGGGCTCCCATATCTCCTGGGACGCATTTCCCACACGGGTGCTTCAGCTACCCCAGGGCATCCTGGAGGCAGTGACCACCTCTGTGTGGATAACTGAAGCAAGGGCTGAACATAGATTTTAGGACAAACGTGAAACCTCTGCAGGAAAGAACTCTTTGGAAGAGCTGAAAAAGTCTTCCTTTCCCGCATTGCTAGGTTTTTTAATGAATTTTCCTTATTTGTTTCAAAGGTTTTCTTTTTAAACAGCACCAAGGGCATGTACTAGCAAGCTGATTATGCTCTCTTTCACTATGTGAATAGTTTTCTGCAGCCACTTATCAAAATAAATGTTCTTCCCGATGGTTCAAATGGAGAAACATTGCTCAGAGGAACTACTGTGTTTATACTGGCACATTTTCTCTCTCTAATTCTGCCCCTCTGTCTTTTCTCCTTCCTCTGCCTATTCTGTCTTCAAGTGAAAGACTCTTTGAATGACCGAATAACTCATGTTGGAAGAGACCTGAACATTGTCTTGTCTGACTCTTCTGCTCAAGACGGGGCGACCTAGAGGAGATATCTCAAAGGCTCCCCTCAGCTTGCCCTCATCTACAAAGGAGCTGAAGGTGAGCTCCATCCCACCATCCAGGGAGATAACAAAGATAACTCAGCAGTGTTGGCCCAAGTGCTGGTCACAGAGCAATGCCAAAAGTGATGGGCTGCCAGGAGGACTCCGTACCACTGATGACATCGGGGCCTAATCGTCCAGCATAACTCCCACTCACATCATCATCTACTTCTTCAGTCCAGGTATGACCAGTCTGGCTATAAGGAGATCATGGGAGACCATGTCTAAGGCCTTGTCAAAGTCCAGGGACACAACATCATTGCCTAATTTCCCCTCCCATATAGGTTCAGCAATGTTTTTCTTTGCCTTCAAGTACCTGGAGATGGCTGCAGGAGGACTTGCCCCATCACCTTCCAAGGGACTGAGGAGAAGCTGACCAGCCTGTAATTCTCCCAGACCTCCTTCTTGCCCTTCCTGAAGATGGGTTTGATATTTGCCTTTTCTGAGGACCTTGGAACCTCCCTGATGGCTCTGGCATTTCTGAGATGTTTGAGAGTGTTCTCGTGTTGACACTGGCCACCTCCACCAACACCTCTTTACTCCTTCCCACACCAGGACCAGCTCAAGGCAGCACTTTCTCTGCCCCTCTGGGCTCCCTTGAGGTGCTCCTGGGGCTCCAGGGAAACCTGCTGTGCAACAGGCTGAAGTCATCACTGATGTTCCCTCCCTCAGCTGGGGAGAGACACTTCTTTCCAGTAGTGTCATTTCTCGAAACAGAGACTGAGTTTTCAGGTCCCGTCATTAGACAGGAAACCAAGACAGTGACCAGGAGGGATCTCCTTTAGCCCTCCTGAGGGAAGGCATTCAACTGAGTCAATGGAGGCATCTCATCCTGGCTCTGTGGTCCTGGGGCTAGAAGGGGTCTCAGCTCCCTCCCATGCAGACCACAACCCCCAGGATGGGGATTCCTCTTGCATAGTTCAGGTGTGCACAAAACAGGCACCTGCATGTGAGCTTCTTGTCTCAGCTCCCATGGTAATTAGTGAAGATGAAGGCCATGAGTGAGCTGCTCAGACACAAACACCTGGTGACATTTGAGGTGCCAGAGGTGACCAAGATGCATGCTGGTCACTGTGAGCTCTAATGGAGCATCTGGGGGCATCACCTTGGAGGCTGATGGGAAATTCCATTGGCCAGATGAAATGACAGCAGATGCCCACATGTAGGACAACTGAACCTGTAGATATTCCTTACATCCTGGGCAGCCTATAGAGGTCTTCAGCTGACCAAATGCAGCCATGTGCCATAGGGAGAGCTAAGTCTCTCTCTTTCTGTTCTCCATCAGCTGTATTTTCTACATGTCCTTCAAGTAGAATGGCAGTTTTGTCAAGCGCATCCCTTGCACTCTAATTGTGCACTCTAATTGACCTAGTTCAGGCCAGCTGAATCTTAATTTAATAGCCAAATACAGGCCTGTAGTGCTATGTGAGATGCCAGGATGCTCCAGCCCAACTGCATGCAGCTGACATGGACAGCACAGGGCCTGTACAGGAACCCCCTCCCCATTCAGACTCATTGTGTGACAGGCACCACCCAGGGCATCTCAGACAGATTCGGTGCCTTTGGGCCAATGTCTGAATCCCACCACTGCACTGACGTGAGGTCTGTCCCTTCTCTCTCCAGCAGATGCTGGGCAGTGCATGAATACCAAGCACATCACACCAGGGTCTACACTCCTGTGCATTCCCTCTCAAACTCTGCTGTTCTTCTGTCCCCCATCGTTTAACCATGCCCTTGATGTCACAGACATGCATCAGGCTGGTGATTTTCATTCTGCCTCTATCACAGCATGTCCACAGCCAAGGGCACTCTCAACATCATCTCTTCCTTCCTGTGATTCACCTCCACCACAGAGGCTGCAGAGACGCCACAGACAGCAAACTCCTCTCCTGCTTGGACTGAACAGCTCTGTTTCTCTTTGGCCTTGCAGAGAGCAGGGTTTGCCGCCTTTGTGGGCACCTCATTTCTTCTTCACATTGCCATCTGCTCTCCACTCCAACATGTCTCTGCTCTGAAGCAAAGCCTTTGCACGCTTGAGGTCTTGGGTAGCAGGTTTCCCTCTTGCAAGTCTGCTCTCAGCCCAAAGGTGCCACAGCTGAGGTGCTGCAGCCCAGCCATGCACCCATGCCCTCAGCCTGGGGCACAGGCAGGAGGAGCTGGAGCCCTGCATGCAATCCCTTCATCCCACTTGGAGGGAATAACAGCTGAGGTGTGTTGGGACAGCTGACATGATTGGGGTGCTGTGATGGGTGGGTAGAGGATCATCAGGAGAGACAGGCCAGAAGGATGAGGAGGGAGGTGTCCCCAGTGTGAAGGAGCTGCTTAGATGTGTGAAGCTCCTCTGTGGGATGAACAAACTGGGGGAGCCCTTGTGGGTGAGGGTCAGAGGAGAGGCTGATAAGGCTGACAATGTGGTGGGAGACAAAGAACCCATGGAAGTCCCCCTGTGGACTTTCATTACCCTGGCATTCACTGGAAGGAGACCACAACAGCATGCAAACAGTCCTGGAGGTTTCTGGGGGGGTTTGGGACACAGCTTGGGACACAGAACTTTGTAGCACAGCTGCCAGATTGGCCAAAAATGGTGACACTCGCCTGCATCTGTTAGTCTCAAAGAAGGCAGAGCTGGCCATGGATGTGAAAACCAGTGTCAGCCTTGGCTGTCGTGACCATGCAAGAGTGGGGTGTCACCTCCCAGGGGGAAGGAGAACAGAAGAGTGCAGATGCTAGCCCTCAGAGCAGCAGACTTTGGCCTGGTCTTGTGACTTTAAGTGGGGGATCCCCTATGAGCGGCTCAGAAGAGCAGCAGAGCTCAGTACAGCTGGTCTGCAAGGACAGTGTCTTTCAAGTCTGAGAGTGTGCAGACCAAGAGTCAGAAGAACAAGCAGAGATCTCAAGAGAGAAACGTGGGGAACCAGCAGACTCATGGGGGAAGCTCCATAGGAAAAAGGCAGCATACAAGAGGTGGATGCAAGGATTGAAACAAAGGAGGAATTCAGAAATGTGGTTGGTTTTAGGAAAGCCAGAGCTCCCGTAGAGTTGACACTTGCAAGGGAGTTCAAGGGCACAATGTTACCACTTCAGGAACAGTTAAAGAAGAAATGAAGTCAACATGTGGCCACTGCTGAATTGAGTTAGGTAGGCATAGATAGGTGTGAGGCACTCTTGGCCTTTGTCTTCACCAGCAAGGTCTCCTGGTTCCGTGTGCCTAAGAGGCAGAACCCCAGGTGAAATCCAGCAGTGGATGGAGATCAAGTCAGGGGTTACTTAGGGAAGGTCAGCCCTTCATAGTCCCTTGGACCAGATGGGATGAATCCAAGGCTGCTGAGAGACCAGGCTGATGTCATAGCAGGGCTCCTCTGCTACATTCTGGAAGGCCATCATGACTGGAGAAAGCCAAAGGCAAATCTTGCATACATCTTCTAAAAAGGCCCAAGGGCTGAGCAGGGGAGTTACAGGCTGCAGCGACAGAGGCCAGGGGCTGCGTGGCTGGGCAGCAGCTCTGTGGAGAAGGCTCTGGTGGTCCTTGAGTTTCCTTAGGCAAAACATGAGCCAGCAGAGGATCCTGGGCTGTATGAGCAGGGCTACAGGCAGAAGAAGTGATTCTCCCCCTCCGCTTGGCACTTTTTACACCACATCCAGAATCCTTGCCCAGGTTTAGAGCCTGTGCAATGACAGTGAGACATGGGCAAAGAGGAGCCACGTCACTGGAGGGCCACTAAGATGGCAATCCTTCCATTACCCTTCAAGTGTTTGTGTGATTTCCCCAACAATACCAGTATCTGCAACAACAACAACAACAACAAAAGCACTGATCTGCCTAAATATAAATACCTGCAGTGGAGCAGTCTGCATCCATGGTAGCCACTTTGGGCAATGTCAATTAAATCAGTATTTGCAATATAGGGCATGATGCCCAATCCAAAAGTACATACCAAAAGCGGTTCAGAATAAAGGCTGCTGTGGTTTAACTGGGCAGGCAGCTAAACACCATGCAGTTGTTTGCTCACTTTCCTCCCTGCAGTGGAACAGAGGAGAAAATTGGAAAAAAAATACCAAAACCGTGGGTTGAGACAAAGACAGTTGAATAGGACAGCAGAGGAAGATAAAATAATGGTGATAATAATAATAATAACAACAACAACAATAACAACAATAAAAGAATATACAAACCAGTGATGCACAATTCAATTGCTCACCACCTGCTGACTGATGCCCACCCCGTCCCCGAGCAGCGATCGCTGCCCCCCAGCAGACTCCCTCCGGTTTCTTTACTGAGCATGACGTCATATGGTATGGAACAGGCTTTTGGCCAGGTTGGCTCAGCTGTCCTGGCTGTGCTCCCTCCCAGCTTCTTGTGCACCTGGCAGAGCATGGGAAGCTGAAAACTCCTTGACTAACGTAAGGACTACTTAGCCACAGCTAAAACGTCAGTGTGTTCTCAGCATTATTCTCATCCTAAATCCAAAACACAGCACTCTACCAGCTACTAGGAAGAAAATTAACTCTAATCCAGCTGAAACCAAGAGGCTTGAGTACTATCAACTTCATTGCTAAAAGAGAGGGAGATGGAGGGATCTCAGAGCTTCCTGGTTCCTGTAGAAGATTTCAGGCCTCCAAGAAAGGAGCTGAAGATAACAGTTTTCAACTAGCATAGCCTTTAGATCATTTCACGTGTGAGGGATCTGCTCCCCCATTTCAGTCACTGGCACCCAGAAACCTCACCTGCTTTGCCTTCCTCTCCTCCCAAAGCCTGACCAAGTGATGGGAGGAAAGGCAGCCAAAAGAGTGTAGGCCTCTGTGAATCAGCTGGGGTCTGGCACTTGGAGGGCCATGGTGTCATTCCCTTGTACACCCCATAAAGAATCAAGCTGGGAAGTGAGTCTGCAAGTCTGACTCAACAAGGTGCATAGACAGGCAAGGCTGTGTCTATGGCTGTGTCTGGAGACCCGTACACCTCCAGCATAGATCCAGCTGGGTGAAAGTGGGCATAAATGGTGTCCAGGGCCCATGGACAGAGGTGGGGGTGGAAGCCGCAGGTAGTGCTGGTCAGGGCTGTGAAGGTCTATGGATGCTCTCAGGGCCCTGACAATGCCCGCATGGGATCCCATGTGCCAGTGCCCACAGGAGGCCAAATTCTCTTTCCCTGATGTGCAGGGTCTGCTCTGTGCTTCTCTCCTTCCTCATGTCCCTGGGGATCTGGAGACCACAATTTCATGGCCACTACAGCCTTCAGGTCTTCACATGCCTGACCAGCTCTTCCTCTTTTGGGAGTACCAGACCCAGGAGAGCAGAAGACTGGGTGGCCCATTCAGAAGCTGACCCACACACAAGGCACCATCTAACCTGTAACATGTCCCATAGAGACCCTCCATATATCTGAGCTGCCCTCACATCACACAAGGCATCCCCCACTTCTCATCTCCCCTCTCAGTCTCTCCTCATGATGCTGTATCTCCATTACCACAAAAGCCATGGGAGCTGTCCTTCCCCACCTCACCTCTTATTCCCCTGATGTCACAGCTCTGTGATGGCACACAGGGCTCCTGCTCTCTGTGCCCCAGGCTGTGGGCTTGGTGCCCATTTGGGCTGCAGCACCTCAGATGTGGCACCAGGGCCAAGGGCAGACTTGTCACATGGAAACCTGGTCCCCAGAGATGGGAGCCCGTGTGTGGCAAGGCTTGGCTTCCCAGCAGAGGCATGCTGGAGTGGGTGGCAGGTGGTGCCATAATGATGGATGAGGTTCCCCCACGGAGAGCAAAAGCTGCAGTCCCCAAGGGCAGAGAGCAAGAGGCCTGGGCTGTGCAGCCCTGGCAGGAGAGGGCTTTGCTGTGCCAGGTGACTCTGCGGCACCGTGGGGCCTGTGCCAGAGGTGGAGCTGAGCTGCAAGAAGGACAAGGTGCTGCTGAGAAAGTCCCTGGGGGAGGGCAGCCTGTGACCCAGCCACACTGTGGACATCATGCTGAGGGCTGACTGGACAGAAAGCAGCTCTGCAGAGAAGGATCTTGGCATCCCGGAGGAGAAGCAGCTGAGCAGGATCTGAATTGCACCCTTGCGGCAAAGGCCAACAGCGTCCTGGGCTGCATTAGGAAAAGCCTTGCTGGCAGATGGAGGGAGGTGACCCTTCCCCTCCACTCAGCACTGGGGAGGCCCCATCTGGAGTGCTGTGTCCAGTGCTGGGCTCCTCACTACAATAAAGATGTTGACCTACGAAAGCAAGTCCAGCAAAGGCCATAAAGCTGTTTTAAGGGACTGCAGCATCTTTCATAGGAGGAAAGGCTGAGATGTGGGACTGTTCAGTCTGGAGAAGAAAAGCCTCGGAGGGATCTTATTCATGCATATAAATTCCTGATGGGATAGCATGAAGACCAGGGAGCCAAACTCTTCTCAGTAGTTCCCAGTGACAAGACAAGGGGCGATGGACACAGCTAAAAACACATGAAATGCCATCTGAACCCAAGAAAGCACTTTTTGACTGTGAGGGTGGTCAGCCACTGGAAAAAGTTGCCAAGAGAGGTTGTGGAGCCTATATCCATGGAGATATTCCAACCCCAGCTAGACAAGGTGCTCAGCAACCTGCTCTAGCTGACCCTGCCTCACTTGGAGGGTTGAACTAGATGATCTCCAGAGGTCCCTTCCAATCTCAACATTTCCATGATTCTGTGAGTATGAAGGAGAAAAGTAAGAGAGAAAGAAAGGAACAACACCTAGCCTTGACTGCAAATACAGTGGGATCCCATGGAGAGGACCCACGCTGGAGCATGGGGAGAAGTGTGAGAAGGAAGGAGCAGCAGAGATGTTCTGTAGTGACTGTTAGCCCCCTCTTCACCATCCCCTCTGCTCCTCATGGTGTTAGGTAGGTAGAAGAACTAGAAACAATGGAGTAATTTGAGCCTGGGAGAAAGTGTGAGGGGAATGGTCTTCAATATTTTTGTCATTGTTTCTCACAATCCAAATCTTTTTATAATTGGCAACAAATGAATTTGATCTTCCCCAAGTCAACGGGTCTTTGCCCATGATGGTATTCGGTAACTGATCTCCTTTACTTTATCTTGACCCATGAGTTATTCCATCTTATTTTCTCCCCTTGTCCTGCTGAGGCAGGGGAGTGAGTGAGCAGCTGGGTGGGTGTCTGGCTGCTGGCCAGGCTAACCCACTACAGGACCACCACATCAGGACTGCTGCGTCCAGCATGGGGCTTCCCAGCACAAGAAAGACCCTGACAGATTGGAGCAAGTCCTGCAGAGGCCAGAAGGGTGGCTGGGGCCTGGAGCACATTCTGGACAAGGAGAAGCTGAGAGAGATGGGTTCTTTAGAAATCGTTCAGAACAAAACACAGGAGCAAGAACCCAGGCCGGTTGGTGGGATCTCAATCAATGGAGATATTCAGTCTTTGTTGAGACAAGGCCATGAGCACCTGTTCAAACTGGATCTGTCTAAGAACGGGCTTGGCTGAGAGAGCAGCTGTGGCAAGAGCTATGGGGCTTGTGCGCAATAAATGTCAGTAGGAAACTGGTTCCCTTTTTCTTAATACTGGTGGTGGAGTTGGGCATCACTGAGCCCCGGAGGAGGATGGGAGTGACCATGCAGGAAACGTCCCTTCTCAGGGCTGGGGTGTACGAACAGAGGTGGAAATGGCTGGTGTGTGGCACTGATCTGGGACAGTTTTCCCAGGGCAGCTTCCCCAGGATGTCCAGGGAATATCGCACAGACCTGGCCGCTCTCTTCTGCACCTTTGGTGCCTTGCTTCCTTCACCATGATGCCTGACTCTGCACTGTCAGCACCCTGCTGGGGGCCCCCACCCTGCACACTCACACAGCTTAGCTCTACACTGGGGCTTTCCTCTCCCAGGCACTTCCCAGCCCAGACCAGCCCCTCCCCAGCTCTCCCCACCTCCCCTGCCCCCTCCCCAGCCCAGCAGAGCAGCCCAGCCTGGGCTGGCCCCATGGCAGCGCCCACCACAGGGTGCTGCAGAGCTCTGGGCACTCACCCCACAGCCCCAGCCCCTCTGAAGGGCACAGCAGGTCCGGGGGGCAGAGCGGAGGGGGTTCAGGCTCCCCATCAGCGCCAGGGCTGGTATGGCCCCAAGGGCATGAGGAAATGGAGGCCAGGCACTCTCTGGCTCTCCTGAATTCATATTGTAGGTGATGCCCAATCCTGACTGAATTTGCCCCTCCTCTGCTCCCACCAGCCCCACTCCCCAGGACGGCATGAGAGTCCTGGGGCTCATCAGACAGCTCCTGCACCTCTCCACTCTCCCTTTCTTCTGCCTGCTGGGCTCCTACTGACTCCCATGGCAGAGTCCTTGTTTTGCATACCTCAATTTAATCATAGAATCATAGAATCGTGAAGGTGGGAAAGGACCTCAGAGATCATCGAGTCCAACCTCATAACCCAACTGCCTGGTCCACCTCTAAGCCATGTCCCCAAGCACCACATCCACACGATTTTTGAATACTTCCAGGGACCATGATTGGACCACTTCCCTGGGCAGTCTGTTCCAATGCCTACCCACTCTCTCTGGGAAGATATTTTTCCTAATATTTAATCTAAATCTCCCCTGGCACAACTTGAGCCCATTTCCTCTCGTCCTATCACTTGTTACCTGGGAGAAGAGACCGACCCCCACCTCGCTACAACCTCCTTTCAGGTAGTTGTAGAGAGCAATAAGGCCTCCCCTCAGCCTCCTCTTCTCCAAACTAAACCACCCCAGCTCCCTCAGCTGCTCCTCGTAAGACTTCTCCTCTAGA
Organism: Platalea leucorodia; assembly: GCF_965183815.1. NCBI lineage: Eukaryota > Metazoa > Chordata > Aves > Pelecaniformes > Threskiornithidae > Platalea > Platalea leucorodia. Next base: position 16,415 of record NW_028121453.1, read on the forward strand.
CACTTCAACAGCTTCAATAGCTTCATGTTTTGCTTTTGGGGGAGTTCACATCTGAGAGCCTTTCACCTTCTGAGCCTCCATTCATTGCAACCCCAGGGCATGTGGGGAGTCCCCATCCTCTCCTCTCCTCACCCCTCCAGATTCATTTCCAGGGAGTCTGGTATACGCCATCACTCCTGTCATACATGAAGAAACGTGAAGAGAGAAAGGGAGCTCATGGACCATCTCCCCTGCGCCTGGACACCAAGAAGAGAGCTTTTAAATCCAGAACATTAGGTCCAGTGGAACCCAATAGTACCATGATCTTAACTCCCAAAACACTGAGAACAAAAGGAGATCAGACTCTTCAAAAAAACAATTCCTTGGACATTTTCTTGGCAGCAGCTTTGGAGGAAGAGCGCAGCCTTCAGGCACTGGACCTGGGAGATTTTGTTTTATTGAAGACCTGCTCTTGGGCATGCCACATCTGACAGAGTGTTGTGCAACTCAAGGAAAATAAGATCAAGCCTCAAGACAAGTAGCATAAGCCCAGAAAATTATCTATAAGCAGGATTATCATGAGAGAAGAAAACAGACTCCTGGCCTAAGAAAGACTCTGGCAAATGTGCAGAGAAGGGAAGGCAGGTTATTGCCGGTGAAACAGCGTCCATTGGGCCAGTTTCCATAGTGCATCCTTGAGCTCCTGGTTCCTCATGCTGTAGATGAGGGGGTTCACTGCTGGAGGCACCACAGTGTACAGCACTGCCACCACTAGGTCCAGTGCTGGGGAGGAGATGGAGGGGGGCTTCAAGTGGGAAAATATGCCAGTGCTGAGAAACAGGGAGACCGTGGCCAGGTGAGGGAGGCACGTGGAAAAGGCTTTGTGGCGTCCCTGCTCAGAGGGGATCCTCAGCACAGCCCTGAAGATCTGCACATAGGACACCACAATGAAAACAAAACACCCAAATACTAAACAGACACTAACCACAAGAAGCCCCACTTCCCTGAGGCAGGCATGTGAGCAGGAGAGCTTGAGGATCTGGGGGACTTCACAGAAGAACTGGTCCAAAGCATTGCCTTGGCAGAGGGGTAGGGAAAATGTATTGGCAGTGTGCAGGACAGAGTTGAGAAACCCAGTGCCCCAGGCAGCTGCTGCCATGTGGACACAAGCTCTGCTGCCCAGCAGGGTCCCGTAGTGCAGGGGTTTGCAGATGGCCACATAGCGGTCGTAGGCCATGACAGTGAGAAGACAGTATTCTCCTACAATGAAGAAGACAAAGAAAAAGACCTGTACAGCACATCCCAAGTAGGAGATGGCCCTGGTGTCCCACAGGGAATTGGCCATGGCTTTGGGGAGAGTGGTAGAGATGGAGGCCAGGTCTATGAGGGAGAGGTTGAGGAGGCAGAAGTACATGGGGGTGTGGAGGCAGTGGTCACAGGCTATGGCGGTGATGATGAGGCCGTTGCCCAGGAGGGCAGCCAGGTAGATGGCCAGGAAGAGCCAGAAGTGCAAGAGCTGCAGCTCCCATTTCTCTGCAAATGCCAGGAGAAGAAACTCATTCATGGAGCTGCCATTGGACATCTGCCACTTCTGGGCATGGAAACTGCCAAAAGAGAGAAAAGAGAAAAATTCAGAGAATCTTCTCTGAGCCAAATTTCATTCATTCATTGTGAAATGCCTAAGGGTGCCTTTCCTTCTTGTGCAGGACTGTTATGCAGCTCGGAGGCTTCAGCTGTGGTTTGTGCTGGCTGAGTGTGCTGTGCAGAGCCGTGGCCTCTCCCCAGGGGCTCCTGAAGGGTCAGCCCTGCTTTCCAGCAATGACCCATGGAGGCAGCAACAGCCCAGGGTGTTTGGAGGGAGGCTTCCTGAGGAGGAGTTCCCTGTGCTGCACTAGAGCGGAGAGCAAAAAGCCCAGAAGGAGGCTTTCTTCTCCAGAGGAAGGTGGGAGATGAGGTGCAGCAAATGTGTCTCGTCACAGAGGTTGCTCTGGAAAAGACACTGGCCTGTCCTGGGAGCAGAGGGGTGCTGTGCCAGGTGCAGAGTTCAAAACACCTCTCCTTTCCAGCACAGCTCTGCAGAGTATGAGGAAGAGGACAGGGCAAGGATGCTGATTGGCGTGGGCAGATCGGGTGCTCTCAGACATCTCCAAGGTCCTACAGGAGAGCTGTGCCCTTCTGCAGGGATGCTCACAGCCCTGCAGGACTCCCTGTCCAGCATAATCAGGTGTCTTAAGGTGCTGTCTGCTAAGGGAAGCAGTGTCTCATTGCCCAAGCACTGAGTGCAGTGTCTCGAGCCTGGCAAATGAAGAGAGGGCGTGGGCACCTTGGTCCCATGAAAACACCTCCAGGGCAGCGCCCTCCAGGCCAGGGCCAGAGCAGGCACTCCACACCCCCACCCCTTGCCCCACACCACCACCGTTCCTGCCAGGGACCCCACGAGCAGGAAGAAGAGCAGCACAAGCAGGTGGAGGACCAAAGCAGAACTCTGTGACTCTCCTCCTAAGGGAAGCAAGGAGAGGAGAGGCGGCCAGGCACTCAGGAAAGCCTTCTCCTTACCCAGCAGAGCACAGCACCTGCCAGTTAGCAAAAGCCCAGGGCAGTCGCTCGCAGCCCCTTTGCCCTGCAGAGGGAAGCGGCCACATGTCAGGAGAGATGCCCCTCTGCTGTGCCAGAGCTCTGGCTGCACAGGAGGCAACTCCTGCCCGGGACCACACAGCCTTGAGGGCAGAGGCTGTGCTGGGTGGGAGACGAGAGCAGGGGTCTTGCGCAGAGGCAGGTGTCTGCATTGGAGGGGATGGCAGGGAGCTTCCCAACTTCTCCCTCCCATGGCATTTGGGGTTGGAGGTTCCTAGAGCTCTCTGCCCATGTCTCTGCTGCCTGGAGCTATCCCTGCCGGGAACTGTTGCTCTGCCCTCCAGTTTTTCCCTGTCAGGGATCACAGACCCCATCACCCACTCCTGTCTGCTCAGCTCTGACCTGAAGAAACCTCCCTGTTCCAGGCACTCTCCAGAGGTACTCCCTGCTTGCAGGCAGGAAGGAGCAGGTCAGAGAAACCCTGCTGAGGCCAGCAAAGGTGATGCTGGTGCTCTCTGGAGGGAGAGGAGTGGATGGAAGCAGTTGCCTTGCCTCCTACCAGACCTCCTGATCTCTCAGGGTGGCAGCTCAGGACTCTCAGGCTCCCTCTCCAAACGCAGCAGCGCCTTTTCCCCTTTTCCTGAAACAGCAGGAAACTGAAAGCACAGCCGCAGGAAAGCTCTTTAGCTTTCAGGGATCCCCTGCCTTGCTCTTCCTCTGCAAAAGTCCCCTCTGAAATGCCCTGGGCAGCTCTGGCTGCACACCCTGCCTTCACCCCTTCCCCCTGGTCTAACATGAGCCCCTGGGCTGGGAGGCCTCCTCACAGACCCTGCAGGCTGGAGCCTATGAACGCTTTCGGAGACCCTTCCCGCAAGGGCAGCTGCATTGCCCTGCACCAAGAGACTTACCGTGGCAAGGGCTGCAAAGGTTTCTTCCCTTGCAGCTCCCCTCTCTCCTCCCACTCCAGCCTGCCTTTAATCGCGCTCTGCCCTACTCCTTTGCCCAGAGCCCTGCTGCGCTTGGCAGAGGAGTTGCTCCTTGGCAGAGCTGTCTCTCTGCACTGCTGCCTGCTTACCAGGAGCTCCCTCCACCCCAGGAGCCTGTCTCAGCCCCGGAGGAGGGGACCTGCCCAAGACGTCACTGTCTCTGCCCCCACCCCACTCGGCGCTCCCTCCAGGTGTCCCTGGGGCTCTCCAGGAACCTGCTTGGGAAGAGACTGAAGGAATCACCGCTGTTGCCTGTCTCACCTCTGCAGAGATGTTTCTTTGCAGCAGTGCCCTTGCTGCTCTCTGAGACACAGTTAGGTCTGAGAATCCCCCTTCCTTGGCCCATCATGAGACAGGACACCTGGAGACTACCAGGGAGGCATCTCCTTTAGCCATGCTGAGGGAAGGCAATCAGCTGAGTCAGTGGAGGCATCTCATGCTGGATTTGTAGTGCTGGGGCTGGAAGGGACCTCAGCTGCCTCCCATGCCTGCCACAAACCCCCAGGAGGTGGGATTCCTCTTGCTGCAGTCATGGCGTCTGTTAGGAATAGGCACCTGCACTCCTTTCCTACAGTCCCATGGTCATGCCCCTGTCACTCCAGAAACACAGATGGGTTCTGCCCCTTTATAGCTTGATGGCATGAGGGTACACTGTGTACTGGTGTCCATTAGAGCCTTATACTCCTGCGGGTCTCCTGTGCCAGGCCATCGAATCCACACAGTCCAGTAAACCCTGTTGTCCCTTTTCTTCCACCTGGCTGGAGGCAGGGACCCCTCTAATCCTGGTCATAGCATTCATAGAATCATAGAATCATAGAATGGTTTGGATGCGAAGGGACCTTTAAAGGTCATCTAATTAAACCCCCCTGCAATGGGCAGAGACATCTACAACTTGATCAGGTTGCTCAGAGCCCCATCTAGCCTGTCCTTGAATGTTTCCAAGCATGGAGCATCTACCACCACTCTGGGAACCCGTTCGAGTGTTTCACTCCCCTCATCATGAAAATTTTTTTCCTTGTGTTCAGTCTAAATTTACCCTCCTACAGCAGCCTTCTCTTCTCCAGGTTGAACACCCCCAGCTCTTTCAGCCTTTCCTCATAGCACAGGTGTTCCATCCCTCGGATCATTTGTGTGGCCTCCTCTGGACCCCCTCCAACAGGTCCATGTCCTTCCTGTGCTGAGGACCCCAGAGCTGGACACAGGGCTCCAGGTGGGGTCTCACCAGAGCAGAGTAGAGGGGCAGAATCCCCTCCCTCGACCTGCTGGCCACGCTTCTTTTGATGCAGCCCAGGATACAGTTGGCTTTCTGGGCTGAGAGAGCACATTGCCAGCTCATGTCGAGCTTTTCATCTACCAGTCCCCCCAAGTCCTTCTCCTCAGGGCTGCTCTCAATCCCATCATCCCCCAGCCTGTACTGATACTGGGAGTTGCCCCCACCCAGGGGCAGGACCTTGCACTTGGCCTTGTTGAATCTCATGAGGTTCACGCAGGCCCCCTTCTCAAGCTTGTCCAGGACCCTCTGGATGGCATCCTGTCCCTCGGGAGTGTCACCTGCACCACTCAGCTTGGTGGCATCTCAAAACTTGCACTCAGTTGCACTGTTCGTTTCCTTGATAAAGATATTAAACAGTACTGGTCCCAGTATGGACCCCTGAGGGACACCACTCGTGCGTTGGGTATCTCCAGGGGTGGTCTCCACTCTAAGGTGGGCTTTGACTAGATGATCTCCAGCACCTACAACCTCTCTTCTTCCTCTTGGATTTGACCTTGAAGCTATCTCAGGATTTCTGATGTCTCCACTGGAGGGGTTGTCTTCTCAGTCAACACCCAAGGTTGAGCTTGAGACCTTCTAAAGATCTAATGGCCACCTGGCACCACCTGAGGAGGACAAGCCTTGAGCCCACTCAAGGTCTGGTGAAGACCTGGGCAGAGGCTTCCCTCCAAGGAAGGCTAGATGAGGTGAGGGGGACTCTCAGCCAAGGGCTGAAGGCACTGGGGGAGGTGGGGCTGGCCCACAGCAAGGTGAAGGTCAAGAAGCAGGGCTGCGGCTGGGGCCAGAGGACACATGGGGCACGGCATAGTGGAGGGAAGGGAGGGAGGGGTATGGACAATGGACGCACTTAGGGGTGCCAAGGTTGAACTTAGGGGTCCAAGGGGGCCCTTAGGGGTCTGGGGGCAGTTAGGGGTCTGTACAGGGATGAGACCCAGTCTATAAGGTTAAAGAGATCCAGTTTGTACGGGGACAGGGCCCAATCTCTACTGGGATGGGGCCAGGGGATCCAGTTTGTACTGGGATGGGGCCCAGGCTGTACTGGCAGGAGTTAAAGGGACCCAGGTTGGACTGTGATGGGACACAGCCTGTACTGGGAAGGGATCATGGGATCCAGGTTGGACTGTGACAGGACACAGCCTTTACTGGGAAGGGATCCTGGGATCCATTTTGTACTAGGACGTGCTCAGTCTGTAATGGAAAAAGATAAAAGGATGCAGTTTGTACTGGGACAGGGCCCAGTCTGAGCTCGGCAATGTTAAAGGGATCCAGTTTGTACCGGGATGACGCCCAGTCTGTGCTGGGAAAGGGGACTAAAGGATCCAGTTCCTACTGGGACAGGGCAAAGTCTGTGCTGGGAGGCATTAAATGGATCCAGTTTGTACTGGAAGGGGGCTCAGTCTGTACTGGGAGGGGTTAAAAGGAACCAGTTTGTACTGGGACAGGGCCCAGTCTGTACTGACAGGTATTAAATGTGTCCAGTTTGCACTGGGAGAGGCCCCATTCTCTACTGGGAGGTGTTTGAAGGATCCACTTTGTACTGGGAGGGGGCCCAGTCTGTACTGGGAGGGGTTAAAGGGAACTAGTTTGGACTCGGATGGGGTCCATTCTGTAAAAAGTCTTAATTTCCAGCTTTTCATGATTTTTTAAGAAATTTTGCTGATCCCTGAGGGATGCTGCTAGTATCTGGCTCCTCGGAGGACTTTGTACCACTGACAGAATTTGTTCCTGATCGTCCAGCCAACTTCCCACCCACCGCATCATTCACTTCTTCAGTCCAGATGTCAACAATCCGCTCTAGGGAGACCACGGGAAACCACATGCAAGGAGTTGCAAAAGTCCAGGTACACAGCATGCCCTTCTTTCCCCTCCCACGTGGGTTCAGCAATCCTTTTCTTGTCCTTCAAGTGATGGAGATAGCTGCAAGAGCATTTGCCCTGCCACCTTCCCAGGGGCTGAGGTGAAGCTGACCAACCTGTAACACTCCCGGTCCTCCTTCTTGCCCTTCTTGAGGATGGCTTTGATATTTGCCTTTTCTGAGGACCTTGCAACCTCCCTGATCTCTCTGCCCCTTCCAAGATGTTTGAGAGAGGTCTCATGATGACACCAGCCAGCTCCACCAGCCAGCTCCACCAGCACCTCTCTGCTCCTTCCCACACCAAAAGCCTTCTTCATATCCCACCCTTGCAGGGGAGTGCCCAGGACACAGCACACGCCAGTCCAGGTCCTCTGGGCTGGCTCAGAAGAGAGCCAGAAGTGATTTCTTCCTGCAGGCCCACAGCTCCAATGGTTTCTCTGCGCAGCTCACGGCTTCCCTGAGCATTTTTCTCAGTGCCCCCCAACCTTTCTAGTCCACAGGCTTAGATGAAGGGATTGAAGAGGGATGTGAGGATGGTGGAGAAAAAGGGTTTTGTCAAACTGTCTCAGGAGGGCTGTTCTGGGCATCACACCCCCAAGGCCGAGGGTGTCATAGAAAACAGTGGCACCAGTGAGGTGAGAGGAGCAGGTGGAGAAGGCTTTCTGCCTGCCCACGCTGGATGGGAGAGCTGCCCCGGGGAGGCATCTCTGATGCACACAGGATGACCATGTGAGCAGGAAGGGAAGGATGGGGTCTAAAAAGCAGGTTATGAGAGCAAAGACCACGAGTGTCACAGTGTCACTGCATGAGAGCTCCAGCAATGGGGTGAAATCACAGAAGAAGTGGTCTGCTCCCCTGGGACCACACAACTGTATCTGGGACACGACTGACATTATGACTGTAGATGACAGAAATGCCCCTAGCGAAGGGGCAGCTGCCCTCTGGAGACCGACCTGCCGGTTCATGAGTCTTGTAGAGAGCAGGGGGTGGCACACAGCCCAGTACTGATCGTAGGGTGTGGTCACCAGTACTAAACACTCAGTGCATGCAAAAGGTGCAGGAAACAATACTAGCACCGTGATGAGCAGAGATGGTGCTGTCCCCAGTCACGCAGCTGGCCATCAGCTGGGGCAGGGTGGTGGTTCTGTAGAAGATCTCCAGGGAAGACAGATGGCCCAAGAAGAAGCCCATGGGGGTGTGCGGATGCTGGTTTGCCGCCACATGCATGATGATGAGGGTTTTCTCAAGCACAAACACTATGCAGGTCATGAGAGAGAGGGAAGAGATTTGCCTATGGGCTGGGAATGTTCCCCATTCCGTAGATATGGGGGAGTGCATGATGGCCCCATTGCCCTTTCTCCACCTATGAGGAAGAATATTTGGTTCAGTTTTAGTTGCTTGGGTCACAGACAGACAAGTCAATGCAAGTACATTTATTTTGTTTAATTAGAGAAGGAGTATAGCTCCTTATTTACACAGTCAGTGGGTCAGACTAGTGAGGAAGAGAATGAAGTAGAAGTGGGGTGTCCACGTTTCTTTGTGGACAACATTATCACAAGTTAAAAAAGCAAGAAAAGAAAAAACTTACCCAACAACAATGATAACAACAAAAATTAATCAAGAAAGGCTGGGCCTGTTATGAGTTACATTATGAGTCATATGTTGAAGAAGATGGACACTCTATAGCTCCTGGAGAACATCCAGTCATCAGTTTCCACATTGCTTCCTTGAGCTCCTGGTTCCTCAGGCTGTAGATGAGGGGGTTCACTGCTGGAGGCACCACCGAGTACAGAGCAGCAACCACTCGATTCAGGGATGGGGAGGAGATGGAGGGGGGCTTCAGGTAGGCAAATGTGGCGGTGCTCAGAAACAGAGAGACCACGGCCAGGTGAGGGAGACAGGTGGAAAAGGCTTTGTGCCATCCCTGCTCAGAGGGGATCCTCAGCATGGCCCTGAAGATCTGCACATAAGACACCACAATGAAAACAAAACACCCCAAAAAGACAAAAGTACTAAACATAAGAAGCTTAAATTCCCTCAAGTAGGCATCTGAGCAGGAGAGCTTGAGGATGTGGGGGATTTCACAGAAGAACTGGTCCAGGACATTGCCTTGGCAGAGGGGTAGGGAAAATGTATTGGCTGTGTGCAGAAGAGCATAGAAGAAACCACTGCCCCAGGCAGCTGCTGCCATGTGGACACAAGCTCTGCTGCCCAGGAGGGTCCCGTAGTGCAGGGGTTTGCAGATGGCCACGTAGCGGTCATAGGCCATTACAGTGAGAAGAAAATACTCTGCTGAAATGAAAAAGACAAATAGAAAGAGCTGTGCAGCACATCCTGCATAGGAAATAGACCTGGTGTCCCACAGGGAATTGGCCATGGCTTTGGGGAGAGTCGTGGAGACGGAGGCCAGGTCAAGGAGGGAGAGGTTGAGGAGGAAGAAGTACATGGGGGTGTGGAGGTGGTGGTCACAGGCTATGGCGGTGATGATGAGGCCGTTGCCCAGGAGGGCAGCCAGGTAGGTGCCCAGGAAGAGGCAGAAGTGCAAGAGCTGCAGTTCCCGCGTGTCCGCAAATGCCAGGAGAAGGAACTCGATGATGGAGCTGCCGTTGGACATTTGCTGCCTCTGTGCATGGGGACCTGCCCAAGGAGGTAAAGGCAGTGAGAAGTTAGGGTAGAGTTCTCTGAGCAAAGCCTATTCCAGTTCTCATGGAAACACCCCAGACTGCCTTGCACCTTTCAGGGAGACCTTTGGCAGGTCCCTTTCATGAGCTCTGGTTGGTGCTGGCTGAGGGTGCCATGTGGAGCAGGGAGCTCTGCTGTGCGCTCTGGAGGGGTCAGCCCTGTCCTACAGCAATAGGTAATAGCAACATGGGGTGATCTCAGATTAAATCCACTTTTGATATCAATGAGCTTTTCAGCATTGTTGCTCCCATTTCACCCAACTGCAGAGCAGAGCCGAAGGGATTTTGTTTTGTTTATCTTGTTCTAGTTGCCACAGCACAACTGAGAAGTGCTTGTAAAGCAGAAATCCTTGGCACTTCTGCTGTACTCCAAGTGAAATGGTGTGGGTGCTGACAGGCAAAGGGACTGTCCCTTAGTGCAGGGTGTGGAGAGCTGGTCTGTCCATCAGCCCTGGTCTCAGCTGCCTTTTCCTTGCAGCTCTTTGAGCTGGAGGAGGATCACACCCAGATGTTCACCTGAGAAGAAACTGGAAACTTCTGAGAGCAGAGGAATCCAGTTCCCAAGTGCAGATCTCCAAACCCCTCCCCACCATCTCATCGTACGTGAGCAGGATCTCAGCTCTCCCCTCCCAGCCATGGACACACAGGGCTCATTGCAGCTGCCCACACAGACGATGAGCCACATTGCCATGGCCTTAGCACTGAGTTGTCTTCTCCAGGGGACACAGAGAGCCCATGGGAGAGCTGTGCCCTTCTGGAGGACAGCCTGCATCCCAGCAGGACCCCCAGGGAAACAGTCAAAAGTCCTGAAGACAGGGAGTCCTTAGGTGAGGGTCAGCTCATTGCCAGCCCCACACACTGCAGTGCCCGGAGCCCCCAGGTAAGGTGGGGACAAAGGCAGCAAGGACAGGAGGGGAAACACAGAGAAATGTCCCAATGCTCCGGCCATGGGAGGAAGGACAGGGACACACAGACAGGCACTCAGGGGTTTCTCCTCACTGTGGGTTGGGCTGCCAAGAAGAAGACAGCGTGAAACCCCATGACCATGGGGGCAAAGGCCATGCTGGGTGGGAGAGGAGAGCAGGAGGGTGCTCCCTGAAGGTGTCTGTGCTGCAGGGGATGGCAGGGAGGTGCCTGAATCCCCACTGCCATGGTGTTCATGGGAGCAGCTCCCTCTCCCTCCCTGCCCATGTCTCTGCTGCCTGGAGCTGTCCCTGCCAGGAGCTGTTTCTCTGTCCCCAAGTCTGCTCCCTGCCAGTGCTCACAGAGCCCATCCCACCCGCTCTGTGCTCAGCTCTGCCCTGCAGACATCTCCCGGCAGCAGGGCACTGCCCAGGGGCATCTCTGTATGTGCAGGGGCTCAGGAGAAGCTCAGACAAGTCCCAGTGAGAAGCAGGGTCTCAGTGCCTTCTCCAGAGCAGAGAAATACATTCCCATCTCCCACTGCCCACCCAGCCAACCAAGAGTGGCAAAGAGAAAGCAGAGATTCCTTCCCTTTTAGGTAATCCTCATCTTGACCTTCCTCTTGAAAAGTCCCCTTGGAAATTCCCTGGGGGTAATCTGGAGCTGTAGGCAGCCCTGACCCATGCAGCACCCTCTCAACAGAGGGACCCGGTCTTACCCTGCCAGGGTCACTGCTTGCACACACAGCTTCTCTCTGCAGCGTTGTGGGCAGCTCCCCAGGCAGGCTGAGTGCTGACCCTGGCAGGCGGCAGCGTCTGTTGTCCTGGCACACAGCGCCCTGGGGTGCAGGGACCCTGCTCTGAAGGACGGCCCTGGGCACCCCTGGCTGCACACCCGGCTTCACGCCCTTGCAGCCATCCCCAGGAGAAGGCAGCCATCATGACCTTTCCTTCAGATGGTGCGGCAGGGAAGCCCTGCTCTGGAGCATGTCCTCCTTCTCCACCCCAGAGAAGCCAAGAAAGACATCCTGATAGGTCCTATCAGTCATGGGATGTGCCCGCTCTGGAAGAGCCCTCCAGGATACTCATCTGAATCTCGCTGCTGCCAGAGACTTACTGTGCCAAATGCTGTGAAGATTTCTCTCCGAACAAGCTCAGCTCTCTCCTTCCACCCCACACTGCCTTTAACCTCTCTCTGCCTCACTCCTCTCCCCTCGGTGCCTGCAGGCAGTGCCCTCAGCCCTGCTGCGCTTCGCAGAGGAGCTGCTCCTGGGCAGAGCTGTCTCTCTGCAGGGCTGCCCACTTGCCAGGAGCTCCCTGTGTCCCAGAAGCCCGGCCCACCTGACCAACAGAGGCCCAGCCCAAGGCAGCACTTTCTCTGCCCCCTCTGGGCTCCCTCCAGGTGTCCCTGGGGCTCCTGCTGTGAAACAGGCTGAAGGAATCACTCATGTTCCCTCCCTCAGCTGGGGAGAGAGATTTCTTTCCAGCAGTGTCCTTTCTCCTATCAGAGATGGGCTTAGGTCTAAAAATCGCCCCTTTGTCTTACCATTAAGTAGGACACCCAGACAATGACAGGCAGGGATCTTCTTTAATCCTGATGAGGGACGGGATTCAGCTGGAGGCTGAGACTCAGTGGAGGCATCTCATCCTGTGTTTCTATTGCTAAGCACTGGAAGGGGACTCAGCTCCCTCCCATGCCTGCCACAATCCCACAGGAGGTGGGATTCCTCTTGCTTCAGTTCAGGTGGGCATTAAATAGGCACCTGCATGTGAGCTCCTTGTCTCAGCTCCTGTGGTCACTGGTGAAGATGTAGGTCGGGACTTGGCTGTTCACATGAAATACCTGCTGACATCTGAGGTGCCAGGGGTTGTCCAAGGCACGTGCAAGGCAACTGCTCTTGTCCCTGTTTACTACTTTCTTGGCAGCCTATGCTGCCATCTGACCAAATGATGTCATGTAGCACAGGGAGAACTAAGCTTTGCTCTGTCTTTTCCATCAGCTGGGTTGACTAGATCTCCATTGCCTGTAATGATGGTTTTCATCCCCACATTGCCTAATCAAATTCCAGACTGTTACTCGATTTCATGTCCAAATAGATGTCTGTAGTGTTCTGTGAGATGCCAAGGCTCTCACCCGTACCTACATGTGGCTGGCAGGTACAGCACGGGAAAGCCATCCCCATTCAGAACGAGTGTGTGTCGGACACCCCAGACAGCCTTGCAGACAGGTTCGGTGCCTTTGTGCAAGAAACTCTTTGCCACCACTGCAGTGTGGCAAGGTCCGTCCCTTCTCTACCCAGTAGATGTAAGGCAGGCCAGGAGCACAAGGCACATCACACTGGGGTCTCCACTTGTGTGCCTATGTTCTCAGACTGCTGTTTTATCTCTCCACCAGCCTTTACTCACCCCCTTGATGATACAATCAAGGAACGGACCAACAGTTTTCACACTGGCCTGACAGCAGCACCTTGTCATTGACGGAGATCACCTTCACGTCCACCAAAGGCCCTAAGAGGCAGCAGAGACACCACTGAAATAAACCTCTTTCTTTCCAGGGCTGCACTTCCCAGCCCCATTTTCCTCTGGCCTTGGGGACAGCAGGGTTTGCTCATTATTGTGGCATCCAATTGCAGCTTTATGTTTCCATCTGATGTCCACTCTGGAACGTCTCTGCTCTGAAGCAAAGCCTTTGCAAACAGGGCTTCTCGGACGCTGGGTACCAGGTTTCCGTAAGACAAGTCAGAGTTTTGCCTGGAGCCACAGCTGAGGAGCTACAGCCCAAATGTGCACTCATGCCCTCAGCCAGGGGCACAGCCAGGATGAGCTGGAGCCTGTGCTTTTTGACATCAGTGGAGTGACTGCCAAGGCATGATGGGACAAGTCACACGGCTTGGGGTGCTGCAATGGATGGGTACAGGCTTTTCAGGAGAGACAGGCTGGAAGGATCAGGAGTGGGGCTCCCTCAAAGTGAAGAAATTAACTGCATGTATGGAGCTCCTCTGTGGGGCAAGTGACAAGTTGGGTGAGCCCTTGTGAGCGAGGGCCAGAGGAGGGGCCAGTAAAGGTGACACCGTGGTGGGAGATGAGAAACCCACAGTTGGCCTAGTCTTTTCTAAGCATCCAAATGAAGACCCTGGATGTAGAAGCCTGGGTCTCACTGGAGACTGCAATGTCCCTGGCATTTAATGGAAGAGGAACACAGCAGGATTGTTGTGGTTTAACCCCAGCTGGCAACCAAGCACCACACAGCCGCTCACTCACCCTCCTCCCAGCCGGTGGGATGAGGGAGGGAATCTGAAGAGCAAAAGTAAGAAAACTCGTGAGTTGGGATAAGAATGGTTTAATAATGGAAAAAAAATAAAATTAAATTTAAAAAAAAAAAAACTGTAATGAAAAGGAAAACAATAAGAGAGAGAGAGGGGAACAAAACCCAGGAAAATCAAGTGATGCAACCGCCTACCAGTCACCGACCAATGCCCCGCCAGTCTCCGAGCAGTGATCACTGCCCTCTGGCCAACTCCCTCCAGTTTATATCCTGACCATGACATCATATGGTATGGAATAGCCCTTTGGCCAGTTGGGGTCAGCTGTCCTGGCTGTGCTCCCTCCCAGCTACTTGTGCACCTCCTGGCTGGCAGAGTATGGGAAGCTGAAAAGTCCTTGTCTTAATATAAGCACTAGAATCACAGAATCATAGAATGTCCTGACTTGGAAGGGACCCACACGGATCATCGAGTCCAACACTACTTAGCAACAACTAAAACACCAGTGTGCTGTCACGTTATTCTCAGGCTAAATCCAAAACACAGCACTCTGCCAGCTCCTAGGAAGAAAATGAACTCTGTCCCAGCTGAAACCAGGACAGTATCCACCCCTTATTCTATACCATCTACGTCGTGCCCAGGTCCTATACTTTCCAATACATTTCAATTAATTGCCACCACTTTTCCTGTTTTTTAATATATACACACAGAGATCATCCCCTTGGTCTATGGGCCATGCCTCTAAAATGTCCGTTGGGTTCCTTGAGTCCATGACTTTGGGCTTTATCTGTCATAACAGCCTTTCAGGGCAGGAGAGCTGGTGTGTGGTCTTGGATTGTTGCATGCTGAAGTCAGTTCTGGTTCCATCACTGCTGCACTTCGCTTGGTTTCATCAAAGTTCATTCTTCATTAATCTGGGTGATTCTTACTGTAATACCATTGATATGGCATATAGCCACCATAGAAGTGATGACATGCACTATCATTTAGCAATTAACATCATACGATTCAGTTCATTGGCTATTTTCACCCCAAATCAAATCCCCCTGAGGTACACATCAGAATTCCCCATCCTTCCACATCACCCACCAAGTGCACCCACGTCCTTGAGCAAAAGCAATCCCACCAATAGGTTTGCCTTTGCCTGAGGCGGGAGTAACCCAGACTGTCTGCCCCAGCATATTTTTTATGTGCACCACATGGACTTTATTCCCTTCTACAGTACGTAAAAGTTTTGATTGGGCAGGGCCAGCTCGATTGGCAGATCCCCTAGTGTTGACTAACCAGGTGGCCTTTGCTAAATGTGTATCCCAGTGTTTGAATGTCCCACCACCCGTTGCTCTCAGTGTAGTCTTTAACAGTCCATTGTACCATTCGATTTTCTCAGAGGCTGGTGCGTGATAGGGGATGTGATATACCCACTCAGTGCCATGTCTTTGGCCCAGGGGTCTATGAGGTTCTTTCAGAAATGAGCCCCATTGTCTGTCTCAACTCTTTCTGGGGTGCCATGTTGCCATAGGATTTGCTTTTCAAGACCCAGGATAGTGTTCCGGGCGGTGGCATGGGGCACAGGACATGTTTCCAGCCGTCTGGTGGTTGCTTCCACCGTTGTAAGCACATGACGCGTGCCTTGGTGGGTTTGTGGGAGTGTGATATCATCAATCTGCCAGGCCTCCCCATATTTATCTTTCAGCCATCGTCCTCCAAACCAGAGAGGCTTGAACTGCTTGGCTCGCTTGATTGCAGCGCATGTTTCGCATTCATGGGTAACCAGTGCAATGGTGTCCATGGTTAAGTCCACCCCTCGATCGCAAGCCCATCTATGTGTTGCATCTCTTCCTTGATGGCCTGAGGTGTCATGGGCCGAGTGAGCTAGAAATAATTCACCTTTCTGTTGCCAGTCCAGACCCACCTGAGCCACTTCAGTCTTAGCAGCCTGATCCACCTGCTGGTTGTTTTGAGGTTCTTCAGTGGCCCGACTCTTGGGTACGTGAGCATCTACGTGACGTACTTTTACAACCAGGTCCTCTACCCGGGCAGCAATATCTTGCCACAATGCGGCAGCCCAGATGGGTTTGCCTCTGTGCTGCCAGTTGCTCTGCTTCCATTGCTGTAACCATCCCCACAGGGCATTTGCCACCATCCATGAGTCAGTATAGAGATAGAGCATTGGCCACTTTTCTTGGTCAGCAATATCTAAAGCCAGCTGGATGGCTTTCACCTCTGCAAACTGGCTCGATTCACCTTCTCCTTCAGCAGTTTCTGCCACCTGTCGTACAAGACTCCATACAGCAGCTTCCCACCTCCAATGCTTCCCCACAAGACGACAGGATCCATCAGTGAACAGGGCATATTGCTTCTCATTTTCTGGCAGTTTATTGTACAGTGGGGCCTCTTCAGCACACGTCACCTCCTTCTCTGGTGATATTCCAAAATCTTTGCCTTCTGGCCAGTCCATGATCACTTCCAAGATTCCTGGGCAACTGGGGTTTCCTATTCGAACCCGTTGTGTGATCAGTGCGACCCACTTACTCCATGTAGCATCAGTTGCATGATGTCTAGAAGGGACTCTCTCTTTGAACATCCAGCCCAACACTGGCTGTCGGGGTGCCAGGAGGAACTGTGCTTCAGTACCAACCACTTCTGGAGCAGCTCAAACCCCTTCATATGCTGCCAATATCTCTTTTTCAGTTGGAGTGTGGTGGGCCTCAGATCCTCTGTATCCCCGACTCCAAAAGCCCAGGGGTCGACCTCGCGTCTCCACCGGTGCTTTCTGCCCGAGGCTCCAGGTTCTCCCTGGCTGCGATGTAGAGCACATTTTTTACATCTTGTCCTGCCTGGGCTCACCCAAGGGCGACTGCATGAACTCTCTCCCATTTAATTTGTTCAAAGGCTTGTCGTTGCTCAGGACCCCATTTGAGGTTGTTCTTCTTCTGGGTCACTTGATAGGGAGGGCTTATGATGAGACTGTAATTTGGAATATGAATTCTCCAAAAACCCACAATGCCCAAGAAAGCTTGTGTTTCCTTTTTGCTGGTTGTTGGAGACATAGCCATTATTTTGTTGATCACATCCATTGGGATCATGCCCCACTTCTCATCTCCCCTCTCAGTCTCTCCTCAAGACGCTGAATCTCCATCCAGCACAAAAGCCATGGGAGCTGTCCTTCCCCACCTCACCTCTTATTCCCCTGATGTCACAGCTCTGTGATGGCACACAGGGCTCCTGCTCTCTGTGCCCCAGGCTCTGGGCTTTGGTGCCCATTTGGGCTGCAGCACCTCAGATGTGGCACCAGGGCCAAGGGCAGACTTGTCACATGGAAACCTGGTCCCCAGAGATGGGAGCCCGTGTGTGGCAAGGCTTGGCTTCCCAGCAGAGGCATGCTGGAGTGGGTGGCAGGTGGTGCCATAATGATGGATGAGGTTCCCCCACGGAGAGCAAAAGCTGCAGTCCCCAAGGGCAGAGAGCAAGAGGCCTGGGCTGTGCAGCCCTGGCAGGAGAGGGCTTTGCTGTGCCAGGTGACTCTGCAGCACCGTGGGGCCTGTGCCAGAGGTGGAGCTGATCTGCAGGAAGGACAAGGTGCTGCTGAGAAAGTCCCTGGGGGAGGGCAGCCTGTGACCCAGCCACACTGTGGACATCATGCTGAGGGCTGACTGGACAGAAAGCAGCTCTGCAGAGAAGGACCTTGGCATCCCGGAGGAGAAGCAGCTGAACATAAGCCAGCAATACACCCTTGCAGCAAAGGCCAACAGCGTCCTGGGCTGCATTAGGAAAAGCCTTGCTGGCAGATGGAGGGAGGTGATCATTCCCCTCCACTCAGCACTGATGAGGCCCCATCTGGAGTGCTGTGTCCAGTGCTGGGCTCCTCACTACAATAAAGATGTTGACCTACGAAAGCAAGTCCAGCAAAGGGTGACAAGGCTGTTTTAAGGGACTGCAGCATCTTTCATAGGAGGAAAGGCTGAGAGACGTGGGACTGTTCAGTCTGGAGAAGAAAAGGCTCAGAGGGATCTTGTTAATGTGTATAAATACCTGATGGGAGGGCCTGAAGACCGAGGAGCCAAGCTCTTCTCAGTAGTTCCCAGAGACAAGACAAGGGGCGATGGACACAGCTAAAAACACATGAAATGCCATCTGAACCCAAGAAAGCACTTTTTGACTGTGAGGGTGGTCCAACTCTGTAATAGGTTTCCCAGAGAGGTTGTGGAGCCTATATCCATGGAGATATTCCAAACCCAGCCAGACAAGGTGCTCAGCAACCTGCCCTAGCTGACCCTGCCTCGGCTGGGGGGTTGAACTAGATGATTTCCAGAGGTCCCTTCCAATCTCAACATTTCCATGATTCTGTGAGTATGAAGGAGAAAAGTAAGAGAGAAAGAAAGGAACAACACCTAGCCTTGACCACAAATACGGTGGGATCCCATGGAGAGGACCTAAGCAGGAGCATGGGAGAACTGTGAGAAGGAAGGAGCAGCAGAGATGTTCTGTAGTGACTGTTAACCCCCTCTTCACCATCCCCCCTCCTCCTCGTGGTGTTGAGGTAGGTAGAAGAACTGGGAACAATGGAGTAATTTGAGCCTGGGAGAAAGTGTGAGGGGAATGGTCTTTAATATTTTTGTCATTATTTCTCACAATCCAAATCTTTTTATAATTGGCAACAAATGCATTTGATCTTCCCCAAGTCAACGGGTCTTTACCCATGATGGTATTCGGTAACTGATCTCTTTTACTTTACCTTGTCCCATGAGTTATTCCATCTTATTTTCTCCCTTTGTCTTGTTGAGGCAGTGGAGTGAGTGAGCAGCTGGGTGGGTGTCTGGCTGCTGGCCAGGCTAACCCTCTACAGGACCACCACATCAGGACTGCTGCATCCAGCATGGGGCTTCCCAGCACAAGAAAGACCCTGACAGACTGGAGCAAGTCCTGCAGAGGCCAGAAGGGTGGCTGGGGCCTGGAGCACATTCTGGACAAGGAGAAGCTGAGAGTGCTGAGTTTTTGAGAAATCCCTCCAAGTCAAACACTGGAGGAAGGACCCAAGACAGTTGAGGGATCTCACTCAATGGAGATATTCAGTATTTGTTGAGACAAGACCATGAGCACCTGTTCAAGCTGTATCTGTCTGAGAAGTGGCTTGGCTGAGAGAGCAGCTGTGGGACTTGTATGTAATAAGTGTCAGTAGGTAACTGGTTCCCTTTTTCTTAATACTGATGGTGGAGTTGGGCATCACGGAGCCCCGGAGGAGGACAGAGCTGACCATGAAGCAAAATTCCCTTCTCTGGGCTGGGATGTCCCAAAAGAGATGGAAATGGCTGGTGTGTGGGACTGATCTGGGACAGTTTTCCCAGGGCAGCTTCCCCAGGATGTCCAGGGAACATGGCACAGACCTGGCCGCTCTCTTCTGCACCTTCGGTGCCTTGCTTCCTTCACCATGATTCCTGACTCTGCACTGTCAGCACCCTGCTGGGTGCCCCCACCCTGCACACTCACACAGCTTAGCTCTACACTGGGGCTTTCCTCTCCCGGGTGCTTCCCAGCCCAGCCTAGCCCCTCCCCAGCTCTCCCCAACACCCCTGCCCTCTCCCCAGCCCAGCCCAGTCTGGGCTGACCCCACAGTAGCATCCACCACAGGGTGCTGCAGAGCTCTGGGCACTCACCCCACAGCCCCAGCCCCTCTGAAGGGCACAGCAGCTCCTGAGGGGCAGAGAGGGGGGCTCAGGCTCCCAATCAACCCCAAGGCTGGTGCTGGCCCCAAAGGCCATGAGGAAACAGGCGAGGAACTCTCCGGCTCTCCTGAATTCCTATTGTAGGTGATGCCCATACCTGACTGCATTTATCCCCTCCTCTGCTTCCACCAGCCGCACTCCTCAGAACAGCATGGCAGTCCTGGCCCTGGGCCTCCTCAGGCAGCTCCTGCATCTCTCCAGGCTCCCCTCCCTCTGGACTCTGAGTCCTCACTGACTCCCATGGCACTGCAGAGCCATTGTTCGTGGATACATTGATTTACTGCTTTAATTTTGGAGGACTTCAGCATTGAGAGTGTTTCACCTTCTGAGCCTCCATTCATTCCAGCCCCAGGGCACATGGTGAGTCCCCATCCTCTCCTCTCCTCACCCCTCCAAATTCATTTCCAGAGAGTCTGGTATATGCCATCACTCCTGTCATACATGAAGAAACCTGAGGAGAGAAAGGGAGCTCATGGGCCATCTCCTCTCCCATTGGACACCAAAAAGAGAGCTTATAAATCCAGAGCGCTTGGCTCAGTGTAACCCAATAGTACCATGAGTTAAACTCCCAAAACACTGAGAACAAGAGGAGATCAGACTCTTTAAAACACCAATTCCTTGGACATTTTCTTGGCAGCAGCTTTGGAGGAAGAGCCCAGCCTTCATGTACTGGACCTAGGAGATTCCTTTGTACTGAAGAGCTGCTATCTGACAGGCCACATGTGATAGAGTGTGGTACAAGGGTCAGACACAATAAGAGCAAGCCTCAAGACAAGTAGTATAAGCCCAGAAAATTCTCTATAAGCAGGAGTATAATAAGATAAAAAAGCAGACATGCGGCCTAAGATAAACTCTGGGAAATGTGCAAAGAAGGGGAGGCACGTTATTGCTTGTGAAACAGCGTCCATTGGGCCAGTTTCCATAGGGTATCCTTGAGCTCCTGGTTCCTCATGCTGTAGATGAGGGGGTTCACTGCTGGAGGCATCACTGAGTACAACACTGCCACCACCAGGTCCAGGGATGGAGAGGAGATGGAGGGGGGCTTCAGGTAGGCAAATGTGGCGGTGCTCGGAAACAGAGAGACCACAGCCAGGTGAGGCAGGCACATGGAAAAGGCTTTGTGCCAACCCTGCTCAGAGGGGATCCTCAGCACGGCACTGAAGATCTGCACATAGGACACCACAAGGAAAACAAAACACCCAAAGAATAAAAAGGCACTAACCACAAGAAGCCCCACTTCCCTGAGGTAGGCATCTGAGCAGGAGAGCTTGAGGATGTGGGGGATTTCACAGAAGAACTGGTCCAGGACATTGCCTTGGCAGAGAGGTAGGGAATATATATATTGGCAGTGTGCAAGACAGCACTGAGAAACCCAGTGCCCCAGGCAGCTGCTGCCATGTGGACACAAGCTCTGCTGCCCAGCAGGGTCCCGTAGTGCAGGGGTTTGCAGATGGCCACGTAGCGGTCGCAGGCCATGACAGTGAGGAGAGAAAACTCTGCTGAGATCAAGAAGGCGAGCATAAAGATCTGTGCAGCACACCCTTGGTAGGAAATGGCCCTGGTGTCCCACAGGGAATTGGCCATGGAGTTGGGGAGAGTGTTGGAGATGGAGCCCAGGTCGAGGAGGGAGAGGTTGAGGAGGAAGAAGTACATGGGGGTGTGGAGACGGCGGTCACAGGCTATGGCGGTGATGATGAGTCTGTTGCCCAGGAGGGCAGCCAGGTAGATGGCCAGGAAGAGCCAGAAGGTCAGGAGCTGCAGCTCTCGCATGTCTGCGAATGCCAGGAGGAGGAACTGGGTGATGGAGCTGCCATTGGACATTTTTTCACTTTGGCATGTGGACTGTTTAAGGAGGAAAATACAGTAAGTTAGCAGAGACTTCTCTGAGCAAAATCAAAGCCTTTTCCCATAGACTCTGCTCCTGCTGCACACACCCCCTTTTCATTTCCCAGGAGACCTTCCTCAGGTCTGTGGCTGGAGCTCTGGTTGGTGCTGGCAGAATGTGCCATGAGGAGCAGGGCCCCTGTCCGCTGGTTGCTGAGGAGTCAGCCCTGCTCTGCAGCAGTGGGGTCATGGGAACGGTGGGGGCAGGGGCAAGTGCAGGTGTCCAACTTTGCCAGATGAAACCACACCTAACACAGAATGGCCTGTCAGCATCTGCACTGCCAGTGCCAAGGAACTGGCATAGCAGAAGGCAGTTTGAGAGGCTTGGGGTTTCTTACCGTTGCCCCCATCTCTCCAGGGATTGTCCTGGGATGTCAGAAACCCTCTGCATTTCTGCTGCTCTCATGGAGAACAGAGTGAGCCCCGCGAGGCAAGACGATTGCCTGTGGCTCAGTGCAGTGAGGGCATCTGGTCACTCCCTCTGTCTCGTCCCCAGCTGCCTTGGGCTTGCACCTTCCTGAGATGGAGGGCAAGTACATTCTTATGTTACGCAGCCAGACACTGCTGAGAGCAGAGGGATCCAGTGCAGACTACTAAATATGTCAGCCTTTCTCACGGTCTCAGCACCCCACTTCTAGCCCAGGACACTCATGCCTCCTTTCACCAACCCAACAGCATTTCCTCAGCCATAGAGTCTCTGCATTTCTCCATGGGGCTTCCAGAGAACACAAAGGTGCTATGGGACAGGTTTGCATGCTGGAAGGCAGCTGACAGCTTGGAAGGACACCCTCAGGAGCTGATAGCCAATTGTCTTAATGTTGGCATCTCATGAAGAGAAAAGTGACTCCTTCCCCAGCCCCACAGGCTGCCTTGCCCACAGCCCCACAGATTAGAGGAAAGCTGGGACGCTTGTTCCCATCGACATGCCTGCATGAATGGACAAACAAGATCAGTGTGTGACTCTGCAGCTGAAATTCCCATCCCCCGGGAGTCTGACAGCACTAAAAAGATGACTTTAAAATGGGCAGGTGGAGAAATGAGGAAAAATACAGTGAGGGTCTGGCTGAAAGAGGCAAGGGGGGAGGCAGGCGGACCCTCAGGACAGCGTTACCCTTACCCAGCTGTGCACGCCACCTCCCAGACGGTGATAATGCAGGACAGGTGCCCTCAGCCCAATTGCTGGTGAGTGGGAAATGGGGACATGGCACGAGGGATGCCCTTCGCCTCTTCTGCTGCTCTGCTGGACAGAGAGGTGACTCCCACCCCAGACCCCATGGCTGTGAGGGCCGAGGGCTGTGCTGAGTGGGAGAGGAGAGATGAAGGGGTTGCTCAGGGAAGGCATCTGCACTGCAGGAGTGGCCAGGAGGTGCCCAGATCTCCCCTGCAACAGGGCTTCCCTTAGCAGGTCCTTCCTTTCCTGCCCATCTCTACTGCCTGCAGCTGTCCCTGCCACGAGCTGTTGCTCTGGCCCCACGTCTCTTCCCTGCCAGTGCTCACAGACCCCATCTCAGCCCTTCTGTGCCCAGCTCTGCCCTGCAGCCTCTCCGTGTGTGCAGGGGCTAAAGAGCAGGTCCCACAAATCCTGATGAGACTGGAAAGGTGATGCTGGTGCTATGTGTAGCCCACCCAGCCAACCAAGAGGAGAAACCTCAAAAGACAGACACCTTCCCTTACAGGAACTCCACCTTGAAAAGTTCCCTCAGAAATGCGTGGGAGTGAGCTGGAGCTGAGAGCAAACCTGACCCACACAGCACCCTCTCAACAGCAGAAGGACCCTGCCCTGCCGAGGATCGCTCCTTCTACCCACAGCTTCTCCCCACAGCGCCATGGGCAGCTCCCTGGGCAGGCTGAGTGCTGACCCTGGCAGGTGACAGAGTCCCTGCCCCAGCACACAGCCCCTGGGGTGCAGGGACCCTGCTCTGAAGGACGGCCCTGGGCACCCCTGGCTGCACACCCACCTTCACACCCTGCAGTTGTCCCTGGGAGAAGGCAGCGATCGTGCCCTGTCCCTCCGATGGTGTGGCAGGAAAGCCCTGCTCTGGAGCACATCCTTCTCCTCCATTCCTGCCTTGTTGATGTGCCAGTTCTAGGAGAACGCTCCAGGCTGTGCCCTGCAGCCAAA
Organism: Platalea leucorodia; assembly: GCF_965183815.1. Lineage (NCBI taxonomy): Eukaryota > Metazoa > Chordata > Aves > Pelecaniformes > Threskiornithidae > Platalea > Platalea leucorodia. The sequence continues at coordinate 39,657 of NW_028121453.1, forward strand.
GACTTACTGTGTTAAGGGCTGTGAAGATTTCTCCTCCTTCACTCTATGCAGTTTCCCACTCCTGGCTCTCTGTAACCTCTCTCTGCCTCGCTCCTGTCCCCATCGGTGCCTGCAGGCCCTCAGCCCTGCTGCGCTTTGCAGAGGAGCTGCTCCTGGGCAGAGCTGTCTCTCTGCAGGGCTGCCCACTTGCCAGCAGCTCCCTCCATCCCAGGAGCCCAGCCCAGCTCAGCAGCAGAGGCCCAGCCCAAGGCAGCACTTTCTCTGCCTCCTACCCCCAGCCCCTGCCCCCAGAGCCCTCCAGGTGTCCCTGGGCCTCCAGGGCTGACAGCTCCTGAAAGGCAGCAGGGTCTCTCCTGGGGAACAGAACTTGAAGCAGACTGAAGTCACCACCAACTCTCCCTCCCTAAGCACTGCACAGACTCATTCCTGCAGTGGGAATTGCTCTGCCAGGGTGTGCAGAGCTACGGGAGGTGTCAACGTTCCCCTCTGGAAACCCCCGTTCCTGTCCCATGGTCAGGCAGGGCATGTGGGCAGTGACAGGCAGGGGATCATTGCCACCTGGGCAGGGCAGGGATTGAGCCAAGTCAATGTCAGCATCTCAGCTCTCATCAGTATTCCTGAGGCCGGAGGGGCTTTCAGCTTCTCCAGTGCACCCCACAGACCCACAGGAGGTGGGATGCCTCTTGCCTCAGCTCGGCTGCACAAAAGAGCTGGGAGCTCCTTCTCTAAGCTGCTGTGTTAATGATGGGGATAGAGGCCAGGAGTGAGCTTTTCCGATGCAAACGCCTGGTGACACTGGAGCTGCCAGAGGTGGTTCGGGACACGTGCAGGAAACTCCAAGCTCTAATGGAGCAATTGTGAGAGACAGGGCAGCATCTGGGGGCATTGCCATGGCAGCTGGTGGGGAATCCCTTTGGCCAACTGAACTGGTAGAAAACGATGACAGTTAGGACAACCCAAGCTGTCCCTCCTCAGTATGCTTAGGGCAGCCGACAGAGGTGTTCATCTGACCAAATGGAGTCACGTGCCACAGGGGGAACTCAGTCTGTCTCTCTGTCCCAATCAGCCCCAAGTCTGGTGCTGGCCCCACCACTCTGCCCAAAGCCATGGCCAATTCCCTCTGGGACACCAGGGCCATCTCTTACTTGGGATGTGCTGCACAGGTCTTTTTCTTTCTCTTCTTGATCTCAGCAGAGTATTGTCTTCTCACTGTCATGGCCTATGACCACTGTGTGGCCATCTGCAAACCCCTGCACTACGGGACCCTCCTGGGCAGCAGAGCTTGTGTCCACATGGCAGCAGCTGCCTGGGGCACTGGGTTTCTCAATGCTGTGCTGCACACAGCCAATACATTTTCCCTACCCCTCTGCCAAGGCAATGTCCTGCACCAGTTCTTCTGTGAAATCTCCCAGATCCTCAAGCTCTCCTGCTCAGATGCCTACCTCAGGGAAGTGGGACTTCTTCTGGTCACTGCCTGTTTAGTCTTTGGGTGTTTTGTTTTCCTTGTGGTGTCCTATGTGCAGATCTCCAGGGCCGTGCTGAGGATCCCCTCTGAGCAGGGACGGCACAAAGCCTTTTCCACGTGCCTCCCTCACCTGGCCGTGGTCTCCCTGTTTGTCAGCACTGTAATGTTTGTGTACCTGAAGCCCCCCTCAGTGTCCTCCATATTTCTAGACCTCGTGGTTTCTGTTTTGTACTCGGTGGTGCCTGCAGCAGTGAATCCCCTCATCTACAGCATGAGGAACCAGGAGCTCAAGGATGCACTATGGAAACTGGCCCAATGGACGCTGTTTCACAGACAATAACCTGCCTTCCCTTCTCTGCACATTTGCCAGAGTCTTTCTTAGGCCAGGAGTCTGTTTTCTTCTCTCATGATAATCCTGCTTATAGATAATTTTCTGGGCTTATGCTACTTGTCTTGAGGCTTGATCTTATTTTCCCTGAGTTGCACAACACTCTGTCAGATGTGGCATGCCCAAGAGCAGGTCTTCAATAAAACAAAATCTCCCAGGTCCAGTGCCTGAAGGCTGCGCTCTTCCTCCAAAGCTGCTGCCAAGAAAATGTCCAAGGAATTGTTTTTTTGAAGAGTCTGATCTCCTTTTGTTCTCAGTGTTTTGGGAGTTAAGATCATGGTACTATTGGGTTCCACTGGACCTAATGTTCTGGATTTAAAAGCTCTCTTCTTGGTGTCCAGGCGCAGGGGAGATGGTCCATGAGCTCCCTTTCTCTCTTCACGTTTCTTCATGTATGACAGGAGTGATGGCGTATACCAGACTCCCTGGAAATGAATCTGGAGGGGTGAGGAGAGGAGAGGATGGGGACTCCCCACATGCCCTGGGGTTGCAATGAATGGAGGCTCAGAAGGTGAAAGGCTCTCAGATGTGAACTCCCCCAAAAGCAAAACATGAAGCTATTGAAGCTGTTGAAGTGTCTAGAGGAGAAGTCTTACGAGGAGCAGCTGAGGGAGCTGGGGTGGTTTAGTTTGGAGAAGAGGAGGCTGAGGGGAGGCCTTATTGCTCTCTACAACTACCTGAAAGGAGGTTGTAGCGAGGTGGGGGTCGGTCTCTTCTCCCAGGTAACAAGTGATAGGACGAGAGGAAATGGGCTCAAGTTGTGCCAGGGGAGATTTAGATTAAATATTAGGAAAAATATCTTCCCAGAGAGAGTGGGTAGGCATTGGAACACATTGCCCAGGGAAGTGGTCCAATCATGGTCCCTGGAAGTATTCAAAAATCGTGTGGATGTGGTGCTTGGGGACATGGCTTAGAGGTGGACCAGGCAGTTGGGTTAAGAGGTTGCACTCAATGATCTCTGAGGTCTTTTCCAATGTTAACAATTCTATGGTTCTATGATTAAATTGAGGTATGCAAAACAAGGACTCTGCCATGGGAGTCAGTAGGAGCCCAGCAGGCAGAGGGAAGGGAGAGTGGAGAGATGCAGGAGCTGCCTGAGAAGCCCCAGGACTCTCATGCCGTCCTGGGGAGTGGGGCTGGTGGGAGCAGAGGAGGGGGAAATTCAGTCAGCACTGGGCATCACCTACAATATGAATTCAGGAGAGCCAGAGAGTGCCTGGCCTCTGTTTCCTTGTGCCCTTGGAGCCAGCACCAGCCCTGGGGCTCGTGGGGAGACTGAACCTCCCCCCTCTCTGCCCCCAGGAGCTGCTGTGCCCTTCAGAGGGGCTGGGGCTGTGGGGTGAGTACCCAGAGCTCTGCAGCACCCTGCGGTGGGCACTGCCGGGCACTGCCATGGGGCCAGCCCAGGCTGGGCTGCTCTGCTGGGCTGGGCTGGGGAGAGGGCAGGGGAGGTGGGGAGAGCTGGGGAGGGGCTGGGCTGGGCTGGGAAGTGCCCGGGAGAGGCAAGCACCAGTGTAAAGCTAAGCCGTGTGAGTGTGCAGGGTGGGGGCACCCAGCAGGTTGTTCACAGTGAAGTCAGGCATTATGGTGAAGAAACAAGGCACCGAAGGTGCAGAAGAGAGGGGCCAGGTCTGTGCCATGTTCCCTGGACACCCCAGGGAAGCTTCCCTGGGAGAACTGTCCCAGATCATTCCCCCACAGTGGCCATGTCCATCTCTGTTCGTACACCCCAGCCCAGAGAAGGGACGTTTCCTGCATGGTCACTCCCATCCTCCTCCGGGGCTCAGTGATGCCCAGCTCCACCACCAGTATTAAGAAAAAGGAACCAGTTTCCTACTGCTGGTCTCTCAGCCAAGCCAGTTCTCAGACACCTCCAGCTACTTCGGGTGCTCATGGCCTTGCTCAACAAATATTGAAAATCTACATTGATTGACATCCCACCAACTGGCCTGGGTTCTATCTCCTGTGTTTTGTTCTGAATGATTTCTAAAGAACCCATCTCTTGTCCATCATGTGCTCCAGGTCCCACCCACCTTTCTGGCCTCTGCAGGACTCGCTTCAGTCTGTCAGGGTCTTTCTTGTGCTGGGAAGCCCCATGCTGGATGCAGCAGTCCTGATGTGGTGGTTCTGTAGTGGGTTAGCCTTGGCCAGCAGCCAGGCACCCACCCAGCTGCTCACTCACTCCCCTGCCTCAACAGGACAAAGGGAGAAAATAAGATGGAATAACTCATGGGTCAAGATAAAGTAAAGGAGATCAGTTACCGAATACCATCATGGGCAACAACCTTTTGACTTGGGGAAGATCAAATTCATTTGTTGCCAATTATAAAAAGATTTGGATTGTGAGAAACAATGAGAAAAGTATTAAAGACCATTCCCCTCACACTTTCCCCCAGGCTCAAATTACTCCATTGTTCCCAGTTCTTCTACCTACCTCAACACCACGAGGAGCAGGGGGGATGGTGAAGAGGGGGTTAACAGTCACTGCAGAACATCTGTGCTGCTCCTTCCTCCTCACACTTCTGTAGCTCAACCCCCCAGCCGAGGCAGGGTCAGCTAGAGCAGGTTGCTGAGCACCTTGTCTAGCTGGGGTTGGAGTATCTCCAGGGATATAGACTCCACAACCTCTCTGGGCAACCTGTTCCAGTGTTTGATCACCGTCAGAGTCAAAAAGTGCTTTCTTGGGTTCAGGTGGCATTTCATGTGTTTTTAGCTGTGTCCATCGCCCCTTGTCTTGTCACTGCTGAGAAGAGTTGGGCTCCCTGGTCTTCATGCTCTCCCATCAGGTATTTATACACATGAATAAGATCCCTCCGAGCCTTTTCTTCTCCAGACTGAACAGTCCCACATCTCTCAGCATTTCCTCCTATGAAAGATGCTGCAGTCCCTTAAACCAGCTTTGTCACCCTTTGCTGGACTTGCTTTCGTAGGTCAACATCTTTATTGTAGTGAGGAGCCCAGCACTGGACACAGCACTCCAGATGGGGCCTCCCCAGTGCTGAGTGCTGGGAAGCCCCATGCTGGATGCAGCAGTCCTGATGTGGTGGTTCTGTAGCGGGTTAACCTTGGCCAGCAGCCAGACACCCACCCAGCTGCTCACTCACTCCCCTGACTCTACAGGAGAAAGGGAGAAAACAGCCCAGAAATCTCATGGGTCAAGATAAAGTAAAGGACATCAGTTACCAAGTACTGTCACGGGCAAAGACCTGTTCACTTGGCGAGGATCAGTTTAATTTATCGCCCATTACAAAAGATTTTGAGTGTGAAAAACAATAACAAAAATATTTTAAAGACCATTCCCCTCACACTTTCACCCAGGCTCAAATTACTCCATTGTTCCCAATTCTTCTGCCCAGCGCAACCCCAAGAGGAGCAGAGGGGATGCTGAAGAGGGGGTTAAGAGTCAGTAAAGAACATCTCTGTTACTCCTTCCTCCTCATACTTCTCCCCTGCTCCAGCGTGGGTCCACTCCACGGGATCCCACCATATTTGCAGTCAAGGCTAGGTGTTGTTCCTTTCTTTCTCTCGTACTTTTCTCCTTCATACTCACACGATCATGGAAATGTTCAGATTGGAAGGGACCTCTGGAAATCACCTAGCTGAACCCTCCAAGTGAAGCAAGGTCTGCTAGGGCAGGTTGCTCAGGACCTTATCTAGGTGAGTATGGAATACCTCCATGGATGGAGATTCCACAACCTCTCTGGACTACCTGTTCTAGGGATTGCCCACCCTCACAGTTAAAAAGTGTTTTCTTGGGTTCAAATGGAATTTTATATAGATTAATAAGATCTCTCCATTCATTATCCTCCAGTCCCATATCTCTCAGCCTTTCCCCCCATGAAAGATGCTGCAGTCCTTTAAACCACCTTTGTGGTCCTTTGCTGGAATTCCTGTAGTAAGTCAACAAATTTCCTTTACTGCAAAGCCTACCACTGGACACAGCACTCCAGATGGGGCCTCCCCAGTTACTGAGAAGAGGCGAAGGGTCACCTCCCTCCATCTGCCAGCAAGGCTTTTCCTAATGCAGCCCAGGACGCTGTTGGCCTTTGCCGTGGGGATGCATTGCTGGCTCATGCTCAGCTGCTTCTCCCTTGGGATGCCAAGATCCTTCTCTGCAGAGCTGCTATCATCTGGCCAGTTGGCCCCCAGCATGATGTCCACAGTGTGGCTGGATCACAGGCTGTCCTCCCCCAGGGACTTTCTCAGCAGCACCTTGTCCGTCTTGCAGCTCAGCTCCACCTCTGGCACAGGCCCCACGGTGCTGCAGAGTCACCTGGCACAGCAAAGCCCTCTCCTGCCAGGGCTGCACAGCCCAGGCCTCTTGCTCTCTGCCCTTGGGGACTGCAGCTTTTGCTCTCCGTGGGGGAACCTCATCCATCATTATGGCACCACCTGCCACCCACTCCAGCATGCCTCTGCTGGGAAGCCAAGCCTTGCCACACACGGGCTCCCATCTCTGGGGACCAGGTTTCCATGTGACAAGTCTGCCCTTGGCCCTGGTGCCACATCTGAGGTGCTGCAGCCCAAATGGGCACCAAAGCCCAGAGCCTGGGGCACAGAGAGCAGGAGCCCCATGTGCCATCACAGAGCTGTGACATCAGGGGAATAAGAGGTGAGGTGGGGAAGGACAGCTCCCATGGCTTTTGTGGTTGCTGGCGATACAGCGTCTTGAGGAGAGACTGAGAGGGGAGATGAGAAGGGGGATTTTCTGTGTGATGTGAGGGCAGCTCAGATATATGGAGGGTCTCTATGGGACATGTTACAGGTTAGATGATGCCTTATGTGTTGGTCAGCTTCTAGCTGGGCCACCCAGTCTTCTGCTCTCCTGGACCTGATACTCCCAAAAGTCGAAGAGCTGGTCAGGCATGTGAAGACCTGAAGGCTGCAGTGGCCATGAAATTGTGGTCTCCAGGTCCCCAGGGACATGGGGAAGGAGAGGAGCAGAGAGCAGACCCTCCACATCAGGGAATGAGAATTTGGCCTCCTGTGGGCACTGGCAGGTGGGATCCCATGGGGGCGTTGTCAGGGCCCTGAGAGCATCCATAGACCTTCACAGCCCTGACCAGCACTACCTGCGGCTTCCACCCCCACCTCTGTCCATGGGCCCTGGACACCATTTATGCCCACTTTCACCCAGCTGGATCTATGCTGGAGGTGTACGGGTCTCCAGACACAGCCATAGACACAGCCTTGCCTGTCTATGCACCTTGTTGAGTCAGACTTGCAGACTCACTTCCCAGCTTGATTCTTTATGGGGCGTACAAGGGAATGAAACCATGGCCCTCCAAGTGCCAGACCCCAGCTGATTCACAGAGGTCTACACTCTTTTTGCTGCCTTTCCTCCCATCCCTTGGTCAGGCTTTGGGAGGAGAGGAAGGCAAAGCAGGTGAGGTTTCTGGGTGCCAGTGACTGAAATGGGGGAGCAGATCCCTCACACGTGAAATGATCTAAAGGCTATGCTAGTTGAAAACTGTTATCTTCAGCTCCTTTCTTGGAGGCCTGAAATCTTCTACAGGAACCAGGAAGCTCTGAGATCCCTCCATCTCCCTCTCTTTTAGCAATGAAGTTGATAGTAGCCAAGTCTCCTGTTTTCAGCTGGAATAGAGTTAATTTTCTTCCTGGTAGCTGGTAGAGTGCTGTGTTTTGGATTTAGGATGAGAATAATGCTGAGAACACTGACGTTTTAGCTGTGGCTAAGTAGTCCTTACATTAGTCAAGGAGTTTTCAGCTTCCCATGCTCTGCCAGGTGCACAAGAAGCTGGCAGGGGGCACAGCCAGGACAGCTGAGCCAACCTGGCCAAAAGCCTGTTCCATACCATATGACGTCATGCTCAGTATATAAACTGGAGGGAGTCTGCTGGGGGGCAAAGATCGTTGCTGAGGGATGGGCTGGGCATCAGTCAGCAGGTGGTGAGCAATTGCATTGTGCATCACTTGTTTTGTATATTCTTTTATTTTTTTATTATTATTATCATCTTCATCATTATATTTTTATCTTCCTCTGCTGTCCTATTAAACTGTCTTTGTCTCAACCCACGGTTTTGGTTTTTTTTTTCCAATTCTCTCCCCTATCCCACTGCGGGGAGGGGAGTGAGCAAACGGCTGTGTGGTGTTTAGCTGCCTGCCCAGTTAAACCACAACAGCCCTTCTTCTGAACCGCTTTAGATATGTACTTTTGGATTGGGCATCATGCCCTATATTGCAAATACTGATTCAATTGGCATTGCCCAAAGTGGCTACCACAGATGCAGACTACTCCACTGCAGGTATTTATATTCAGGCAGATCAGTGCTTTTGTTGTTGTTGTTGTTGCAGATACTGGTATTGTTGGGGAAATCACACAAACACTTGAAGGGTAATGGAAGGGTTGCCATCTTAGTGGCCCTCCAGTGAAGTGGCTCCTCTTTGCCCATGTCTCACTGTCATTGCACAGGCTCTAAACCTGGGCAAGGATTCTGGATGCGGTGTAAAAAGTGCCGAACAGAGGGGGAGAATCACTTCTCCTGGCTGTGGCCCTGCTCATACAGCCCCGGATCCTCTGCTGGCTCATGTTTTGCCTAAGGAAACTCAAGGACCACCAGAGCCTTCTCCACAGAGCTGCTGCCCAGCCACGCAGCCCCTGGCCTCTGTCACTGCAGCCTGTAACTCCCCTGCTCAGCCCTTGGGCCTTTTTAGAAGATGTATGCAAGATTTGCCTTTGGCTTTCTCCAGTCATGATGACCTTCCAAAATGTAGCAGAGGAGCCCTGCTATGGCATCGGCCTGGTCTCTCAACAGCCACAGCCTTGGATTCATCCGATCTGGTCCAAGGGACTATGAAGGGCTGACCTTCCCTAAGTAACCCCTGGCTTGATCTCCACCCACTGCTGGATTTCACCTGGGGTTCTGCCTCTTAGGCACACGGAACTGGGAGACCTTGCTGGTGAAGACAAAGGCCAAGAGTGCCTCACACCTATCTACGCCTACCTAACTCAATTCAGCAGTGGCCACATGTTGACTTCATTTCTTCTTTAACTGTTCCTGAAGTGGTAACATTGTGCCCTTGAACTCCCTTGCAAGTGTCAACTCTACGGGAGCTCTGGCTTTCCTAAAACCAACCACATTTCTGAATTCCTCCTTTGTTTCAATCCTTGCATCCACCTCTTGTATGCTGCCTTTTTCCTATGGAGCTTCCCCCATGAGTCTGCTGGTTCCCCACGTTTCTCTCTTGAGATCTCTGCTTGTTCTTCTGACTCTTGGTCTGCACACTCTCAGACTTGAAAGACACTGTCCTTGCAGACCAGCTGTACTGAGCTCTGCTGCTCTTCTGAGCCGCTCATAGGGGATCCCCCACTTAAAGTCACAAGACCAGGCCAAAGTCTGCTGCTCTGAGGGCTAGCATCTGCACTCTTCTGTTCTCCTTCCCCCTGGGAGGTGACACCCCACTCTTGCATGGTCACGACAGCCAAGGCTGACACTGGTTTTCACATCCATGGCCAGCTCTGCCTTCTGTGAGACTAACAGATGCAGGTGAGTGTCACCATTTTTGGCCAATCTGGCAGCTGTGCTACAAAGTTCTGTGTCCCAAGCTGTGTCCCAAGCCCCTCCAGAAACCTCCAGGACTGTTTGCATGCTGTTGTGGTCTTCTTCCAGTGAATGCCAGGGTAATGAAAGTCCAGAGGGGGACTTCCATGGGTTCTTTGTCTCCCACCGCAATGTCACCCTTACCAGTCTCCTCTGACCCTCACCCACAAGGGCTCCCCCAGTTTGTTCATCCCATAGAGGAGCTTCACACATCTAAGCAGCTCCTTCACACTGGGGACACCTCCCTCCTCATCCTTCTGGCCTGTCTCTCCTGATGATCCTCTACCCACCCATCACAGCACCCCAATCATGTCAGCTGTCCCAACACACCTCAGCTGTTATTCCCTCCAAGTGGGATGAAGGGATTGCATGCAGGGCTCCAGCTCCTCCTGCCTGTGCCCCAGGCTGAGGGCATGGGTGCATGGCTGGGCTGCAGCACCTCAGCTGTGGCACCTTTGGGCTGAGAGCAGACTTGCAAGAGGGAAACCTGCTACCAAGTGCCCAAGACCTCAAGCGTGCAAAGGCTTTGCTTCAGAGCAGAGACATGTTGGAGTGGAGAGCAGATGGCAGTGTAAAGAAGAAATGAGGTGCCCACAAAGGTGGCAAACCCTGCTCTCTCCAAGGCCAAAGAGAAACAGAGCTGTTCAGTCTGAGCAGGAGAGGGGTTTGCTGTCTGTGGTGTCTCTGCAGCCTCTGAGGGCTTGTGGTGGAGGTGAATCACAGGAAGGAAGAGATGATGTTGAGAGTGCCCTTGGGTGTGGACATCCTGTGATGATGGAGAGAAGAACCAGCAGAGTTTGAGAGGGAATGCACATGAGTGGGGACCCTGGTGTGATGTGCTTGGTATTCATGCACTGCCCAGCATCTGCTGGAGAGAGAAGGGACAGACCTCACGTCAGTGCAGTGGTGGGATTCAGACATTGGCCCAAAGGCACCGAATCTGTCTGAGATGCCCTGGGTGGTGCCTGTCACACATTGAGTCTGAATGGGGAGGGGGTTCCTGTACAGGCCCTGTGCTGTCCATGTCAGCTGCATGCAGTTAGGCTGGAGCATCCTGGCATCTCACATAGCACTACAGGCCTGTATTTGGCTATTAAATTAAGATTCAGCTGGCCTGAATTAGGTCAGACAATGGAGGGATGCACATGAGACAACTGCCAAAGGAGATGTGCATAATACAACTGGTGGAGAAGAGAAAGAGAGACTTAGCTCTCCTTGGGCCACATGACTGCATTTGGTCAGCTGAAGACCTCTATAGGCTGCCCTGGACATAAGGAACAGTTACAGGTTCAGGTGTCCTACATGTGGGCATCTGCTGTCAATTTACCTGGACAATGGAATTTCCCACCAGCCCCCAAGGTGATGCCCCCAGATGCTGCCCTGTCTCTGTGGACTGCTCCATTACAGCTCACAGTGACCAGCATGCATCTTGGTCACCTCTGGCACCTCAAATGTCACCAGGTGTTTGTGTCTGAACAGCTCACTCCTGGTCTCCATCTCCAGTAATTAGCATGGGAGCTGAGACAAGAAGCTCACATGCAGGTGCCTGTTTTGTGCACACCTGAACTATGCAAGAGGAATCCCAGTTCCTGGGGGTTGTGGTCTGCATGGGAGGGAGCTGAGACCCCTTCTAGCCCCAGGACCACAGACCCAGGATGAAACGCCTCAGTTGACTCTGCTGAATCCCTTCCCTCAGCAGGGGTAAAAGAGACCCCTCCCTGTCGCTGCCTGGGTGTCCTGCCTAATGATGGGACAAGAAAATGTGATTATAGGACCGAACTCTGTCTCTGGTAAGAGAAATTGCACTGCTGGGAGTAAGTCTCTCTCCCCAGCTGAGGGAGGGAACATCAGTGGTTGCTTCAGCCTGTTTCACAGCAGGTTCCCCTGGAGCCCCAGGGACACCTGGAGGGAGCCCAGAGGGGCAGAGAAAGTGCTGCCTTGGGCTGGGCCTCTGCTGCTGAGCTGGGCTGGGCTCCTGGCAAGGAGCTCCTGGCAAGGGAGCTCCTGGCAAGGGAGCTCCTGGCAAGTGGGCAGCCCTGCAGAGAGACAGCTGTGCCCAGGAACAGCTCCTCTGCAAAGCGCAGCAGGGCTGAGGGCACTGCCTGCAGGCACTGAGGGGAGAGGAGTGAGGCAGAGAGAGAAGGCAATCTGGAGTGGGAGGAGAGCTGAGTGTTCACTGTGGGAGAAATGTTCACAGCCCTTGACACAGTAAGTCTCTGGCTGCAGGGCAACACAGCTGTGGTTCCTGGAAAGATCTCCTAAAGCTGGCACATAACCCCAGCTTATGCAGTCTGTCAAGAGGGCTCTCAGTGGTTCTCTAGCATAGAGGAGGAGGATGTGTTCCAGAGCGGGGCTTCCCTGCTGCACCATCAGAGGCACAGGACATGGCGTTTCCCTTCTCCTGGCGACGGCTTCAGAAGTGTGAAGGTGGGTGTGCAGCCAGGGGTGCCCAGGGCCGTCCTTCCGAGCAGGTCCCTGCACCCCAGGGGCTGTGTGCTGGGGCAGGGACTGTTCTGCCTGCCAGGGTCAGCACTCAGCCTGCCCGGGGAGCTGCCCATGGTGATGTGGGGAGAAGCTGTGGGTAGAAGGAGTGACCCCTGGCAGGGCAGGGTCCTTCTGCTGTTGAGAGGGTGCTGCGTGGCTCAGGGCTGCTCCCAGCTCCAGATCATTCCTAAGGCATTTCTGAGGAGACTTTCAAGGGTGACATCAAAGCCACAGTTCCCTGAAAGGGAACGAATCTGTGCTTTCAGTTTTCCACTCTTGGTGGTCTGGGTGGGCAGTGGGAGATGGGAATTTATTTCTCCACTCTGGAGAAGGCACTGAGACCCTGGTTCTGGTTAGGACTTTTCTGAGCTGCTCCTAAGCCCCTGCACACACAGAGATGCCCCTGGGCAGTGCCTTGCTGCCGGGAGGGGTCTGCAGGGCAGAGCTGAGCACACAGCAGGTTGGATGGAGTCTGTGAGCACTGACAGGGAGGAGATGTGGGCACAGAGAAACAGCTCCTAGCACTGACAACTCCAGGCAGCAGATATGGGCAGGGAGTGAGAGGGGAGCTGCTCCCAGAAATGCTGGGGGAAGGAGGATTCAGGCACCTCCCTGCCGTCCCCTGCCATGCCAGACACGTTCTCCGGAGCAAGCCCCTGGTCTCCTCACCCACACAGCAGAGCATTATGGAAAATAGCATAGATTTTGTTCAGAGTAGTCTGACCTAAATATTTGACTGTCTTTTCCTTCATGGACAGTGCTGATGCCCAGCAGAATGAGATGTGCAACGGCAGCTCCATCACCCAGTTCCTCCTCCTGGCATTCACAGACACGCGGGAGCTGCAGCTCTTGCACTTCTGCCTCTTCCTGGCCATCTACCTGGCTGCCCTCCTGGGCAACGGCCTCATCATCACTGCCATAGCCTGCGACCACCGCCTCCACACCCCCATGTACTTCTTCCTCCTCAACCTCTCCCTCCTCGACCTGGCCTCCATCTCCACCACGCTCCCAAAGGCCATGGCCAATTCCTTGTGGGACAGCAGGGACATCTCGTACTTGGCATGTGCTGCCCAGCTTTTTCTGATAGTCTTTTTTATCTCAGCAGAATGTTACCTTCTCACTGTCATGGCCTATGACCGCTACGTGGCCATCTGCAAACCCCTGCACTACGGGACCCTCCTGGGCAGCAGAGCTTGTGTCCACATGGCAGCAGCTGCCTGGGGCAGTGCGTTTCTCTATGCTGTGCTGCACACTGCCAATACATTTTCCCTACCCCTCTGCCAAGGCAATGTCCTGCACCAGTTCTTCTGTGAAATCCCCCACATCCTCAAGCTCTCCTGCTCACATGCCTACCTCAGAGAGGTACGTCTTCTCGTGGTTAGTGCCTGTTTAATCTTTGGGTGTTTTGTTTTCATTGTGGTTTCCTATGTGCAGATCTTCAGGGCTGTGCTGAGGATCCCCTCTGAGCAGGGTCGGCACAAAGCCTTTTCCACGTGCCTCCCTCACCTGGCCGTGGTCTCCCTGTATGTCAGCACTGGCATGGTTGCCTACCTCAAGCCCCCCTCCGTCTCCTCCCCAGTTTTAAATCTGGTGGTATCATTTCTCTACACTGTGGTGCCTCCAGCAGTGAACCCCCTCATCTACAGCATGAGGAACCAGGAGCTCAAGGGTTCCCTGAAGAACCTTATGACCGGATGTTTTTAAGCAGCAGTGAACTGCCCATCTTCTTCTGCAAATCACATTGCACTCATAATGAAACTCATTCTAGGCTGAGACTTTCTTTGGTAGTTTGTTTTTAGCTTTTCTTAGTTGTAATTATGCTGTCCACAAAAAGTGCTTGTCTGCATCCCGCTTCTGTTTCAGTATCCACCTGTTTTTTGTGATCCATGGACTGTGTAAATGAGGAGCCATGCTCTCTGTGTGTTTAAACAAAATAAATGACACTGCAGTGACTTTTTTGTCCATGATCCTTCCCCTGAAACCTTTGTAAAGCTGCAGGTGGAGTACCTTGGTGCAGAGGTGGAGAGGAAAAACAGCCCTGGCACAGCAGCACTGCCAGGGAGCACCAGTTCTTGGTCTTTCCCAAGCTGCTCTCTTTCCACTTCCACACTCTCCTTCTCAGCCCTTGTCTTGGTGCACGGTCGGAGTGCTCTGGCAGCTTGGTCACAGTCCTGTGGTGCGGCAGTCCTGGGACCGCAGGCAGGGACGGGCAATGGGCACCTCTGTGACAGAGCTGGACTCCATAATAGCATTTTAGATTAGCTATTAGGAAAAAATTCTTCACGGAGAGAGTGGTTAGGCATTGGAACAGACTGCCCAGGGAAGTGGTACAATCACAATCCCTGGAAGTATTCAGGAAACCTGTGGATATGGATACGGTGTTTAAGGACATGGTTTAGAGGTGGACCAGGCAGTTAGGTTAACAGGTTGGACTCGATGATCTCAGAGGTCCTTTCCAACCTTAACCATTCTATGATTCTATGAGAAAGGATCTTCTCCGGGCAGTGCCTGAAGGCTTGGGTCTTTCAAAGTGGCTCTAGAGAACATGCCCAGAGAAGTGCCCAGGAGAGGAAAACCCTTGTGAGCAGCTCAAGTGTGTGAGTGTGCAGCTCTGGGGCACACAGCAGTGTCATGGACGCTCATGGGAGAATTCAGTCCTTGGCACCCAAGAATGACTCCTCGCACAGCCAGGCCTCCTGGGAGAGACGTGAAGGACCAGCGGAGCAGGGTCTGGTCTGTGCCCGTGTGCGCTGGACACCCCATCCAAAGCACATACGATACGGGCTGCTGTGGAGAAAATTAACCCTATCCCAGCCACAGCCAGTACACCGAAGCTCCCCTCCCACGGCATTCCTGGTAGCAGTTCCGTCTCACTCCCTGCCCAGTGCAGACCAACCGCCTGCAATACAAATGGGGTCACCAGATGAACTCCTCCCGAGCCGTGCACAAGCAGTCAAAGAGCCAAGAGGTGCCTCAGGGAGGTCCTCCCCTCACACATCTTGATGTGCTTCCTCAGCCGGTGTTTTTTGGATCCATGAATAGTGAATGGTGAAAGATGGTCATCCCCTGAGGATGAGATGGAAAGCCTTGAGCGCTCCTTAACTTAATAAATACTGCTTGTTGTTGTTGTTATGCTAACAAATGTAAACCAATTGAGTACAGTGTAAATATCATTCGAGAACATGCCCATACCTGACACCAAATAGCTCAAGAGCAATCTCTGCTCAGGGGTCTGTCAGCTGACTGGTCATGGCTGTGCTCTTAGGTACCACATCTCGGAGCTTGGGCACAGCACAGTTTAAGGATATTGGCTGTGAGGAAAGGGTAAACTGCTGAGCCCAGATAGCCAGGTAAAAATCCTGAGAAGAGACCTGAGCAGGATGCCCTCAGGAGAAGGAGAATAAAAAGGAACCTGTGTTTGGCAAACGCAGGGGAACATCTGGACCTCAGGAGGTCATGCTTGAACAACCAGACTGCCCATGCAGAACAACACTGGGTGACTGAGAATACTTGCAAGGAACTGAACGTGATCGGAGAGGACTAAAGTGTGTGTGTGCGCTATTGGATGATTAAACTTAGCTATATAGAAACCTTTCAAGCTGTATATGAGCTCTTGAAAAATCCCGATGGATACCTTCCTTCCCTATGGAGAGCTGGTCTCACGATCATGAAAGAAACCTTTTGCAGTTCTACCCTTGTGTCCCTTTCCTCCTCAGCTGATGAATGTCCCAACTTGCTTTTGCGACAGTGCCCCAGTTTAGCTGGGGCACCTCATGTGCATGCATAAATACTGACCCTTGTAATTCTAGACTTTGCATCCTAGCCTCTCTCCTCAGTGTGCACGTGGCAGTTGGAAACTTTCCTAACAGAAGCAACTGATGGCCACGACTGCAGTGTGGCAAGGTCTGTCCCCTGTCAATCCAGTAGATGTAGGGCAGTCCAGGAACACAAGGCACAGAGCACCGCAGTCTCCACTTGTGTGCCTGCACACTGTCTTATGTGCAGATCTTCAGGGCTGTGCTGAGGATCCTCTCTGAGCAGGGATGGCACAAAGCCTTTTCCATGTGCCTCCCTCACCTGCCCATGGTCTCCCTGTATGTCAGCACTGCCATGTCTGCCTACCTGAAGCCCCTCTCCATCGCCTCCCCTGTTCTAAATCTGGTGGTATCATTTTGGTATTCAGTGGTGCCTCCAGCAGTGAACCCCCTCATCTACAGCCTGAGGAACCAGGAGCTCAAGGATGCCCTATGGAAACGGGCCCAGTGGACGTTTTTTTACCAACAGTAACCTGCCTCCCCTTCTCTGCACATTTCCCAGAGTTTATCTTATGGCAGGAGACTATTGTTTTCCCTCATGATAATCATACATCTAGATATTTTTCTGTTTTTTGTTTTTTTTTTTTTTTTTTAATATAGTGCTTCTCTTGAGGCTTGATCCTGTTGTGCCTTACCCTTGCAAACAAGGTGTCAAATGTGGCCTGTCCAATATCAGCTCTTCAATAAAACAGAACCTCGCAGTTCCAGTGCCTGAAGGCTGAGCTCTTCCTCCAAAGCTGCTGCCAAGAAAATGTCCAATGAATTAGTCTTTTAAAGAGTCTGTTCTTCTTGTGTTCTCAATGTTTTGGGGTTAGGTTCATGGTACTATTGGGTTCCACTGGACCAAATGCTCTGGGTTTAAAAGCTCTCTTCTTGGTGTCCAGTGTCAGGGCAGATGGTCCATGAGCTCCCATTCTCTCCTCAGGTTTCTTCATGTATGACAGGAGTGATGGCATATACCAGACTCCCTGGAAATGAATTTGGAGGGGTGAGGAGAGGAGAGGATGGGGACTCACCACATGCCCTGAAGTTGGAATGAATGGAGGCTCAGAAGGTGAAACACCCTCAATGGTGAAGTCCCCCAAAAGCAAAACACTAAACTGAGGTACGCACAAACAAGGACTTTGCCATGGAGGTCAGTTGGAACCCAGCAGGCAGAGGGAAGGGAGACAGGACAAGGGGTAATGGTTTTAAAGTAAAGGAGGGTAGATTTAGACTGAACAAAAAGAAAAAAAAAAATCACGATGAGGGTGGTGAAACACTGAAATGGGTTGTCCAGAGTGATTGTAGATACTCCGTCCTTGGAAACATTCAAGGACAGGCAGGATGGGGCTCTGAGCAACTTGATCTGGTTGAAGATGTCCCTGCTCATTGCAGAGGGGTTGGACTAGATGACCACTAAAGGTCCCTTCCCACCCAAACCATTCTATGATTCTATGAATACAATGACAAGGACTAGAGGGGGCCCTGCCTCCAGCCAGGTGGAGGAAAGGGACAACCGGATTTACTTGACCGGTTTACCCCTGGCGCAGCTTGACCGGTGTACCCCTGGCGCAGCTTGAGGCCGCTTCCTCTCGTCCTATCACTCGTTACTAGGGAGAAGAGACCGACCCCCTCGCTACAACCTCCTTTCAGGTAGTTGTAGAGAGCAACAAGGTCTCCTCTCAGCCTCTTCTTCTCCAGACTAAACAACCCCAGTTCCCTCAGCTGCTCCTCGTAAGCCTTGTTCTCCAGACCCTTCACCATCTTCGTTGCCCTCCTCTGGAAACACTCCAGCACCTCGATGTCCTTCTTGTAGTGAGGGACCCAAAACCGAACACAGTACTCGAGGTGCGGCCTCACCAATGCTGAGTACAGGGGCACCATCACCTCCCTGGTCCTGCTGGTCACACTGTTCCTGATACAGGCCAGGATGCCATTGGCCCTCTTGGCCACCTGAGCACACTGCTGGCTCATGTTCAGGCGGCTGTCAACCAAGACCCCCAGGTCCTTTTCTGCCAGACAGCTCTCCAGCCACCCCTCCCCCAGCCTGTAGCATTGCATGGGGTTGTTGTGACCCAAGTGCAGGACTCGGCACTGAGCCTTGTTGAACCTCATGCAGTTGGCCCCGGCCCAACGATCCAGCCTGTCCAGGTCCCTCTGCAGGGCCTTTCTACCCTCCAGCAGATCGACACTTCCACCCAACTTGGTGTCATCTGCAAACTTACTGAAGGTGCACTCGATCCCCTCGTCCAGATCATCAATGAAGACATTGAAAAGGACTGGCCCCAGTACTGAGCCCTAGGGAACACCACTTGTGACAGGCCACCAACTGGATTTGACTCCATTCACCACCACTCTCTGAGCTCGCCCGTCCAGCCAGTTTTTAATCCAGCGTAGAGTGCACCCATCCAAGCCGTGAGCAGCCAGCTTCTCCAGGAGAATGCTGTGGGAGACTGTGTCAAAGGCCTTACTGAAGTCCAAGTAGACAACATCCACAGCCTTCCCCTCATCCACTAAGCGGGTCACCTTGTCATAGAAGGAGACCAGGTTAGTGAAACAGAATCTCCCTTTCATAAACCCATGCTGGCTGGGCCTGATCCCTCGGTTGTCCCGCACTTGCTGCATAATGGCACTCAAGATGACCTGCTCCATGACCTTCCCCGGCACCGAGGTCAGGCTGACAGGCCTGTAGTTCCCCAGATCCTCCTTCCGACCCTTCTTGTAGAGGGGCGTCACGTTTGCTAGCTTCCAGTCATCCGGGACCTCCCTGGTCGACCAGGACTGCTGATAAATGATGGAGAGTGGCTTGGCCAGCTCCACTGCCAGCTCCCTCAGTATCCTCGGGTGGATCCCATCTGGCCCCATGGACTTGTGCACATCCAGGTGGAGGAGCAGGTCAGTGATTATCACCTCTTCAACAACTGGGACTTCACTTTGTGTCCTATCTCCATCTCCCAGCTCAGGGGCTGGAAAAACCCGAGGATGACTAGCTTGACTATTAAAGACTGAGGCAAAGAAGGCATTAAGTACCTCTGCCTTCTCCTCATCCTTTGTGGCAAGGTTACCTTCTGTATCCAACAAAGGAGGGAGATTCTCCCTGGCCCTCCTTTTGTCACTAACATATTTATAAAAACTTTTTTTGTTGTCTTTAACAGCAGTGGCCAGTTTAAGTTCCAGCGGCACCTTCGCCTTTCTGATCTTCTCCCTGCATAACCTCACAATATCCTTGTAGTCCCCCTGAGTCACCTGCCCCTTCTTCCAAAGGTGGTAGGCTCTCCTTTTTTTTCTAAGTTCTAGCCAAAGCTCTCTGTCCAGCCAGGCCGGTCTTCTCCCCCACCTGCTCGACTTGCGGCACATGGGGACGGCCTGCTCCTGCGCCTTTAAGATTTCCTCTCTGAATAACATCCAGCCTTCCTGGACTCCTTTGCCCTTCAGGACTGCTTCCCAAGGGACTCTGTTAACCAGACTCCCGAACAGCCCAAAGTCCGCCCTTCTAAAGTTCAGGGTGGCGGTCTTGCTGACCCCCTTCCTTACCTCTCCTAGAATTGAAAACTCTTATCATTTCATGGTCGCTGAGCCCAAGACAGCAGACACAGGTCACCTCACATTCCTCTTCCAGTGCCATGCGACTGTTCTGGGACCTCACGATCCCTGCCCTGTTCAAGGGGCCAAACAGAGGAAGTTAGGGTTAGGAGGGGCTGAAGGTGAGGGGGTTGGAGCACAGGAATGAGGGCTTTGGGGCTTAGGTGTTCAGGTTAGGGCTTTGAGATCAGAGCTCACCTTTAGGACGCTGTGACACCTTGGGGTCAGGGACAGGTGAAAGCTGGACACCCAGCTTGAGGCCGGACACTGAACCTTGAAGGCAGCTAAAATGAAAGGCTGTGCATTCAGTCTCGGGTGGTTTAGCTCTTTGTGTGTAGTTGTGTTTTAGCTACCTTGGTTGTGGCTTTCCTCTTGTTTTGGGGGACTGTGGGCTCTTCACTGCCGCTTGTGAAAGTGCCCAGACCATGGTTGCAAGAGCTTGGGGTTCATTCCACTGTGTGGGGCTGTTACCCTTAGTGTGTGATGGAGTTGGCATGATGGGACGTGCTTCTCCAAAGGGCTCTTTCCCCACCTGAGTTGGCTGCAGCGTCCTCCTGTCCTCTCCGAGGGAAGTAATTTACCGTCATCTTGCAGTTTGCCCAAAATGAACTGAGTGGAATGTGAACAGGAAGATGACCTGCAATCTCCCAGTCTCTCAGCAGGTCAGGTTTTGCCGTCTACTGGCAAACTGGAAAGTGTCCAGTGCTTAATTTTTTCCCGTAAATGACACATTGTTTGGACCAGTGATGAGGTGCACCCCCAAACGCCCAGGCTTTGTTTCTAAGTGTTATTAATGTATTTTGCCTCCTGAGGATACCGTGTTCCTGAGGAGGAACGGTTACTTCTACTTAAACTGACCCACTTTCTTTCTAAAGAGATGGACGGTGAGACCGTGGAGAAGGAGGCGCTTGAGGAAGGAGGCAGTCCCTCAGTGCCAGTCTCTGACGGAAAAGCGGGGGCAATCCAACCAAGCGGCGTGCCAGGTAATTGCTGTCCCTCGGTCATCCAGTGTCACATCTCAAAATCCCTGGGTGTCTGCAGGCTCTTCCCCTGGTGCTGGCTACTGCACATGGTGTCAGCAGCCGAACTATTAGTACAGAGCCAGTGTTCTGAAGGGAGCCAGGAGCGGCTCCCTGAGGATGGCTGTCGTCTCGGGGGTGTGGAGGTTCTTGCCAGCAGTGTGCCAGAGAGACACCGGTAACCCTCTGTGGATGTGGTGAAGTGCTCGCCTCCCACCGCCCCCCTTTCCCAGGAATTTCAGAACTCTGCCATTTTGGGAACGAGGCCATGTGAACCACGTGCAGTAGATGATGGGAAATGTGACTCTTGATCGAATGTGCCTCCCTCAGTACCTGCATCCCAGAGCTTGCCGTGCGTCCCTAGAGGCCCTAGGCCCAACAGAGGGGGATCCCTGCTGTGAGCTGAGGTGCAGGACACGCTAACGTGCAGAATTGTTCCTCCAGGTGTGGATGGCAGGAGAAACTCAAATGCTGTGGATCCCAATGATTTCCAGAAATACTGCATAGAAGGCGCCGTGGCAGTCTTGGGCTCCGTGCTGTTTGGGATGGCATTGTGTGGTGTGATCTGTCTGTGGAGGAAGAGGAAACAGTGAGTTGTTGGCAGGTTTTTTTGCCAAACTTCTGTATGAGATGGCTGCTGTTGGTCATGAAGCATTTTGAGTATTCTGGAGTGGCGAGTTACTTATTGGCTAGACTCGACTGAGGTTTCTGCTGTAAGATGCTTTCACTGGCCTCTCCATTCATGGGCATTCTTTTCTGAAAGCCCTTCTTACTGTGGCAAGTGTTGCTTAAAAGTGACCCTGCCTCAACAAGAGCAGACCCAGCGAGAGACGTAGGCAGAGCAAGGTCAGAAAGTAAAAACAACAAGGGATGCTGTTGCCATAGAAAGTGAGAACTGCAATAGTGACATCTCCCTGCCAGTGAACCCCGCAGCAGAAATCACTCGGTTAGGTGATGCCATCAATCCCAGATGTTCACCGCAGCCAAGGTGTCTCAGCAACGCAGACCGTGGTGACGAACCTTCCCAGCTCTGTGCTGTTCTTTGGGGAAAGAGTCAGTCTGTCCCACCTGCAGCCCAACGCTTCCAGCGTGCGCGTTCTCAGCACAGGCAGGGCTTTTGTCTGTGCAGGGTACGTATCCCTTTGGATAGGTCTTGTGAAGAGAGGATGGAGAGCACCTCAGCGAGCAGTGAGCCGAGGCTGTCCCCTCGCCTGGTCAGGGATGGGCACGGAGGCGAGCGCTGGTCCCTGCCAGGCACGCTGAGAAAGGCGACCAGGAGGCTCTGCTGGCCCTGCAGTGCCGTGCCCGGCTTTGGTCCCCTCGGCCTGCCGGGGTCAGGTCTCCTTCCCGGCACCTGCAGAGCAGGCAGGTCAGGATGGTCAGGGCCGAGAGGAGACGAGCCATGGGCAGGCGAGCAGAGCCCCAGCCGAGGGGTGCGGGGCGCCCCGTTTTCTGCACAAAGCTCTCCGTGCCCACAGCTGCCACGTGCAGCCAGGTGCCCAAACCCCACAGGGCGCCCAGCGCTGCCCCGCACCCTGGCACCCACGTGGCACCGCAGCTGCAGCGGGGCCTCAGCAGCCTCCTCTCTTCACAGGCGCCTCTCTGCAGCTTCGTGAGCCCGGCCTGACACCCGCAGCCGCCCCACGCGCCCAGACAGCTGTCCTGCATGTCCCAGAACCCCTGAGAGCCGGACCCGATGCCAGCAGCCACTGCCTGTGCCTGGAAATCCATCCCACCTGCCACGGAGCACCAAGGATCCAGCCCCTGCCAGCCCTCACCAGTGTGTGTCCTGAACAAAGGCTATTGTTAATAAAAGACAGGTTTGGACCCTATAAATCAGGCCTGAAACTCTAAAAATGAGGCTTTGGACCTTCAAAATCAGAACTGGGGACTTAAAAATGATGCTCTGCACCCTTTAAATGCGTCCATGAACCTTAAAAGCGAGGCTTGGAAATATTGCAAATGAGGGTGTGGACCCTGAAAATGAGGGTTTGGACCTGAAAAAGGAGCGTTTCAACCCTAGAATCAAAGCTTTGTACTCTAAAAATGAAGCTTTGGGCCCTAAAAATGAGGCTGTGAGCCCTAAAAGAGGGCTTTGGACCCTAAAAATGAGGGTTTGGACACTCCAGATGTGGCTTGGACCCTCAAAACGACTGGCTGGATCCTAAAAGTGCCATCTTGGAGCCTGAAATTGAGGCTTCAGAAAGTCAAAATGAGGCTTTGGAGTCTAAAAAAGGAGACTTTGCCATCTGAAACAGAGGCTTTGGACCATCAACATGAGGCTTTGAAGTCTAAAATGATGCTTTGGAAGCAAAACTAAGACTTGAGAAAGTAAAAATGAGGCCTTGGACCCTCTAAATGTCGCTTAGAACCCTGAAAAGAGGCTTGCTGCCCTAAAAGTGAGGGTTTAAACGCTAAAAATGAAACTGTGGGACCCCAAAAAAGGCTATGGGTAATAAAAGACAGGTTTGGCACAAAAAAAATGAGGATTTTGGCCTTCAGAGGGACTCTTTGGGCAGTAAAAAGAATGGGCCGGATGCTACAAATGACACTCGGGACCCTGCAAACGAGGGGAATACGTTATGTTCCTCCCTGGACGCAAGAGCTGAAGCTTTTTTCCCAACTATAGGGCTTTGGGCACCCCAGTGAAGGCTTTGAGCTGTCAAAGAGGGCTTTGGAGCCTATAAATGAGAGTTTGGACCCTCCAAAGGAGGATTTGGGCCTTCAAAATGGGGCTTGGGAAATGAAATGGAGGTTTGGAACCCTGAAATCAGGTTTGGTGCCCTAAAATGATGCTTTGGTACCAAAACCTATGGCTTTGCACCCTAAAAATGGGGTTTTGGAGGCTCAAAATGAGGCTTTGGACATGAAACAAAGGAGGCTTTGTAGCGTAAATGAGGAGTTTGGACCCTCAAATGAGGCTTTGGGCCCACCAAATGAGTATTTGGGCTGTCAAAATGAGGCTTTGGTCCATCCAAATTGCAGACTGGATCCTACAAATGAGGCTATGCTTCCTGAAAAGGAGGCTTTAGAAGCTAAAACTGAGGGTTTTAGCCCCAAAATGAGCCTTTGGACATTATAAATAAGGGTTTGGACTCTAAGAATGAGGCTTTGGACCTTCAAAATCAGAACTGGGGACTTAAAAATGACACTGTGGGCCCTTGAAATGCGTCCTTGAATCTTAAAAGTAGGGCTTGGAAATTGTAAGTGAGGGTTTAGACCCTGAAAATGAGGGTTTGGACCATCAAAAGGAGGCTTTCAGCCCTGGAATCAAAGCTTTGTACTCTAAAACTGAATCTTTGAGCCCTAAAACAGGCAGTTGGCCCTAAAAACGAGGGTTTGGAAACTCAAGATGCAACTTGGGCCCTCAAAACAGCTGGTGGCATCCTAAAACTGAGCCTTTGGAGCCTGAAATTGAGGCTTTGGAAAGTCAAAATGCGGCTTTGCAATTTAAAAAGGGGACTTTGCAAACTGAAACAGAGCCTTTGGACCATAAAAATGAGGCTTTGGAGCCTAAAAAGAGACTTTGGACCCTAAAATGAGCCTTTGATCCCTAAAAGTGAGGCTTTGGGCCATAGAAATGAGGCTTTGGATTCTAAGATGAGGGTTTGGACCTTAAAAATGTGGCTTTGGGCCTTAAAATGATCATTTGGACCATAAATGAGTATTTGGATCCTGAAAAGGAGGCTTTGGGCCCTGAAAAGGAGACTTTGGGCTCTGTAATCAGTTTTGGACCTTAAAACTGTCCCTGCTCATGAAGTTCAGGGCTGTTTATGGAGTTATTCATCTGAATGATTCGAGTCATGTGCCATAGGGAGAACTCTGTCTCTCTCTTCTCCTTCTGCTGTGTTTACGAGATCTCCACTGACGTGGAGATATTGGCCGTTGCCTCATGTCCAGCCCCACGTTGCCTTACAGCATTCAGGGAATCTGCTCACTTTCATGTTCAAATCCAGGCCCACGGAGCTCCATGAGGTGCCAGGGCTACACGAGGTGCCAGGAAACAACGTTCTTTATCCTTTGTGCAGTCCAACAGAAACAACGTTCCCATGAGAACTTGTTGCTGCGCTGTTAGGGGCAGGCAAAGCCAGGCAGGTGGCCTGATGGCCAGTGGAGAGTGGGAGCTGGCTGCAGGCTCCTCGGTGGCAATGAGCTGCTGAGGTTGTCCTGCGGCGCAGGGACCTGTGCAGCACAGCACAGGCGTGAAGACCACACTGTCCATGCAGCACAGCCCAGCCCAGCAGGAACTGCTCAGGTTTCCCGTGAGAAGGCTGTCCTCCAGCCTGGTGCCCCAGCTGAGGTGCTGCGGCCCACACGTGCACTGCCGGGAAGAGCTGTAGGCCCATGGCTTGTCACACAACTGCCACCTTTTTTGATTAAATGAGTAGAATAGCATAGCATAAACCAGAGCAGAGCAGGATAGTTTAGTTTTAGGGGACCTACAATGATCATCTAGTCTGACTGCCTGATGAATTCAGGGCTGACCAAGTTAGAGCAAGTTATTAAGGGCATTGTCCAAATGCCTCTTAAGCACTGACAGGCTTGGGGCATCGACCACCTCTCTAGGAAGCCTGTTGCAGGGTTTGACCACCCTCTCGGTAAAGACATGTTTCCTGATATCCAGTTTACACCTGCTGTGGTGCAGCTTTGAGCCATTCCCATTCATCCTAGCACTGGATGCCAGGGAGAAGAGATCAGCACCTCCCTCTCCACGTCCCCTCCTCAGGCAGCTGGAGAGAGCCATGAGGTCGCCCCTCAGCCTCCTTCTCTCCAAACTAGACAAGCCCAAAGCCCTTAGCTGCTCCTCAGAGGACATGCCTTCCCGCCCTTTGACCAGCTTTGGTGCCCTGCTCTGGATGCATTCCAGGACCTGAACATCCTTCTCCAATGGCGGGGCCCAGCACCGCACACAGTATTCCAGGTGAGGCCGCACCAACGCTGAATACAGCGGGATAATCCCCTCTCCTGACCGGCTGGTTTTGCTGTGTTTGATGCACCCCAGAACACGGTTTGCCCTCCTGGCTGCCAGGGCACACTGCTGACTGCTGTTGAGCCTGCTGTCCACCAGCACCCCCAGATCCCTTTCTGCAGGGCTGCTCTCCAGCCACTCCTCTCCCAATTTATACTCATGCCCGCTGTTACTCCATCCTGGGTGCAGAATCTGGCATTTTGACTTGTTAAATTTCATCCCATTAATCATAGCCCAATGCTCCAATCTCTCTAGATCCCTCTGCAAGGCCTCTTGTCCCTCGAGAGAGTCGACAGCACCTCCCAGTTTGGTATCATCAGCAAACTTGGTAATGGTGCATTCGACTCCTGCATGCAAATTATCGATAAGCATATTGAACAGAACTGGCCCTAGAATCCTAGGGATTCTTCCCCAGAGCCCTGAGGAAGACCGCTGGGGACCAGTCGCCAGCCAGATGCAGCCCCATTCACTACGACCCTTTGAGCTCTGCCCTTCAGCCAGTTCTTCACCCAGCGCACCGTGAACCCACTCATCCCACAGTTGGACAACTTGTCCAGAAGGATGCTGTGAGGGACAGTACCAAAAGCCTTACTAAAATGCAGGAAAACTACACCCACCACCTTCCCTTCATCCACTGGTATGGTGACCTTATCCCAGAAGGGTGTCAAATGAGTTAAGCAGGACTTGTATTTAACATGGGTTCACAAAGGGGAAGGGAAAGTCCAGAGGTCCCTTCCAACCTCAACATTTCTGTGATTCTGTGAGTAGAAAGGAGAAAGGAGAAAACTCCTGTGCATTTGTGACAGGCATGGGAGGGAGCTGAGGTCCCTTCCAGCCCCAGCACTACAAATCCAGCATGAGATGCCTCCATTGACTCAGCTGATTGCCTTCCCTCAGCATGGCTAAAGGAGATGCCTCCCTGGCAGTCTCCAGGTGTCCTGTCTCATGATGGGCCAAGGAAGGGGGATTCTCAGACCTAACTGTGTCTCGGAGAGCAGCAAGGCCACTGCTGCAAAGAAACGTCTCTGCAGAGGTGAGACAGGCAACAGCGGTGATTCCTTCAGTCTCTTCCCAAGCAGGTTCCTGGAGAGCCCCAGGGACCCCTGGAGGGAGCGCCGAGTGGGGTGGGGGGCAGAGACAGTGACGTCTTGGGCAGGTCCCCTCCTCCGGGGCTGAGACAGGCTCCTGGGGTGGAGGGAGCTCCTGGTAAGTAGGCAGCAGTGCAGAGAGACAGCTCTGCCAAGGAGCAACTCCTCTGCCAAGCGCAGCAGGGCTCTGGGCAAAGGAGTAGGGCAGAGCGCGATTAAAGGCAGGCTGGAGTGGGAGGAGAGAGGGGAGCTGCAAGGGAAGAAACCTTTGCAGCCCTTGACACGGTAAGTCTCTTGGTGCAGGGCAATGCAGCTGCCCTTGCGGGAAGGGTCTCCGAAAGCGTTCATAGGCTCCAGCCTGCAGGGTCTGTGAGGAGGCCTCCCAGCCCAGGGGCTCATGTTAGACCAGGGGGAAGGGGTGAAGGCAGGCTGTGCAGCCAGAGCTGCCCAGGGCATTTCAGAGGGGACTTTTGCAGAGGAAGAGCAAGGCAGGGGATCCCTTAAAGCTAAAGAGCTTTCCTGAAGCTCTGCTTTCAGTTTCCTGCTGTTTCAGGACAAAGGGAAAAGGCACTGCTGCGTTTGGCGAGGGAGCGTGAGAGTCCTGAGCTGCCACCCTGAGAGATCAGGAGGTCTGGTAGGAGCCAAGGCAACTGCTTGCATCCACTCCTCTCCCTCCAGAGAGCACCAGCACCACCTTTGCTGTCCTCAGCAGGGTTTCTCTGACCTGCTCCTTCCTGCCTGCAAGCGGGGAGTACCTCTGGAGAGTGCCTGGAACTGGGAGGTTTCTTGAGGTCAGAGCTGAGCAGACAGGAGTGGGTGATGGGGTCTGTGATCCCTGACAGGGAAAAACTGGAGGGCAGAGCAACAGTTCCCGGCAGGGATAGCTCCAGGCAGCAGAGACATGGGCAGAGAGCTCTAGGAACCTCCAACCCCAAATGCCATGGGAGGGAGAAGTTGGGAAGCTCCCGGTCATCCCCTCCAATGCAGACACCTGCCTCTGCGCAAGACCCCTGCTCCCGTCTCCCACCCAGCACAGCCTCTGCCCTCAAGGCTGTGTGGTCCCGGGCAGGAGTTGCCTCCTGTGCAGCCAGAGCTCTGGCACAGCAGAGGGGCATCTCTCCTGACACGTGGCCGCTTCCCTCTGCAGGGCAAAGGGGCTGCGAGCGACTGCCCTGGGCTTTTGCTCACTGGGAGGTGCTGTGCTCTGCTGGGTAAGGAGAAGGCTTTCCTGAGTGCCCGGCCGCCTCTCCTCTCCTTGCTTCCCTTGGGAGGAGAGTGACAGAGTTCTGCTTTGGTCCTCCACCTGCTTGTGCTGCTCTTCTTCCTGCTCGTGGGGTCCCTGGCAGGAACGGTGGTGGTGTGGGGCAAGGGGTGGGGGTGTGGAGTGCCTGCTCTGGCCCTGGCCTGGAGGGCGCTGCCCTGGAGGTGTTTCCATGGGACCAAGGTGCCCACGCCCTCTCTTCATTTTCCAGGCTCGAGACACTGCACTCAGGGCTTGGCAATGAGACACTGCTTCCCTTAGCAGACAGCACCTTAAGACACCGGATTCTGCTGGACAGGGAGTCCTGCGGGGCTGTGAGCATCCCTCCAGAAGGGCACAGCTCTCCTGTAGGACCTTGGAGATGTCTGAGAGCACCCGATCTGCCCACGCCAATCAGCATCCTTGCCCTGTCCTCTTCCTCATACTCTGCAGAGCTGTGCTGGAAAGGAGAGGTGTTTTGAACTCTGCACCTGGCACAGCACCCCTCTGCTCCCAGGACAGGCCTGTGTCTTTTGCAGAGCAACCTCTGGGTGCAGTCGTCCTGCAGCTGAGAGCGGTGCAAGCCCAGAGCAGCTGGGCACCAGGCTGATGGACAGAGCAGCCCTCCTGCATGGGAGCACTGACGCAGGTTTACAGAGGGAGCAATGGGGGAAGGTAACCCTTTCCAAGAACGTTTCCCAAGTGGGATGGGGGTGTCTGAATACTAAAACACAGTGTAACGGGACCCATTTGCTGCACCTCATCTCCCACCGTCCTCTGGGGAAGAAAGCGTCCTTCTGGGCTTTTTGCCCTCCGCTCTAGTGCAGGACAGGGAACTCCTCCCCAGGAAGCCTCCCTCCAAACACCCTGGGCTGTTGCTGCCTCCATGGGTCATTGCTGGAAAGCAGGGCTGACCCTTCAGGAGCCCCTGGGGAGAGGCCACGGCTCTGCACAGCACACTCAGCCAGCACAAACCACAGCTGAAGCCTCCGAGCTGCGTAACAGTCCCCCGGGAAAGAAAAGCACCCTTAGGTATTGCACAATGAATGAATCAAATTTTGCTTAGAGAAGCTTCTCTGAATTTTTCTCTTTTCTCTCCTTTGGCAGTTTCCATGCCCAGAAGCAGCAAACGTCCAATGGCAGCTCCATGAATGAGTTCCTCCTCTTGGCATTGGCAGACACGCGGGAGCTGCAGCTCTTGCACTTCTGGCTCTTCCTGGCCATCTACCTGGCTGCCCTCCTGGGCAACGGCCTCATCATCACCGCCATAGCCTGTGACCACCACCTCCACACCCCCATGTACTTCTTCCTCCTCAACCTCTCCCTCCTCAACCAGGGCTTAATCTCCACCACTCTCCCCAAAGCCATGGCCAATTCCCTGTGGGACACCAGGGCCATCTCCTACTTGGGATGTGCTGCCCAAGCCTTTGTGTTTGTATTTTTCATTTCGGCAGAATATTCTCTCCTAACCACCATGGCCTACAACCGCTATGTGGCCATCTGCAAACCTCTGCACTACAGGACCCTCATGGGCAGCAGAGGTTGTGTCCACATGGCAGCAGCTGCCTGGGGCACTGGGTTTCTCTATGCTGTGCTGCACACTGCCAATACATTTTCCCTACCCCTCTGCCAAGGCAATGTCCTGGAGCAGTTCTTCTGTGAAATCCCCCAGATCCTCAAGCTCTCCTGCTCAGATGCCTACCTCAGGGAAGTTGGGCTTCTTGTGGTTAGTGCCTGTTTTGTATTTGGTTGTTTTGTTTTCCTTGTGGTGTCCCATGTGGAGATCTTCAGGGCCGTGCTGAGGATCCCCTCTGAGCAGGGTCGGCACAAAGCCTTTTCCACGTGCCTCCCTCACCTGGCCGTGGTCTCCCTTTATGTCAGTACTGCTGTGTTTGCCTACCTGAAGACTCCCTCCATCTCCTCCCCATAGTAGACTTAGTGGTGGCAGTGCTGTACACTGTGGTGCCTCCAGCAGTGAACCCCCTCATCTACAGCATGAGGAACCAGGAGCTCAAGGATGCCCTATGGAAAGTGGCCCAATGGACGCTGTTTCACCAACAGTAACCTGCCTCGCCTGCTCTGCACATTTCTCAGAGTTTATCTTAGGCCACGAGTGTTCTTTATTCGCTTGTGATAATCCTGCTTAGAGATAATTATCTGGGTTTATACTACTTATCTTGAGTCTTAAACCTATTGTTTCTGACCCTTGCAGCAAAATGTGTCAGATGTGGCCTGTCACATAGCAGCTGTTCAATAAAACAGAATCTCCCAGGTCCAGTGCATGAAGGCTGGGCTCTTCCTCCAAAGTCTGTTCTCCTTGTGTTCTCAATGTTTTTTGAGTTAAGCTCATAGCACCTTTGGGTTCCATTGGACCAAATGTTCTGGATTTAAAAGCTCTCTTCTTGGTGTCCAATGGGAGGGGAGATGGCCCATGAGTTCCCATTCTCTCCTCAGGTTTCTTCATGTATGACAGGAGTGATGGCATATACCAGACTCCCTGGAAATGAATTTGGAGGGGTGAGGAGAGGGGAGGATGGGGACTCACCACATGCCCTGGGGTTGGAATGAATGGAGGCTCAGAAGGTGTAACACCCTCAATGGTGAAGTCCCCAAAAGCAAAGCACTAAATCATCTTATCCATGAACAAGGACTCTGCAGTGCCATGGGAGTCAGTGGGAACTCAGAAGCCAGAGGGAGGGGAGCCTGGAGAGATTCGGGAGCTGCCTGAGGTGGCCCAGAGCCAGGACTGATGTATTGTTCTGAGGAGTGGGGCTGGTGGAGGCAGAGGAGGGGCCAAATTCAGTCAGGTATGGGCATCACCTACAATATGAATTCAGAAGAGCCAGAGAGTGCCTCGCCTGTTTCCTCATTGCCTTTGGGCCAGCACCGGTCTTGGGGTTGATTGGGAGCCTGAACCCCCATCTCTGCCCTGCAGGAGCTGCTGTGCCCTTCAGAGGGGCTGGGGCTGTGGGGTGAGTGCCCAGAG
This sequence comes from Platalea leucorodia, assembly GCF_965183815.1. NCBI lineage: Eukaryota > Metazoa > Chordata > Aves > Pelecaniformes > Threskiornithidae > Platalea > Platalea leucorodia. The sequence continues at coordinate 70,237 of NW_028121453.1, forward strand.
CTCTGCAGCACCCTGTGGTGGGCGCTGCCGTGGGGCCAGCCCAGGCTGGGCTGGGGAGGGGGCAGGGGAGGTGGGGAGAGCTGGGGAGGGGCTGGGCTGGGCTGGGAAGTGCCCAGGAGAGGAAAGCCCCAGTGTAGAGCTAAGCTGTGTGAGTGTGCAGGGTGGGGGCACCCAGCAGGGTGCTGACAGTGCAGAGTCAGGCATCATGGTGAAGGAAGCAAGGCACCAAAGGTGCAGAAGAGAGGGGCCAGGTCTGTGCCATGTTCCCTGGACATCCTAGGGAAGCCGCCCTGTGAAAACTGTCCCGGATCAGTCCCACACACTGGCCATGTCCATCTCTGGCCGTACACCCCAGCCCTTAGGAGGAACCTTTGCTGCATGGTCACCTCTGTCCTCCTCTGGGGCTCTGTGATACTGAACTCTACCACCAGTAGTAGTAAAAAGGGAACCAGTTTCCTACTCATATTTATTACACACAAGTCCCATAGCTCTTGCCACAGCTGGTCTCTCAGCCAAGCCAGTTCTCAGACAAGTTGCTAGAGCAAGTGCTCATGGCCTTGTCTCAACAAATATTAGAAAAGTCCATTGATTGAAATCCTACCAACTGTCTTGGGTCATTGCTCCAGTGTTTGACTGTGGGGGATTTCTCAAGAACCCAGCCCTGTCAGCCTCTCCTTGTCCAGAATGTTCTCCAGGTCCCAACCATCCTTCTAGCCTCTGCAGGATTCGCTCCAGTCTGTCGGGGTCTTTCTTGTGCTAGGAAGCCCCACACTGTATACAGCAGTCCTCCCAGGCTCAACTTACTCCATTGTTCCCAATTCATCTACCCACCCCAAACCAAAGACGAGCAGGGAGGGTGGTGAGGAGGGGGTTAACAGTCACTACAGAACATCTCTGCTGCTCCTTCCTCTTTACACTTCACACTGGGGCCGGTCCTGTTCAACATCTGTGCTGCACAGGTCTTTTTCTTTCTCTTCTTGGTTGTAGGGGAGTATTGTTTTCTCACTGTCATGGCCTATGACCACTACGTGGCCATCTGCAAACCCCTGCACTATGGGACCCTCCTGGGCAGCAGAGCTTGTGTCCACATGGCAGCAGCTGCCTGGGGCACTGGGTTTCTCTATGCTGTGCTGCACACAGCCAATACATTTTCCCTACCCCTCTGCCAAGGCAATGTCCTGGACCAGTTCTTCTGTGAAATCCCCCAGATCCTCAAGCTCTCCTGCTCAGATGCCTACCTCAGGGAAATTGGGCTTCTTGTGGTTAGTGCCTGTTTAACATTTGGGTGTTTTGTTTTCCTTGTGGTGTCCTATGTGCAGATCTTCAGGGCCGTGCTGAGGATCCCCTCTGAGCAGGGACGGCACAAAGCCTTTTCCACGTGCCTCCCTCACCTGGCCGTGGTCTCCCTGTTTATCACCACGGCAGTGTTTGCCTACCTGAAGCCGCACTCCTTCTCCTCTCCATCCCTGGATCGGGTGGTGGCAGTGCTGTACTCGGTGGTTCCTCCAGCAGTGAACCCCCTCATCTACAGCATGAGGAACCAGGAGCTCAAGGATGCAGTGTGGAAGCTGATGACTGGATGGTTTTATGCAGCAACAAACTGCCCATCTTCTTCTGTATAGCACTCACAATGTAAAGCACTATAGGCCCAGCCTGACTTTGGTAGTTGGTTTGGTTTGGTTTTTAGCTTTTCTTAGCTGCAATAATGTTGTCCACAACGAAATGCCATTACTCATACCATTCCTAAGTCAGTATCTACCTGTCCTGTGTGACCCAGAGACTGTGTAATGACGAGCTGTGCTCTCTGTGATTTAAAACAAAATAAACGACCCTGCAGTGACTTGTTTGTCCCAGGTCCTTTACTGAGACCTTCTCTGGAGCTGCTGGGGCAGTGCCGGTGTGCAGAGGTGGAGGGGAAAAGAGTCCTGGCACAGCAGCACTGCCAGGCAGCACCAGCACTTGGTCTTTCCGAGCTGCTCACTTGCCTCTTCCACTCGCTCCTTCTGAGCCCTTCTGTTGGTGTAAGGCCTGAGAGCACTGGCAGCTTGATATAGTCCTGGTGTGTGGCAGTTTGTGCCAGCAGGAGGGGACAAGCAGTGGGTGCTTCTGTGGCAGAGCTGACGTCCATAACAGCATTGCCATCATGAAAGGGCAGTTGCTGAAGGCTTAGGTCTCACCCACTGTGGACAGCTTCATTGCAAATGCTCCGTCACACTTCCTTGGCTTTCTGGCCTGTCCCTTTCATTGCATGCTATCAAAGGAGGTGGCCTGCAGAGCATCTCCCCTGTGCAGTCAGAAGGGGTTCTGCAAGCATCAGTGACATTGCCCTCGAGAAGAAGGCGGCATTTTTCACCTTTCACAAGGCACAGAGCACATCTCGGGAACATAAATGCACTCGCTGGCACACACACACAGCATCCAACTGGCGTTTTGCCCGTCTGTTTGTCTGTCCATCCAGGCTGCAATGGCCTAACTTGAGTAGAAGACTATTGAGGGAGACCACGCCAAGAGCCCTGCTGAAGCCGAGGTAAACGACAGCCACTCTTCTCCCCTCATGCACCAGCACAGTTACTTCACCACGAAGGCAATCAGGCTGGCGAGGCATGATTTACCCTTGGGGAGTCCATGCTGACTGCTGTTGGACATGTTCTTCTCTTTTAGCTGTCCAGAAATGTCAGCCATGAGGAGGCATTCAGTGGCTCCCTCCTCACCAAAGGGAGCTTGTACAGCCTGCGCTTCCCTGCCTTGCACTTTTGGCTGCCTTCAAAGATGGGTGCACCACTTGCTTGTCCTCACTCACATAAGACCTTCACCAGTCCCATGACCTTTCAAAAGGGATACTCAAAGAAATGCCAGTCTCCCCCTGTAACTCCATTACCACTATTCTGCCTGTTATACAGTGTATTTAGTTTCTCTAGTCTTTCATATACTTTCACCTATCCTGATAGAGTGGCCATTTCTAAAATCATCTTTGTGGATGCAGACTGCCTAGGCAAAGGCCCTTGCCGTTTTTCTCCAGTTTTCTCCTCCCCTTAGTCTTTGTTCCTTCAGATACCTCTCACCTATGCAGCTGCTTTAAGCCCCAGGGAGTTCAAAGCTTGCCTGTCTTTCAGTAGTCTAATTGCCTCTTTAACCAACACTTTAGTTGTTTTCCTATCTATCTGTTTGCACCTATCTATCTATAAGCATTTCTCATAAGGTTATCCCTTGTAGAAAGGCAACCTCCTTAGAGGCAGCTTGGACTGAGCATATGGTTACAGAGTGTGTTTTATTGTTTGTGGAACTTTATCCTGCTTTTCTTTTCTTTAATTGCAAATAGGAAAAATTCTTCTGTGCCTGTGTGCAGCCAGTTCTCGAAGGAGAGCAGGTGGGAGATGGTGCAATGGAGCTGTGACATCCAGCTGCAGACTCCAGGGCAGAAGTCTGATGCAAGGAACAGTGATGCAAGTCCCAGGGGGGCAATGTCAGAAATGGGGAGGTTTGGGAGGTGAGGAGCAAAGTTGTCCATACAGTGGCAGACCTCAAGGGACCTGTCCAGACCTCCTGAGCAGACACTCTGGATCATTAACACCTGGAGAATGCTTCTATCACCTCTTCTCTAACCTCAGAGTTAATACAAAATATCCTTTAAAACAAAAAATCATTTTTATTAGATGCACTTTGAAATCTTTCGCCTTAACTCCACTATGAAACCTCTCTAATTAGCTGTACAAGTCGTGAAGACTTGGAGAAAATCACAGGAAGAGACAGGGCTCGTTAGGGCTTTTCGTATTTTAATGAGCCCCATGGTGTGTTTGGGGCTGAGGCCTTGAACCTCAGATACGGAGAGGAGATTGAACAAACTGCTCAAGAAGTCCAAGTCAGAAGCAAACCCAAAGTACCTTGAAGCATTAATGAGTCCCATGAGGACCATTACTGACAAAGCCTCCCCAGGGACTCCTTAGAGCAGGTAATTGGAGGCCATGATTGCAGGCAGGCAAAGGCTCTGTGCAGGCAGCTGTAATGCTGAGCAAAGCCTTTGGTTTCTTTTGTGAAGCAGAAAGGCCAAGCCCTTATCCGCAGGCCCCGGGAAGGCAGATCCTGTCCCTCCCGCATGGCTCAGGGCTCTTCCTGGGAGCAGTGGGGTGTGAGGGTGAGCAATGCCAAGTGTAGGAAAACTGTACAACACCTCCCGGCCTCCCCAGGCAGGGCTGAGGAAGAAACAAAGGCCAGAGCCTCAAAACAACTTTTGCCTGGTAGGCCTCGGTGCCGGAGGCAGCTGCCATAGCCAAGAGGACAAAGACCTCGGTCCTCTTGGGCCTTTCAGCCTTGCTAGAGCCCTTGGCCACATCTGCTGCAGGCTGTCCTACACTGTCCCATGCCTGCACCTCTTTCCCTTCAGGCTCTTGACATCCATCTTGCCTTCCCGCCTAGCTCTCAGCCCGGCATTTCTATATCTTCACTGATGTCTCTGCACCCTTCCTGGATTCCCCTTGAAACACAAAGCCATGGGCTGATCCAGACTCCCTCTGGGTCACCTCTTGCACCACAAGGCTACCCTTTCAGGGACATTTCTTTTTCCTCACATCCAGTCTGAACCTTCCAAGCTGCACTTTGTGGAGGCTTCCTTCTCTTCCCACTACCAGGAAAAGCTCCATCACCTCTGAGGCCACCCTTCAAGCAGTTGCACGCTACTACTAGAGTGCCCTGAGCCTCCACTTCACCAGGCGAAAGAAGCCCAGGTCCCTCAGCCTCTGCACAGAGATCCAGACCCCCATCCTGAGATGCTGGTGGGCAGAGGCTGTTGGGGGGGTTACCCAGAGGGCAGGGGCACCAGGAGGAGCGCGAGCCTGCTGCTGTACTGTACCTGCCATGGCAGTTGGGCAGTGTGGGGTTGGTTTGGGGCAAACAGCATTCTGAGGGGTCCATCCCCATGGCGATCATTCTGCCAGCACCTGCTTCAGCCAGCCTTGCGATGCTTTGATTTTTCATACCACAACAACTTCCCACCTCCATGATTTTCCATCCTGCTGATGATTTCCTGCCCTCAGTGTGGGTTTCCCAGCCCCACCATGGTTCCCCGTCCCAGTGATGATTTCCCATCCCAATGATGGTTTGCTATCCCAATGGTCTCCCATCCCAAACATGATGTTTTGGGGGAGGTGAATTTCCTGTCCAAGGGGAAGGGATGGGGCCAGCCCCAGTGGCCCTGTGATGCCAACATGCCTGTGCTGCCCCATCCTGCCCTGGTGGCTGGGATTGGGGGGTGGGGGGTGGGGGCACTTCTGGGTTGTTTTCGTCCTCCCCTCTGTGCCCTGGGGGGCAGCTGCTGCTCCCAACTGTGGTGGAACCGGTGCCGGTACCGGTACTGTGTGGCCATGATGGGGAGCTGTCCTGAAAATTTGGCAAGTGGGCTATGCTGACCGAGGAGAGAAGCTGGGACGCAGAGTCTAGCATTACAAGAGGAATTCTTGCATTTGTGCGCATGAGATGTCCCATTCAAACTGGGGCACCACAAATGCGGTTTTACACACGCTTCTTATGCCTTTCAAGTGTTCAGGTCCAATGCAATTTAACCAGTCCCTGCTGAACACACACACAGGCTGCTGTTCTGCAAAGCAACTCTAATTCTGTGGCGTCGTCATCCATCTGCTTCTTTCTTGATCTTGACGTCCCTGGAGTGGGTCTGGCTGCAGATCCTGGTCTCTGATGGCAGATAAGGGGAGGGTTTCACAGAGGTGTCGAAGGGGCTGGGATGCTGGCGTGAGCTGGGTCGTCCAGGGGCGTCCTTTCTTCTTCAGGGTGGGGGCTGTCCTTCTCCTCCTTGCAGTGAGCTGGGGCCCTTTGGTCATGCTGACTGAACCATGACTGTGCAGTATACAATGTCAACGAGATGTTTATCTGTCTGTCTTCAGGAACTTGGTCCAATTTCATACTCTCAAGACTAATTGCTGCAATAGTTAGGGCATGAGATTTTCCTGAGAGAGCCCCTGGGGTGTCCCTCTGTGGGGGTCCCCGGGAGGTACTTGTGGGGGTTGCTCGTAGATGGGTGGGAGCTGCAGGTACTGGGGGCGATGGTAGCAGCGTGGGGTGGGGATGCCGTTCCTGGGGATATTGGTTCCAGCCTGTGGTGGGGATGCCGGTGGTGGGGCTGTCAGCAGCAGGACGGGGCAAAGATACCAGGGGTGTTGGTACCAGGCAGGGGAGGGGATGCCGGTTCCGGGGCAGTGGTTCCTGTTGGGAACCGCAAGGTGGTGCCGCCTTTCATAGGAGTGGCCACCTATCACCAGGGAATGAATCGGAGGGACAAGGAGCACTAGTTGAGAGTCAACCTGTGGCTGTATCTTGAGGGCAGATAAAATTCATTGGAAATGAACCTGTAAGAGACCAGGTGCTTTGCTCCACGAGTCTCATGGACACAGTCCTGTACCTGGGAAGAGTGGAAAAGAAACCCTCAGCAACCCAAATGTGCCAGCCAAAGCTGGGAACAGGCACGCTTACAGCCCTGGGCAGGTTTTTCTTCATCCGGCTGGTGCAGCTCAGGGAGGAGGTGGGAGCTCTGCCGGCAGATGAGCAGCCCTTCGCCAGCAGGGCATGGGGAAGCCCAGGGGCTGATGGCTGGGGGAGGTGCCAGGGCCGTGGCAGCTCTGTGGCCTCCAGGGGACACATCCCCATGCAGGCCCATGTCACAAAGGGGCACTGATGTGGCACCCACCCAGCACTTGTGACCTCACCTGGCCAGGGCTTGGAATCCTGAAGAGCAGGCCAGCGAAAGCCAGTTGGGCTGAGCTGCCCTTCGGGATAACTCGGCTCCTTCCATTGCTACTTGCGTGCCCAATTTTTTCCAGCCCTTTATCGTTTCCTGCCCACTTCTCCTCAGCTTCCATCCTCAGTCAAAGGTAATTATGATTTGACTTTCAGGACACATCATAGGGTAGGTAGATATGGGAGAAAAGTATAGGCTGCTCTGTGCCTTCCGAGCTCTAGGCTGAGCTATTACACCTTTCTAGGCCGGCCAGATACGGGCTATCGGTAGAGCTCCTGTTTGCTAATTCTTATATTTCTTTACCATAGCCTAGGATAGGTAAGTAGGGGGGTGGCCGTGTAGTCTGAGGCGTTGGGCTCAGCCTGGAATGACAAGAAGCCCACCCTGACTGATGGGGTAGGAAGGGAGACAGAAAAGGAGGACGGCAAAGGCAGCCGTTAAAGTAGCGGCCAAAAGCCGGTCACTCCTGTGTACAAGGTGGGAAAGTGTGGGCTGGAGACCAGAGGGCTCTGCTGCTAACGCTGGCCACAGGTAAGCAGCAGGTCCCCTTCAGAGAAGGTGACACGCAATGCAGTCTGTCAAAAGGCCTTGGTAATTGCTGTCAATTGGAGTCCTGTGACAGGGACAGCAGGGCCGTCAGCCTGCAGCTCTGCAGCACTTACAAGTACCACTGAAACACTTCTGATGGCAGACGTTGATCTGTGGGTTTCATTTGGAATTTTGGAATTTTTTTCAATCGTTTTGTTGAACTACAATTATTTGTTTGCAATCAGCCAGGCTCACCCAGGTGTTTTCAATTAGACACGGGAAAACACGTTTTGTCCCTCCTCTGCCACGATGGACAAGACTTTGGAAGAGGATGTTGCTCGTAGAAAGATCTGACATCAGTAGGGTTACCTTCTGGGCTAGGGACTTGCTTGTTTTCATCCAGTTACAATCAGGAAAAGGGAAGACTTGACCTGATAATCCAGTTCAGGAGTCTAGAGGGAAAGGAAGGTAGCCCGAGGCACAGAAATCAGAGCGTGGCTTTCATGGTGTTTCGGCAAAGTAAGCAGGGCAACAGACTCTTTTCCAAAACTGTTTCTTGACCACTCATTGTCAATGGCAGTGTTAGGCTTCCCCCAGTGGTTCTGTGTCGGAGGGTAGAGCTGCTTGTCCTGGGGGCTCCTGTACAGAACTCGACTTTTAAAAGATGCTTTTGTGCAACCACATCGTCTCATCTCTTTTCCAATGTCGTCTCCCTGCAGCCATTGCTGAGGGAATGGCTCTGCCACAGAGGATCCTCTTTCCCCCGGAGAAGCTTTGCATGGCCTGGCAGCAAAGACAGGGAGCTGGAGCAGGCCTCCACAACCTGGGCAATACGTGCTACCTCAACTCCGTCCTGCAGTGCCTGACGTACACACCCCCTCTCGCCAACTACCTGCTCTCGCGTGAGCACAGCCGCTCGTGTCAGTACTTTTATGAACAGCTCCTTGCAAATCTGGTGGGCTCTTCCCAAGGATTCCCAGCACCTGGAATTTGACTGAGGACAAAAGCAGCCCTCCTCTGTCAATCCCCCGAGTTGGTGTGCTTTGAACACTCAAGCCTAGAAGCCCCTTGTCCTATCTCGCTGTGTTCATCTTCAGAAAGGCACCTCTTTCGAGGCCCCGCTCTCGGTCCCTATGCCTGCAAGTTAAACTCTCTTTGCTTCTTGCACAGAAACCTTTTGTCAGTTCAGCATCCCTCTGAAGAAAGTTTTCTGTGCACTGAAATGTCCCAGGCTCGGTGGGCCATTGGCACCTTGGGAGAAGAGGGGTGGGGGCTGTTCTTGTAACTTCAAGATCTCCATTAGGTTTCCCACCGCTCTGGATATCTTGCTAACCTGAGAAGCTTCCCTCCCTCCCTTCCTCTTCAGGTCGCCAGCAAGGCTTCTGCATGATGTGTGTAATGGAAGCGCACGTTAACAAGGTCCTGCATTCCTCAGCCAGTGCCATCCAGCCTTGGACTGTAGTCAATGTCCTCCCACGTGAGTCATTCCAGGTGCTTTTACAGGTTTCCTTCCCTTCCTGTGGGGGACAACTACTAACTTCTTCTTTCTTAGGAATAGGAGAACATTTCCAGCATGGCAGGCAGGAAGATGCCCACGACTTCTTACGCTGCACTGTCGATGCCATGCAGAGAGCTTGTCTGAGTGGAAGCAGCGAGTAAGCACAAGCAAATTCCCTTTTCAATGCTCCTGAGGCCTTTGGACTCCTTGGTGTACTCCCATCAAGGAAACCCTACAGACGGGCTTTTCAGACAAAGCAAAACTCTTGGAGGAGAAAATTCTCTGCCCTACTTCTGAGCTCCCTGCCTTACCCTTTATTAACAGCTTGGATGTCTCTTCTCAAGCAACTACCATCGTCCACCAAATATTTGGGGGCGTGCTGAGATCCAGAGGTACTTTTCCATGACTATTGCTCTCCTTGGAATTGTCTGTGTCCTTCTCTCTGCCTGTGATAAACAGCTGATCGCATGACTGGTGTAGCAGTTATGGAGGCCGTAAACCGGCGCAGTCAGTCGACTTCCCCTGTCGCTGAGCATTTTGATTTGCCTTGCAGTCACATGCTTGAGCTGCAAAGCGGTTTCCGATTCCTACGAGGCCTTCCTGGATGTTCCTTTGGATATAAATGTAAGAGGGTTTGTAACTGGGATTCAAGACATCCCAAGGCCCCTGTAGCTTTCCAGAATAAACGCAGGTGGCGTAAAAACAAATACTGCAAACCCAAGAGAAGAGAGCTTGGTGGTGGGTGGGAAGTGGAATGGACTGTGTCCTTCTGGGGAGGCCATGGCAGTGGTCTCCCTCTAGGTGCTGGCTTTAAGCTGGACAAGCAGGCATTATCCTCCCTGCACCCTTGAGGGACTCCCATCCTTCTTCCCTTTGCCCTCCCTCAACACCCGTCTGCCTCCCAGGCGGATGGGTTGTGTTGTTTTCATTACGATGACCCTGCACCCCATCGGTAGCTGAACTGAGTGGTGCCACACAGAGGGCACTCTTGATAGCCCTGGGCATTCCTGGGAAATGAGGAAATGTTTAGCTTAATACCCTCTTTCTGCCTCCTTCTGGACACTGCTTGTGGGTTCACAGTGGGTCTCCTCAGCCTCAGCTACCTGGGCCTTCTTGGCAGCTCTTAGCTAAGTGTTTGGGCAAGGGCGTTTCCCCGAGCTCAGTGCTCCCCTTTCAGGCTCCAGGCAGCCTCATCTGTCACCGCAGCTCTGGAGGACTTTGTCAAACCCGAGCAGCTGGATGGTGAAAACTGCTTTAAATGCAGCAAGTAAGATGATTACTAACGCCATATTGATGCTAGATCCTTCATGAAGGTGCTGCATGTCATCGTGCCTAAGTCATCTTTTCATGGAGGTTTAATGCACAATAATGGGTCGCAGCTGTTGTTTAATCTGGCACTTATGGTTCTGAATAGCCTTAAAACAGCGTCAGGATGTGTGAGACAGGAAAGCTTGTCTTGCCTTCTGGCGGGGAAAAAGGCTGCCCTTCAGCATCTGGCCCTGTGCTTGGTTTCAAGGTGTGACAAGATGGTTGCCGCCTCCAGGAGGTTTACAATCCATCACGTGCCCAACGTTCTCACCGTGTGTCTGAAAAGGTTTGAACATTTCACCGGCAGGAAGATCAGCAAGGTGCGTACGCAATTGGGGTGCAACTTTCTCTTCCTGGAGCGGGAGATTTCCCAGAGCAGTATGCTCTTTCACAAGCCGCTCATGTTGGGTTTTTCGCATTCCCTTCTGGGGAGACGAGAGTGCCCGTGGGAAGACAAGCATGGACTCTGCTCCGACAGAGCTGCTTTGGCCAAGAACAGTTTCCTGCCACCCAAACCGTTACATGTTGCAGGCTATTCCATGTACTATCTCAGGATCATTTCTGAGCCTTCTTGCTCTCTCCGTAGGTGGTGGAGTATCCTGAGTACTTGGATCTTCGGCCATACACGTCCCAGGCAGCAGGAGAACCGCTCCTCTACACCTTATATGCTGTCCTGGTACATAGTGGTGACAGCTGTCATGCAGGACACTATTTCTGCTACACCAAGGTCAAGAGCACCTTCCTTCCTAGCAGGGGAAAAATGTGTGCTGGGGAAGACAAACTTTCACAGCAGGGTTACTGGCAGCCAAGGTTCTGGGGGAGAAGGTCTCCTTCCCGTCTGCGCTGGATTTCTTTTGGCGTCCTCTTGGTTCTGTAGTTTTCTGCCTGGGTTATCCCTGAGAAACCAGGCAGTTCATCTCCAGCTATCGATGCCTTTCTTTGCAGGCCAGCGATGGACTGTGGTACAAGATGAACGATGCGTCTGTGGATGGCTCTGACATCAGCACAGTTCTCAGGCAGCAAGCCTATCTACTGTTCTATGTCAGGTAATAATCAGTATTCAAATGGGTTCCAAATACGTTTCCTTCTCCTGGCTTTGCTCTTTTTCTTCGCATCCTCCTGAGTGTTTCTCTTTTGGTCCTAGGAGACAGCTCCTACCTGCATCATTCAGTGCTGTCAAGTCTGAACTACCCCACCTCCGTCCTTACCTTTCCCTGCCGGGCTTTCGGCTCCTGCCCTGCTGTAAACTGCTCCTTGTCTGCTCTCTGAAGCTGGCTAATGTAGAGAAGAGTACTTAAAGGGGGCCTGCAGGAAAGATGGGGAGGGACTCTTTATCAGGGAGTGTAGTGATAGGACGAGGGGGAATGGTTTTAAACTGAACGAGGGAAGATGTAAATTAGGTATTAGGGAGAAATGTTTTACGGTGAGGGTGGTGAGACACTGGGAGAGGTTGCCCAGAGAAGCTGTGGATGCCCCCTCCCTGGAAGCGTTCAAGGCCAGCTTGGATGGGACATTGAGCAACCTGATCGAGTGGAAGGTATCCCTGCCCATGGCAGGGGACTTGGAACTAGATGATCTTTAAGGTCCCTTCCAACCCAAACCGTTCTGTGATTCTGTGACTCTATGAAATGGAGGCTGCAGGGGGTATAAAGACAAGGACTTGCTCTGACAGGTGTAGACCTGGTGGGAAGACCCCAATCGAATTTCTCATTTCTAGTCTCGGTTACGTCTTTTCTCTGTCGTGGAAACTGCTCCAAGAAAATGACTGAACCCCAGAGGAGGCTGCAAGAACAGACCTAAATGGAGATCACTCTTTGTTTCCAGGTGCTCTGATTTGAAAACTGGAGAAAGGGCTTCTTCCTCACCAGCACCATCATATGCCTGTTCCTATGTCAGTCAGCTGGGGTCCAACAGCAAACAGGCGTGCTCTGTGGGACCACAGGGTCTGCCTCGTCGGACTAAGGTAACTGTGGGGAGGTGGGTCAGGGCAGCAGGTGGACAGTGGATTTCTTTCTGGGCTCTTGGCATTGCTCTCTTTTCCCTCCCACACTGCAGCTTTCTTCACAGCCCCAACGCTGCTCCCTCTCAAAGCATCCCACCAAGATCCATCCCATTTGTCTGCCTTTGGCCCTTTGGCCTTTGCAGCCCTGCAGGAGAGCCTTTGGGAGGCCCTTAGCTGTCCCCTCCCACAGCTTCTGGGCTTTCCTCACTCTTCTGGTCCTTTCAGGAGGAAAGGGCAGGACCTTTTCACAGCTCTCTTTGCAGGACGTGGCGCTGGGCATGGAGGACTCTGCAGAGGACAGCAGCTCCTCTGCAACAGCCAGCAAGAGCCAGCTCACCTGGGCAGGTGCACGGGAGGCATCTGCAGGCTGGCCGCGCTTCATCTGGCCAGGCAGGCTCAGCATCGCCTCCTACGTTGGCTCCTGCCTGCATCGCTTCTTCCGTGGCTGTGTAAGGCTGGTGTCCAGAAGGAAAGCTGCGTGCCCGCTCTGCTCTCAACCATGTGAGCGTGTGCTGCACACCACGCGAGAAGACATCAGCAAAGAGGAGCATGGATTCAGCCCTTGTTCCCACTGCCAGAAGAGTGGTGCCAAGGAGAGAGCCCGGAGCAGATCCCCGCAGTGGGGAAAAGATCTCCGCAGCTGGTGCATGGACACCACGGACTATGACGACTCAGCAGGGAGGAGGAGGAGGAGAACTGGTCCTCCGAGGCGTGATCACGCTCCCAGAGATGATGCAGCTGCAGGGCCCTCCAAAAGCAGCTCCCAGTCGGCTCCTGCACCCAGTGCTGCTCAGGAGCAAACCCTGCCAATACAGAGAGAGCAGAGCAGATCTCTGCGGCAGGGCTATGATCTCCGCAGCCGGTTTGTGGAGATCACGGACTACTCCTGCTCAGCAAGGGAGAGGAGGAGGTGGAGAACAAGTCCTCCACATCGTGACCGAGCCCTGAGGGATGAGACAGCTCCAGGGCCCTGCAAGGCCAGCTCCAAATGGGCTCCCGCACCCAGGGCTGCTCGGGAGCAAACCCTGCCAATGCAGAGAGAGCGGAGCAGATCCCCGCAGCGGGGCTATGATGTCTGCAGCCGGTTTCTGGAAACCACAGACTATGACCCCTCAGCAGGGAAGAGCAGGAGGAGGCGGGTTTCAGTGCCTCAGAGACGCACTCCAGACAAAGGCTCGGGGCACTGCAGTGGTGACAGGGACAGATTGTGACCATGGCTGAAGAAGGAGCACAGCATCTTTCTGCTGCTGTGCCAGAGAGGAGGAGCAGGAGAAGAAAAAGGAGGAAGAGAAAATGAGGAAGCACCAAAACTGCCCCCAGCAGGGACCACGCTGCACAAAGGGCACCAGCAGCCCACCCTGCCCCCCCTCCCAGTGCTGCCTCTGGCCAGGAAGAGCTCAGAGAGACCTTCCACAGACTCGGACAGCTCTGCCGGCGAGCCCGCCTGCCCACAGGTCCCGCGAGGAAGAGCTTTAAGCCCTGGTCAGCTCTTGGGATCGCCTTGCAAAAACAACACTCGGTACCAACAGTCAGAAAAGCCAAAGCCAGAATTAAAACCACTCGTTGGCCTTGCATATGCAATTCCTGGGGTGTTTTCTTCTCTGTAGGTTTTGGGGCAATTGGAGGAAATGCCCAGTGTGGGAGGTTTATGTCTTGGGATTTTGAAAGCTGTGTGCTTGCATGTGCCCATCTTGCAATCTCTTCTTTTCAAATATGGAGATCAAGTCACTCAAACAGAAATGGGCTGGCTGCGACGACAGCGAGTGGGACTGAAACGGGCTGGACGGCCGGGTCCTGAGGGTGCTGCTCAGTGGCACCAAGCCTAGTGCGAGGCCAGTAAGCAGGGGTGTCTCCCAGGGTCAAGACTGGGTCTGATCCTGTTTAACATCATCCTTAATTAATGTTCTGGAGGATGGGGCAGAGTGCACCCTCAGCAAGCTGGCCGATGACACCAGACTGGCAGCAGTGGCGCTTAGGCCAGGGGGTCGTGCTGCCGTCCCGAGGGACCTGGGCAGGCTGCAGAGATGGGCTGACAGGGCCCTCATGCCCAGACCAGAAAGGGGACGTGCAAAGGGTGCTGTGCGGGTGACGAGCAGCGGCACAGGCTGCCCAGGGAGACTGAGGAGTCTCCATCCCTGGAGATGTTCCACAGCCCTCTGGACGTGGTCATGGGCAGCGGCTGCAGGAGGCCCTGCTTGAGCAGGGGGGTTGGACCAGGTGACTTTGTCCTCCAGCTGACCTCCCGGCCAGCCTCAAGCAGCCGCTGATTCTGGGAAATGGACGCCTGGAAGAGGACCCAGCCACCAACGCTGTCACCCTCAGGCGGCCATCGACAGCTCCACCAGCAAGCTGCAGCCGTGGAGAGGAGCCCAGGGCAGAGCAGGCTCCTGGCAGGACCTGCGGCCCCGGGAGAGGAGCCCAGGCAGCAGCAGGTTCTCTGGGCGGAGCTGCGGCCCGTGGGGCCCAGGCAGGAGCAGGGGAATGGCGTGAGGAGGAAGGGGCGGCAGAGCCGAGGCGCTGTGGGCTGCCCGCAGCCCCATTCCCCGTCCCCCTGCAGCGCTGGGAGGGGAGAGGGGGCCGAGGAGCCGGGGGGCCGAGGAGCCGAGGGCCCCGCTCAGCAGCCGAAACCAGTTCCCACCAGTGCAGCCCTGGCTGAGGACAGCCCTGGGGAGAGCAGCACAAACCCATTTCCCTTTTCCCAGCCTCCCTGGCTGCCGGCTGCAGCCGAGGCAGAGGCCGCGCAGGGGAGGGCTCCTCCTGCCAGCGCTGCTGATGGCGGCAGAGGAGAGAGCGGCCTGGTCCTGCTGAGCGCAGGGCCGCTCTCCCGCCTGGGCTGCCCCTCGGCCCGGCGCTGCATCTCAGCACCAAGGGTCTGTGTGGTTGGTGGTGGTGTTTTCAGGAAGGGTTGTTCCCCGATCCCATCCTCCCTTTCCCCTCCCTGCCCCGGCCAATATTCACCGGAACCGTGCTGGCAGAAGCTCCCGGTTCCTGTTAAGGTCATTTACAGGGAATAATTTAAAGGCAATTTCATGAGGCTGCAATTCAAACTGCTCCAGACACACAGGAGCTTTAAATGGGCAGCTGCCTGCCGGTGACCTTTCATATGCCTTTCTTCCTAGGTTCATTCATTGCATTCCCACCAAAACCAAAGCCCCGGCTTACACATGGAAAGGGGCAAAACCTGCCGTGGGAGACAGCTGCTCTCCAGTCCTCATTGCTGTCTGGAGCCCTCCGTGACCAGGAATGGGCAGTAGGTGCCTGCAGTGTATCCCATCTCTGGATGTGCCAGGGCAAACACCAAGCTCACAGCTGGCCCAAGTGAGTAACAGTTCTCCAGCCGTTCGTGCAGACAAGACAAACAGCCTTTCTTTTTTGCCCCGTGTCAGTGCAGTACAAAACAATCAGCTCCTCGGACTGAGGAGCCTCGGGCTGAGGCAAAGGCGGCATTAAGTACCTCAGCCTTTTCCTCGTCCCTTGTCCCTGTTTCCCCCTGCCTCCAATAAAGGATGGAGATTCTCCCTAGCCCTCCTTCTGTTGCTAATGCATTTCCAGGAACATTTTTTATTGTCTTTGAGGGCAGCAGCCAGATTCAGTTCCAGCTGGGCAGTCTCCTTCTCCCTCCCCTGCGGGAGCCCCGCCCTCCCGAGGTGAGATGTGGGGGCGGGGCGTTCCTGGGGGAGGGGCGAAACCGCGGGGGCGTGGCTGCGGTGGGGAGGCCTGGCTGTGAGGTCACAGACCCCCGCTGTGCGTCACCATGATGTGCTCTGCTGTGCCGCGGGCACCGCTCTGGCAGTGCCAGCAGCAGCAGCAGCAGCAGCATGGTGCAGGCATGGGGAGCTGTGGCCCCCACCCGCCTCCTTCTTCTCCTCCTCCTGGTGGCCCTGCAAGCCCAGGATGCACGGGCTGCTCCGTGGCGAGCGCGGGGATTAGGTAGGCAGGCGGGCAAGGGACGGCACCCAGCCCTGGGCAGCGTGGAGCGGAGCCCACCGCACCTCGGGGTGACAGCAGGGCCAGGACTGTAGTGGGGCAGGGCCGGGAGAGCAGCGGGGCTGGGCTGAGACGGGTGAGCTGTGGCAGCTCCTCGGGCCAGCGGGAGGCAGACACCCTGCAGGGAGGCACAGGGGCTGCGGCCGCTGCAGGGGGCTTTTGCAGGTGAACGGTGGTGCCAGGAGTGGTGCCTGGCCCTGCCGTACAGCTCTGGCCCTGCCGTGCAGGCCGGGGGAAGGCTGCCCGAGCAGGGCGTCGCAGGGCCAGCTCTCGTGATGGTTGCAGGGGCAACAGACCACAGGAGCACTTCTCTCCCAGGCTGCTCACAGCTGTGCCTGGGGCCGTGGCTCTGCCGCTCCCCAGCTGGGTCCCAGCTTTCAGCCTCGGGGACGTCTGTCCTCAGGAGGTGTCCGCTCAGGAAGACAGGAGCATTCCTGCTCTAGCCCTGCAGTGCTCTCCTTGGGCAAACACAGGTCCCCGACACACAGCCCCAGCCCACAGCCCAGGGGAACAGACGGGGCAGCACTCGTGCAGCCTCTCACTTCCCAGCGGGCTCTTCTCCATGAGATGTGCGAATGATTATTTTTTTCCTCCCGTGCTTTCATGTGGGCTTCTTTTGTGCACAGCAGAGATCTCCCAGTTAGAAATCCCCGAGGGGCCGTATGTTTGTCCACCCGGTCCTTGAGGGGAGTTGCACACGGCCTGGAGACGGTATTTTGAGAGCTGCCAGGTGCCAGCCAACAGGTCACCCGGGCCCCTCTGCAGCTTTGGAAATCTCCCCCCACCCACGTCTGGGTGCCACGTCATTCCCTGACTCCCCTCCAGTCACTGCAGGTCACTGGGAAAGAAGTAGCTCACAACATCTAATGGAAACGTGCTTGATTACAGCTGTGCCTGTAGGCGACGGCCACCAGACTTCTCAGCCTGATCTTGTCCGGGAGCCTCAGGGCGATCCCACAGGTATGGCACTTGAATGCATGAGCATTTAGGGTTTCATAGTCTGTTCCTATGAAATTGTACTTAATAATTTCTTGGCCAATGCTCAGACATGCCGAAGAGCAGAGAGGGAATGGGTCGGGCTGAGTGATGTCCCCTGGGGCACTCTGCCTTGGGAAGCTGTCTTTGCCAGCCTCTGCCAGCCTGCGCTGCTTCCAGTGCCTGCTGCAAAGCCAGCGGGCTTGTTGGGGTTGAGTTTAGAGCTGGTGGGAGCTCCAGGGAGTCCTTTCTCCCGACAGCTCCGTGCACGGGTTGTTTTGGATCAGCATGCTCCAGGCACCCAGGAACTGTCTGCACGATGCTCTGGAGTGCCATGGAGCAATCCCGCGTTTGAACGGCATTCCCTGCCGTTCAGCCCTGAGGAAGTATACGGAACTATATCACGGAAGCTGCTATCTTCTGTTTGTTTCCAGACGTGGCGGCAGGCGATGGATATCCAGCTTCCCGGCTGGCTCCCAGGGCTGACGCGCAGGGAGATCGCATGGGTACGTCATGGCTTTTTACTGCCTTTGAGAGCTGCCAGCTGCAAGCCCAAATGTGTGCGGGTGTGAGAATATTGACCTGCGCTGTGTGTGCCGTGACATTCCGTGATCCCCGTGTATGTTCTGCTGTTCAGTTATGATGGTGTATATCACAGTGTATGATGGAAACGTGTCATGGGTGTTTGGTTGCAGATGTGGCTCCAGCTCCTCAGCTGGATCCTGCGCTGGAGCTCAGCTGGCATCCCAGGGGTGAGCAGTCAGTCTTGGCTGACTTCACAGGCTAAGCACTCCTTTTCAGTATTTTAGTAGTGAGAAATTTAACTGGATCCTTTCTGTTAAGGTCCTCAAAGAGCAAAGTATAAAGCCAGACTGGGGAAATCTTCCCAGCAGCCATCAGAAGTCCTAAAGGAAATCCTGGGACAACTGGAGAAAGCGGCACATGGTGGGTGGATAGCACTCTTAACCAGAAGGCTTGGGAAGCTGAGGTTTTAGACAGCTGTATGGACAAGCCATAGGCAGCCCAAGCAGAAAGGGCTCGAGGAGAGCCTCGCTGCACTGACACGCGATTGCACACCTCGCAGGTGCTGGTGAGCTGCAGAGATGGTCCAGAGTCTCTGCTGCCAGTTGTGGTGCCGGCTGAGTCCCAGGCACAGCTGCTGCCCCAGTTATCCCATCGCTGGCCAGAGCTGTTCTGGGCAGACGCTGGTATCCAGCTGGCAGGAACTGGTGGTGCTCACACCTTGCTGCCAGTGGCCGGAGGGGAGAGAGCCCCTGGGCGGCAGAGAGGATGCGCAGGCAGCTTGGGGTCGCTGAGAGCGGCAGACTTTGCCGGGGCTGCAGGCATGCCCTGGCCAGGGTCGGAGCAGCCCCGACTTCACCGCCTGGTCCTGCCCCGTTGTTCTCCTTGATGTTTGAGGACTCTGTGAGACCTCGGGGTCAGGGACAGGTGAAAGCTGGACACCCAGCTTGAGGCCGGACACTGAACCTTGGAGGCAGCTAAAATGAAAGGCTGTGCATTCAGTCTCGGGTGGTTTAGCTGTCTGTGTGTAGCTGTGTTTTAGATACCTTGGTTGTGGCTTTCCTCTTGTTTTGGGGGACTGTGGGCTCTTCACTGCCACTTGTGAAAGTGCCCAGACCATGGTTGCAAGAGCTTGGGGTTCATTCCACTGTGTGGGGCTGTTACCCTTAGTGTGTGATGGAGTTGGCATGATGGGACGTGCTTCTCCGAAGGGCTCTTTCCCCACCTGAGTTGGCTGCAGCGTCCTCCTGTCCTCTCTGAGGGAAGTAATTTACCGTCATCTTGCAGTTTGCCCAAAATGAACTGAGTGGAATGTGAACAGTAAAGATGACCTGCAATCTCCCAGTCTCTCAGCAGGTCAGGTTTTGCCATCTACTGGTAAACTGGAAAGTGTCCAGTGCTTAATTTTTTTCCGTGACTGACACATTGTTTGGACCAGTGATGAGGTGCACCCCCAAATGCCCAGGCTTTGTTTCTGAGTGTAATTAATGTATTTTGCCTCCTGAAGATACCGTGTTCCTGAGGAGGAACGGTTACTTCTACTTAAACTGACCCACTTTCTTTCTAAAGAGATGGACCGTGAGACCGTGGAGAAGGAGGCGCTTGAGGAAGGAGGCAGTCCCTCATTGCCAGTCTCTGACGGAAAACTGGGGGCAATCCAACCAAGCGGCGTGCCAGGTAATTGCTGTCCCTCGGTCATCCAGTGTCACATCTCAAAATCCCTGGGTGTCTGCAGGCTCTTCCCCTGGTCCCCGCTACTGCACATGGTGTCAGCAGCCGAACTATTAGTACAGAGCAAGTGTTCTGAAGGGAGCCAGGAGCGGCTCCCTGAGGATGGCTGTCGTCTCGGGGGTGTGGAGGTTCTTGCCAGCAGTGTGCCAGAGAGACACCGGTAACCCTCTGTGGATGTGGTGAAGTGCTCGCCTCCCACCGCCCCCCTTTCCCAGGAATTTCAGAACTCTGCCATTTTGGGAACCTCGTTCAGTAGATGCAAGTGGTGCCCATGGTGGAGAAAAGGCAAAGGGGGAGAGCGATGTTGAGGTGCCTCGTGAGAGGGCCTGACTCCGTCCCCTCGGGGTGTGGGTGCTGGGCTGGGGAGGGAGAGCTGGGGGTGGCACTCCCTGATGCAGGGATGCAGAAAGAGAGGCTCCAGAGTGCATTGGTTGGCAATGGCTTTGGGAGTTTCCTTTGTTTCTGCTGAAATGCTGCAGCCCCAGGATGGTCACTCCTTCGGAGATGCTAACAAAGTGAGAGAGACCATTTCCTGGCAATGTCAGACCTCCTGGGAGATTGCCAGTCGTGCACAGGACACACTAACGTGCAGAAGTGTTCCTCCAGGTGTGGACGGGAGGAGAAACTCAAATGCTGGGGATCCCAATGATTTCCAGAAATACTGCATAGAAGGCGCCGTGGCAGTCTTGGGCTCCGTGCTGTTTGGGATGGCACTGTGTGGTGTGATCTGTCTGTGGAGGAAGAGGAAACAGTGAGTTGTTGGCAGGTTTTTTTGGCCAAACTTCTGTATGAGATGGCTGCTGTTGGTCATGAAGCATTTTGAGTATTCTGGAGTGGTGAGTTACTTATAGGCTAGACTCAACTGAGGTTTCTGCTGTAAGATGCTTTCACTGGCCTCTCCATTCATGGGCATTCTTTTCTGAAAGCCCTTCTTACTGTGGCAAGTGTTGGTTACAAGTGACCCTGCCTCAACAAGAGCCGACCCAGCGACAGACGTAGGCAGAGCAAGGTCAGAAAGTGAAAACAACAGGGGATACCATTGCCATAGAAAGTGAGAACTGCAATAGTGACATCTCCCTACCAGTGAACCCCGCAGCAGAAATCACTCTGTTAGGTGATGCCATAAATCCCAGATGTTCACCGCAGCCAAGGTGTCCCAGCAACGCAGACCGTGGTGCCGAACCTTCCCAGCTCTGTGCCTTGCTTTGGAGAAAGAGTCAGTCTGTCCCACCTGCAGCCCAACGCTTCCAGCGTGCGCGTTCTCAGCACAGGCAGGGCTTTTGTCTGTGCAGGGTACGTATCCCTTTGGGTAGGTCTTGTGAAGAGAGGATGGAGAGCACCTCAGCGAGCAGTGAGCCGAGGCTGTCCCCTCGCCTGGTCAGGGATGGGCATGGAGGCGAGCGCTGGTCCCTGCCAGGCATGCTGAGAAAGGCGACCAGGAGGCTCTGCTGGCCCTGCAGTGCCGTGCCCGGCTTTGGTCCCCTCGGCCTGCCGGGGTCAGGTCTCCTTCCCGGCACATGCAGAGCAGGCAGGTCAGGATGGTCAGGGCTGAGAGGAGACGAGCCATGGGCAGGCGAGCAGAGCCCCAGCCGAGGGGTGCAGGGCGCCCCGTTTTCTGCACAAAGCTCTCCGTGCCCACAGCTGCCACGTGCAGCCAGGTGCCCAAACCCCACAGGGCGCCCAGCGCTGCCCCGCACCCTGGCACCCACGTGGCACCGCAGCTGCAGTGGGGCCTCAGCAGCCTCCTCTCTTCACAGGCGCCTCTCTGCAGCTTTGTGAGCCCGGCCTGACACCAGCAGCCACCCCACGTGCCTAGACAGCTGTCCTGCATGCCCCAGAACCCCTGAGAGCTGGACCCGATGCCAGCAGCCACCGCCTGTGCGTGGAAATCCATCCCACCTGCCACGGAGCACCAAGGATCCGTCCCCCACCAGCCTGCCAGTGTGTGTCCTGAAAAAAGGCTGTTGTTAATAAAAGACAGGTTTGGACCCTATAAATCAGGCTTTGGACTCTAAAAATAAGGCTTTGGACCTTCAAAATCAGAATTGGGGACTTAAAAATGACACTGTGGGCCCTTGAAATGAGTCCTTGAATCTTAAAAGTGGGGCTTGGAAATATTGCAAATGAGGGTGTGGACCCTCATTCTAGGGTTTTGAGGGCTTGGACCTGAAAAAGGAGCGTTTCAACCCTAGAATCAAAGCTTTGTACTCTAAAAATGAAGCTTTGGGCCCTAAAAATGTGGCTGTGAGCCTTAAAAGAGGGATTTGGACTCTAAAAATGAGGGTTTGGACACTCCAGATGTGGCTTGGGCCCTCAAAACGACTGGCTGGATCCTAAAAATGCCACTTGGAGCCTGAAATTGAGGCTTTAGAAATTAAAAATGTGGCTTTGGATTCTAAAAAGGAGACTTTGCAAACTGAAACGGAGGCTTTGGACCACTAAAATGAGGCTTTGAATTCTAAAACAATGATTTGGAAGCAAAACTAAGATTTTCGAAAGTAAAAATGAGGCCTTGGACCCTCTAAATGTCGCTTAGAACCCTGAAAAGAGGCTTGCTGCCCTAAAAGTGATGGTGTAAACCATAAAAAGGAAACTGTGGGCCCGCAAAAAGGCTATGGATAATAAAAGACAGGTTTGGAACAAAAAAAATGAGGATTTTGGCCCTCAAAGGGACTCTTTGGGCACTAAAAAGAATGGGCCAGATGCTACAAATGACACTCGGGACCCTGCAAACGAGGGGAACACGTTATGTTCCTCTCTGGCCCCAAGAGCTGAAGCTTTGATCCTGAATATAGGGCTTTGGGCACCCCAGTGAAGGCTTTGAGCTGTCAAAGGGGGCTTTGGAGCCTATAAATGAGAGTTTGGACCCTCCAAAGGAGGATTTGGGCCTTCAAAATGGGGCTTGGGAAATGAAATGGAGGTTTTGAACCCTGAAATGAGGCTTGGTGCCCTAAAATGATGCTTTGGTACCAAAACCTATGGCTTTTCACCCTAAAGATGGGGTTTTGGAGGCTCAAAATGAGGCTTTGGACATGAAACAAAGGAGGCTTTGTAGCGTAAATGAGGAGTTTGGACCCTCAAATGAGGCTTTGGGCCCACCAAATGAGTATTTGGGCTGTCAAAATGAGGCTTTGGTCCGTCCAAATTGCAGACTGGATCCTACAAATGAGGCTATGGTTCCTGAAAGCGAGGCTTCGGTCCCTGAAAAGGAGGCTTTAGAAGCTAAAACTGAGGGTTTGAGCCCCAAAATGAGCCTTTGGACCCTATAAATAAGGGTTTGGACTCTAAGAATGAGGCTTTGGACCTTCAAAATCAGAACTGGGGACTTAAAAATGACACTGTGGGCCCTTGAAATGAGTCCTTGAATCTTAAAAGCGAGGCTTGGAAATATTGCAAATGAGGGTGTGGACCCTGAAACTGAGGGCTTGGACCATCAAAAGGAGGCTTTCAAGCCTGGAATCAAAGCTTTGTACTCTAAAACTGAAGCTTTGAGCCCTAACCCAGGGGGTTGGCCCTAAAAACGAGGGTTTGGAAACTCAAGATGCAACTTGGGCCCTCAAAACAGCTGGCGGCATCCTAAAACTGAGCCTTTGGAGCCTGAAATGGAGGCTTTGGAAAGTCAAAATGAGGCTTTGGAGTCTAAAAAGGAGATTTGCAAACTGAAAGGGAGCCTTTGGATCATAAAAATGTGGCTTTGAACCCTAAAAGGAGACTTCAGAGCCTAAAATGAGCCTTTGATCCCTAAAAGTGAGTCCTTGGATCCTAAGATGAGGGTTTGGACCTTAAAAATGAGGCTTTGGGCTTTAAAAAGAGCATTTGGACCATAAAAGGAGTGGTTGGATCCTGAAAAGGAGGGTTTGGGCCCTGAAAAGGACACTCTGGGCTCTGTAATCAGTTTTGGACCTTAAAACTGTCCCTGCTCATGAAGTTCAGGGCAGTTTATAGAGTTATTCATCTGAATGATTCGAGTCATGCGCCATAGGGAGAACTCTGTCTCTCTCTTCTCCTTCTGCTGTGTTTACAAGATCTCCACTGACGTGGAGATATTGGCCGTTGCCTCATGTCCAGCCCCACGTTGCCTTGCAGCATTCAGGGAATCTGCTCACTTTCATGTTCAAATCCAGGCCCACGGAGCTCCATGAGGTGCCAGAGCTTGCAGGGTGTAGAGAACCGGTACCAAATGCGGTTTTGTCTCGACATTGCTGCTGTAGCGCCATCCAGCGCAGCGCTTCGAGAAGACCATCTTCTCCACAGCTTTGAGAAAAAACAACCTCGTGCGCCTGCGCAGGGACTAAAGGCGCGAAAAGAGCTGAGGCGGGGACAAAAAGGCGCGAAAAGAGCAGAGGCGGGGGCAGCACGGCCGTGGCGAACCGCACGTACACATTTGTGATCTGCGCGTGCTTGGGAGCCCCTATATAAGGAGTGCACGTGCCCCTCGGCGGGGGCGGCAGCGGCGCGCGAGACCACTCCTTCTGTTTCTGCACCCTCAAGGCTCACCCCCCCCGCTTCGGTCCCCGACGGAACCTGAGGCCACCGAAGACCCTGCGGGAGATCACCGGACTCGAAGTGGTGGTGACAAACTCCTCCTTCTCTTTTTCTCTTTCTCTCTCTCTCTCTCTCTCTCTCTCTCTCCTATTCTTTTCCTCTCCTCCCTTGCCCTTGCCCTCCCTCCTCCCTCCGTTCTCTTCTCCCCTCAAATAAAAGTAAAAGGTTGTACGGCACTTGACCTCGTTTGCGTCTTAATCTCGTCCTTGGGATCGTATCGAAACCTCTTCCGATATTGGATCGGGACATTTTAATTGGCGTCACGGACAGGATCCCTTGAGACGAGAGTGCCATAGAACCTTACGGTGTGCTGAGCGAGTGTGTGTGAACGAGACGTACAAATAAGTACGAAGCGAGTGCGGAGTTCCGATCCGCGGTTCTGCTCTCCCGCGAGGGAAGCAGCCGGAGACGAACGAAGCGCAAGGAAGGAGTGGGTGTTGAGACCTTTGCACTGAAACGCGCGCAGCAGTTTGTGACTTGAGCTCCTGAGGGCGTATAGGGGAGACTTGAATTTTATAGTGTGACCCCCTCAGGATGATATCCCCTTTGTAGGCTCTGCTCTGTCTTACAGTAGTTTATGGTCTGGCCTCCTGGGGGAGTACAGGGGAAGTTTGGATTGTACGGTGTGACCCCCTCAGGACGATATCCCCTTTGTAGGCTCATCTTTGTTTTGTAGTAGTGTGCGGATTGGCCTCCTGGGAGCGTATAGGGGAAACGTGTTTTTTTTTTAAGGTTTGACCCTCCCGGGACGAACTCCCCTTTGTAGGATATGGCCGCCCAAAAGGCAGGCGATTTTTGTGAGGAGACAGAGAAATTATATGAGTTTTTAGAAACGTACTGCTCTCGCCCCTCGCCCCCGGGACGAGATTGGGCACGGGACCACTGGTTCCAACTGCAAAGTGTTATGGACTGAATAGCGGTTTTGCATAAAGAAGCTAGAGTGAAGAAGGGCAAAGGGAAGGCTATTGTTTGTGCTGTGTTAGGAGCGTGTCTGGCAGCGGCGGTGGAGGACAAGAAACGAGCGCCCTGCCAAGCGGAGGCTGTGGCCGCTGCGTTGCAAGCGGCGATAGTGCCGCTGCGAGAGCAACTATTAGAGACCAAACGGGCGCTAGAGGAGGAGAAGCGCCAAAATATGATTTTGAAGGAGGAGCTGAGGGTTCAGCTCCTGAGGGAGGCAGACACCCTCGCTGAGGCGGAGGTAATGCTGGAGGAGAAAGGGGTACGCCAAATCTACCCCCAAAAAGACCTAAAGCAATTAAGGGAGACGGTGGATAACCCCCCCCATGTGTGCCCGCTGGTAAAAACGGAATATATATATGAGGACGATAGCGACAACCGTCCCCAAGTTGTAACTAAAGAAATCCCTTTTACTGCCACCGAACTGGCTAAACTCCGAAAGGATTTTGCTAGGACGGCAAGGGAGTCCGAAACCGAATATGTGTGGAGGGTATCCCTGTCGGGGGGGGACGGGATCATGCTATCGGAAAAAGAAGCAGAGGGGTATTGGGGCCCCGGCGTCTTCCTCACCATGGGCGATCGCCGGGCCCCATGGTCTCTGACCCAGAGGGCAGCATATTGGGCGGGGGGGCTGAACCCATTAGAAAGGGGGGATCCCTTAGCTATAACTGGTTCGGTTGAGCAACTGCTAGAAAACGTACAAAAGGCAGCATGCCTGCAAATGATGTATGACCGGGAACTTAAACCAAATTTAAGCTCTCCGATGTTGTTACCGGTAGACCCCGAGCGGCTGACACCGCTAATAAGAGGACTCCCCGACTCGTTAAAACCTATTGGGATCCAATTACAGGGGAGAATCCAAAATGTGCCTCACGAAGAGCGAATTGCAGCTGCCCTGGAGGGAACAGTAACACCGGAACAGCAGCAGCGGGGGAGGAAGGTGTGGACCTGGGGGGAGATAGCTCAGGAACTAATAAACTACGGGAGGAAATATGGGCAAGTAGGCAGAACTTACCACAAGGTGGAAACTAGGGCCGTGCGGGCAGCGAGGCCGGCAAATAAATCACTGGCTTTTTCGGGGGGAAGCCCCACCCTAACACAAAGGGAGAAACCCCCATTCCGACAAGGATTGTGGCAAATGGGACTGCAAAAGGGGGTGCCCCGAGACTTGATGGATGGGCTCCCCACCAAAAAGTTGAAGCTCTTGGTGCGGAGGTGGTCCAGGCAAGGACCCCCTCCCAAACCAAACCCACCTTCTGCGCCAGCATTGGACAGGGAGGAAGGGTTTAAGAAGGATGAAGAGAGTGGTGGGAAAGTAAAACCTCCGCCCCCTCAGGGTGAGGAGGGAGGCAGAGGGCGGATGTTTATCAGACAACTCACCTGTAATAATAAGGGAGATCTACTAAACCCCACTAACCGGGATGGGCCAAGCAGGTGGGGGAGGCAGTGGCCAATGTCAATAATCACTGGGGTACAAATGGGTGCCCGAAAATTGCAGCATTTTGTCCACAGGGGCCAGCCATGGTACCCGTCTGTCAAAACCCCAATTGCCCTGGTGCATCATCTTACTCTCCCAGCCAGCCGGTTCTGGTCGAGCTTCCCACCGTGGGAGCTGTGCCTCTCATATTAGATACCCCCCTAAACAAATATACATGGAAAGAAAAGATACCAATGGGAGAACCGACAAAATCTACACCAAATGGATTATTTCCTCCTCCTAACCCAAAGAGCAAGTGTTGTTCCTATTTGTTTTTTAAGGGTGGTGATATGACCATGATGCAGCTGCTGCTTTGGGTCATTTTAACTCAGAGACACTAATCCATTAGAATATTCCACTGTGTATATCAGTTTTTATAACTGGTGGTACATATGTGTGCATACATGTTTGTATCTATGTCAAACAGGCTAAATATTAGATGTTTCAGTGCACTACAGTCTTTATGCAATAGTACAAAGACATCTAATTGTCTGGTGCGTGTCTAAGCATATATATGTGTGTGTGCTTATTTAAGAAAAAATACCCAATAACTTTCCAATGATACCCATTTATGTTGGACATCTCAAGGATTTCAACCTATGATTTACTATATATATAATTCTTACCTTTTTTTGATCTTCCTCTATTTTCATCATTAAATAGTCCTGTGCATGGGAAAACTTAATAGCCAAGTAACATGAAATGTTGTACTCGCTTAGAAAATGTAATTGTTTGTTTAGTTTTCTTTGCAAAAAGTAAATATTGAATGTTCAGTACTTATGGGGCTTGGTATTGTACCGGCCGAATAAGGGATGGGGCAACAACCTTTTTTCAGCCCTCTGGGTGACAAAGACACAACTTATTTTCAATTTCCACCAGGGAAAGATGGGCCATTTTCTCAAGGAAATAAAGCCAGAAAAGGGCATTATTGGATTTGTGGAAACACGGCATACAAATTCTTACCCGCGGGGTGGTCGGGAGTTTGTTATATAGGGATCATAAGACCCCTATTCTTCCTCCTGCCAGAAACTGGTGGACCCCAATTAGGCGTAAAAGTGTATGATAACCTCGGACATAGAAGTATTGCCCGTAAGACGCGATCTACCAAGGTAAATTTAGGTGGGACACAAAAATGGGGGAATGATGAATGGCCCCCTGAGCGAATAATTGAACACTATGGAGCAGCAACCTGGAATCCGAACGAGCCCATTGCAGGGGCAAGAGAACCAATCTATAATCTAAACCGAATAATCAGACTACAAGCGGCCCTAGAAATTATCACCAACAAAACCGCTGACGCCATAGACCTGTTAACTCGGCAGTCTCAACAAATGCGCATGGCAATCCTTCAACACCGTATGGTTTTAGATTATTTACTGGCTGAGGAGGGAGGGGTATGTGGAAAATTAAATATCTCTAACTGCTGCCTAGAAATAGATGATGTGGGAGAAGTGGTTCTCCAACTGACCCAAGGTATCAGGAAAATAGCCCATGTCCCTGTTCAAACCTGGAGTGGTTGGAATGGTGATTTGTGGTCCTGGTTACCAGGGGCACCGTGGGTCAAACAATTAATATTGTATTTGCTATGTGCAACTGCTACCTTACTGTTCCTACCCTGTATAATTCCAGGTTTTATTCAATTAATTCGACACGTTGTGTCAAATATGCAATTTGTTCCTAACACCTCACCTGATGGTGTAACGAAAATCTGTACCATCTGTCAGTCACAACCAACCTCAGTTAACCTGTGTTAAGACATTCCTTCATCCGAAACAATGTTATTCCCGTTTCCCTTCCCACAACTTTCCTCCACCCTTATCTCCAACCCTTTCAACTCTGCATTTTCTTTCTTTCTCCTTTGTTTTCTCTTTCTCTCTCTGTCTTATACCACCAAGCTGCAATGTCGAGCCACGGGGTGGTGTAGAGAACCGGTACCAAATGCGGTTTTGTCTCGACATTGCTGCTGTAGCGCCATCCAGCGCAGCGCTTCGAGAAGACCATCGTCTCCACAGCTTTGAGAAAAAACAACCTCGTGCGCCTGCGCAGGGACTAAAGGCGCGAAAAGAGCTGAGGCGGGGACAAAAAGGCGCGAAAAGAGCAGAGGCGGGGGCAGCACGGCCGTGGCGAACTGCACGTACACATTTGTGATCTGCGCATGCGTGGGAGCCCCTATATAAGGAGCGCACGTGCCCCTCGGCGGGGGCGGCAGCGGCGCGCGCGAGACCACTCCTTCTGTTTCTGCACCCTCAAGGCTCACCCCCCCCTGCTTCGGTCCCCGACGGAACCTGAGGCCACCGAAGACCCTGCGGGAGATCACCGGACTCGAAGTGGTGGTGACAAACTCCTCCTTCTCTTTTTCTCTTTCTCTCTCTCTCTCTCTCTCTCTCCTATTCTTTTCCTCTCCTCCCTTGCCCTTGCCCTCCCTCCTCCCTCCGTTCTCTTCTCCCCTCAAATAAAAGTAAAAGGTTGTACGGCACTTGACCTCGTTTGCGTCTTAATCTCGTCCTTGGGATCGTATCGAAACCTCTCCCGATATTGGATCGGGACACAGGGACAGCACAGGACCTCCAGGAAAGCAATTCCCATTGAGGGCGGGTGCATTACAGACACCCCAGACGGCATCGCAGAGAGTGGGCTTTGGTGCCTGTGTGCCACACACTAATGCCATCAGTCAGAGGCATCGGCCATCAGGTGCCATCAGAGAGGCAAGCTCTGTCCCTTCTCTACCCAACAGCTGCAGGCATTGCGTGAACACAAAGCACATCCCACTGGGGTCTTCACTCACTCCCTTGATGATACAGTCAAGGAACAGACCAATCATTTTCACAGTGTGCCTGGGGACATCTTGTCTTCAAGGACGACATCCTACCAGCACAGCAACGGTCCATATCAAAACTGAATTGAAACTTGAAAGGGAATTCAAAGGCACCAAGATGAGCTGCTGGTACTTCAGGAAGAGCTGAAGGCGGCACAGAGATATACTGTGGGACCAGTGCTGAATTTAGAAAGAGTAGGGGTAGGTAGGTCTGAGATAGTCTATGTCCTCTTTGCCTCAGTTACCACCAGAGAGGCCTCCCAGGCCTTTGTGCTTTGAGGCAGGACTCAGGACGGGAAAAACCAGCGGTGGCTGGGGATGAAGCCAGGGGTTACTTGAGCAAACTACACCCTTCCCAGGCCATGGGGCTGGAGGGGCTGCGTCCAAGGGTGCTGAGAGAGGTTTTCACCAGCAGGGGCTGGTCTGATCCCAGTAAGAAAGGCACTCAGACTCTGTGAGGTATTGAAAGGGTTAAAAACCACAAGAGCAAGAAAGATGTTGTAAATACCTTAGTCCCTTCCTTAGATCAGAAGACACCCTGGTGTGATTTAAGGATGTTGTGAATACCTTACGGTATGGTGTGATTTAGGGAGTAGCTAGAAGAACAGTTATAAGATAAGGGGGGCTCCAGGATAATCTCGTTACAGACAACTCAGCCTTGGGAGAACAGATGCACAGAACCATGAAGACAGGAAGAAACGGAAGAATGGCAACAATAGTCTTGAAGGACAACGTCTACGTGATCCTAGGACTGAGTTTGCGCAGAAGCAAGGGTCGATCAGTGAGCACAGTGAAGAAGACTCCGAGCCTTCATCGGAAGACCCCAAAGACCACTTGAAGACCACCATGAGAGATGACTGCGCATGCGAATCGGATATTTACATATGCTAATAAGTTCTTGGAAATCTCATGTTTATGTAAACAAATTCCCGGAAATCCTATGAATATGTATGATTGTATAGTATATCTTCTCTAAAAATTCATGAACTCGTTGCAGCACTTGTGGTGGAGAATCCCCAGTGCTGCCCAGCGCTGCAAGAAAGGATACCTGCTTAATAGTGACTTGGTTGCTGTTGAGTTTCATTTCAGGGACTCTCTGAATACTCTGTTTCTCCCTTGGGGAGATTTGGACGGTGAGGAGAAGCATCCGTGAATTTTTGTATCAAAACTCTCTGCAGAAATCAGAAGCACCACTTAGGAGTGGCTTTGGTCAAGATGGCAATTTTATTGTTCCGATCGGACACGTCAAGTTTGATGGTTGAAAGACCTGCCAAAGAGGTAGGCAACATTTCCTGGTGATGCTGCAAACGTGGCTTACTTGTGAGTCCTCCTCTCCAGAGTTCTCTCTGGATTTCTCTTTCTTCTTCACTTTCTTGCATTCTTTCTGTTTCAATTTTGGATGACCAGAATGCTCGCTTCTGTCTTTTGCCGCCTTCTTTCGGGCACACTTTCACCCGCCTCTGCACAGGACTGTTTCCTCTTCCTGCACGTTCGTTTTCCATTTGCCTGGCAGCAGCCTGCAGACTCTGGGTGAACTGGCGCTGGCGGGAGCGCACGTTGTTCAAGTGAGTATTTCCCCGGCTGCTGCTCGCCTACCGCACCAGGATGCGAGTCTGCTCTGTGGCCGCTCGAGCCGCGCACACCTTCCCCTCCTGAGCTTTTGCCATCACCAGGGCTGTTTCTCTGCCTGTGGGAAGAGCCGCGCAGGTTCCCCCTGCCACGCGCCAGCTGACGGTGAGCGCGCCGCTGCGTTTCCGCGCAGCAAGTGTGCCTCCGCCTGGGAGGCGGGCAGTCTGGCTGGCTTCTGTTCGGCTTCTCCCCCTCCTCAGCGTCAGAGCGCACTCTTCCTGCCGCAGTGCTGAGGGGGAGGTCCTGCAGAGTCCCATGGTTTTCTCTTCCCTCGCATCCTCTGCAGATTTTCTCCACCTTCTTGATTTCTCAGTCCCACGATGCCTCCAGGAAACAGACTCTTCAGCACTTGACCCAGCTTGGCCATGGAAGTGCTCTCTGTCTCTTGGCGTTCAGCACCTGCTCCAGGGGTCAAAGGATGGTGCCTGGAGAAACAACAGGGATCTTAGGCTAGGGTTGTTGTTGCAGCCTCCTCGTGGCTTCAGTCTCCCCCTGTCACATTCCGGCAGCACTTGATATGACACGCAGAAGACTGAACCAGCACTAGAAGCTGGTAATTAGGTCATGCGCTTCCAGCCATGCCTGTCCCTTTCAGAGCAGTGACTCATCTTTGTACCCTCTCGCACCTCCATTTTGCCTCGTTTCGCAGCTAGCCAGTCTCAGGGAGCAGACGGGTAGCAATTTACACAAGCGCAACTGTTTAGAGCCAGACAAGGAGGGAGAAGAAAGGACCTGGCGGACTGCAGAACAGAGAACTCAGCTGGACAAAGAGGCATTCTCTGCTAGGACAGAAAGCAAAACCCACCGGAGGAGACCAGCAACAAGAAGATCAGGAAGAGGAGAGGGAGTGTATTCTGAACACCCTTTCACACTCGATAGTACCTGGCATAGAAGAGTAAATAGGCACGCTGGCAGAGTACCGTCTTGATGTCACAAAGACGTACAGAGGCATCATTCATCTTGTACCAACATCCATCGCTGGCCTGCAAAGAAAGGCAAGGCTGTCTTCAGATGAACTGCAGGGTTTTTAAAACAAAACCACAGACAGGACACCGCTGAAGGACACAATAACCCAATGCACATCACTAAGTTGGCTTTCACCTTTACGAAGCAGTAATAATGTCCTGTCTGACAGCTGGAACCTTCATGTACCAGGACAGCATACAAGGAATAGAGGAGCGGTTCTCCAGGGGCTTGAGACATGTATGCGCCAAGGTCCAAATATTCCGGATACTGCACAACCTAAGGAGAGACCAAGAAGACTCAGAAACTACCTTGAGAGTCTTTAGGAAGCAGCCTGAGAAAACCTTGTCACCAAACACAGGCTGCAAGTATAGAAATCGATCTTCTTGGCCCATCAAAACCAGGTGTTGCCATTTCATCATGGAAGTGGCAGAAAACAGTTTGCGCCCAAACCATCTCTTAAGGAGCACAGGAGGTGCTTATCTTCACATTGGGACTTTCCTCTTACCGCAAGGGAAAGAGCAAGGCACAGCTATTGCCTTGGTTTTTCTTAGGCAACTGCACTCACTCGATAGCCATCAGGCAAGTAGACAGTACCAACTTCCAAAAAAGGGTTCTCCTTCGGGAAAGGTCTCCTTCCAAGCAGACGAAGTTGCAGTGCACTTGTAGCCATACCTTGCTAATCTTTCTGCCAGAGAAAGCATCAAATCTCTTCAAGCACACGGTCAGGACATTGGAGGAACCATGTATGGTAAGGCTCTTGGACGCAGCGGCCAGCTGTTCACACCTGGAAAACAAGCACAGCCCCAGCTGTTGCAACCTGTCTTCTCCCGGCTGCGCCCCCCATCCATGTAGGGTTGAGTTAAGGCTTGTTTTGCCCAACTATCGTATGCACGCTTGCATTTCAGACCCCTGAAGTCCATATGCTCTCCCTGAAGGCAGCTCCAGGCTAGGGCGGCTCCCTTTGGAGAGCAGCAGTCTAGAGCCTTGGCAATACAAGAACTAGGCATGACGCTGTTCAGAGAGCCAGCGGGGGCTGCTGCTGCTCCGAGGACTGAGGTCTCCTGGACAGAGATGCAAGCATCCAAAAAGCCTTGGAAACAAAACTGTTGATGGCTTTCTTGAGGAAGCTGCTGTTGCCAGATCACTGCCCAGGGCTCCCGCCTTGCTTCGGCTCACCACTGCATATGGGACATGTCTTTTCCCTTCTGGCCATAGGGGTAGTTCAGTGGGCAACTTCATAGCTAGAAAGCTTGACCACCTCCAGGGCAGACAATGCCAGCAATAAAATTCTCATCCAAGCTTTCCAAGTATTGAGGCAGAAGGGGAAAGAAATACCCATCTTAGAAACAAATGCATTCTTTTCCAAGTTCTGGATGATTCGGGTGGATTAGTTGTATGGGGAAGAAAAAAAAAAGAAAAACAAAGCCAAGCTGTCTCATGACTGCGTTTCTCAATTCAGTCAAAACATAACTAGTGCTCCCAGACATGCAATACCGTAACCCAGTATCTGCTATGAAGGTGGCATTGGCCGAAATCTTACTTGCTACATTTATAGCCATTTCCACCATCCAGCTGCTCCGGTTTGACAAAGTCTTCCAGAGCTCCAGTGACAGATGAGGCTGCCTGGATGAGGAAGAAAGGAGAGCACTAAGTTCCTGGAAACTCAAAAACCCCAGGAAATAGCTACCCGCGTGGTACCAGCGTTATCCCAATAAACAGCTACCCCTGGGTGGTACCAGAGTTACCTGCGGTACGCGTGGTCCAAAATAGCAAAAGCAATCAAACCCATCCCCCCAGCATCAATCAGACGCGTAGCGAGGGAGTCCCAAGCAGGGTGGTATGACAGTGTCATGATGGCTGTCCATACCATCCTTACTCTTTGCCCAGCTGACACCCAGCCCCCAGCCCAGGGAGACCATTTACAGGGCTTCCGCAGAAGGAGCACACAAGCCCAGTTCCCTTCCCATCCACCCCCAAGCTCTTGCCTGGTAACAGCCCACAGCTGGAAGCCAACAGAGTTTACTGGAGATAAACTAGGCCCCCCGCAGGGGCCCTGAAACATTTGGCACCACAATTTCAAAACATCTCACCTTGATATCCAAAGGAATATCAAGGAATGTCTCGTAGGTGTCGGAAACGGCTTTGCAGCTCAAGCACGTTACTGCAAAAGAAGCAAAGAGAAATGCTTCTCAGGTAGGGAAGGAGACTAACTGCCCAATGACCAACACGTACGACTTTAGACACACCGGACCTACTGCTGCGTGCTAGGAGCTGTTTACCACAAAGAGAGGAAGAGCCACGGGTCATTCTAAGGACCAAAATATTTTTAAAAAGTACCTCTGGATCTTAGAAAGCCTCCAAAGACCTGATGAATGAGTGTGCTAGCTTGAGAAGTTGTGTCCCGGCTGGAAAGAAATGGTAATCGGAGCTCAGAAGGTGGAAGGCAGAGAGTTAGCTCTTCCACGAGTTTTCCTTGTTAGGAAGGGCCCAGACAGAGTTTTCACTGGCGGTCGTAAAGGAAGGAGTCAAAAGGGCTAGAGAACGTTTCAATGGTCATGTGCTTATGCTTACTTGCTGCTTGTGCTCAAGCAAGCCCTCTGCATGGCATCCACGGTGTAGTAGAAGAATTCATGTGCGTCTTCCTGGGTGCCAAGCTGGAAATGGTCTCCTATTCCTGAGAAAGAAGAAGGGTTTCCCACTGATCTCAGAGAAAAAGGAAAGAAGACTTACCCTTCTGAAAGCTCTCCTCCTTAACATGAACCTGGCAAAACCAGTTACACACTTCTTCAGAAATCCAAAATACCTCCAAATGAAACCATCTGAAATGACTCACGTGGAAGCTCATTGATCACAGGTGTAGGCTCAATGGCACTGCCCGAGCAAGACAGCACCTCCTCAATGTGCACTTCCATGGTACACATCATGCAGAAGCCTTGCTTCGCACCTAAAGAGGGAGGGAAAGAAGGACGGAAGGGAGGAAGCAAGCAAGCGAGCCTCTCGGTCAGGTAAAATATACACAGCTATGGAAAAGCTTCAAGTGAAAAAACCACCAAACCACCCCACGTTTAAGTTCCAGGTGCAATCTCCACTCTCCCTTCTACATCTGCTTCTCCTCAGATGCCAGTGGCTCAACAGCCCTGTGGCGGTTCATTGTGCAGAGTTGTATAGAAGAAATAGGCATGCCTTTCGAAGGCACTTCATTAAGCACGGGAAGCAAGAAATGATCTTCCCCGGGAGTAGGAGCACGGTGCATGAAACCAAACTAACGCGCTGCCTATGCTATGCCAAGCCCGCTCTGAAGGCAATATTGAAGGCAGCTTCCAGAGGAAAATGAAGAGCTGTCTTCCCAGAGTCCCTGTTGTTCTTTCATCCTTCAGAGCTGCCCAAGAGATGTAAAAGAAGGTATAGCAAGGACTCACAGGACTGGCTGTGCTCACGAGAGAGCAAGTAGTTGGCCAGCGGCGGGGTGTACGTCAAACACTGCAGGACAGAGTTGAGGAAGCAGGTATTGCCCAGGTTGAAGAGGCCACCTCCGACACTGCGTCTTTGCTGCCAGGCCATGCAAATCTTCTGCGGAGGAAACAGGTCCCTTTCCAGCACAGCCATTCCGACACTCATGCCTGCAAGGAAGTCAGCTTTTAAAGGAGATCCTCCTGGTTTGGTTTTGGAAAGCCCTAGACCGCTCTCCCTAGGCTTGTCCCTCTTAGGATGTGTTACATAAAAGATAACAAGGAATTATGCTGGCAGCCTGCGTCTACCCAAGCTGTAAAAGTAGAGCTCAGCTGGCACCTCAGAAGGTACAGGCCAAGCCACACGTCCACCCTGTCTCGATCTACGCAATCCCCTGTCCAAAAGGAAACTAACAATTACCTTTGCCGCCAACTGGAATTAGCGGGAAGGGGAGGGAGAAGAAACGGATGAAATTTCCGGGAAGAAAAGGAGAATGTAGAAGGAAATGCAGACAGCGAGGAGCTGAGTGACCCCACTGGCGAGCTCAGCCCACGCTTGCTCTCTCCAGCACAGGCGCCAGCTCCGGGAAAGAGCACGGCAGGAGCTGCGTGGGGACGCCATTTATGGCCACCCGGCCCTGGGACGCCCTTTGTGACACGCGGCCGTGTGGGGCCACGCGGCGACGGGGCTGGCACCGCCCGGCAACTCCCACACCTGCGGCCACGGGGCTGCCCCAGGTGCCCGCTGCAGGGACGGGGCTCCTTCCCTGGGCAGAGCACATGCCTCTGCCCGGCGCAGAGCCAGCCCTGGGTGGGCACGGGCACACGGCTGGGGCCACTGCTGGGGACAGCTGGGGCTGGCACAGCCCTGCTGTGGCCCCGGGGTCCTTCCCTGCTCTCTGCAGTCAAATGCTGCAGGATGGTGCTGAGGAAGCTCCTGTTGCCCAGGTTGTAGAGGCCCGCACCGACCCTGCCTGGCTGCTGCCAGGCCATGCAAAGCTTCTCCGGGGGAAAGAGGATCCTCTGTGGCAGAGCCATTCCCTCGGCAATGGCTGCAGGGAAATGACATTGGAAAAGAGAGGAGACGATGTGATTGCACAAAAGCATCTTTTAAAAGTCAGGTTCTGTACAGGAGCCCCCAGGACAAGCAGCTCTAACCTCCGACACAGAACCACTGGGGGAAGCCTAACACTGCCATTGACAATGAGTGGTCAAGAAACAGTTTTGGAAAAGAGTCTGTTGCCCTGCTTACTTTGCCAAAACACCATGAAACCCACGCTCTGATTTCTGTGCCTCGGGCTACCTTCCTTTCCCTCTAGACTCCTGAACTGGATTATCAGGTCAAGTCTTCCCTTTTCCTGATTGTAACTGGATGAAAACAAGCAAGTCCCTAGCCCAGAAGGTAACCCTACTGATGTCAGATCTTTCTACGAGCAACATCCTCTTCCAAAGTCTTGTCCATCGTGGCAGAGGAGGGACAAAACGTGTTTTCCCGTGTCTAATTGAAAACACCTGGGTGAGCCTGGCTGATTGCAAACAAATAATTGTAGTTCAACAAAACGATTGAAAAAAATTCCAAAATTACAAATTCCAAATGAAAGCCACAGATCAACGTCTGCCATCAGGAGTGTTTCAGTGGTACTTGTAAGTGCTGCAGAGCTGCAGGCTGACGGCCCTGCTGTCCCTGTCACAGGACTCCAATTGACAGCAATTACCAAGGCCCTTTTGACAGACTGCATTGCGTGTCACCTTCTCTGAAGGGGACCTGCTGCTTACCTGTGGCCAGCGTTAGCAGCAGAGCCCTCTGGTCTCCAGCCCACACTTTCCCACCTTGTACGCAGGAGTGACCGGCTTTTGGCCGCTACTTTAATGGCTGCCTTTGCCGTGCTCCTTTTCTGTCTCCCTTCCTACCCCATCAGTCAGGGTGGGCTTCTTGTCATTCCAGGCTGAGCCCAACGCCTCAGACTACACGGCCACCCCCCTACTTACCTATCCTAGGCTATGGTAAAGAAATATAAGAATTAGCAAACAGGAGCTCTACCCATAGCCCATATCTGGCCAGCCTAGAAAGGTGTAATAGCTCAGCCCAGAGCTCGGAAGGCACAGAGCAGCCTATGCTTTTCTCCTCTATCTGCCTACCCTATGATGTGTCCTGAAAGTCAAATCATAATTACCTTTGACCGAGGATGGAAGCTGAGGAGAAGTGGGCAGGAAACGATAAATGGTTGGGAAAAGTGGGTACACAAGTAGCAATGGAAGGAGCCGAGTTATCCCGAAGGGCAGCTCAGCCCAACTGGCTTTCACTGGCCTGCTCTTCAGGATTCCAAGCCCTGGCCAGGTGAGGTCACAAGCGCCGGGTGGGTGCCGCATCACCGCCCCTTTGTGACATGGGCGCCCACATGGGGACATGTCCCCTGGAGGCCACAGAGCTGCCACGGCCCAGGCACCTCCCGCAGCCATCAGCCCCTGGGCTTCCCCATGCACTGCTGGCGAAGGGCTGCTCATCTGCCGGCAGAGCTCCCACCTCCTCCCTGAGCTGCAGCAGCCGGATGAAGAAAAACCTGCCCAGGGCTGTAAGCGTGCCTGTTCCCAGCTTTGGCTGGCACATTTGGGTTGCTGAGGGTTTCTTTTCCACTCTTCCCAGGTAGAGGACTGCGTCCGTGAGACTCGTGGAGCAAAGCACCTGGTCTCTTACAGGTTCATTTCCCATGAATTTTATCTGCCCCCAAGATACAGCCATGGGCTGGCTCTGAACTAGTGCTCCTTGTCCCTCCGATTCATTCCCTGGTGAAAGGCGGCCACCCCTATGAAAGGCGGCACCACCTTGCGGTTCCCAAAGGGAACCACTGCCCCGGAACCGGCATCCCCGCCCCTGCCTGGTACCAACACCCCTGGTATCTCTGTCCCGTCCTGCTGCTGACAGCCCCACCACCGGCATCCCCACCGCAGGCTGGAACCAATATCCCCAGGAACAGCATTCCCACCCCACGCTGCTACCATCGCCCCCAGTACCTGCAGCTCCCACCCATCTACGAGCAACCCCCACAAGTACCTCCCGGGGACCCCCACAGAGGGACACCCCAGGGGCTCTCTCAGGAAAATCTCATGCCCTAACTATTGCAGCAATTAGTCATGAGAGTATGAAATTGGACCAAGTTCCTGAAGACAGACAGATAAACATCTCGTTGACATTGTATACTGCACAGTCATGGTTCAGTCAGCATGACCAAAGGGCCCCAGCTCACTGCAAGGAGGGGAAGGACAGCCCCCACCCTGAAGAAGAAAGGATGCCCCTGGACGACCCAGCTCACGCCAGCATCCCAGCCCCTCCGACACCTCTGTGAAACCCTCCCCTTATCTGCCATCAGAGACCAGGATCTGCAGCCAGACCCACTCCAGGGACGTCAAGATCAAGAAAGAAGCAGATGGATGATGACGCCACAGAATTAGAGTTGCTTTGCAGAACAGCAGCCTGTGTGTGTGTTCAGCAGGGACTGGTTAAATTGTATTGGACCTGAACGCTTGAAAGGCATAAGAAGCGTGTGTAAAACCGCATTTGTGGTGCCCCAGTGTGAATGGGACGGCTCATGCGCACAAATGCAAGAATTCCTCTTGTAATGCTAGACTCTGCGTCCCAGCTTCTCTCCTCGGTCAGCATAGCCCACTTGCCAAATTTTCAGGACAGCTCCCCATCATGGCCACACAGTACCGGTACCGGCACCGGTTCCACCACAGTTGGGAGCAGCAGTTGCCCCCCAGGGCACAGAGGGGAGGACGAAAACAACCCAGAAGTGCCCCCACCCCCCACCCCCCAGTCCCAACCACCAGGGCAGGATGGGGCAGCACAGGCATGTTGGCATCACAGGGCCACTGGGGCTGGCCCCATCCCTTCCCCTTGGACAGGAAATTCACCTCCCCCAAAACATCATGTTTAGGATGGGAGACCACTGGGATAGCAAACCATCATTGGGATGGGAAATCATCACTGGGACGGGGAACCATTGTGGGGCTGGGAAACCAACACTGAGGGCAGGAAATCATCAGCAGGATGGAAAATCATGGAGGTGGGAAGTTGTTGTGGTATGAAAAATCAAAGCATCGCAAGGCTGGCTGAAGCAGGTGCTGGCGGAATGATCGCCATGGGGACGGACCCCTCAGAATGCTGTTTGCCCCGAACCCACCCCACACTGCCCAACTGCCATGGCAGGTACAGCAGCAGGCTTGCGCTCCTCCTGGTGCCCCTGCCCTCTGGGTAACCCCCCCAACAGCCTCTGCCCACCAGCATCTCAGGATGGGGGTCTGGGTCTCTGTGCAGAGGCTGAGGGACCTGGGCTTCTTTCGCCTGGTGAAGTGGAGGCTCAGGGCACTCTAGTAGTAGCATGCAACTGCTTGAAGGGTGGCCTCAGAGGTGATGGAGCTTTTCCTGGCAGTGGGAAGAGAAGGAAGCCTCCACAAAGTGCAGCTTGGAAGGTTCAGACTGGATGTGAGGAAAAAGAAATGTCACTGAAAGGGTAGCCTTGTGGTGCAAGAGGTGACCCAGAGGGAGTCTGGATCAGCCCATGGCTTTGTGTTTCAAGGGAAATCCAGCAAGGGTGCAGAGACATCAGTGAAGATATAGAAATGCCGGGCTGAGAGCTAGGCGGGAAGGCAAGATGGATGTCAAGAGCCTGAAGGGAAAGAGGTGCAGGCATGGGACAGTGTAGGACAGCCTGCAGCAGATGTGGCCAAGGGCTCTAGCAAGGCTGAAAGGCCCAAGAGGACCGAGGTCTTTGTCCTCCTGGCTATGGCAGCTGCCTCTGGCACCGAGGCCTACCAGGCAAAAGTTGTTTTGAGGCTCTGGCCTTTGTTTCTTCCTCAGCCCTGCCTGGGGAGGCCGGGAGGTGTTGTACAGTTTTCCTACACTTGGCATTGCTCACCCTCACTCCCCACTGCCCCCAGGAAGAGCCCCGAGCCATGCGGGAGGGACAGGATCTGCCTTCCCGGGGCCTGCGGATAAGGGCTTGGCCTTTCTGCTTCACAAAAGAAACCAAAGGCTTTGCTCAGCATTACAGCTGCCTGCACAGAGCCTTTGCCTGCCTGCAATCATGGCCTCCAATTACCTGCTCTAAGGAGTCCCTGGGGAGGCTTTGTCAGTAATGGTCCTCATGGGACTCATTAATGCTTCAAGGTACTTTGGGTTTAGCTTCTGACTTGGACTTCTTGAGCAGTTTGTTCAATCTCCTCTCCGTATCTGAGGTTCAAGGCCTCAGCCCCAAACACACCATGGGGCTCATTAAAATACGAAAAGCCCTAACGAGCCCTGTCTCTTCCTGTGATTTTCTCCAAGTCTTCACGACTTGTACAGCTAATTAGAGAGGTTTCATAGTGGAGTTAAGGAGAAAGATTTCAAAGTGCATCTAATAAAAATGATTTTTTATTTTAAAGAATATTTTGTATTAACTCTGAGGTTAGAGAAGAGGTGATAGAAGCATTCTCCAGGTGTTAATGATCCAGAGTGTCCGCTCAGGAGGTCTGGACAGGTCCCTTGAGGTCTGCCACTGTATGGACAACTTTGCTCCTCACCTCCCAGAGCTCCCCATTTCTGACATTGGCCCCCTGGGACTTGCATCACTGTTCCTTGCATCAGACTTCTGCACTGATCTCTGCAGCTGGATGTCACAGCTCCATTGCACCATCTCCCACCTGCTCTCCTTCGAGAACTGGCTGCACATAGGCACAGAAGAATTTTTCCTATTTGCAATTAAAGAAAAGAAAAACATGATAAAGTTTCACAAACAATAAAACACACTCTGTAACCATATGCTCAGTCCAAGCTGCCTCTAAGGAGGTTGCCTTTCCACAAGAGATAATGTTATGAGAAATGCTTATAGATAGATAGGTGCAAACAGATAGAGAGGAAAACAACTAAAGTGTTGGTTAAAGAGGCAATTAGACTACTGAAAGACAGGCAAGCTTTGAACTCCCTGGGGCTTAAAGCAGCTGCATAGGTGAGAGGTATCTGAAGGAACAAAGACTAAGGGGAGGAGAAAACTGGAGAAAAATGGCAAGGGCCTTTGCCTAGGCAGTCTGCATCCACAAAGATGATTTTAGAAATGGCCACTCTATCAGGATAGGTGAAAGCATAGAAAAGACTAGTGAAACAAAATACACTGTATAACAGGCAGAATAGTGGTAATGGAGTTACAGGGGAAGACTGGCATTTCTTTGAGTATCCCTTTTGAAAGGTCATGGGACTGGTGAAGGTCTTATGTGAGTGAGGACAAGCAAGTGGTGCACCCATCTTTGAAGGCAGCCAAAAGTGCAAGGCAGGGAAGCGCAGGCTGTACAAGCTCCCTTTGGTGAGGAGGGAGCCACTGAATGCCTCCTCATGGCTGACATTTCTGGACAGCTAAAAGAGAAGAACGTGTCCAAAAGCAGTCAGCATGGACTCCCCACGGGTAAATCACGCTTCGCCAGCCTGATTGCCTTCGTGGTGAAGTAACTGTGCTGGTGCATGAGGGGAGAAGAGTGGCTGTCGTTTACCTCCGCTTCAGCAGGGCTCTTGGCGTGGTCTCCCTCAATAGTCTTCTACTCAAGTTAGGCCATTACAGCCTGGATGGACAGACAAACAGATGGGCAAAACGCCAGGTGGATGCTGAGGCCGAGAGAGCAGTGGTGATTGTGAAGGAAGTTCAGAAAGAAGAAACTTGGAGGTGTGTGTGCCGCCGAGTGCATTCATGTTCCCGAGATGTGCTCTGTGCCTTGTGAAAGGTGAAAAATGCCGCCTTCTTCTCGAGGGCAATGTCACTGATGCTTGCAGAACCCCTTCTGACTGCACAGGGGAGATGCTCTGCAGGCCACCTCCTTTGATAGCATGCAATGAAAGGGACAGGCCAGAAAGCCAAGGAAGCGTGATGGAGCATTCGCAATGAAGCTGTCCACAGTGGGTGAGACCTAAGCCTTCAGCAACTGCCCTTTCATGATGGCAATGCTGTTATGGACGTCAGCTCTGTCACAGAAGCACCCACTGCTTGTCCCCACCTGCTGGCACAAACTGCCACACACCAGGGCTATATCAAGCTGCCAGTGCTCTCAGGCCTTACACCAACAGAAGGGCTCAGAAGGAGAGAGTGGAAGAGGAAAGTGAGCAGCTCGGAAAGACCAAGTGCTGGTGCTGCCTGGCAGTGCTGCTGTGCCAGGACTCTCTTCCCCTCCACCTCTGCACACAGGCACTGCCCCTGCAGCTCCAGAGAAGGTCTCAGTAAAGGACCTGGGACAAACAAGTCACTGCAGGGTCGTTTATTTTGTTTTAAAACACAGAGAGCACAGCTCATCATTACACAGTCTCTGGGTCACACAGGACTGGCTTAGGAATGGTATGAGTAATGGCATTGCTTTGTGGACAACATTATTGCAACCAAGAAAAGCTAAAAACAAAACCAAACCAAACCAACTACCAAAGTCAGGCTGGGCCTATAGTGCTTTCTATTGTGAGTGATATACAGAAGAAGATGGGCAGTTTATTGCTGCTTAAAACCATCCAGTCATCAGCTTCCACACTGCATCCTTGAGCTCCTGGTTCCTCATGCTGTAGATGTGGGGGTTCACTGCTGG
Source organism: Platalea leucorodia (assembly GCF_965183815.1). Taxonomy (NCBI): domain Eukaryota; kingdom Metazoa; phylum Chordata; class Aves; order Pelecaniformes; family Threskiornithidae; genus Platalea; species Platalea leucorodia. Next base: position 112,964 of record NW_028121453.1, read on the forward strand.
AGGCACGACTGAGTACAGCACTGCAACCACCAGATCCAGGGATGGGGAGGAGAAGGAGTGGGGCTTCAGGTAGGCAAACACTGCCGTGCTGAGAAACAGGGAGACGACGGCCAGGTGAGAGAGGCACGTGGAAAAGGCTTTGTGCCGTCCCTGCTCAGAGGGGATCCTCAGCACGGCCCTGAATATCTGCACATAGGACACCACAAGGAAAACAAAACACCCAAATCCAAAAGAGGCAGTAAAAACAAGAAGTCCAACCTCCCTGTGGTAGGAAAATGAGCAGCAGAGCTTGACTGAGTACAGAAATGATACCACCAGATTTAGAACCGGGAAGGAAATGGAGGGGGGTTCCAGATAGGCAAACACTGCCGTGGTGATAAACAGGGAGACCACAGCCAGGTGAGGGAGGTACGTGGAAAAGGCTTTGTGCCGTCCCTGCTCAGAGGGGATCCTCAGCACGGCCCTGAAGATCTGCACATAGGACACCACAATGAAAACAAAACAACCAAAGACTAAACAGGCACTACCCACAATAAGCCCCACTTCCCTGAGGTAGGCATGTGAGCAGGAGAGCTTGAGGATCTGGGGGATTTCACAGAAGAACTGGTCCAGGGCATTGCCTTGGCAGAGGGGTAGGGAAAATGTATTGGCAGTGTGCAGCACACCAGTGAGAAACCCTGTGCCCCAGGCAGCTGCTGCCATGTGGACACAAGCTCTGCTGCCCAGGAGGGTCCCGTTGTGCAGGGGTTTGCAGATGGCCACGTAGCGGTCGTAGGCCATGACGGTTAGAAGATAAAACTCTGCTGAAATGAAAAAGACAAACACAAAGGCTTGAGCAGCACATCCCAAGTAGGAGATGTCCCTGGTGTCCCACAGGGAATTGGCCATGGACTTGGGGAGAGTGGTGGAGATGGAGCCCAGGTCAAGGAGGGAGAGGTTGAGGAGGAAGAAGTACATGGGGGTGAGGAGGTGGTGGTCACAGGCTACAGCAGTGATGATGAGGCCGTTGCCCAGGAGGGCAGCCAGGTAGATGGCCAGGAAGAGCCAGAAGTGCAAGAGCTGCAGCTCCCGCGTGTCTGCCAATGCCAGGAGGAGGAACTGGGTGATGGAGCTTCCGGTGGACATTTTTCCCTTTGGTCCCAGGGACCTGTCCAAAAAGGAAAGCACAATGACAAGTTAGGGGAGACTTCTTAGAGGTAAAGCCCACGCCATTTCTCATTGCAATCCCCCTCCCTGAGCTGAATGAGGAATGTTCCAGATAATTTTTCAGCCATATGAACTGAATGACATGGTGCCTCACAGCTTGGGCACCTAGTTCCCATGAAGACACCTCCAGGGCAGGACCCTGAGAGCTGGTGTCAGAACAGAAGCTGACCTGCAGCCCCACCTCAACCCCACAGAGGAAGAGCACAACAGAAATGTGGGAAAACAGGCAAGAAAACTGCAATGCTCCAAAAAAATGAAGCAAGAAGAGAAAGGCAGATGGGCATGCTGTGAAGCGTTCTCCTTACCCAGCTTTGCTCTCCACCTCACTGACAGTGACACTGTGGGGCAGTTGCTTTTTCTGTGCTGTTCTGTGTTAATTGTAGGACACATGCACTTCTCCCAGACTGGAGGTCCAGCTGCCAAGGATGTGACTCATGCCCTGGATCCCATGGCCTTGGGGGAACAGGCTTTGCTGGGTGGGAGAGAAGACCAGGGGGGTTGCTCCAGAGAAGGTGTCTCCACTGCAGGGGATGGCAGGGAGGTGCCCAAATCCCCCCTCCCATGGCGTTTCTGGGAGCAGCTCCTGTCCCTGCCCAAGCCTCTGTCTCTGCTGCCAGAAGCTGTCCCTGCCAGGAGCTGGTTCTCTGTCCCCAGGCCTCTTTCATGTAACCGCTCACAGACCCCATCCCACCTGCTGTGTGCTCAGCTCTGACCTGCAGAGCCCTCCTGGCAGCAGGGCACTGCCCAGGGGCATCTCTGTGTCTGCAGCAGCTAAGGAGCAGCTCAGACAAGTGCTAATGAGAACTGGGGTCTCTGGGCCTTTTCCACAAGGGAGACAGAAATTCCCATCTCCCACGGCCCACCCGGTCAACCACGAGGAGAAAACTCAAAGCACAGACACCTTCCCATTCAGGTAAATGTTGCCTCAATGTTCTTCTTCAAAAGGACCCTCTGCAAATGTCCTGGGGGTGATCTGGAGCTGTGAGCAGCCCTCAGCCACACAGCAACCTGGTGACAGCAGGAAGATCCTGACCTACCTTGCCAATGGCTTCTCCTTCCACCCACAGCTTCTCCCCACATTGCCATGGGCAGCTCCCTGGGCCGGCTGAGTGCTGACCCTGGCAGGCAGCAGAGTCCCTGCCCCAGCACACAGCTCCCAGCCCACACCTCCAGGCTGTGCCCTGCAGCCAAAGACTTACTGTGTTAAGGGCTGTGAAGATTTCTCCTCCTTCACTCTACGCAATTTCCCACTCCTGGCTCTCTGTAACCGCTCTGTCTCACTCCTCTCCCCTCGCTGCCTGCAGGCAGTGCCCTCAGCCCTGCTGCGCTTTGCAGAGGAGCTGCTCCTGGGCAGAGCTGTCTCTCTGCAGGGCTGCCCACTTGCCAGGAGCTCCCTCCATGCCAGGAGCCCAGCCCAGCTCAGCAGCAGAGGCCCAGCCCAAGGCAGCACTTTCTCTGCCCCTCTGGGCTCCCTCCAGGTGTCCCTGGGGCTCCAGGGCTGACAGCTCCTGAAAGGCAGCAGGGTCCTGCATGGGGAACACAATTTGAAGCAGACGGAAGTAAGCACCAACTGTCCCTCCCTAAACACTTGCCAGACCGATTCCTGCAGTGGGAATTGCTCTACCGGGGTGCACAGGTCTATGGGAGGTGTCAATGTTCCCCTCTGGACACTTACATCCCTGTCCCATTGTCAGCCAGGAGAGGTTGGCAGTGATGGGCAGGGGATCACTTCCACCTGTGTGGGGCAGGGATTCAGCTCAGTGTGCTGGTTTTGGCTGGGGCAGAGTTATTTTTTTTCAGAGTAGCTGGGATGGGGCAATGTTTTGGGTTTGTGCCAGCAGCAGTGTTGATAATACAGGGATGTTTTCGTTACTGCTGACCAGTGCTTACACAGAGTCAAGGCCTTTTCTGCTTCTCCCACCACCCCACCAGTCAGTAGGCTCGGGGTGCACAAGAATCTGGGAGGGGACACAGCCGGGAACGCTGACCCCAACTGGCCAAAGGGCTCTTCCACACCATATAACATCGTGCTCAGCCTATAAAGCTGGGGGAAGAAGAAGAAATGGGGGGATGTATGGAGTGATGGCGTTTGTCTTCCCAAGTAACCGTAATGCGTGACGGAGCCCTGCTTTCCTGGGGATGGCTGAACACCTGCTGGCCAATGGGAAGGAGTGAATGAATTCCTTGCTTTGCTTTGCTTGCGCGCACAGCTCTTGCTTTCCCTATTCAACTGTCTTTATCTTAACCCACGAGTTTTCTCATTTTTGCTCTTCCAATTCTCTCCCCCATCCTGCTGGGGGGGAGTGAGCGAGCGGCTGTGTGGTGCTTAGTTGCTGCCTGGGGTTAAACCACGACACTGGGTCAGTGCAGGCATCTCGGCTCTCAGCAGTAGCCCTGAAGCTGGAGGGGCATTCAGCTTGTCCCATGCACCCCACAGACCCACATGAGCTGGGATTCCTCTTGGCTCAGCTCAGAATGGACAAAATAGGTGTGGCTCTTTTTTTAAGCTGCCATGCTAGTTAATGGAGATGGAGGCCAGGAGTGGGTTGCTCAGGTGGAGACACCTGGTGCCATTTGAGGTGCCACAGGTGGTCCAAGGCATGTGCAGGTATTCTCTCAGCTGTATTTTCTAGATCTACACTGACTGTAATGTCTTGTGGTCTCCTTTCAGAGCTGCACAGCCCTGCTCTGCTTATCTCTGGCGCTGGTGAGAGCAGGCTTTGCTCACTCTGCACGCACCTCATGTCAGCTACCTCAGCATCTACATCTGCATCTCCTATCATTATTTCCCATATGATCCATCTAGCATATACTCTAAGCACATCTCTGCTGTGAAGAAAAGCCATCGCGTATATGGGCTCTTGGGACCTCAGAGGGGCAGACTGTGGCCTGTCCTGGGGACCTTCAGGAGGGATCTCATGAGCAGGAGGACTGATAGGCAGCAGAGCTCAGCACAGCTGGTCTTTAAGGACAACCTCCTGCAAGCACAGCAGTGGTCCATGCGGATTTCAGTGGACTCTCATAAGGGACTTGAGTGGCACCAAGATGAGCTGTTACTGCTGAAGTTACAGTTAAAGAGGGAAAACCAGACTCTGTGGGGCCACTGCAGAATTTAGCAAGAGCAGGTGTAGACAGGTCTGAGATACAATATGTGGCCTTTGGCTCAGTCTTCGTCAGCAAGGTCTCCGAGGCCTTTTTGCCTTGAGGCAGGGCCCATGGAGAACAAGCAGCAGTGGGTGGGGATCAAGTCGGGGGTCACCTGAGCAAACTCAACTCTTTACCAGTCCATGGGACCTGAGGGACTCCATCCAAGAGTGCTGAGAGAGCAGGCAGAAAGTCACAGTGACACTGCTCTGTGCCACTTTGGGCAGGTCATCAGGGGAACTCCCCGAGGACTTGCAAAAAGCAAACATTGCATGCATCTTTCAAAAAGGCCCCAAGGATGAGCTGGGGAACTCCAGGCTGTTCACCCTCCTTTTGGTTGAGGCGTGTGTCCCAGAGCGTGTCCTCTTGGATCCCATTTCTGGGTTTCTGAAAGAGAAGGTGACTGGATTTACTCAGGTAGATCATGCCTGACCATCTGCGCTGCTCTCTGAGATGAAAGGGTTGTACTTCTGGGTGAGGGGAGAGCAGTGCATGTCATTTACCTGGACTTAAGCAAGGGTTTTAACACTCTGCCCCACGATATGCTTTCATCTGTGTTATGATATTATGGTCAGTCTGGGTGGGTAAGTAGATGGATCACAAACTGATTGCCTGTTTGGGCTCAGAGGGACGCGGTAAATGGGTGCTACTCTGCCTGAAGGCCTCTCACTGCAGAGTCCTGCAGGGGTCTGTCCTGCAACCTGCCCTCTTTCACATGGTTTTCCTGGTCTGGAGGAGATGAAAGAATGCTTTCTCATAGAGTTTGCAGATGGCACCAAAGCGAGGGGAGTAGCTGAGACACTGGAGGGCAGGGCTGCCATCCCAAAGGATACAGACAGGCGGGAGGGATGGACCAACGGGAACCTCATGAGGTCCAGCAAGGACAGATCCAAAGGCCTGTCCTGGAGTGGACTAAGCCCCTGCAGTGGCATAGGCGAGGGGCTGCTGGCTGGGTTGCAGCTCTGTGTTCAATGCTCTGGTGGTCCTTGGGTTACATTAGGCCAAAGAAGAGCTATCGGCAAGGAAGGCCAAGAGCCTCCTGGGCTGTATGAGCAGGATCACAGGCAGGGGAAGTGGTTCTCCGCCTCTGCTCAGCACTTGTTAGGCCACATGCAGAATATTTTCTCAGGGTTTGACCCCACGCAATGCAAGAGAGGCACTGCCTATGGTGATCCAGGGATGTTTCCAGAAGACAGTCAGGCTCATCACTGGGGTGCAAGACAGGAGGACAAGAGGCAATGGGCTGAGACAAGAGAGAGTCAGGTTAGCTCTGGGGAGAAACTTTTGCAACAGGCGGACAGTCAAGCGCTGGAAGTTGTTTCCCAGGCTGTGCTCTGGCTCCATCCCTGCAACTTCTCAACACCCAAATGGACCAAACCCCTCTCCAGAAAGAACCGCCTACCCTGTTAGCCCTTTCTGCACTGGCTAGCCTCTTCTGGGTTTGTGCCTTCCTTTGTTGTTTCTGATGTGGGTTTTGTGAGGCTTTCTACCTTGGGCAGCAATTCCAGCAAACAAGTACTGCTTTTTCTTTACCTGTAGTGTCCTGCAATTCCTCGTGCTGTTATCCTGGTAGAAGCACAAATGATGATGAGCCATCTGCAAACATACCATAAATGCTGGCACAAGAAAGCTCCAGTCCAGAGGGACCCAGGCACACTTGGGGATTTGGCAAAGAAACCCCCCCCAAACCCTCCCGAAGATCAAGGAGAAGGGACAAGCCCTGCACCAGGGATGGAATAACCCTGTGCAGCAGTGTGGGCTGCAACCTGACGGGGTGAGGAGTGGCCCTGAGCGAAAGGGCCTGGGCATGACCATGGATGCCATACAAGCCAGTGGTCTCCCAGTTCTGGAGGAATGGGCAGAAGCTGGAGTGGATCGAGACAAGGGCAACAGGGATGGTGTTAGGGCCTGATTACATGAGCTGTGTGCAGACAGTGAGGGAACGGAGCCTCTTTAGCCTGCTGCTGAAGGGCGTGCTGAGGAAAACCCAGCACCGTCCTACGTCTGCCTGGAGAGATGATGGAAAAACCCTCTCTTGTGCTGTCAGAAATGGTATGGCATGGGCAACAGCCCCAAACTGCCTCTTGGGAGATTCACACAGGGCAACAGGAAAAGTAACAAAAACCCTAGGAGTGTGGTGCTGCACTGCAGCAGGACACCCAGAGTGCCTCTGTGATCCCCACCCTGAGAGGTTTTCAGGTCTCAGCTCCCAAAAGTGCCACCAGCCTGACCACGGGGTTGGTGGTAGTTACCCTTTGGGCAGGAGGCCAGGCTGGAGACCCCCAGCAGTCCCCTTCCCACCCACGCTTCCACCAGCAGCCTGTGGCTTGCAGTATGCCCTAGAAGAAAGGACTCAGTTGAAGGTGAGGGTGTCTCTATCAGGATCATGGGAAGATTCAGAGAAGAAAGCAGCTCAAGCGATCTCTAGCCCATTGTGCAGCTCAAAGCAAGGCCAGCTCTGAGGTCAGACCAGGTTGCTCCTGAAATGTTGGTATTCATGAAAAGGCTCGAAAGAGGAGCCAGGCATCTAAGCCACGGTTAGAGAATCAGAGACAAGGCATTTGACCAGCTCCCTGGAGACCGGTATTGGGAACACCTCACCTTTTGGTCCTCTGCTGGTTTTGGTTGGGATAGAGTTGATTTTAATCATAGTAGCTCATATGGTTTTATGTTTTGGATCTGTGATGAAAACAGCCATGATAACACAACGATGTTTTAGCGATTGCTAAACTGTGCTGACACAGGGTCAAGGCCTTTTCTGTTTCCCAGGCTGCCCTGCCAGTGAGTAGGCTGGGAGTGGGCAAGAAGTTGGGAGGGGACACAGCCAAGACTGCTGGGGGAATCTCCACTTAATTGCTGAAAGGAAGGTTCTCTGCTGCGGATTTCAGGTTTCAGAGATCGGATCTGAAGAGAAGAGCTTTGAACTAGCAAAACTTTTCCATCATTTTGCGTGTGTTGCCTCACTTCCCCGCTTTCACTCATTGGCACCCAGAAGCATCACCATCTTCAATTTGCTCTCCTCTGAAATACGGCCAAGTGATGGGAAGAAAGGAAGAAGAAGGAGAGAGGAGGTCACTACCACTTTTTCAGTCCGTATACGGCTGAATTTCACAGGTATAATTCAGGTTAATTTTGGTACAAACCTTGATTGTTTGAAAGCATTCAAGGGACTCCCCTCCAGCCGCCCACCTTTGGCCCTGGCCTGGTGAGCCCCTCCAGGGCCTGGTTCTACAAGCGCTGCAGTGCCATGGCTGTGCTGGGCCTTTGTGTATCGGCCGGAGCCTGGCACTTGGAGGGACAGGGTGTTGTGCCATTGGGCATCCCTGATGGCTCAAGCTGGGAAGTGAGTCTGCGAGTCAGACCCAACGAGGTCCATGGCCAGGCATGGCTGTGCCCATGGCTGTGGCTGGCGAGCAGTATGCCCACAGCGTAGCTCAGGTCAGACTGACACTGGATTTCACATCCCTGATCCACTTTTCCCTGTTTGCAAGTACCAGATCCAGGTGAGCATCACCTCTGTTGGCACATCTGGCAGCTGGGCTAAGAAGCTGGCCCCAGGAACCAGAAGAAACCTGCGGGGCTGTTTGCACCCTGTGGTTTCCCCTTCTCATGAGCATCAGTGTGATTAGAGTCCCCAGGAGTGATGTGGGGTCAATGGACTTCCTCCCATTGCTTAAATAAGACTGTGTCCTCTTCCTCACCTGATCCCAGGTATTTAGCTCCTACCACAATGTCTCCCTAACTGGTCTCTCCTGTGACCCCCCACCCATAAGAGCTCACGCAATCTGCTGCCCATCCCATAGAGGACCTCCATACATCCAGGCAGCTCCCTCCCCCTGAGGGCATCCCCCTCCTGACGTTCCCCACCTCTCTCCTCTGAACAGCCTGTATCCATGCATCACAGAACCTTAAGGTTTCTGACCTGTCCCACACACCTCAGCAGGTATTTACATCAATGTCACAGCTCTGTGACAGCACACAGGGCTCCATCCCCTCCTGTCTGTGCCCCAGGCTGAGGCCATTGGTGCACATTTGGGCTGCAGCCCCTCAGCTTGGTGCCACCAGGGCCAACCTCAGACTTGTCACAGCTCTTGCACCCAAGATCCTGTGCAAGCCAAGGCTTTGCTTCAGAGCGGAGACATGCTGGCGTGGATGGCAGATGGCAATGTGAGGCTGAAATGAGGGGCCCACAAGGTGAGCAAACCCTGTGCTCCCCAATGCCAGAGAGAAACAGGTTTGGACTGGGCGGCCCTGGCAGGAGAGGGCTTTGCTGTCTGCAATGTCACTGCAGCCCAGAGAGGCTGTGGTGGAGGTGAAGCTGATCTCCAAGCAGGACAGGTTGCTGCTGAAAATATCCTTGACTGTGGACATCCTGTTATCCAGGCACGCTGTGAGAATCATTCACCTGTGCCTTGATTGTATCATCAAGGAGGTGAATAAAGGATGGGGGTAAGAAGAATCCTTTGAAAGTGTTGGCACATGAGTGGAGACCCTGCTGTGGTGTGCCTCGTACTCATGCACTGCCCCATGCATCTAATGGCTAGACGTGGGACAGACACTGCCTCCCTGCAGCAGTGGCATTCAGTAACTTGCTCCTAAGCCCCAAACCTGTCTGAGATGCCATTAGAGGTGTCTGTTAGTGACCAGCTCTGAATGGGGATTGCTGTGCGATAGGTCCTAAGACGCCCCCATCAGATGCCCTTGTGCTGGGCAGCTTTGGCATCTGAGATAGCACTACAGGCCGGTATTTGGCCATTAAATTGAGCAGCTGCCCTGTCGCTGTCTGGGTGACTGGTCTCATACCAGAACAAAAAAAGGCAATTCCTAGACCTAACTCTGACAGAAATGACACAGCTGGAAAGAAGTGTCTCTCCCCAGCTGAGAGGGGGAACATGAGTGATTGCTCCAGCCTGTTTCACAGCAGGTTCCCCTGGAGCCCCAGGGACACCTGGAGGGAGCCCAGAGGGGCAGAGAAAGTGCTGCCTTGGACTGGGCCTCTGCTGCTGAGCTGGGCTGGGCTCCTGGGATGGAGGGAGCTCCTGGCAAGCGGGCAGCCCTGCAGAGAGACAGCTGTGCCCAGGAGCAGCTCCTCTGCAAAGCGCAGCAGGGCTGAGGGCACTGCCTGCAGGCACCGAGGGGAGAGGAGCCAGGCAGAGAGAGGGTAAAGGCAGACGTGAGTGGGAAGGTGCATAGAGCTCACTGGAGCAGACATCTTCACAGCCCTTGACACGGTAAGGCTCTGGCTGCAGGGCAATGCACTGGAGTATTCTGGAGGGATCTCCTAGAGCTGGCACATCCCATGGTTGGTGCAGTGGAGAGGGGCGTGCTCCAGAGCAGTGGTTCTGTGCTGGGGCAGGGACCCTGCCGCCTGCCAGGGTCAGCTCTCAGCCTGCCCAGGGAGCTCCCCACAGCAATCTAGGGAGAAGCTGTGGGTGGAAGCAGGAACCCTCGTCAGGTTCTGCTGTTGAGAGGGTGCTGCATGGGCCAGGGCTGCTCACAGCTCCAGATCACCCCCAGGACATTTGCAGAGGGTCCTTTTGAAGAAGGCCATTGAGGCAGCATTTACCCGAAGGAGAAGATGGCTGGGTGGGCAGTGGAAGATGGGAATTTCCTTCTGCCTTGTGGAAAAGGCAGGGAGACCCCAGTTCTCATTAGCACTTGTCTGAGCTGCTCGTCAGCCCCTGCAGACACAGAAATATCCGCGGGCAGTGCCCTGCTGCCAGGAGGGGTCTGCAGGGCAGAGCTGAGCACACAGTGGGGGGGACTGACTGTTTGAGCAGGGACGAGGAGGAGATGTGGGGACAGAGAACCAGCCCCTGGCAGAGGCAGCTCCAGGCACCAGAGATGTGGGCAGGGAGGCAAAGGGATCTGCTCCCAGAAGCGCCATGGGAAGCGGGGGATTCAGGCACCTCTCTGCCATCCCCTGCACTGCAGATGCCTTCCCTGGAGCAACTCCCTGCTCTCCTCTCCCACCCGGAAGAGCCTCTGTCCCCATGGCCCCAGGGTCGAGGGCATGAGTTACCTCCTGCACAGCTGGACCTCCGGAAAAGAAGCACATGGGTCCGACAATTAATATTTATGTGTGCTTGTGTCTGTGAGGTGGAGAGCACAGCTGCGTATGGAGAAGGCTTCCCTGCATGCCTCTCTGCCTTCCTCTCCTTGCTTCATTTTTGTTTTTTTTTTTTTTTGAGCGTAGCAGTATCCTTTCTTGATTCCCTCCCTGTCAGTGATGCTCTTGGTCTCTGGGGTTGGGGTGGTGGTGCAGGTCAGCTTCTCTCCTAACTATGACTAGGGGTCCTTCAATGGAGGTCTCCTCATGGGAACTAGGTGCCCAAGCTGTATTTACAACTGTGAGGCACCATGTCATTCAGTTGACAGGGTTGGGGACTGAGCTGACTCGTTCCTCATTCAGCTCAGGGAGGCGGGATTTCAATGAGAAATGGCAGAGGATTTTCGAGAGAAGATTCTCCTAACTTGTTGCTGTCTATTCCTTTTTGGACAGTGCCCAATGCCCAGAGGAAGCAAATGTCCAATGGCAGCTCCATCACCCAGTTCCTCCTCCTGGCATTGGCAGACAAACGGGAATTGCAGCTCTTGCACTTCTGCCTCTTCCTGGCCATCTACCTGGCTGCCCTCCTGGGCAACGGCCTCATCATCACCGCCATTGCCTGTGACCACCACCTCCACACCCCCATGTACTTCTTCCTCCTCAACCTCTCCCTCCTTGACCTGGCCTCCATCTCCACTACTCTACCCAAAGTCATGGCCAATTCCCTGTGGGACAACAGGGAAATCTCCTACTTGGGATGTGCTGCACAGCTCTTTTTTTTAATCTTCTTTATCTCAGCAGAGTATTGTCTCCTAACTGTCATGTCTTATGACCGCTACGTGGCCATCTGCAAACCCCTGCACTACGGGACCCTCCTGGGCAGCAGAGCTTGTGTCCACATGGCAGCAGCTGCCTGGGGCAGTGCGTTTCTCTATGCTCTCTTGCACACTGCCAATACATTTTCACTACCCCTCTGCCAAGGCAATGTCCTGGAGCAGTTCTTCTGTGAAATCCCCCAGATCCTCAAGCTCTCCTGCTCACATGCCTACCTCAGGGAGGTTGGGGTCCTTGTGGTTAGCGCGTCTTTAGCATTTGGGTGTTTTGTATTCATTGTAGTGTCCTATGTGGAGATCTTCAGGGCTGTGCTGAGGATCCCTTCTGAGCAGGGATGGCACAAAGCCTTTTCCACGTGCCTCCCTCACCTGGCTGTGGTTTCCCTTTTCCTCAGCACTGTAATGTTTGCCCACCTGAAGCCCCCCTCCATCTCCTCCAGATCCCTGGATCTGGTGGTGGCAGTTCTGTACTCAGTCGTGTCTCCAGCAGTGAACCCCCTCATCTACAGCATGAGGAACCAGGAGCTCAAAGGCATCTTGAGGAAAGTGATTTCAAGGGCTTCTTTCAGGAGGCATAAACTTCCTATCTGTATCCACAAATAACTCCCACGGTAAACCATACCAGGACTTTACTTTGTGAGGTGTTCTATCATCATTAGCATCACTATGTTTATAAGTATAATTATCATCATTATTATTATCACTATCATTATGGCTTCATTGAGCTTTCTCTGTCTTGCCTGTAGCATGTATTTATGTCTGTCTAACACTGGGTCAGTGCTGACTCTCTCGTAGCAGCTCTTTAATAAATGGCTTCTCCCCAGTGCAGTGCCCGAAGCCTCGACTTGTCTTCCAAAGCTGTTGCCAAGCGTGGTCATGAGCAGCTGCACCCCAAAAGGGCCTGTTGCTCCCTGGACTCAGGAGCAAAGAGCTCAATGTCATGTTGTGACCTGTTAGAGAGCAAGGTTTGCATTCAAGTTTCTAGTTACAGTGGAGATGGTGAATGGTCACTGAGGTACATATGCAGGGCTGTCCCACATGGGGGACATATCCCAGGGCTTCCAGATATGGCAGGTGATGTCCTTAAGGATGGGAGTCTGGAGTTGCCTGGGGAGCCTGGGGCATCCCCATGGACAGCGTGTGCTTGGGGTGGGCAGTGACATGATCCCCACAAAGTGAGAGGTCCCCCACAATGGAGTCACCCAAAGGGAAAGTGCTAAACGCAGGGATCTGTAGGGAAACGAGGACTCTGCAGTCCCAGGGGAGGCAGTGGGCACCAAGCAGGTACAAAAAAGGAAGACTGGAGAGTGATTCTTGTCACCCTCAGGCCCAAATGAAGACACCTACTGTCCTTGGGAAAGCACCACAGTCCCTTCAAGCACCTGCCACATCCAGAGACCCCCAGGGAGGCGGATTAGCGGTTGTGATCCCCATCCAGGTCAAGGCCCTGCAGGGAGCATGGGGAGGGGGCCAGGAAACATCCAGCTGCATCAGAGGAGGGGTGGGGAAAATTCAGGTGGCAGCTGATGTGGGCTGGAAATTGCCTGGGGGAGACAAATTCTGGCATTGCGCTCGTCAGCAGTAGTGCCCAGACTGTGGTTACCCTAAACCAGGCTCACAGTGCAGAGCCACAAGTCCTTTCTGTCCTGGTGCTCCCTGAGGTCTGGGAAGTGGATGAAGCAGAATCGGCATCCCTCACTCCCCACCCCTTAGTGCCATGGTTCCTCCTGAAGCGTGGCATTGAAAGGGAGGCTGGGAACCTTTGTCAGGGCTTGCACTGAAGGAAGCATGACCCCGTGAGTTTGCTGTTGTCCCTCAGTCCCTGTGCCCAGCACATGCCCTAGAGACAGTCTCCCCCAGCCCATATGCTGGCCCCAAAGTCACCCCCAATCCTGACCCTTTGTGTTTTCCAGCCCTGGCCATTCACCATGGTCCAGGTGTGGGCTGATCATTTAAATGTGACCAGCTCCACCTACACTGGGAGAACATCCAGCCCTTCCCCAACTCCCACATGCCCAGACCCTGGCAGTCCCCTGTCTACAAACCCCTGCCCGGGACACAGCCAAGTCTGGGCAGGGACTGGTGCTGGGGAGGGCTGCCAAAGCAGGAGGGCTGCCGAGGGATGTGGCACTGAGGTCCATTGGGCAGACCGTCCCAGGGGGATGTTTTCCCTCCCCCAAATGCAGCCTGCCCCATTGATGCCTGCACAGCTGGGCTGTGTGGCAGCAGAGCTGCGCTGCTGCAGGGATGGGAATGAGAACAAGAGCCATGATGCTCCAGGAAGCTCCCACACTGCCAGGACCCCAAAGGACCCTCAAAATGACCCTCAAACAGGCAGGGCTGTCACCCCAGTCATAGTACTGGAGGGGCAGGGTGAGCTCCAACAGCTCCAGCTCTGCCAGCAGACTCTCTGAAGCCAGAGCAGCTCCCCACAGTCAGGAGAGGACTCAGGGCTACTCGCAGGCTTGGGGGTGCCTTGGGGGTGCAGCCCCTGGCACCGCTTCCAGGAGGCCCAAGACACAGAGGCAAGCATCGGTTCCCTGCACCACAGCCCCTGGTGCCTCCTTCCCTGCGTCACCATCCTCTCTCAGGAGCACCACTGGGTGCATTACTCCCTGCCTTGGTTGAAGGGGAGCTGCTGGAGGTCGTCTCTGATGTCCTCCATGGCCCCTTGCTCTGCCCCAGCACCAGCTCCCATTCACTACCACAGTCCTTCTGTAGGGCTTGTCTCTGCTTGGATCTGGCCACCCCAGCCTGCCTGCATGGTTCCAGAGGGTCCCAGCGAGGCTGTGCTTGGAGAGGAGGTTGTGATTCTCCTTGGTCTGAGTAGGTGTGATGATCTGGCTGGGGATCATGAAGGGAAGGAAGGGACAGGAGACCATAGAGACAAGCAGCAGTAAGGGGAATTTCTTATCAGGTTAAGCGAAATAAAAAAAACCCATATATATACTCATGCACACAGAGAGAGAGAGAGAGTTGTTTACACATCTATGTACACATATATCACCACGATAGTTGATAAGCAGTGGGTCAGGGGCACAGAGGTTTTCAAAACTCGGCTGGAGAAAGCACTGACCTGCCTGATCTAACCATAAACTTCTCCCTGCTCAGAGCAGACCTTCGGATGTCCCTTCTGACTCAGATCCTCAAGGAAGAAGGGGCTGGACATGGACTCAAGAGGAGGGGACACTGCTGTATGTTGAGGCATTGCTGCCATTTATAATCACTGTTTCACCCTGTCCTCAGGGTTACAAGGTGAGGGAGATCATCCTCAGGAGGAGGCTCTGCTCCAAGGGACACCAGGAGTCCAGTTGGTGTGGGGATCCTACAGAAAAGTTCTCAGAAAGCCTGCCAGGCATTACAGACCCAGAGAATCACAAAAGAGTTGGGGTTGGAAAGGATCTCTGGAGGTCACCTAGTCCAACGCACTTGCTCAAAGCAGGGGCAGCTGGGGCAGGTTGCTAAAAGCCATTGGGTCCAGCTGGGCTGTGAATATTTCCAAGGATGGAGACTCTCTGGGAAACCTGACCCAGTGTTTGACCTCCCTCACATTTAACAAGTGTTGTCTTGTGTTCAGATGGAATTTCATGGGGTTTAATCTTTTTTTCTGTCACTGGGTACCACTGAGAAGAGTCTGGATCCCTCTTCTTCACTCCCTCCCATCAGGTTTTTTTTTACACTTTAATGAGATTCCCCCCAAGCCTTCTCTTCTCTAGGCTGAACGGTCCCAGCTCTCTCAGCCTCTCTTCATGTGAAAGATGCTCTGGTCCTCAGTCATCTTCATGGCCCAGAGACAGCCTCGTGTCTGCAAGTTCTCAATGTCATTGCACTGAGGAGCCCAGAACTGGACCCAGCACTCCAGGTATTGCCTCACCAGTGCTGAGGAGAGGGGGAAGGATCACCTGCCTCTGCCTGCTGCCCTTCCTAACGCAGCCAGGGATGCTGATTGCCTTCTATACCATGAGGGCACATTGCTGGCTGATGTCGCACTTGTTGTCCACCAGGACCTGCAGGTCCTATTCTGTAAAGGACCTTGCATTTCCCTTTGTGGAACTTCATGAGGATCTCCTCTGAACCACTTCTCCAGCCTGTTGAGGTCCCTTGGAATCCCAGTGCAACCCTCTGGTTTATCAGCCACTCCTCCCAGTATCCTGTCATCTGTTAACTCCCTGAGGGTGCCCTCGCTCTCATCCTCCAGACCAGTAAGAGATTAAACAGTATCGGCCCTAATATTGGACCCAGGGGAACACCATTAGTGACTTGCCTCCCGCTGGAGTTTGTGTTGCAGGTCACAAAAGCTGTGAGCCCAGCAAGTCAGCCAGTTTGCCATTGCCCTCACTTTCCCCTTCTCTAGTCCATTCTTGGTCTAGGAGGGTGTTATGGGAGCCTGGCTGAGCAGCTCCACAGCTCCTCCTGCTCGTCCTCCTTGAAGACAGGACTGACACACGCTTTCTTCCAGTCCTCAGAAGTCTCACCCAAAAGCCATGGGACCTTTCAGAGGTGACCAAGAGTGGCTTCACAATGACATTGGCCACGTTGCTAAGCCCTCACGAGCACATCTTGTCAGGTCCCATGGCCTTGTTTATATCTGGTTTCTCTAAAGGTTCCCTAACCTGATCCTCCTCCACCAGACTTGCCCTCTGGTCTCAGGGGCCTGGGATTCCTGAAGGCCAGTCTCACCAAGAAGGCACTGGGTGCCTTGGCCCTTTCTGCATCCTCTGTCACTACAGCCCCAGCCCCATTTAGCAGCAGGCCCGTGTTTTTTCCCAGCCTTCCTTTTGCTGCTGATGTCACTGTAGAAGCTGCTCTTGTTCTTCAAATCCCTCCACAGATGCAACTTCAGGTGCGCTTTGGCTTTCCAAGCCCATTCTCTGCATTCTTGGGAAGTTATCGTTGATGGTCTCCAGAAACCACCTGGATTGCATGTGTCCTGCCCTGTTGTCCTTCCAGCAAATATCAGGGTGGTTCAAGTCCTCATGAGGACCAGGGCCTGTGAATGTGGGGTTTCTGCCTGTTGCCTGAAGAAGGCCTCCTCTGGTGCTTCCTGCTCAGGTGCTCTGGACCAGGCACCCTCTACAACATCAGTGATGCTGGTCTGCCTGCTAATCCTGACCCATAAGCTCCTAGCTAGCTCATTACCCATCCCAAGGCAGAGCTCCATGCGTTCCTGCTGACCTCTCCGATAAAGGGCAGCTCCCTCTCCTTTCCTTCCCCAAAAGCTTGGATCCTGCCTGCATGTGCTTGAGGTCTTTGTCCCCTTGGCCATGGCAGCTGTCTGTGCTACCGATGTCTACGAGGAGACAGGTTGCTGTCATGGCACCGGGGCCTTATTGTCTCCTTGCAGCCCCTGGGAAGGCCGGCCACTGCCATACTCTTGTCCTTCACTAAGCATTGCACATCCCACATCACCCTGCCCCAGGAAGAGCCCTGAGCTCTGTGAGGGACAGGATCTCCCTTCCCACAGGCTGCAGGTCAGCACTTGGCCTTTCTGCTTCATAAAGTCAGCCAAGGCTTGACTCACATCAGAGCCACCTGCACAGTGCCTTTGCCTACCTGGAATCACAGCCTCCAGCTATCTGCTCTGACAAGTCCATGAGGAGGCTTTGTCAGTAATGGCCCTCAGGGGGGCCCATTAATGCTTCAAGACACCTTGGGTTTTGCTTCTGACTTTGACTTCTTGAGAGATTACTTCTGTCTTCTCTCAGTGGAGGACGTTCATGGACTCAGAGCACCAAATACACCATGGGGCTCATTAAAATGAAGAAAGGCCTAAGGAGTCATGTCTCTTCCATCATCTTCATCAAGTCTTCTCCAGCTAATTAGAGGGGTTTCAGGAGTGGAGTTAAAGGAAAGATTTCAATGACAACTTTGAAGACGTGATAGCAGCATTCTCCAGTTGATATTGATCCAGGGTCTCCTAAGGAGGTCTCGACCAGGACGAAAAGCAGTCCCTTGAGGTCCAACACTGTATGGGCCTCTGTGCTCCTCATCTCCCCAACCCCACCGTTTCTCTCCGTCACCGCCTGGGACTTAGGTCACTTTTCCTTACAGCAGACTTCTCCAGAAGAGAACTGGCTGCAAACAGGCACAGAAGGGTTTTTCCTAATTGTTAAAAAAACCCAAACAACCAAAAGTACGACATGATAAACAATAAATCACACCTTCACTGTATGGTACATCCAAGCTGCCTCCAAAGAGGTTTGCTTTTCACAAGGGATAACCAGACAAGAGATGTTTTAGACAGAGAGGAAATGATAAATAGAATTCAAGAGCTAGCTATAGAGACAGCTAGGCAGACTACTGAAAGAAAAGTTCAAAGTAGCAGCTGGAATGGTGAGAGGTATCTGAATGGTCACAGAGGCAGAGGAAGGGGAATCTGGAGAACAATGGAAAGTGCATGAGTCCAGTTAGTCTGCTGGAAAGGTGACTTCAGACATGATCGGTTTAGTCAGGCCAGGTGGAAATACCTGAAAGATTAGTGAGATGAAATGCAGAATATAATACAGAGAGTAGTAGCAAGGCAAGTACAGGGTGAAAGCTATGTGTCTTCTCACACGATTAAGACACATCCTGAAAATTCACATTTTGGCATGAGAGAAATTACACTGACATTTTATTGAAAGTATTGAACCATTTCAGCTGATTAAAAGGTGCTCTTTTTTTTTTTTTTTTTAATATTGAAAAATTTTCTTAGGTTTTCAGGCTGAGTTCCTCTGTCTGACCATAAGCACCCAGTGCCACCTCTAGAGGCCCCAGTGCATCTGAGGTGCTTGCCTGGGACTGGCAGTTATCAGAGACCAGAGCCCCTCGGGAGCTGCAGATGGAGCCTGGGCAGAGGATGCCAGGGCATCGACACTGGCACCAGGCATCTGTGTCCCTGGAACTGCATCCTCCCCAGCACATGAAGTCACCAAAGATGAGTAGATTACTACAAACCAAACCAAATCCAGGAGGATAAGAACACAAAGAATCTGAGAGGCTTAGCATTTTCTTCATTCTAGATCATTTTCTTATTTTCTCTGTTGGTTTTATTTTTTGGTTTTGTGTGGGGTGGTTTTTTGTTTTGGTTTGGTTTTTTGTTTGTTTGGTTGGTTGGTTTGGTTTGGGTTTTTTTTGTTTGTTTTTTGTTTTGTTTTGTTTTTTACATTTTCTGATGCTAGTCAGGCCTACAGCATTCAAAGAGATCATTTTCTGTCTTGCAGAAAGCCCAGTGCCCCCCTCAAAAGAGTCCCTGCCCAGGACTGTGCATATCCCTCCTCACTCTTTGCACACAGCAAGTCACATTCAGGTGCCCAGCTTTCTCACCTGCTACAGGGGAGCAGAGTGACCAGTAGCTTTGAAACACCTTGGGTTTGCATGACTACATTTGCGCTCGTCTTACATATCTGTTACAGTGGCTTCCTAAAGGAGTTCTCAGACATCAAACCACGTTTCCTTTTCATTCCCTACAAGGTGTGTGATGCGTGACACTGTTTTAGGTGGTGAAATAGATGAGAGTGGTCTCACTCGGTATTAAACAATTCAGCGCAGATGTCTATGACTAATCAGGTTGTCTAGACTTCCCTCTGTAGTCAGTGGAGAGCAAGAAGCTATTTCAACTGATATGTCCAGAGGTGCTTTTCTGGTGGTTACTAGCTAATGCTCCGGAAGGGACCCTGGAGGTCCCGTGTCATGGTTCCAAGGTACCCCAGGGAATCCCAGGCAGCAACAGACTCTCTACGTGGCCAAATTATTCAAGACCCAAATGTGGATTTTGTCATGAGTTGAAACCTAGCTCAAAAATAAATCTAGGCAATAACTGAAGAAAAGTCATCTTTCTCTAAACTTCAAATTTTTTTGCCAGGTCTAATGATGTTTTGGTATCAATTCCAATGATTTTCTTCTTTCATTTTACTGACAGCGTCAAGCGTGCACACCACAGTTGTTGCTCTCTCGCTCTAGGAACATATTTATGTGTAGTCATTCATAAAACCACATTTCCCACCAACACTGCTAGCAGAGAAACTTTGTTCTGTAGAGCCACTCAGTTTACGTAGGTCAGATCAATCTGCTCCTGAACCAGCTGGAATCTGCTTTTGGGCAATTCTGGGCAATGATTCTGCTCTTTCTCTTACTTCTCCACCAGCTCACGGTCATTGCAGCTGTGGCTATCCTCAGCACTGATATACCCATCCAGTTTTGCCTTTGTTATGAGTAACAGAGTCCAGCCCAAGTCAGCTCATTGATGTCTGTGACAACAGATTCTCTTCAGCATCCTCTGGGATGCTCCTGGGCTGCTGGTGCCCAGCCCTACTGGCCGTCCAGTGATTTGGGGCTTATTAAACTACACCATGAGAAGCAAGACTTGTGACCATGGGGCTTCCAGATGCCTGTGTGCATATCAAAGGACAGGAGGGCAGCGGGTGTTAATAAGGATGTCTTGGATAGTACAGGTCCTGAGCATAACGCAAATAGCAGGAATAAGTGGTGGAGATTGTACTGGGGCTGGCTGGGATGGCATTAATTTCCTTCACAGCAGCCAGTGCAGTGCTGTGCGTTGGCCTTGTAACCAAACGAGTGTTGATAACAATCCAGTATTTTGACTGTTGCTGAATATTGCTCACACATCAGCAAGGTTTCTTTCCTTTTCCTACTCTGTCCCCACAGCCAGTAGGCTGGGGATGAGCAAGAGGCTGGGAGGGGACACAGCCAGGACAGCTGACCTGAGCTGACCAAGGGGATATTGCATACCATATGATGTCATGTTCAGCAATAAAAAATGAGGAAAAGGATGAAGAAGGGGAGGATGTGGGTGCTTATGTCATTTGTCTTCCCAAGTAACTGTTACGTGAGCTGAGGCCCTGGTTTCCTGGAAATGGCTAAACATCTGTGTGCTGATGGGAAGTAGTGAATGAATTCCTTATTTTGCTTTGGTTGCGCGCGCAGCTTTGCTTCACTTAATAGACCAATAAATAGTTTTTTTATCTTGAACCACAAGTTCTCCCACATTTGCTCTTCTGCTTCTCTTTCCCATTCTGCTGGTGGAGTGTGAGCTTGCAATGGGTGGGTTCTTAGTTGCTGCCTGGGGTCAGCCCACCACACCTGCGTACAGTCTAGCAGTGCTGGAGTCAAAATTCTCTTTGCCTTTATTGAGAACTTTCATACTGCCACTTGCTTGACAGATAGATAGAAAACGTTTTCTTCTTGTACATTGGTCTAGATTGATCAGGGTTGGCCAGAGTGTTGGATATATGTCTCAGACAATATTTATGCACCAGGAAAACTGGCCATTACTGTGCTAGGTCTGTGTTTTTGAGTATTTGTCCTAACCCTTCCCCTTCTGGTGTCCTCAGGACCCATTCCAAACTGCATTGGCTGGCCTTTGGAAATCCCGGGCCAAGGGTCTGGGTCATTGGCTGTTTTCTAGCTCCCAGATGGATTGCAGCAAATCAGCAATGTGGCATTCCCCTTTTAAGGTGCCCTACCCGTATAGTATAAAAACCTGCACTCTTGGACGGAAGGCAGGCCTTACTCCTGCACACAGAATTCCCTCAACAAATAACTCTTTGTTCATTTAATATTGGGTTGGCTGACTTCAGGTATTGTCCCCAACACACCCTTGGCTGGACTCAAAGAGCATTTTGTCTGGGAAGCTATCCTAAGAAGCAGCCTCATGCCAACTTCATTCTGTAAACTGAGGGAAAGCCCTGCAGCAAAAGTGGAAGGTTCATGGGTGAGGGTGGTAACTGAAATGACGAGCGATACATCTTTTGGTCTGGCTCTCTGGATGCTCAGAACCAAAAGAACTCTGAAGAAAAGTAGATCTGGAATTGCTGCTTACAGAAAACACATTTAAAACTCCTTATTAGCCAGTTGGAGCAGCAAAATTCTTGTTAGTGTTTGCTTGTGTGAAGGCAGCATGGGAAGTGCACAGAATCAAATAGATGACGCAGCTTGAGCTAAAATATATGTTAAGGAGCAGAAGGGTGTTACAAAACTCCATCAGTGGGTGACTAAACAAGGGGAATGCCCTTGGAGGTTCCATTGTTTTAAGGTAGCAGATCCCACCTCTGCAGCCTGTGAAGCACACTTGAGTCACTGCAAACAGGAAAACTTAAAAGGCAGTAAAAAACGAAGCTTGTGCTGTTGGCACCCGGCGGTGTACCTGATGTGATTGACAGGATCTCCTGAGAGAAACAGATGAGAAGGTGAAGAACGTGCAAAAAGACATTCAGAAATTGAAGGAAGAGGAATTTCCCAAATTAAGAGAACCGTCTTAATCAAAAGAGAGGAAGATCTTAGGGTTCACAGACATAGACTCTGGTTACAAATTAAAGAGCTGGAGTTAGAATTTGAATGAGTACAAGATTTAGGAACAGACCTAAAAGTTTTAGAAAATGAGCTAGAGAAAGCTGGAACAGCAGCTCTGTTTCTAGCGGAGCAACATATAGTCACTAACATAAGTCACAATCAATGCAACGCAATCACTGCAGTCTGGGAACTCAAGAGTAAGTCTTGGACAAGATGCACAGGTTCTACTGGGAAGGCCCAGGTTCCTGTGGGCTGGCACCATGGATCCTGGTACCCTTGCCAGCAGATTCTTGGGGATGACCCACAGTTGAAGTGGCCATTGGGAGCCTGAGAAACCTGGCCCTATTATTAATAGGCACACGAGCATCCCTGAATGCTCCTGGGTCATCTATGGTGAACTCAGGCTGAATAACTCAAGAGCAAGTCACTTCAAGTGGCTGTGACAGAGCCCATCATCTTGACCCAATCTGGGAAAATGTCACCTTCTGACGAGGGACGTTAAAGGGAGTAACGTGAAAAGACCCATCAGGTCAATCCGCATAGTAAGGCAAAGTAATATTTATTGTGCTGTAGATGCAGAAGGCAATAAGCTTTGGATTGTGCCTCAGAATACTCAAGGAGATCTAATCAAGCTCATCCATGAGCTAAGGCAAACACTCTGAGCAGAGTGAAGGACAGTGAGTGGTGGCCTAACACGAAGAAGGGTGTAGATTGTTGGTGTAGGAACTGACTGTCTCATGCCATGACGAATGCAGATTACACTGGAGTAAAAGCCCCAGTCCAGCAACAACATATTGAAGGACCACGGGCACAAGTGCAGACTGACTTTGTGAGACCTCTGCCAGTGACAGCTTGAGCTTTGCCAGAGCTTAAAAAAGCTTAAAAAGCTTTGCCTTCCTAAAAACACTGAAGTTAATATAGATATACATTTCTCCCTTGTAAACTGTCCTTGCTGTCACCTCCCAGCAGCTGCTTCATGGCCCCTGTCAGAGCCAGCCCTGTCCCTGCACTGACCCGGCCCTGCTGCCCCACCCATGCTGTATCATCAAGGGAAGACCCATGGTGGAAGGAAATGCACGATCACTCATCCTGGAAGGGACCTTGGGAGGTCTGTCGGCCAAGCAAAACCATGGTCAGTGGAAAAAGGGAAACACGGGTTGGGCTGTTTGTATGCTATATGATGTTAGTGTAAAATGTATACCTATATAGAAACGCAGACAGTACGGATCCCTCCAGGAAGCTGTCTTAGACACTCTGTCTCTCCAGAACCTGGCCCTGGGATCCCCTCGTCCCCCTATGCCCAGACAAGAACACACACATGCAAAGAGTTCTCTCCAGCACACAACCACAGAACTATTGAGTCATCCAGCTTCCACCTTTTCTGTGTTTCCTCTTCATGCTTGGTTCCAGTCAGGAGCTCCTTTCTCATCCAGGCCTTCCTCCTGCCACCTCTGCAGGACCTCCTGCCTGCCAGGGTGGACCATTTTGGAGCTGAAAGAAGAGACCCTTGACCATCAAACAGCTCTCTGCACCCCTCTTCTCTGCAGGGCTGTATCCCATGGGAGTCTTCCAAGCAGGTCAGGCCAAAGCCTGCTCTCCTCAAGTCCTGCTCTTTGCCTTGTTCCCCTCTCTCAGGAGCCTCCACTCTGCCTTCTCATCCCTGACCAGCTCTTCATTGTTTGTAAGTAGGAAGTCCTACAGGGTGCCTCACCTCACTGCCTCCTCAGTCACCCTTGTCAGGAAGATCATAGAATCGTAGAAGCATAGAAGCATTGAGGTTGGAAAAGACCTCTAAGATCATCAAGTCCAACCATAAACCTAACACTGCCAAGTCCACCACTAAACCATGTCCCTAAGCACTACATCTACCCGTCTTTTAAATACCTCCAGGATGGCGACTCAACCACTTCCCTGGGCATCTGTTCCAATGCTTGATAACGCATTCAGTGAAGAAATTTTTCTTAATATGCAATCTAAAGCTCCCCTGGCACAACCTGAAGCTGTTTCCTCTTGTCCTATCACTTGTTACTTGGGAAAAGAGACCGACCCCCACCTCGCTACAACCTCCTTTCAGGTAGTTGTAGAGAGTGAGAAGGTCTCCCCTCAGCCTCCTCTTCTGCATGCTAAACAACCCCAGCTCCCTCAGCAGCTCCTCATAAGACTTGTGCTCTAGACCCTTCACCAGCTTCGTTGCCCTTCTTTGGACACTCTCAGCACCTCAGTGTCATTCTTGTAATGAGAGGCCCAAAACTGACCACAGTATTTGAGGTGCAGCCTCACCAGGGCCGAGTACAGGGGCACGATCACTTCCCTGGTCCTGCTGGCCACGCTATTCCTGATGCAAGGCAAGATGCTGTTCTTGGCCACCAGGGCACACTGCCAGCTCATTCAGCTGGCTGTCCACCAACGTCCCCATGTTCTTTTCCACCAGGCAGCTTTCCAATCACTCTTCCCTGCGTGCCTGTAGTGGTGTGTGGGCTTGACCCAAGTGCAGGACCCAGCACTTGGCCTTCTTGACCCTCATACAATTGGCCTTGGCCCATCAATCCAGCCTGTCCAGATCCCTCTGTAGAGCCTTCCTACCCTCCAGCAGATCAACACTCCTGTCCAATTTGGTATCATCTGCAAATTTACTGAGGGTGCAATGGATCCCCTCCTCCAAATCATTGATAAAGATATTAAACAGAACGGGCCCCAGTACTGAGCCCTGGGGAACACCACTTGTGACTGGCCGCCAACTGAGCAGCCCTGACTCAATGAACTCAGTTCATTTTTCTCAGTTCATTGAGTTCCTCAGTGAACTGGCTGCACGCGGACACAGCATGTTTAACTTCCTTGCTAACAAACAAATTTAAACATGATGTAATTCAGGAAACCATAAACTACTCTCCTCAACCTTATGCTAAGTGCAAACTGCATCTGACGCAGTCCGCCTTTCTCAAGGACCATTCATACAAGAGCTCTTTGAGACCTAGAGATAAAAAAGAATAGACATAAACACAATTGAAGAGTGGGCTAAAGAGATATTGAGACATACTACTGGAAGATAGGAAAGTTTTTAACTCCCTGAAGCTGGAAGCAGCAGCTACATAGTTTCTTCAGCTTCTTCAGTGGGTCTTTGAGCTCCT
The DNA here is from genome assembly GCF_965183815.1 of Platalea leucorodia. Taxonomy (NCBI): domain Eukaryota; kingdom Metazoa; phylum Chordata; class Aves; order Pelecaniformes; family Threskiornithidae; genus Platalea; species Platalea leucorodia. The sequence continues at coordinate 137,614 of NW_028121453.1, forward strand.
GGTTCCTCAGGCTGTAGATGAGGGGGTTCACTGCTGGAGGAACCACCGAGTACAGAGCAGCAACCACCAGATCAAGGGATTGAGAGGAAGAGGAGGGCGGCTTCAGGTAGGCAAACACTGCCGTGCTGAGAAACAGGGAGACCACGGCCAGGTGAGGGAGGCACGTGGAAAAGGCTTTGTGCCATCCCTGCTCAGAGGGGATCCTCAGCACGGCCCTGAAGATCTGCACATAGGACACCACAAGGAAAACAAAACACACACAGAATAAACAGATGCTAATCACAAGAAGCCCCACTTCCCTGAGGTAGGCATCTGAGCAGGAGAGCTTGAGGATCTGGGGGATTTCACAGAAGAACTGGTCCACAGCATTGCCTTGGCAGAGGGGTAGGGAAAATGTATTGGCAGTGTGCAAGAGAGAGTTGAGAAACCCAGTGCCCCAGGCAGCTGCTGCCATGTGGACACAAGCTCTGCTGCCCAGCAGGGTCCCATAGTGCAGGGGTTTGCAGATGGCCACGTAGCGGTCATAGGCCATGATGGTGAGGAGATAAAACGCTGCTGTAGCACAGAAAAAGAAAAAAAAGACCTGTGCAGCACATCCCAAGTAGGAAATGGCCCTGGTGTCCCACAGGGAATTGGCCATGGCTTTGGGGAGAGTGGTGGAGATGGAGGCCAGGTCTGTGAGGGAGAGGTTGAGGAGGAAGAAGTACATGGGGGTGTGGAGGCGGTGGTCACAGGCTACGGCAGTGATGATGAGGCCGTTGCCCAGGAGGGCAGCCAGGTAGATGGCCAGGAAGAGGCAGAAGTGCAAGAGCTGCAGCTCCCGCGTGTCTGCGAAAACCCGGAGGAGGAACTCGGTAATGAAGCTTATGTTGGACATCTGCTGCTTCTGGTCATGAGTGACTGTCCAAGGAGGAAAATGCAGTGAGAAGTTAGGGGAGACTTCTCTAAACAAAACAAAAGCCATTTCTCCTAGATGCTCCCCTTTCTACACCCACCCCCTTTTTACTTTTCTATGAGAACTTCCTTCAGCTCCATTTCTGAAACTCTGCTTGGTGCTGGCTGAATGTGCCATGAGAAATACAGGCTCTGCCTGCTGCCTGCCGAGGAGTCAGCCCTACTCTGCAGGAGTGGGTTCATGGGAAAGGTGGGGGAAGGACCCAGTCCTGGTGTTGGACTTTGTCAGATGAAACTGCTCCTAACGCAGAAGGGCCGGTCAGCACCTGCACTCCCTGTGGTGAGGAAGCAGAATGGCAGAGGGCAATTTCAGAGTTTATTCTTAAAGTTTCCCTCCGTTTCCCCTGGGGAGTGTTCTTGGATGTCAGAAACCTCAGAATTTCTGCTGTCCTCAGGGAGAACAGAGGGAGTCCTGAGAGGCAGGAGGATTGCCTGTGGCTTAGAGCAGAGTGAAGGGAGCTGGTCTGTCCCTCCGCCTTGTTCCCAGCTGCCCTGGGCTTGCACCTTTCAGAGATGGAGGGTGATCACACTCCCATGGTGCCCTGAAGACCACCAGACACTGCTGAGAGCAGAGGGATTCACTGCAGACCACTAAATGTCTCACTCGTTCTCAAGGTCTCAGAACCCCACTTCTAGCCAAGGACACACATGCCTCATTTCACCAACCCGACAGCATTTCCTCGGTCGTAGAGTCTCTGCGTTCTCCATGGGGCTTTCAGAGAAAAGAGAGGTGCTATGGGACAGCTTTGCATCCTTGAGGGCAGTTCAAGGCTTGGAAGAACAACTCAAATAGACAGCCAGGTGCCCTAAAGATGGCATCTCAGTAAGAGTCAGCTCATTCCCCAGCCCCACAGACTGTATGGATGAGATCTCCATAGGTGAGAGGAAAGCTGGGACACCTGTTCCCATGGACACACCTGCATGGGATGACACACAAGATCAGTGTGTGACTCTGCAGCTGAAACTCCCATCCCCAGGGAGCCTGACAGCAAGAACAAAATAAAATAAGAATAACCTAGACCAGTGGAGAAACAAGTTAAAATAAGGTGAGGGTCTGGCTGAGAGACGCCAGGTTAGAAGCACTCAGGCACTGACTCAGGACAGCGTTACCCTTACCCAGCTGTGCACACCACCTCCCGGACACCAACATTGCCGGGCAGCTGCTCTCAGCCCCTGTGCTCTGCAGAGGGAGAAGGGCCCGTGGCTGGAGAGCTGCACCACGGCTCTGCTGGAGCTCTGGCTGCAGAGGAGGTGGTTCACGCCTTGGACCCCGCGGCCCTGAGGACATGGGGTTTGCTGGGTGGGAGAGGAGGCTTGCTCATTCTCCCTCCCACAACATTTCTGGTTTTAGTTTCCTCTCATTTCCTGATCATCTGTCTGCTGCCTAGAGATTTTTTTTTTCCCTGGGAGGTGTTTCCCTGTTCCATGTCTTTTCCCTGCTAACAAACCCCATGTGAACCTCTGGGCACTCACCTTGGCCCTACAGAAACCCTTCTGTTTGCAGGGACTGGCTGGGCACATGTTCCTGTTGGGAGTGGCAAAAGTTCAGAACAACCCTGATGGGTCCAGCAGAGGTGATGCTGGTGCTGTCCATAGGCAGAAGAGCAGTCGAAGGCACTTTAGGAGGCTATTAGCAGACCTACTGGCCACTCCAAGTTGCAGCTCAGGAGTCTCAATGACTTGTTCAAACTTGACAGGTCCTTTTCTCTTTCTCTTTCCCTCCCCCACTGCCCCTCTTCTCTCCCCTGCCCTCACAGTACGAAACTGAAAACACAGACTCGGGAAATCTCCTTATCTTTATTGTAAACCCTGCCTTGAACTTTCCCTTGAAACATCCCCTTGGAAGTTTCGTAGTGGTGATCTGGAGCTGTGAGCAGCCTTGACCCACGCAGCAGCCTCTCTGCAGAAGAAGGATCCTGTCCTGCCCTGCCAGAGGTTGCCTTCCACTCACAGCTTCTCCCTGCAGCATCATGGGCAGCTCCCCGGACAGGCTGAGTGCTGACCCTGGCAGGCAGAACAGTCCCTGCCCCAGCACACAGCCCCTGGGGTGTTCAGGGACCCTGCTTGGAAGGACGGCCCTGGGCACCCCTGGCTGCACACCCAGCTTCACACCCCTGCAGTTGTCCCCAGGAGAAGGCAGCGATCGTGCCCTGTCCCTCTGACCGTGCAGCAGGGAAGCCCTGCTCTGGAGCATGTTCCTCTCCTCTCCAACAGGGATACTGTGAGAGTCATCCTGACAGATCCTGTCAACTGTGGGATGTACCAGCTTCAGGAGATTCCTGCAGCCAGAGACTTACCGTGTCAAGGGCTGTGAGGATTTCTCCCTTAGTGAGCTCTCAGCATCCTCCCACTGCTGACTGCCTTTAACACCTCTCTCTGCCTGGCTCCTCTCCCCTCGCTGCCTGCAGGCAGCTCCCATGCTAATTACTGGAGATGAAGCCCAGGAGTGAGGTGTTCAGATGCAAACACCTGGTGACATTTGAGGTGCCAGAGCTGGTCCAAGAGACATGGAGGTAACTACATGTTCTAATGTATCTGCTCTGAGAGACAGGGTGGTATCTGGGGCATCATTTCTGAGCAGGAGGATGATTTCCTTTGGACAACTGAGATGACAGCAGATGCACACGTTTAGGACAAGAGAATCTTTCTCTAGTTGTTATTTTCTGGGCAGCCTACACAGGGATTCAGCTGATCAAATGGACTCATGGACCACAGGGAGAGCTAAGTCTCTCGCTTTCTGATCTCCATCAGCTGTACTTCACAGATCTCTCCTGACTATCATGAGAGCTGTCTCGTTTCATCCCCACATGGCCTAACAGATTTCAGGACAGTTACTCAATGGAATGGCCAAAGAAAGGCCTGTAGTGTTATGTGAGGTGCCAAGGCTTTCACAGACAGCTACGTGCAGCTGGCAGGGACAGCACTGGTCCTGCACAGGAAAGCTGCCCCCCTTCAAAGCGTGTGTGTGACACACAGCCCAGACAGCACTGCCTTTGTGCAAGCCACCGATTGCCACCACTGCCCTGCAGCAAGGTCTGTCCCTGCTCTAGCCAGTAGATGCAGGACAGTGCAGGAATAGGAAGCACATCACACTGGGGTCTGCACTCGTGTGCCTACACTCTCAAGCTGCTGGTTTTTCTCTCCGCCACCCTTTACTCACCCCCTTGATGATACAGGCAAGGAACAGAGCAGCAATGTTCACAGTGTGCCTGTCAGCAGCACCTTGTTCTTGCTGGAGATCAGCTTCACCTCTGCCAAACAGCCTCAGGAACAGCGTAGACACCACTGACAGCAGTCAGTGGTCCTCAGAGAGGGTCTCCTGGTCATAGAAACTAAACCCCTGTTGCTGGTACTAGCTGTGCAACCAATTGCTGACCCACAGGATCTGTCCAGTCCCCAAGCCTCTCCCCCTCACCAGCAGGACTGAGGAGAACACTGCCTGTGCCACCATGCCCATCATCCCCAGAGCCATGCAGTCACACTCAATCCTTTGCAGGTTTGGCTGTGTCATTGGTGCCTACAGGGAAGAGCAGCACGGGGTAACAGTCCAAGGTTTGGAAAAACTTTAGCAGCCTCTCAACACTGCACCTTTTGATCAAGGACAGTGGACAGTGTTCGTTAGAAGATGCTCGAGGTTAGTAGCAGCTTGTTGGAGTCAGGGAATCCTGTAGCCGTCCTTACCTGGCAGCAAAAGGCACCCTCAGCTTCCTCAGAGGGTCTCTAGGAGTCCACCAAAGATCTTAGACATTTTCAGGACACTCTTGGACAAAAGCCCTTAGGAAGTTAATGGGAATTCATTGCTCATCCCAATGTGAGCAGGAGGTTAGTCTAAAGACCTCCCAAGGTCCCTTCCAACCTGAATGGTTCGGTGATTCTGTTGTCTCTGATGATAGCTACCGCGATTCTTGCAGTCATGAATTCCCTCTCTGCATGTGGGTTAGCACCAAGCATGGCATCCCCAGAGCCAGCCTCTCCTCGTGGTGCGATATTGCCTCTTAGGCCTGAAACATGCTAGGTTCCAAGTTCAATTGTGAATGACGTCATGTTCAGACTGGACCCTCCTCACAGCCTGCAACACCTGCGCATGACAGCATGGTAACTAGTGAGAGTGGCACATGCAGAAAGCCAAGTGGAGGGGGCTGTGAAAGCCCTTGACGTGTTTCATTAAGGAGGATGGCCAAGCCCTGACCCCAGGACCCTAGGAATGGGGATCCTTTCCTTCCTGGGTGTCTCAGGGCTCTTGCTAGGGGCAGAGAGATGTGAGGGTTTGTGATGCTGAGTGCAGGTCAGTGCTAAGACACCTCCCAGGCTCTCTCAGGGGTGAGGAGGCAACAAAGTATGGGGGCTGCAAGGAACTGGTGTCCTCACGTGGGCCTCAGCCCAAGAGCCAGCAGCCCTAGCCAAGAGAACAAGGACCTCAGTTCTGGGTCCCAGCCCTACCAAAGCCCTTGGCTTTCCCCACCACAGGCTGTCCTACACTGTCCTCTGTCTGTGCCCGTTTCTCTGCAGATTTTAACCACCACCCCTGCTTCCCCAGCTCACTCTGCCCCCATGATATCCCAAGGCTTACTGATAACTCTGTGTCCTCACTGTTCTTCAAACACAAAGGTGTGGTTTTCTGAGGATTTGCCAATGTCTCTGAGTTCCCCACAACCCATCTGGCTTCTTTCAAAGCCCTGTTCACGTTCCTCTAGCACCCAAGATGTCCTAGCCCCAGACTTGCTTGAATCCTCACATGCTCTGCTCTCTCCCTGCACTACCATGTGTCTCACAAACCCTTCCCTCTTCCCCTGCAGTGGCAGGACCTCAGCCCAGGAGGTCTGTGCATCCTCCACGCTCATCGATGTTTCCTGAGGTCCATCCAAGTGTGGGAAGTGAAGGAGGTAAAGGGAGCATGGTCAACTCACGGTGCATGACTGAGCACAGCCATCCTCAGCAGCGGGCGTTCCCCTTCTCCTAGGGGATGCACATCACATGGAAATGTCTGTCATCCCTGATTTGCAGAAGAGGGGTCTTCCCTCCTGACATCTTCCCAGGACAAACCTCCTCCTCTTCCCCATCCACACACATCAGTTGCTTTCCATTTCTGGGCTCAGATATGCTGAAGGATTTGCTAAAGCCATCAGCCACCTCCTTGTTTCCCACTGACACCCCTCGACCCTCTCTCTGAGACCTACGCACAGCCAGTCAGTGTTGCTTACAGCCACTCACTCTTCAGAAGTGGCCTTAAGCTTCCTGGATCTTCCTGGTGCTTGTTAACTATCTTCCTGGCTCCCGCCAGAGCCCATGGCAAACTTTGTTGTCTATAACAGGGCTTTTACGACCATCTGCTATGAAATCTTTGTCTTTTTAAGATCTTCTGTGCAGAAAGAGTAACCACAGAAAAGTACCAGGTACACCAACAGAGATGCCAGTAAGAACCAGGTGAGCAACACCCAAGGCTGGGACTCCCTGGCACGGAGTCTCTCCTGCTTGTCACCTTTTCTCATGAAAGAAACAGGAAAACTGTCCATGCCATGGAGCTCTGCAGCAGGAAAATGGAGCTGTACCTAGCGTCCGGTGACACAAGTGGGATCAGCAGGGAGAGAGGACTTCTGTAGGGAAGGCTTACCGAGGCAGTACCCTGGCTTCACCCAGATCAAAAATAGAGACCAGGCAGCGTGCTGACGTGATGGGGAGAAGTGTCCTGGGGTAAAAGAGTGTGGAGGAGAGAAGGCTGGAGAGACTTGGTTTGCAGAGAGTTGAGGTAGTACTTTCCAGGTCTGAGCAGCCTGAGCTTTGGAGACGAGGAAAAATAAAGAAGCTCTCAAGGATGTTTTGGAATTAGTGGTACTGTCCCTAATGGCAGTAACAGGACAGTGCGGTAAGGGAACTCCTTCGTATTCGCGATGATGAACTGAAGCTCTTCCATTTCATCTTTACTTGACAAAATAGCTACAAGTTCTCCGTGATTAGCCTCTGGCATGCAATTCTTAGAACAGTGCTTTTTCTCTCACTGCTAACTCTCTGTTATTATTTAATGCTTACAGCTCTTAGACAGAATTGCCCTTAAATCATCTCTGCTCCATCTGTTTCTCACAGTTTTCATCAGGACAGGGAGGTGGAATAGGGGAGTTGTTCTCTTTTTAGCCAAAGGCGGCCAAGGGACAGATCCCAGGTTAGTGAAAAGGCACAAAGGAAGGCAAAACCTTGATGTGGAGCACACCGCCATGACACCGTTACCTGCCTTTCCAGTCTCTGAAGTCCTAACTGTGCAGCAGGGAGCCTGGAAGCTCTGAGCTCCCTGCATCTGCCCTGCATGTCAGCACGTAAAATGAGACTAACCTAGTCATCAAGTTGGTTTTGATTGTCTTCAGAGCCTAAAGCACCGCATGGGTCAGGAGATTGGCCAGGACACATGAAGAGGAATCACGCTTCTGTGGACAAAAGCGTAGCTGTTCCCAGGAGTCTCAGGTGGCATGGCATACCGATTCCTGGGTGCAAGGAGCTGGTCAGGTGCCTTGTCTCCATGTCTGCAATGGTGGCCTCCCACCAAAGGGTGGGGTATCACCAACCCCAGGGTCAAGCTGGCTGTGGCTTTGTGGAGCTGAAACCTGAAACCCTCCAAACATGGAAATGAAAGATCCTCTCTGGATGTCCTGCTGCAGGGCAGCACCACCTGCCTTGTCAGGGTTTCCTAAGGCCCAGTGTGAAGCTCCCGGGAGGAACTTGGTGGCTGTTGCCTCTGCCATACCATCTGACACCGCAGAAGAGTTTGGCTCCACCACCTCGCCAGGTCGGTGTCACCTGCTTCTAGACTGCCCTGTGCCTCTCCTTCAGCAGACTAAAGAGGCCCAGGTGCCTCCACCTCTCCACACAGCTCATGTGCTTTAGGCCCTGAAGCCCATCATGACCGACTTCCTCTGGACCTTCTCCGGTTTCTCCATCCTCCTTTCAAAATGGGAACCCCACTGGCTCCTATGGCGTAAGTTTTATTCAGGTAGAATAATAATTTTGACAGAGTTCAATGAATTCGATGGAATTTAACAAAGTTTAAGAGTGGTTGCTCAAGGTTCAGTAAGTTAGATGATGATGTTTACTCTATTAATTACTGCATGGAAGAAACATACAAAGGAAAATTGAGTTACACTCAAGTTCACATGATTCACGGGGAGACCAGGGATACAAAAGGGTAAGGAGGACCCTCCCGTTGAGTCACAAGGTTCAGAGTAGACCTCCTTGCTTTCTAAACTCCTGATGGAGCTTAGGTGTGGCTAGGTCCAATCTTAGTCTCAGACTTGGACAACGATTTAGTCTAAGAGATTATATAGGCAAAATTTGTCAATTCAGCATGCAATCAAAGTTGCCAAGACAAAATCAAAGTTACCATGCTACAACGTTCTGCACGATATCAGTCTCCTACCAAAGATCTGTCGTTGTTAAAAGGTCTCTCTGCCTCGAGGAGCAGCCTTGAGAGGTGTCCCAGCTCAAGGGGAGATCACCGCCAGGCACCCACACTGCCTAGCAGGGAGAGCTCAAAGAAGGCTCACTGAGGCTGTCGTATTTATAGGATAAAGTGGTTGGCTTGCGGTCAAATTACATGCGATAGGAAAGGTATGCAGGAGGCTCCTTGTACCCCCGAGTTTCTTTGTTCCTTGATAATTGAGTCTTGGAATAGCCACCCACTATTCCCGTGTCAATCGCATGATTGGTGTTCCAAGCTCATAGACATCATGTACCCCTCGGCTCCTTTGTGGGTTTTCAGAGAACAGATAGAAACTAGAGGAGTTCATGGCCTGGCTACGGCTCACGCCTTTACCTCTTCTGAAGCCTGTACCAAACTACTGCTCGTTTGGTTAAGAGGTCGAGGGCATCCATCGCAACTGGCTGCACACAGGCCACATAAGGATTTTTCCTATTTGCAAGCAAAGCAAAGCAAAGCATGATCAGTTTTCACAAACAATAAAACACACTCTGTAACCACAGGCTAAGTACAAGCTGTCTCTAATGAGGTTGCCTTTCTACAAGGGATAATCTTATGAGAAATGTTTTAGATAGATAGGTACAAACAGATAGATTTGAAAACAACTCAAGTGTTGGCTAAAGAGACAATTCGACTACTGAAAGACAGGCAAGCTTTGAACTCTGTGAAGCTCAAAGCAGCAGCTGGGTAGGTGAGACTTATCGAATGAACAAAGAATAATGGGAGGAGAAAATTAGAGACTAATGGAACTGGCCTTTGCCTAGAGAGTCTGCATCTGCAAAGATGGCGTTAGAAATGGTCATTGTATGGGGACAGGTGAAACAGTTTGAGAGATTAGAGAAACTAAAGACACCATCTAACAGGCAGAGGAGTGATGAAGAAGGTACAGGTGAAGATCAATATTTCTTTTGAATATCCCTTCTGAAAGGTCATGGGATTGGTAGAGGTCTCTTGTGAGTGAGGACAAGCAAATGGTGCACCCATCTTTGAAAGAGGCCAAAAGTGCAACCCAGGGAACCCCAGGCTGACAAGCTCACTTTGGTGAGGAGTAAACCATTGAATGAGTGCTCTTGGATGACATTCCTGGGCACCCAAAAGAGAAGAGCATCGTCATGCACTTCCCAAAGGTAAATCATGCCTCACCAACCTGGTTGCCTTCATGAGGAAGTAGCTTCCTTTGTGCATGAGGGGACATCAGGTGATGTCATTTACCTCCACTTCAGCAAGCCTTTTGGCAAGGTCTCCCTCAATGTTCTTGTACCCAAGTTAGGCCATTACAGTCTGGATGGACAGACAAACAGATGGGCAAAACGCCGCTTGGATGACGAGGCTGAGAGAGCAGTGGTGAAGGGGCCAGACTCTACCTGGAGGCCAGGGGCCATACTGGGGTTTGGTGAGGTGGCACAGGGGACTCTCCTGAGCCCTGTGCAGTTTAACACCTGTATCCATGACCTGGAGGAGGCAACTCTCACCACATTTTTCAATGTTACTAGCATGGGAGGACCATTCCTGTGCCTTAGGGATGCCTTTCAGGGGAAACCTGAGAGGCGGGAGGACTGTCCTGTGGGGACCTTCATGAAATAGAAGGAGGACAAAGGCCAGATCCTGTGCCTGGGATAGACTGGTTGGGGCCTGGAGCACATTATGGACAAGGAGAGGCTGAGAGAGCTGGGTTTTAGCGAAATCCCTCAGAGTGAAACCCTGGAGCAAGGATGCAGGCCAGTTGGTGGGATGTCAATCAATGGAGATTTTCAACATTTGTTGAGACAAGGTCATGGGCACCTGATCTAGCTGGAGCTGTCTGAGAAGTGGCTTGGCTGAGGGACCAGCTATAGCAAGAGCTATGGGACTATAAGAGTCAGTAGGAAACTGGTTCCCTTTTTCTTAATACTGGTGGTGGGGTTGGGTATCACAGAGCCCCGGAGGAGGATGGGGCTGACCATGTAGCAAAGGTCCCTTGTCAGGGCTGGGGTTTACGACCAGACATGGAAATAGCCAGTGTGGGGGACGGATCTGGGACAGTTGTCCCAGGAAAGCTTCTCTGGGGTTTCCAGGGAACATGACACAGACTGGGCCTCTCTCTTCTGCACCTTTGGTGCCTTGCCTCCTTCACCATGATGCCTGACTCTGCACTGAGAGCACCCTGCTGCGTGCCCCCACCTTGCACACTCACACAGCTTAGCTCTGCACTGGGGCTTTCCTCTCCCGAGAACTTCCCAGCCCAGCCCAGCCCCTTCCCACCTTTCCACACATCCCCTGCCCCCTCCCCAGCCCAGCCCAGAAGAGCAGCCCAGCCTGGGCTGGCCCCATGGCAGTGCCCACCGCAGGGTGCTGCAGAGCTCTGGGCACTCACCCCACAGCCCCAGCCCCTCTGAAGGGCACAGCAGCTCCTGGGGGCAGAGTGGAGGGGGTTCAGGCTCCCCATGAGCCCCAGGGATGGTGCTGGCCCCAAGGGCATGAGGCGAGGCAAGGCACTCTCTGGCTCTCCTGAATTCATATTGTAGGTGATGCCTAATGCTGACTGAATTTGCCCCTCCTCCGCTCCCACCAGCCCCACTGCCCACGACAACATCACAGTCCTGGCCTCAGGCAACTCCTGCATCTCTCCAGGCTCCCCTCCCTGTTCCTGCTGGGTCCCCACTGACTCCCATGGCATGCAGAGTCCTTGTTCGTGGATACGCTGATTTACTGCTTTGCTTTTGGGGGACATCACCATTGAGGGTGTTTCACCTTCTGAGCCTCCATTCATTCCAGCCCCAGGGCATGTGGTGAGTCCCCATCCTCCCCTCTCCTCACCCCTCCAAATTCATTTCCAGAGAGTCTGGTATATGCCATCACTCCTCTCATACATGAAGAAACCTGAGGAGAGAATGGGGAGCTCATGGACCATCTCCCCTGACACTGGACACCAAGAGAGCTCTTAAATCAAGAGCATTTTGTTCAGTGGAACTGAAGAGTACCATGAGCTTAACTCCGAAAACATTGAGAACACAAGGAGAACAGACTCTTGAAAACACCAATTCCTTGGTCATTTTCTTGGCAGCAGCTTGGGAGGAAGAGCCCAGCCTTCAGGAACTGGACCTGGGAGATTCTGTTGTATTGAAGAGCTGCTATTGGGCATGCCACATCTGGCACAGTGTTGTGCAAGAGTCAGAGACAACAGGATGAAACCTCAAGAGAAGTAGTAGAAGCCCAGCAAATAATCTATGAGCAGGATTATAACAAGAGAATAAAGCAGACGCAGGGCCTAAGATGCTAAACTCTGGGAAATGTGATGAGAAGGGAAGGCAGGTTATTGTTGGTGAAAAAGTGTCCGTTGACCCACTTTCCATAGGGCATCCTTGAGCTCCTTGTTCCTCATGCTGTAGGTGACGGGGTTCAACACTGGAGGCACCACTGAGTACAGCACTGCAACAATCAGGTCCAGACATGGGGAAGAAATGGAGGGGGGCTTCAGGTAGGCAAAAAACGAGGTGCTGATAAACAGGGAGACCACAGCCAGGTGAGGGAGGCACGTGGAAAAGGCTTTGTGGCGTCCCTGCTCAGAGGGGATCCTCAGCACGGCCCTGAAGATCTGCACATAGGACACCACAAGGAAAACAAAACACCCAAAGAATAAACAGGCACTAACCACAATTAGCCCAACTTCCCTGAGGTAGGCATGTGAGCAGGAGAGCTTGAGGACCTGTGGGATTTCACAGAAGAATTGCTCCAGGACATTGCCTCGGCAGAGGGGTAGGGAAAATGTATTGGCAGTGTGCAAGAGAGAGTTGAGAAACCCAGTGCCCCAGGCAGCGGCTGCCATGTGGACACAAGCTCTGCTGCCCAGCAGGGTCCCATAGTGCAGGGGTTTGCAGATGGCCACGTAGCGGTCATAGGCCATGATGGTGAGAAGACAAAACTCTGCTGTAACACAGAAAAAGAAAAAAAAGACCTGTGCAGCACATCCCAAGTAGGAGATGGCCCTGGTGTCCCACAGGGAATTGGTCATGGACTTCGGGACAGTGGTGGAGATTAAGCCCTGGTCAAGGAGGGAGAGGTTGAGGAGGAAGAAGTACATGGGGGTGTGGAGGCGGTGGTCGCAGGCTACGGAGGTGATGATGAGGCCGTTGCCCAGGAGGGCAGCCAGGTAGATGGTCAGGAAGAGCCAGAAGTGCAAGAGCTGAAGCTCCCGCATGTCTGCAAATGCCAGGAGGAGGAACTGGGTGATGGAGCTGCTGTTGGACATCTGCTGCTTCTGGGCATGGAAACTGCCAAAGGAGAGAAAAGAGAAAAATTCAGAGAAGCTTCTCTGAGCAAAATTTCATTCATTCATTGTGCAATACCTAAGGGTCCTTTTCTTTCCTGGGGGGCTGTTACGCAGCTCGGAGGCTTCAGCTGTGGTTTGTGCTGGCTGAGTGTGCTGTGCAGAGCCGTGCCCTCTCCCCAGGGGCTCCTGAAGGGTCAGCCCTGCTTTCCAGCAATGACCCCTGGAGGCAGCAACAGCCCAGGGTGTTTGGAGGGAGGCTTCTGGGGAGGAGTTCCCTGTGCTGCACTAGAGCGGAGGGCAAAAAGCCCAGAAGGACGCTTTCTTCCCCAGAGGAAGATGGGGGACGAGGTGCAGCAAATGGGTCCCGTTACACTGTGTTTTAGTATTCAGACACCCCCATCCCACTTGGGAAATGGTCTTGGAAAGGGTCACATTCCTCCATTGCCCCATTGCCTCAGTGCAAACCTCCGTCAGTGCTCCCATGCAGGAGGGCTGCTCTGTCCATCAGCCTGGTGCCCAGCTGCTCTGGGCTTGCACCGCTCTCAGCTGCAGGAGGACTGCACCCAGAGGTTGCTCTGCAAAGGACACTGGCCTGTCCTGGGAGCAGAGGGGTGCTGTGCCAGGTGCAGAGTTCAAAACACCTCTCCTTTCCAGCACAGCTCTGCAGAGCATGAGGAAGAGGACAGGACAAGGATGCTGATTGGCATGGGCAGATTGGGTGCTCTCAGACATCTCCAAGGTCCTGCAGGAGAGCTGTGCCCTTCTGGAGGGATGCTCACAGCCCCGCAGGACTCCCTGTCCAGCAGAATCCGGTGTCTTAAGGTGCTGTCTGCTAAGGGAAGCAGTGTCTCATTGCCCAAGCACTGAGTGCAGTGTCTCGAGCCTGGCAAATGAAGAGAGGGCGTGGGCACCTTGGTCCCATGCAAACACCTCCAGGGCAGCGCCCTCCAGGTCAGGGCCAGAGCAGGCACTCCACACCCTGACCCCTTGCCCCACACCACCACCGTTCCTGCCAGGGACCCCACGAGCGGGAAGAAGAGCAGCACAAGCAGGTGGAGGACCAAAGCAGAACTCTGTGACTCTCCTCCTAAGGGAAGCAAGGAGAGGAGAGGCGGCCGGGCACTCAGGAAAGCCTTCTCCTTACCCAGCAGAGCACAGCACCTCCCAGTCAGCAAAAGCCCAGGGCAGTCGCTCGCAGCCCCTTTGCCCTGAAGAGGGAAGCGGCCACGTGTCAGGAGAGATGCCCCTCTGCTGTGCCAGAGCTCTGGCTGCAGATGAGGCAACTCCTGCCCGGGACCACACAGCCTTGAGGGCAGAGGCTGTGCTGGGTGGGAGACGAGAGCAGGGGTCTTGCGCAGAGGCAGGTGTCTGCATTGGAGGGGATGACAGGGAGCTTCCCAACTTCTCCCTCCCATGCCATTTGGGGTTGGAGGTTCCTAGAGCTCTCTGCCCATGTCTCTGCTGCCTGGAGCTATCCCTGCCGGGAACTGTTGCTCTGCCCTCCAGTTTTTCCCTGTCAGGGATCACAGACCCCATCACCCACTCCTGTCTGCTCAGCTCTGACCTGAAGAACCCTCCCAGTTCCAGGCACTCTCCAGAGGTACTCCCCGCTTGCAGGCAGGAAGGAGCAGGTCAGAGAAACCCTGCTGAGGCCAGCAAAGGAGATGCTGGTGCTCTCTGGAGGGAGAGGAGTGGATGCAAGCAGTTGCCTTGCCTCCTACCAGACCTCCTGATCTCTCAGGGTGGCAGCTCAGGTCTCTCAGGCTCCCTCTCCAAACGCAGCAGCGCCTTTTCCCTTTGTCCTGAAACAGCAGGAAACTGAAAGCACAGCCTCAGGAAAGCTCTTTAGCTGTAAGGGATCCCCTGCCTTGCTCTTCCTCTATAAAAGTCCCCTCTGAAATGCCCTGGGCAGCTCTGGCTGCACAGCCTGCCTTCACCCCTTCCCCCTGGTCTAACATGAGCCCCTGGGCTGGGAGGCCTCCTCACAGACCCTGCAGGCTGGAGCCTATGAACGCTTTCGGAGACCCTTCCCGCAACGGCAGCTGCATTGCCCTGCACCAAGAGACTTACCGTGGCAAGGGCTGCAAAGGTTTCTTCCCTTGCAGCTCTCCTCTCTCCTCCCACTCCAGCCTGCCTTTAATCGCGCTCTGCCCTACTCCTTTGCCCAGAGCCCTGCTGCGCTTGGCAGAGGAGTTGCTCCTTGGCAGAGCTGTCTCTCTGCACTGCTGCCTGCTTACCAGGAGCTCCCTCCACCCCAGGAGCCTGTCTCAGCCCCAGAGGAGGGGACCTGCCCAAGATGTCACTGTCTCTGCCCCCCACCCCACTTGGCGCTCCCTCCAGGTGTCCCTGGGGCTCTCCAGGAACCTGCTTGGGAAGAGACTGAAGGAATCACCGCTGTTGCCTGTCTCACCTCTGCAGAGATGTTTCTTTGCAGCAGTGCCCTTGCTGCTCTCTGAGACACAGTTAGGTCTGAGAATCCCCCTTCCTTGGCCCATCATGAGCCAGGACACCTGGACACTGCCAGGGAGGCATCTCCTTTAGCCATGCTGAGGGAAGGCAATCAGCTGAGTCAGTGGAGGCATCTCATGCTGGATTTGTAGTGCTGGGGCTGGAAGGGACCTCAGCTGCCTCCCATGCCTGCCACAAATGCACAGGAGTTTTCTCCTTTCTACTCACAGAATCACAGAAATGTTGAGGTTGGAAGGGACCTCTGGACTTTCCCTTCCCCTTCATGAACCCATGTTAAATACAAGTCCTGCTTAACTCATTTGATATCCTTCTGGGATAAGGTCACCATCCCAGTGGATGAAGGGAAGTTGGTGGGTGTAGTTTTCCTGCATTTTAGTAAGGCTTTTGGTACTGTCCCTCACAGCATCCTTCTGGACAAGTTATCCAACTGGGGGATGAGCGGGTTCACGGTGCGCTGGGTGAAGAACTGGCTGAAGGGCAGAGCTCAAAGGGTCATAGTGAATGGGGCTGCATCTGGCTGGCGACCGGTCCCCAGCGGTCTTCCTCAGGGCTCAATCTTAGCGCCAGTTCTGTTCAATATGCTTATCGATGATCCGCATGCAGGAGTCGAATGCACCATTAGCAAGTTTGCTGATGATACCAAACTGGGAGGTGCTGTCGACTCTCTCGAAGGACAAGAGGCCTTGCAGAGGGATCTAGAGAGATTGGAGCATTGGGCTATGATTAATGGGATGAAATTCGACAAGTCAAAATGCCAGATTCTGCACCCAGGATGGAGTAACAGCGGGCACGAGTATAAATTGGGAGAGGAGTGGCTGGAGAGCAGCCCTGCAGAAAGGGATCTGGGGGTGCTGGTGGACAGCAGGCTCAACAGCAGTCAGCAGTGTGCCCTGGCAGCCAGGAGGGCAAACCGTGTTCTGGGGTGCATCAAACACAGCAAAACCAGCCGGTCCGGAGAGGGGATTATCCCGCTGTATTCAGCGTTGGTGCGGCCTCATCTGGAATACTGTGTGCGGTGCTGGGCCCCGCCATTGGAGAAGGATGTTCAGGTCCTGGAATGCATCCAGAGGAGGGCACCAAAGCTGGTGACAGGGCGGGAAGGCATGTCCTCTGAGGAGCAGCTAAGGGCTTTGGGCTTGTCTAGTTTGGAGAGAAGGAGGCTGAGGGGCGACCTCATGGCTCTCTCCAGCTGCCTGAGGAGGGGACGTGGAGAGGGAGGTGCTGATCTCTTCTCCCTGGCATCCAGTGATAGGATGAATGGGAATGGCTTAAAGCTGCACCAGAGGAGGTGTAAACTGGATATCAGGAAACATGTCTTTACCAAGAGGGTGGTCAAACGCTGCAACAGGCTTCCTAGAGAGGTGGTCGATGCCCCAAGCCTGTCAGTGCTTAAGAGGCATTTGGACAATGCCCTTAATAACTTGCTATGACTTGGTCAGGCAGTCAGACTAGATGATCATTGTAGGTCCCCTCAAACTAAACTATTCTGCTCTGCTCTGGTTTATGCTATGCTATGCTATGCTATGCTATGGGTACATTTAATCAAAAAAGGCGACAGTTGTGTGACAACCCATGGGCCTACAGCTCTTCCTGGCAGTGCACGTGTGGGCCGCAGCACCTCAGCTGGGGCACCAGGCTGGAGGACAGCCTTCTCACGGGGAACCTGAGCAGTTCCTGCTGGGCTGGGCTGGGCTGCATGGACAGTGTGGTCTTCACGCCTGTGCTGTGCTGCACAGGTCCCTGCGCCGCAGGACAACCTCAGCAGCTCATTGCCACCGAGGAGCCTGCAGGCAGCTCCCACTCTCCACTGGCCATCAGGCCACCTGCCTGGCTTTGCCTGCCCCTAACAGCGCAGCAACAAGTTCTCATGGGAACGTTGTTTCTGTTGGACTGCACAAAGGATAAAGAACGTTGTTTCCTGGCACCTCGTGTAGCCCTGGCACCTCATGGAGCTCCGTGGGCCTGGATTTGAACATGAAAGTGAGCAGATTCCCTGAATGCTGTAAGGCAACGTGGGGCTGAACATGAGGCAACGGCCAATATCTCCACGTCAGTGGAGATCTCGTAAACACAGCAGAAGGAGAAGAGAGAGACGGAGTTCTCCCAAAGGCACATGAGTCGAATCATTCAGATGAATAACTCCATAAACAGCCCTGAACTTCATGAGCAGGGACAGTTTTAAGGTCCAAAACTGATTACAGAGCCCAAAGTCTCCTTTTCAGGGCCCAAAGCCTCCTTTTCAGGATCCAAATACTCATTTATGGTCCAAATGATCATTTTAAGGTCCAAACCCTCATCTTAGAATCCAAAGCCTCATTTCTATGGCCCAAAGCCTCACTTTTAGGGATCAAAGGCTCATTTTAGGGTCCAAAGTCTCTTTTTTAGGCTCCAAAGCTTCATTTTCATAGGTCAAAGGCTCCCTTTCAGTTTGCAAATCTCCTTTTTAGACTCCAAGGCCGAATTTTGATTTTCCAAAGCATCAATTTCAGGCTCCAAAGGCTCAGTTTTAGGATGCCACCAGCTGTTTTGAGGGCCCAAGTTGCATCTTGAGTTTCCAAACCCTCGTTTTTAGGGCCAACCCCCTGGGTTAGGGCTCAAAGCTTCAGTTTTAGAGTGCAAAGCTTTGATTCCAGGGCTGAAAGCCTCCTTTTGATGGTCCAAGCCCTCATTTTCAGGGTCCACACCCTCATTTGCAATATTTCCAAGCCTCGCTTTTAAGATTCAAGGACTCATTTCAAGGGCCCACAGTGTCATTTTCAAGTCCCCAGTTCTGATTTGGAAGGTCCAAAGCCTCATTCTTAGAGTCCAAACCCTTATTTAGAGGGTCCAAAGGCTCAGTTTTGGGCTCAAACCCTCAGTTTTAGCTTCTAAAGCCTCCTTTTCAGGGACCAAAGCCTCGCTTTCAGGAACCATAGCCTCATTTGTAGGATCCAGTCTGCAATTTGGACGGACCAAAGCCTCATTTTGACAGCCCAAATACTCATTTGGTGGGCCCAAAGCCTCATTTGAGGGTCCAAACTCCTCATTTAGGCTACAAAGCCTCCTTTGTTTCATGTCCAAAGCCTCATTTTGAGCCTCCAAAACCCCATTTTTAGGGTGCAAAGCCATAGGTTTTGGTACCAAAGCATCATTTTAGGGCACCAAACCTGATTTCAGGGTTCAAAACCTCCATTTCCTTTCCCAAGCCCCATTTTGAAGGCCCAAATCCTCCTTTGGAGGGTCCAAACTCTCATTTATAGGCTCCAAAGCCCCCTTTGACAGCTCAAAGCCTTCACTGGGGTGCCCAAAGCCCTATATTCAGGATCAAAGCTTCAGCTCTTGGGGCCAGAGAGGAACATAACGTGTTCCCCTCGTTTGCAGGGTCCCGAGTGTCATTTGTAGCATCTGGCCCATTCTTTTTACTGCCCAAAGAGTCCCTTTGAGGGCCAAAATCCTCATTTTTTTTGTTCCAAACCTGTCTTTTATTATCCATAGCCTTTTTGGGGGGCCCACAGTTTCCTCTTTACGGTTTACACCATCACTTTTAGGGCAGCAAGCCTCTTTTCAGGGTCCAAAGCTACATTTAGAGGGTCCAAGGCCTCATTTTTACTTTCTAAACTCTTAGTTTTGCTCCCAGAGCGTCATTTTTGACTTCAAAGCTTCGTGTTAGTGGTCCAAAGGCTCCATTGTAGTTTGCGTAGTCTCCTTTATAGACTTCAAAGCTTCATTTTGGATTTCGAGAGCCTCACTTTCAGGCTGCAAGGTGGCATTTGGAGGATCCAGCCAGTCGTTTTGAGGGCCCAAGCCACATGCTGAGTGTCCAAACCCTCATTTTTAGAGTCCAAAGCCCTCTTTTAGGGCTCACAGCTTCATTTTTAGGGCCCAAAGCTTCATTTTTGGAGTACAAAGCTTTGATTCTAAGATTGAAAGCCTCCTTTTTAAGGTCCAAACCCTCATTTTCAGGGTCCACACCCTCATTTGCAATATTTCCAAGCCTCACTTTCAAGGTTCAAGGACTCACTTAAAGGGCGCAGAGCATCATTTTTAAGACACCAATTCTGACCTTGAAGGTCCAAAGCCTCATTTTTAGAGTCCAAAGCCTGATTTAAAGGGTCCAAACCTGTCTTTTATTAACAACACCCTTTTTTCAGGACACACACTCTTTGGGCAGGCGGGGGTCGGATCCTTGGTGCTCCGTGGCAGGTGGGCTGGATTTCCACGCACAGGCGGTGGCTGCTGGCATCGGGTCCAGCTCTCAGGGGTTCTGGGGCATGCAGGACAGCTGTCTGGGCGCGTGGGGCGGCTGCTGGTGTCAGGCCGGGCTCACGAAGCTGCAGAGAGGCGCCTGTGAAGAGAGGAGGCTGCTGAGGCCCCGCTGCAGCTGCGGTGCCACGTGGGTGCCAGGGTGCGGGGCAGCGCTGGGCGCCCTGTGGGGTTTTGGCACCTGGCTGCACGTGGCAGCTGTGGGCACGGAGAGCTTTGTGCAGAAAACGGGGCGCCCCGCACCCCTCGGCTGGGGCTCTGCTCGCCTGCCCATGGCTCGTCTCCTCTCGGCCCTGACCATCCTGACCTGCCTGCTCTGCATGTGCCGGGAAGGAGACCTGACCCCGGCAGGCCGAGGGGACCAAAGCCAGGCACGGCACTGCAGGGCCAGCAGAGCCTCCTGGTCGCCTTTCTCAGCGTGCCTGGCAGGGACCAGCGCTCGCCTCCATGCCCATCCCTGACCAGGCAAGGGGACAGCCTCGGCTCACTGCTCGCTGAGGTGCTCTCCATCCTCTCTTCACAAGACCTATCCAAAGGGATACGTACCCTGCACAGACAAAAGCCCTGCCTGTGCTGGGAACGCGCACGCTGGCAGTGTTGGGCTGCAGGTGGGACAGACTGACTCTTTCTCCAAAGCAAGGCACAGAGCTGGGAAGGTTCGGCACCACGGTCTGCGTTGCTGGGACACCTTGGCTGCGGTGAACATCTGGGATTTATGGCATCACCAAACCGAGTGATTTCTGCTGCGGGGTTCACTGGTAGGGAGATGTCACTATTGCAGTTCTCACCTTCTATGGCAATGGCATCCCTTGTTGTTTTTACTTTCTGACCTTGCTCTGCCTACGTCTCTCGCTGGGTCTGCTCTTGTCGAGGCAGGGTCACTTGTAACCAACACTTGCCACAGTAAGAAGGGCTTTCAGAAAAGAATGCCCATGAATGGAGAGGCCACTTAAAGCATCTTACAGCAGAAGCCTCAGTCGAGTCTAGCCAATAAGTAACTCACCACTCCAGAATACTCAAAATGCTTCATGACCAACAGCAGCCATCTCATACAGAAGTTTGGCAAAAAAACCTGCCAACAACTCACTGTTTCCTCTTCCTCCACAGACAGATCACACCACACAGTGCCATCCCAAACAGCACGGAGCCCAAGACTGCCACGGCGCCTTCTATGCAGTATTTCTGGAAATCATTGGGATCCACAGCATTTGAGTTTCTCCTGCCGTCCACACCTGGAGGAACAATTCTGCATGTTAGTGTGTCCTGCGCACGACTGGCAATCTCCCAGGAGGTCTGACATTGCCAGGAAATGGTCTCTCTCACTTTGTTAGCATCTCCGAAGGAGTGACCATCCTGGGGCTGCAGCATTGCAGTAGAAACAAAGGAAACTCCCAAAGCCATTGCAAACCAATGCACTCTGGAGCCTCTCTTTCTGCATCCCTGCATCAGGGAGTGCCACCCCCAGCCCTCCCTCCCGAGCCCAGCACCCACACCCCGAGGGGACGGAGTCAGGCCCTCTCACGAGGCACCTCAACATTGCTCTCCCCCTTTGCCTTTTCTCCATCATGGGCACCACTTGCATCTACTGAACGAGGTTCAGATGGCCTCGTTCCCAAAATGGCAGAGTTCTGAAATTCCTGGGAAAGGGGGGCGGTGGGAGGCGAGCACTTCACCACATCCACAGAGGGTTACCGGTGTCTCTCTGGCACACTGCTGGCAAGAACCTCCACACCCCCGAGACGACAGCCATCCTCAGGGAGCCGCTCCTGGCTCCCTGCAGAACACTGCCTCTGTACTAATAGTTCGGCTGCTGACACCACGTGCAGTAGCCGGCACCAGGGGAAGAGCCTGCAGACACCCAGGGATTTTGAGATGTGACACTGGATGACCGAGGGACAGCAATTACCTGGCACGCCGCTTGGTTGGATTGCCCCCGTTTTTCCGTCAGAGACTGGCACTGAGGGACTGCCTCCTTCCTCAAGCGCCTCCTTCTCCACGGTCTCACCGTCCATCTCTTTAGAAAGAAAGTGGGTCAGTTGAAGTAGAAGTAACCGTTCCTCCTCAGGAACACGGTATCTTCAGGAGGCAAAATACATTAATAACACTCAGAAACAAAGCCTGGGCGTTTGGGGGTGCACCTCATCAATGGTCCAAACAATGTGTCAGTCACGGAAAAAAATTAAGCACGGGACACTTTCCAGTTTACCAGTAGACGGCAAAACCTGACCTGCTGAGAGACTGGGAGATTGCAGGTCATCTTCCTGTTCACATTGCACTCAGTTCATTTTGGGCAAACTGCAAGATGACGGTAAATTACTTCCCTCGGAGAGGACAGGAGGACGCTGCAGCCAACTCAGGTGGGGAAAGAGCCCTTTGGAGAAGCACAACCCATCATGCCAACTCCATCACACACTAAGGGTAACAGCCCCACACAGTGGAATGAACCCCAAGCTCTTGCAACCATGGTCTGGGCACTTTCACAAGCGGCAGTGAAGAGCCCACAGTCCCCCAAAACAAGAGGAAAGCCACAACCAAGGTATCTAAAACAAAACTACACACAGACAGCTAAACCACCCGAGACTGAATGCACAGCCTTTCATTTTAGCTGCCTTCAAGGTTCGGTGTCTGGCCTCAAGCTGGGTGTCCGGCTTTCACCTGTCCCTGACCCCGAGGTCTCACAGAGTCCTCAAACATCAAGGAGAACAACGGGGCTGGACCAGGCGGTGAAGTCGGGGCTGCTCCGACCCTGGCCAGGGCATGCCTGCAGCCCCGGCAAAGTCTGCCGCTCTCAGTGACCCCAAGCTGCCTGCGCATCCTCTCTGCCGCCCAAGGGCTCTCTCCCCTCCGGCCACTGGCAGCAAGGTGTGAGCACCACCAGTTCCTGCCAGCTGGATACCAGCGTCTGCCCAGAACAGCTCTGGCCAGCGATGGGATAACTGGGGCAGCAGCTGTGCCTGGGACTCAGCCGGCACCACAACTGGCAGCAGAGACTCTGGACCATCTCTGCAGCTCACCAGCACCTGCGAGGTGTGCAATCGCGTGTCAGTGCAGCGAGGCTCTCCTCGAGCCCTTTCTGCTTGGGCTGCCTATGGCTTGTCCATACAGCTGTCTAAAACCTCAGCTTCCCAAGCCTTCTGGTTGAGTGCTATCCACCCACCATGTGCTGCTTTCTCCAGTTGTCCCAGGATTTCCTTTAGGACTTCTGATGACTGCTGGGAAGATTTCCCTAGTCCGGCTTTATACGTTGCTCTTTGAGGACCTTAACAGAAAGGATCCAGTTAAATTTCTCACTACTAAAATACTGAAAAGGAGTGCTTAGCCTGTGAAGTCAGCCAAGACTGACTACTCACCCCTGGGATGCCAGCTGAGCTCCAGCGCAGGATCCAGCCGAGGAGCTGGAGCCACATCTGCAACCAAACACCCGTGACACGTTTCCATCCTACACTGTGATATACACCATCATAACTGAACAGCAGAACATACACGGGGATCACGGAATGTCACGGCACACACAGCGCAGGTCTATATTCTCACACCCGCACGCATTTGGGCTTGCAGCTGGCAGCTCTCAAAGGCAGTAAAAAGCCATGACGTACCCATGCGATCTCCCTGCGCGTCAGCCCTGGGAGCCAGCCGGGAAGCTGGATATCTATCGCCTCCCGCCACGCCTGGAAACAAACAGAAGAGAGCAGCTTCCGTGAAATAGTTCCGTATACTTCCTCAGAGCTGAACGGCAGGGAATGCCGTTCAAACGCGGGATTGCTCCATGGCACTCCGCTCTCCCTTCCACTCCAGAGCATCGTGCAGACAGTTCCTGGGTGCCTGGAGCATGCTGATCTAAAACAACCCGTGCACGGAGCTGTCGGGAGAAAGGACTCCCTGGAGCTCCCACCAGCTCTAAACTCAACCCCAACAAGCCCGCTGGCTTTGCAGCAGGCACTGGAAGCAGCGCAGGCTGGCAGAGGCTGGCAAAGACAGCTTCCCAAGGCAGAGTGCCCCAGGGGACATCACTCAGCCCGACCCATTCCCTCTCTTCTCTTCTGCATGTCTGAGCATCAGCCAAGAAATTATTAAGTAACATTTCATAGGAACAGACTATGAAACCCTAAATGCTCATGCATTCAAGTGCCATACCTGTGGGATCACCCTGAGGCTCCCGGACAAGATCAGGCTGAGACGTCTGGTGGCCGTCGCCTACAGGCACAGCTGTAATCAAGCACGTTTCCATTAGATGTTGTGAGCTACTTCTTTCCCAGTGACCTGCAGGGACTGGAGGGGAGTCAGGGAATGACGTGGCACCCAGACGTGGGTGGGGGGAGATTTCCAAAGCTGCAGAGGGGCCCGGGTGACCTGTTGGCTGGCACCTGGCAGCTCTCAAAATACCGTTTCCAGGCCGTGTGCAACTCCCCTCAAGGACCGGGTGGACAAACATACGGCCCCTTGGGGATTTCTTACTGGGAGATCTCTGCTGTGCACAAAAGAAGCCCACATGAAAGCACGGGAGGAATAAAATGATCATTCGCACATCTCATGGAGAAGAGCCCACTGGGCAGTGAGAGGCTGCACAAGTGCTGCCCTGTCTATTCCCCTGGGCTGTGGGCTGGGGCTGTGTGTCGGGGACCTGTGTTTGCCCAAGGAGAGCACTGCAGGGCTAGAGCAGGAATGCTGCCGTCTTCCTGAGCGCACACCTCCTGAGGACAGACGTCCCCGAGGCTGAAAGCTGGGACCCAGCTGGGGAGCGGCAGAGCCACGGCCCCAGGCACAGCTGTGAGCAGCCTGGGAGAGAAGTGCTCCTGTGGTCTGTTGCCCCTGGCACCATCACGAGAGCTGGCCCTGCGACGCCCTGCTCGGGCAGCCTTCCCCCAGCCTGCACGGCAGGGCCAGAGCCGTACGGCAGGGCCAGGCACCACTCCTGGCACCACCGTTCACCTGCAAAAGCCCCCTGCAGCGGCCGCGGCCCCTGTGCCTCCCTGCAGGGCGTCTGCCTCCCGCTGGCCACAGCTCACCCATCTCAGCCCAGCCCCGCTGCTCTCCCGGCCCTGCCCCACTACAGCCCTGGCCCTGCTGTCACCCCGAGGTGCGGTGGGCTCCGCTCCACGCTGCCCAGGGCTGGGTGCCGTCCCTTGCCCGCCTGCCTACCTAATCCCCACGCTCGCCATGGAGCAGCCCGTGCATCCTGGCCTCGCAGGGCCACCAGGAGGAGGAGAAGAAGGAGGCGGGTGGGGGCCACAGCCCCCCATGCCTGCACCATGCTGCTGCTGCCGCTGCTGCTGCTGCTGCTGCTGCTGCCGCTGCTGCTGGCGCTGCCAGAGCGGTGCCCGCGGCACAGCAGAGCACATCAAGGTGACGCACAACGGGGGTCTGTGACCTCACAGCCCGGCCTCCCCACCGCAGCCACGCCCCCGCGGTTTCGCCCCTCCCCCTGGAACGCCCCGCCCCCACATCTCACCTCGGGAGGGCGGGGCTCCCGCAGGGGAGGGAGAAGGAGACTGCCCAGCTGGAACTGAATCTGGCTGCTGCCCTCAAAGACAATAAAAACTCTTTCTGGAAATGCATTAGCAACAGAAGGAGGGCTAGGGAGAATCTCCATCCTTTATTGGAGGCGGGGGGAAACAGGGACAAGGGACGAGGAAAAGGCTGAGGTACTTAATGCCGCCTTTGCCTCAGCCCGAGGCTCCTCAGTCCGAGGAGCTGATTGTTTTGTACTGCACTGACACGGGGCAAAAAAGAAAGGCTGTTTGTCTTGTCTGCACGAACGGCTGGAGAACTGTTACTCACTTGGGCCAGCTGTGAGCTTGGTGTTTGCCCTGGCACATCCAGAGATGGGATACACTGCCGGCACCTACTGCCCATTCCTGGTCACGGAGGGCTCCAGGCAGCAATGAGGACTGGAGAGCAGCTGTCTCCCACGGCGGGTTTTGCCCCTTTCCATGTGTAAGCCGGGGCTTTGGTTTTGGTGGGAATGCAATGAATGAACCTAGGAAGAAAGGCATATGAAAGGTCACCGGCAGGCAGCTGCCCATTTAAAGCTCCTGTGTGCCTGGAGCAGTTTGAATTGCCAGTCTCATGAAATTGCCTTTAAATTATTCCCTGTAAATGACCTTAACAGGAACCGGGACCTTCTGCCAGCACGGTTCCAGTGAATATTGGCCGGGGCAGGGAGGGGGAAGTGTGGTGGTGCATTCTCCCCCCCTCCTTTTCTTCTGGTGCGCCTGGCAGAGCATGGGAAGCAAAGCTGCTTTACAGTCTCAGTAATTCCCATCAAAACTTGGCCTTTGTGTAACGAGTTTCACGGTTAAGAGTCCCTTGACTGTATCAAAGCTCTTACATGGCTGAGGTGGGAGCAGCACTGTCTGTACCAGGGAGGCAGCCCTGACAACCTTGGAACTATATTTTTCACCTGTACGAGTCACCTCCTGACAGCCTTGGGGCCTATCTTAGCTAGGCTGTAACTCAGGAGGATCTTGTACCATCATCACTGGAATTTTTGAGAACTTTAGTAATCTTCAGCACGGGCTGTGAAAGTAGAAGGGAAATTTACTGGTGCCTAAAGTCAATCATCTCATGACCCTAGAAAGAGTGTTGCCAAGTTGAGACCCTTTGAGCTCTCCTGGATCGCAGCGGGCTGCACTAGAATCTCCCTCTGAGTGGGACGCCTCTCAGAGTTGCAAACGCAAGCTGATCTCTGGTGCTCCTTGCTCGAGATTTGACCCTCGCCTGATCTTTGTCGATCCTTGCTCTTCGAGGTTCGATCCTCGCCCGTTGAGACAGTCATTTAAAGTGAGTATTTTGCTAAACCCAGGCAAATTTTTATTGGTACCTTTAACTGCACACATAATAAGTGCTTAGGCCTATTGTGTGTTTGTGTGTGATATAAATATTGTAGTAAACCTCATTTAATCACTTTGTAGATGCTAGATTAATTAATGATCAGTTATTACTAGATTTTTGTGATTCTCTCCTTGCTGCAAACAAATAAACTTAAACTGCTGCTAAACGTATAAGCCTTAGACATAAACCATTGACCAAGTCTGAGACTAGGATTGGATCCAGCCGCAGCTAGGCTCCTCTCTGAGGAGGAGTTTAGAAAGCAAGGGGGTCCATTCCGAACCTCGTGACTCAACGGGAGGGCTCCCCTTTTCCTCCGTGTATTTTCTTTGGGCTCGATTTCCTCTTTCTTTCTCTTTATATATATATATACACATTCCATTCATTTAGGAATAGAGTGAACCTTGCCATGGAACCCTCTTAAATCACACCTTTATAGATTTCTATTAAAATCACTATTTGCAAATATCTTTGATGGTGATTTTTTTGAAGTGGCTTAACCACTCTCCCGTGACACTGGTATAGTGCTGTGGTTTGGATTTAGGATGAGAGTAATGGGATAACACCCTGATGGTTTAGGTGTCGCTCAGTAGTGCTTACACTGGTCAAGGAGTTTTCAGCTTCCCATGCCCTGCCAGGTGCACAAGAAGCTGGGAGGGGGCACAGCCAGGACAGCTGACCCAGGCTGGCCAAGGGGCTATTCCATACCGTATGACATCACGCCCAGTATATAAACTGGGGGGAGTTGGCTGGGGGGCTGCAATTGCTGCTCAGGGATGGGCTGGGCATCGGTCAGGCGGTGCTGAGCAATTGCATTGTGCATCACTGTTTGTATGTTCTTTTATCATTATTATTGTTATTGTTATTACTACTACTACTACTACTACTATTACCACTGCTCTATTTTATTTTACTTCAATTATTAAACTGTTCTTATCTCAACCCACGAGTTTTCTCACTTTTACCCTTCCAATTCTCTCCCCCATCCCACCCGGGGTCGGCGGGGGAGGGAGCGAGCGGCTGTGCGGTGCTTAGTGGCTGGCTGGGGTTAAACCACGGCACTGTTAAAGACTACACTGAGAGCAATGGGTGGTGGGACGTTCGAACGTTGGGATACACATTTAGCAAAGGCCGCCTGGTTCGTCAACACTAGGGGATCTGCCAATCGAGCTGGCCCTGCCCAATCAAAACTTTTACGTACTGTAGAAGGGGATAAAGTCCCTGTAGTGCACATAATAAATATGCTGGGGGAGACAGTCTGGGTTATTCCTGTCTCAGGCAAAGGCAAACCCATTGGTGGGATTGCTTTTGCTCAAGGACGTGGGTGCACTTGGTGGGTGATGCGAAAGGATGGGGATGCACGATGTGTGCCTCAAAGGGATTTGATTTTGTGTGAAAACAGCCAATGAACTGAATCGTATGATGTTAATTGCTAAATGATAGTGTATGATGTCATCACTCCTATGGTGGCTATATGCCATATCAATGGTATTACAGTACGAACCACCCAGATTAACGAAGAACTTGGATGAAACAGAGAAAAGTGCAGCAGTGATGGAACCAGAACTGACTTCAGCATGCAACAGTCCAGCACCACACACCATCTCTCCTGCCCTGAAAGGCTGTTATGACAGATGGAGCCCAAAGTCATGGACTAAACAAACTCAACGCACATTTTAGAGGGACGGCCCATGGACTAAGAGAATGACATCTGTGTGTATATATCAAAAGACCGGAAAAGTGGTTGTGATTCATTGGAATGTATTGGAAAGGGTAGGACCTGGACATGGCATAGATTGTATGGAATCTATGTATGGGTGGATACTGTCCTGGTTTTGGCTGGGATAGAGTTAACTTTCTTCCTAGTAGCTGGCATAGTGCTGTGTTCTGGATTTAGGATGAGAATAATGTTGATAACACCCTGATGGTTTAGGTGTTGCTCAGTAGTGCTTACACTGGTCAAGGACTTTTCAGCTTCCCATGCTCTGCCCGGTGCACAAGAAGCTGGGAGGGGGCACAGCCAGGACAGCTGACCCAACCTGGCCAAAGGGCTATTCCATACCGTATGACATCACGCCCAGTATATAAACTGGGGGGAGTTGGCTGGGGGGTAGCGATCACTGCTCGGGGATGGGCTGGGCATCGGTCAGGGGGTGCTGAGCAATTGCATTGTGCAACATTTGTTTTGTATGTTCTTTTATCATCATTATTATTATTGTTTTCTTCCTCTGATGTCCTATTAAACTGTCTTTATCTCAACCCACTTCTTTTTGTTTTTCCCCATTTCTCTCCCCATCCCACTGCGAGGGGGACAGTGAGCAAGCGGCTGTGTGGTGCTTAGTTGCCAACTGGGGTTAAACCACAATGCCCTCCCAACAGAGACTGAGAGACATCTCAGTACAAGCTGAATCGCTTTAACCCCGCCCAGTACAAAATGGACCCTGTCCGAGTCCAATCTGGCTGCATTTATACTCTCCCAGAACAGACTGGCACCCGTCCCAGTATAAACTCTATCCCGTGATCCCATCCCAGTACAGACTGGGCCCCATCCCGTTACAAACTGGATGCCTTTAACCCCTCCCAGTACAGAGTGGGCCCCATCTCACACCAAAGTGGATCCCCTGCTTCCTTCCCAGTACAGGCTGAGCCCCGTCCCAGTACCAACAGGATCCCTTTAACCTCTCTCAGTACAGATGAGGCACCATCCAAGTCCAAACTGGATCCCCTTATCCCCTCCCAGTACAGACTGGGCCGCCTAAATTACAAACTGGATCTCTCTCACCCCTCAGTACAGACTGGGCCCTGTCCCAGTACAAACTGGATCCCCTAAACCTCTCCCAGTACAGACTGGGCTTCATCTCAGTACAAACTGGATGCCTCTCAACCCTCAGTACAGACTGGGCCCTGTCCCAGTACAAACTGGATCCCCTAATCCCCTCCCAGTACAGACTGGGCTTCATCTCAGTACAAACTGGATCCCCTGACCCCTTCTTAGTAGAGACTGGGCCTTGTCTGTGTATAAACTGTATCCCTTTAACCTCTCCCAGTACAGACTTGGCCCCCTCCCAGTTTAAACTTGACCCCTTTAACCCCTCCCGTTACAGACTGGGTCCCATCCCACGCCCAACAGGATTCATAATCCCCTCCCAGTACAGACTGAACCCCCTCCCAGTACTAACTGGATGCCATTAAAATCTCCCAGTATAGAGTGGGCCCCATCCCACTCCAAAGTAGATCCCCTGCTTCCCTCCCAGTACAGACTGGGCCCCCTACCAGTACGAACTGGATCCATTTAACCTCTCCTGGGAGGGGGGTACTGCTGCTCAGAGACTGGCTGAGCATCCATCAGCAGGTGGTGAGCAACTGCATCGTGCATCACTTGCTTTGTATATTATTATCATCATCATCATCATCACTACTACTACTACTACTACTACTGCTATTTTACTTCATTTTATTTCAATTACTAAACTGTTCTTATCTCAACCCATGAGTTTTCTCCCTCTTACCCTTCCGATTCTCTCCCCCATCCCACTGCGGGGAGGGGAGCGAGCGAGCGGCCGTGTGGTGCTCAGTTGCTGACTGGGGTTAAACCACGACAATCCCAGAAGAACAAAAGTCCTTTTGAGGGAGCAGCTCCTTGGGTGCATTCCTGGAACAAGCCTTCGAAGAGGCATCCAGCCTTCTGACCCTGCCCTGAGGAGACCATTGGCTTACATTGGTGCTAGCAGGGAGGCCAGCTCTGACACAGAGGTTCACATGGCCTGCTCCTGCCCACAGCCACAGGGATGCCAGTGCAGAGACAACAGGACTGCCTCATCTTACAGGAGGCCTTCGGGTTTGTACAAACCACAGGACACGGCAGGACAGTGTGGAAGTGAGGAGACACCAGCACTGAAAAGACCCCATCCATGGCTGTCCATGACCATGGCTCTGGGGAAGCAGTAGCCCTGACTTGCAGGCAGCAGAGAGGGAGTGCCCACCAAGGCAGCCCCCAGGGCAACTGGGGCTTCTCCTCCATGGGGCAGCTGGGCATTTGCTGCTGAAGCCCTCCTGCATGCTGGGCCTGCTCTCCCAGACCCAGAGAAGGTGTGAAGAGATGGGAGTTGAGACAAATCATTTTCTAATGGTTTCTTTATTGAGTTTCTCTGCACAGGGAGCCTGGATCCATGTGTCCATGAGGTCTTTGGGTCAAGAAAAAACAGGTAGGAGGCCACTAATAATAATATAACAGGTATAAAACAAAATGCAAAAAAAACCAAAAACCAGCAACCAAACAAACATAAAGGAAAAATAAAGACAAATACGAAGAAAAGTTAGTCCTGGCTTTTCCTGGGATACGGTGGGAGCCCTAGTGGGATAATGGGCACCTTATTAATCTGAAGTAGATCATATTCAAACAGCTTCCACAGGGAATCCTTGAGCTCCTGGTTCCTCATGCTGTAGATGAGGGGGTTCACTGCTGGAGGCACCACTGAGTACAGCACTGCCATCACCAGATCCAGGGCTGGGGAGGAGATGGAGGGGGGCTTCAGGTAGGCAAACATGCCAGTGCTGACAAACAGGGAGACCACGGCCAGGTGAGGGAGGCACGTGGAAAAGGCTTTGTGGCGTCCCTGCTCAGAGGGGATCCTCAGCACGGCCCTGAAGATCTGCACATAGGACACCACGATGAAAACAAAACACACACAGAATAAACAGATGCTAACCACAAGAAGCCCCACTTCCCTGAGGTAGGCATCTGAGCAGGAGAGCTTGAGGATCTGGGGCACTTCACAGAAGAACTGGTCCACAGCATTGCGTTGACAGAGGGGTAGGGAAAATGTATTGGCAGTGTGCAGCACAGCATTGAGAAACCCAGTGCCCCAGGCAGCTGCTGCCATGTGGACACAACCTCTGCTGCCCAGGAGGGTCCCGTAGTGCAGGGGTTTGCAGATGGCCACATAGCGGTCATAGGCCATGACAGTGAGAAGAGAAAACTCTGCTGTAACACAGAAAAAGAAAAAAAATACTTCGGCAACACACCCTGGGTAGGAAATGGCCCTGGTGTCCCACAGGGAATTGGCCATGGCTTTGGGGACAGTTGTGGAGATGGAACCAAGGTCTGTGAGGGAGAGGTTGAGGAGGAAGAAGTACATGGGGGTGTGGAGGTGGTGGTCACAGGCGATGGCGGTGATGATGAGTCCGTTGCCCAGGAGGGCAGCCAGGTAGATGGCCAGGAAGAGGCAGAAGTGCAAGAGCTGCAGCTCCCGCGTGTCTGCAAATGCCAGGAGGAGGAACTGGGTGATGGAGCTGCTGTTGGACAT
Source organism: Platalea leucorodia (assembly GCF_965183815.1). Taxonomy (NCBI): domain Eukaryota; kingdom Metazoa; phylum Chordata; class Aves; order Pelecaniformes; family Threskiornithidae; genus Platalea; species Platalea leucorodia. The sequence goes on from NW_028121453.1 coordinate 169,124, forward strand.
TTGGTCTCTCTGGGCATGGAGGACTGTTGAAAGAGGAGAAGACATTGACAAGTTAGGGCAGACTTCTTTGAGACAATCCTGTGCTTTTTCCCACAAATTCCCCGCCAGATTATTCTCTTTCTTTGGGAGAACTTTGTTCAGCTCCTTTTTGTGAGCTCAGGTTTGTGCTGCTGAGTGAGGGCACTTACTTGGAAGGGCCAGAAATCCTCATCTTTCACATTGCTCTCAGCCTGAACAGTGGTGAGCCCCGAGGGACAAAAGGGCTCCTTGTGCCCTAGTGAAGAATTGGGAGAGCTGGTCTGCCCACGAGTGACCTGCCGGTCACCACGCACGTGCCCTGTGCTTACACCTCTTTCCATTGGAGAATGATTTCACTAAGAACATACTTGACGAAGAAAATGAACATTTGGGAGCATGGAAGCGTCCAGTTTCAAAATCCATTTCTCCAAACTCTTCCCTCTTTGCCCATGCCGATGAGGAGAGAGTGATGCAGAGGGGTGGCCTGGCTCTCTGCTGCCTGGAGCTCTCCCTGCTGGGAGCTGTTTCTCTGTCCCCCTGTCTCCTCCCTTTCAGTGCTCACAGACCCCATCCCGACCGCTCTGTGCTCAGCTCTGCCCTGAAGACACCTCCTGGCAGCAGAGCACTGCCCAGAGGCATCTCCCTGTTTGCAGGTCCTGAGGATAAGACAAACCCTGATGGTGCAAGCAAAGGTGATGCTGGTGCTGCCTATAGGTAGAAGAGTGGGTGAAGGCACTTTATGAGGTTTCTGGCAGATTTGCTGATCCCTCAGTGTAACGGTTCAGGAGTCTCAGTGACTTATCCAAACTTGACATCGCCTTTTCCCCTTCAGTTAGAAAAAAAGCTGAGATCACAGACCATGGAAAGGTCTTCATCTTTAAGGTAGCCCCTGCCTTGTCATTCCTCTTGAAATGCTGCCTCTGCCAATGTCCTGGGTGGGATCTGCAGCTGTGAGCAGCCTTAACCATGCAGCACCCCCTTGACAGCAAAAGGACCCTGCCCTGCCGGGGGTCACTCCTTCCACCCGCAGCTTCTCCCTGCAGCGCCGTTGGGAGCTCCCCGGGCAGGCTGAGTGCTGATCCTGGCAGAGTCCCTGCCCAGACCCTGGGGTGCAGGGACCCTGCTCTGAAGGACGGCCCTGGGCACACATTGCTGCACACCCACCTTCACACCCCTGCAGCCATCCCCGGGAAAAGGCAGCCATCATGCCCTGTCCCTCTGATGGTGCAGTAGGGAATTCCTGCTCCGCAGCACATCCTCCTCCTCTGTACTGGAGAGAGATCCCATAGGCTGTGAGCTATGCCAGCTTTACAAGATACCTCCAGGAAGCTCATCTGCATTGCCCTGCAGCCAGAGACTTACCCTGTTGTCAGCTGAGAAGATTTCTCCTCCTCCTTTCATCTCTCAGCATCCTCCCACTCTTGGTTGCCTCTAACCTCTCTCTGCCTCGCTTGTCTCCCCTCGGTGCCTGCAGGCAGTGCCCTCAGCCCTGCTGCGCTTTGCAGAGGAGCTGCTTCTGGGCAGAGCTGTCTCTCTGCAGGGCTGCCCGCTTGCCAGGAGCTCCCTCCATCCCAGGAGCCCAGCCCAGCTCAGCAGCAGAGGCCCAGCCCAAGGCATTTTAATGACTCCTCTGGTGGCTTTGGTGCTGAGTCCACGAACCTCAGACAGTAATAAAAAGGTGAATAAATCTCTCAAGAATTGCAAGGCACATGCAAACTCCAAAGTTTCCTGGAGCTTTAATGGGTCCCACTGAAGGACATTACTGACAAGGCCTCCCTGGGGACTGGTTAGAGCAGAAAACTGGAGGCAGCGATGACAGGTAGGCAAAGGCAATGGGAAGTTGGCTGGATGTGTTTCATTAAGCCAAGAGGCCAAGCCCTGACCTCATTAACAAAAGGGCCATTTCCTGACCCCCAGCCCCTGCGAAGGCAGATCTTGTCCCTCGCACGTTTGCTCCTGGGGCACTGTGATGTGGGATGTTCAATTCCAAGGGCAGGACTGCGGTACGACACCTCCTAGGTTCCTGGGTGGGGACAGGGAGGCAAGGAGGCCCCTGTGCTGTAAGGATAAGGTGCCTCCTCACAGGCATCAGTGGCAGAGACAACAGCCATAGCCAAGGGGAGGGAGAGCTCATCTCTGTTGGGGGCTTTCCGCCTTTCTACATCCCTTTATCATCTCCACCATAACCTGTCCTGTGGTGTCCCATCACCTGCACCTCTTTCCCTGCAGGCTGTAGAGAGCCATCCTGCTACTATGCCTTGCTCTCAGCTGAGCATCTTCCTTTCTTTACTGGTATCTTTCTCTCTGCTCCCTGGCTGTTCCTTGAAACACAAAGCCCTGGGCTGATCCAGTCTTCCTCTGGGTGACTTGTTCCACCACAGCACTGCCCTTCCAATGACATTTCTTTCTCCTTATGTCCAGTCTGGACCTCCCCAGCTGCACTTGGTGGCATTATTTCTTTCTCATGTTGTTTCCCTCTATGAAGAAAAGCTCCACCATCTCTGAAACCACCCTTCAAGCACTCTCAGGCTACTCCTGTACTGCCTGCAGCCTCCACAATGCTGCTGAGACAAAGCAGCCCAGGTCCCTCAGCCACCCCACAGAGGTCACGTGCACTAGGTCCCAAACCCTACCTTGGCAGACCTGCTCTGGACACTCTCCAGTTCCTCCCTACTTCTCCAATTTGGGAAGCTGCACGCTGGGGCACACCCATGTGTGTGGGGTGACACCAGTGCTGAGTTGAGGGGGATGATAACTCAAGCTGTCTGCGTGGCCCACACTCCTCCTAATGCAGCCCCGTATGCAGCTGGCCTTGTTCATGGCGAGCATGCACCACTGGCTCATACGCCATCCCTTGCAATGCCCAGGCCCTTCTCCTCAGCACATCAGGTCCTAGCCTGTCCTGATGTATGGGGTGATTATCCCACTCCGATACAGAAATGGCCACTTCTCTTTGCAAAACATAAGAGCTATCTGATGGCTGAATCCCAGAGTTTCTCAAGGTCTGGATTCTGCCTGGACTGAAGCTCCATTTGGTCGGCTGTTAATGTTTGCGAGCAGATGGCTCATCCTGATAAGGGTGTGTCTCACAAGATAACAGCATGAGGAGTTGTAGGGCACTACAAAGGCCCTCTCCTGGAGAAACTGTGGGGTCTTGGGGGTCTGGTACTCATAAGGCCATAGATCTGGACCCGGAGGGGAAGTTGGCCTTTATGGGAGAGAGCTGCAGGAATGCGTGGAGCTCCACCTGGGGACAGACGATGAGTCAGCTGAGAGCTGATGGGTCAGCATGAGGGGGCAGAACAGCATGGGCAATGTTGTTACAGACCCCTTGATCAGGGAGAGGAAGTAGATGAGGCCCTCTTCAGACACCTGGAAAAAGCCTTGCGTTTGCAGGCTCTGGTCCTCATGGCAGACCTAAACTACCCCGACATTTGCTGAAGGAGCAACATAGCAAGGTGCAAGCCGTCCAGGAGGTTTTTGGACCTCATTGACAACCTCTTCCTGATAAGGGTGACTGAGAGGTGCCCTGTGGGACTTGAGGAGAGCAGGCTTTGGTCTGCTGAGGGACCTGCTTGGAAGAATCCTGTGGGATATGGTCCTGCAGAGAAGAGGGGTGCAAAGAGCTGTTTGATGTTCAAAGATCTCCTCGTCAGGCTCTAGAATGGTCCACTCCAACATGCAGGAAGTCAAGTAAAGGTGGCAGGAGGATGGCACAGGTGAGAAAGGAGCTCCTGACTAAAATCAGGCATGAAGAAGAAGCACAGAGAATGTGGAAGCTGCCTGCCTTCCAGCCTCAGTGGTCCTGAGATTCTCTGCTGGAGAGAGCCATTTGTGTGTCTGTGTGCTTGTCTGTGTGGAGGGGAACTGCAGGGGATGAGGGGATCCTGGGACCAGCTCCGGGATAGACGGAAGGTCTAAGACCAACTCCTGGAGGGGACCATACTGTGCATGTGTCTAGAGAGTGTTATGAAAATTTCCCTTCCTATTCTGCCAATCAGTCTTTACAGTATGAAAGTGTATTCACTTTCTTAAGAGAGAGATATACATACACAGTTCAGCTTGTACGCTGATTAGTCATGCTTGAGCAAGCAAACTAAGGGACACCAGCACATCACAAAGACCAGAAGGACAATCCAGACACGGAAATAAAGACTTTACCTCTCAGAGTCTTAAGAGCTGTCCATGAAGGATAAAATATTACCCCGGACAACAGTGCAACACTGGAAATCTATTGATGGGATGGCTGGGTTGCCAAATCCTGAGCCCTGTGTCAGGAAATTCAGCCAGGAGTGACTGCCTACGGTGACACGTGCCAAACATGGCCACGGTCTGGGTCTTTTTATGATATTGAGCTGAGCTACTTACACCAGCAACTGGAGAATCAGTTCCCATCACAAAAAGGGAATACTGGTATGTCTGGGATAATTACTGGACTATTGGTATATCTGGGAGAATTACAGGTATCAAAGAAACTTTTGCCCTCCAGAGCAGGGAATAAGTAAAGATCTGTGAACAAACAGGAAAAATAAGAGCTCTTTACATTCCAGAATTATTAAATATCAGAGAGATGTTTCCCCTTCAGGCCAGAAATAGCGTAAAAACCTCCAGCTGAACAGGAAAATCAAGGACATTCCACATTCAGCTCCATCGGCCCATCCTACTGCTCTTTTTTCTGCCTTTGCTCTGGTTTCTGTTCCAGCTATTGCTACTGGTTTGCAAGCTCCTCTCTGACAAGAAATTGTAGGGCTGGGACTGGAACATGGCCAGCTTTCTGTGGGAACAGTCCATGTGCCGTTTGTACCTGCTGATTTGGTTTTGGGGCAACAACAAATGCCCAGAGTGTGGGATGATCCAGAGAAGGTGATACAAACTACATGCAGCATCTTGTGCGTTTATGACCCTATGTGGGCCAACGTGCAGCAACTATTTGAGGCAGTCTTTACTCCGGATGAAAAAATTGAAATCTGGGAAATAAATCGCAGTTGGGCCAAGGAAGCACTGGGCAGAACCCAGGACGGGACCCCAAATTATCAGCCAATAGAGAGACGCTGCAGAGAGTGAGAGGGGGATTGTCAGAGTCATTAGAAAGACTGTAAATTGGGCTAGGGTGCCAGAATGTCAGCAAGGAAATATCAAACACTCCCCTGAATATTACACCCGATTGATTAAACAAATAAGAATGCCTGGGGGCGTTGACCCCTTAGAAAGAGAAAAATCGATCTAAACACGTGCCAGGATGGCACGGCAGAGGTTTGGATGAAATAGTCAGCATTGCTATGTTCGTGTTTGATGGAAAAGATGAAAGATAGCTCAAGCAAAAAAAAGGAAAAGAACGGGAACAGAAAGCTAGTCTATTAGCAAGGATGTTGAATGATAAACCTAGATTAAGGGGACCAGGACGTGGAGGTTTCCAAGGTAAGGGCAGAGGAGAATGCTTTAGAAGCAATGGATCTCAAGGAACAGGAGACGGTTGCAAACTGTTGTAATTATCCTGGACAACAAGGCCATTGGAAACGGGAGTGCCTTGTATGACAAAACAAAACAACAACAACAACAAAAGCCTCCCCAAAGGACCTCCTCGATCCTGTGGTGCTGTCTTTCCCTGCTCTGTCCAACAAGGGCAGCTCGATTTCACCCAGCATTGGCAGTTAGCAGGGACCTATGGTGCAGTCACTACAGGAGCCTCTGAATATGAAATATTTTACCCTTCTTCTTATGAGGGTCAGGTCTCAAACCTTTCAACTGATGAACATAATTACCCCGTCTAATAGATACAGGGGCAACTTTTTCTACCTTAACTCAGTATACCTATTCATGTGGACTCTACATGTACTTGGGGAAAGATACAGCTCACATGGACAAGGCTCCCTCAGGGCTTTGCTGGGTCCTCCACTGTTTTTCTAAATCTTACTAGAAGATTTGCAGGATGCTGTGTTTAAAAAAATGGATCCATTTTTGATACAACCTGTTGATGATTTATTGGTAGCCAAGGAATCTTATATAGCTAACACCTGCACTTCAGTGTTTGCCTTTGCTGAGAAGGGCCATCGGGCTTCTCCACCTAAGATGTAATTTTTCTAAGAGGAGGGTAAAATATCTGGGTTACATTCTCCAACAAAGGGAGTGTCGTTTATCTGAGCACCATATTAAAGCCATTCAAAATGTTCCCTGACCAATTACTAAAAACAAATCATAGAATCATAGAATTGTTTAAGTTGGAAAAGACCTTTAAGATCATCGAGTCCAACCATTAACCTAGCACTGCCAAGTCCACCGCTAAACCATGTCCCTGAGCGGCACATCCACATGTCTTTTAAATATCTCCAGGGATGGAGACTCAACCACTTCCCTGGGCAGCCTCTTCCAATGCGTGATAACCCTTTCAGTGACAAAATTTTTCCTAATATCCAATCTAAACCTCCCCTGGTGCAACTTGAGGCCATTTCCTCTTGTCCTGTCACTTTTTACCTGGGAAAAGAGATTGACCTCCACCTTGCTACAACCTCCTTTCAGGTAGTTGTAGAGAGCAATAAGGTCTCCCCTCAGCCTTCTCTTCTCCAAACTAAACAGCCCCAGTTCCCTCAGACACTCCTTGTAAGACTTGCTCTCTAGGCCCTTCACCAGCCTCGTTGCCCTTCTCTGGCCACGCTCCAGCACCTCGATGTCCTTCTTGTAGTGAAGGGCCCAAAACTGAACACAGTACTCGAGGTGCAGCCTCACCTGTGCCCAGTACAGGGGCACTATCACCTCCCTGGTCCTACTGGCCACACTATTCCTGATACAAGCCAGGAGGCTATTGGCCTTCTTGGCCACCTGGGCGCCCTGCTAGCTCATATTCAGCTGACTGTCAACCAACATCCCTAGGTCCTTTTCTGCCAGGCAGCTCTCCAGCCAGTCTTCTGCAAGCCTGTAGCGTTGCCTGGGGTTGTTGTGACCCAAGTGCAGGGCCTGGCACTGAGCCTCCTTGAAACTCATACAATTGGCCTTGGCCCATCGATCCAGCCTGTCCAGATCCTTCTGCAGAGCCTTCCTACCCTCCAGCAGATCAATACTGCTGCCCAGCTTAGTGTCGTCTCCAAACTTACTGAGGGTGCACTCGATCCCCTCCTCCAGACCACTGATAAAGGAAGAGAACAGAGGGGGCATCCCCTCAACACAGGGGCCATCACCCATACTCATCCTCCCTGCCAGTCTCTCCAGCAGAGGCTGCTCCACTGCAGAACCCCATGGGAGCAAGCTGTCCTAGCACATCTCATTTAATCAAAAAACGTCACATTTGTGTGACAAGCCATGGGGCTCCAGCTCCTCCTGTCTGCGATCCATCTCCTCCTGGCTGTGCACGTTTGTGCTGCAGCAGCTCAGCTGTGGCACCAGGGTGGAGTGCAGGATGTGTCCGATCCTGACCAGAAGACCATTGTATATCAAGCTGTGCTGCACTGCACGTGCAGCCTGGCCTTCACGCCTGGGGCAGCTGTGACGCACCCACCCTGAATGGGAATTGCTTTCCTGGAGGTCCTGTGTGGTCCCTGCCAGCCCGGCACCTCATGGAGCTCTGCGGGCCTGGATTTGAACATGAAAGTGAGTAGATTCCCTGAATTCTGTTAGGCAACGTGGGGATGAATGTGGGACAAAGGCCATTATAGTCAGTGGAGATCTAGTAAATCCAGCTGATGGAAAAGAGACAGACCTAGCTCTCCCTATGGTACACGACTGCAATCCTTCCTAGGAATACCTCTAAAAACTGCCATGAAGCTAATGAGTAGGAAAAGGTTCTTTGGGTCTGTATTTGGGCACCAGCTGTCATTTCACTTGGTCAAAGGAATTTCCCACCAGGCCCATAGATGATCCCTGAGATGTCGCCCTGTCTCTATGAACTGCTGCATCAGAGCTTGCAGTTACCTGCATGTATCTTGCACCACCTCTGGCACCTCTGATGTCACCAGGGTTTTGCATCTGAACACCTCACTCCTGCCTTCCATCGCCATTGATTAGCACAGGAGCTGAGAAGAGAAGCTCACATGCAGGTGCCTATTTTGTGCACACCTGAACAGAGGCAAGAGGAATCCCACCTCCTGGAGGTTTGTGGCAGGCATGGGAGGGAGCTGAGTCTCCTTCAAATGCTAGGAATAGAAATGAGGGACGAGATGCCTCCAGCTGAATGATGGATGGACATGAATGAATGATGGACAAGATGACTCAGCTGAATCCCTTCCCTCAGCAGGGGTAAAGGAGATCCCTGCCTGTCCCTGCCTGGGTGTCCTGTCTAATAATAACACCAAAAAAGGTGATATTTAGATGTAACACTGACTCTGAGAGGTGAAATTACACTTCTGGAAAGAAGTGTCTCTCCCCAGCTGAGGGAGGGAACATGAGTGATTGCTCCAGCCTGTTTCACAGCAGGTTCCCCTGGAGGCCCAGGGACACCTGGAGGGAGCCCAGAGGGGCAGAGAAAGTGCTGCCTTGGACTGGGCCTCTGCTGCTGAGCTGGGCTGGGCTCCTGGGATGGAGGGAGCTCCTGGCAAGTGGGCAGCCCTGCAGAGAGACAGCTGTGCCCAGGAGCAGCTCCTCTGCAAAGGGCAGCAGGGCTGAGGGCACTGCCTGCAGGCACCGAGGGGAGACGAGGGAAGTGAGAGAGGTTAAAGGCAGTGTGGGGTGGGAGGACAGAGGAGAGCCCACTTGGAGAAAAATCTTCACAGCCCTTAACAGGTAAGTCTCTGGCCGCAGGGCAATGCAGCTGTGGTTCCTGGAATGATCTCCTAAAGCTGGCACATCCCACAGCCTATGGGATCTGCCAGGAGGACTCTCACAGTTTCTCCAGTGTAGAGAAAAAGGACGTGCTTTGTTGCAGGGCTTCCCTGCTGCACGGTCAGAGGGACAGGGCATGACGGCTGCATTCACCCACGGATGGCTGGAGGGTGTGAAGGTGGGTGTGCAGCCAGGGGTGCCCAGGGCCGTCCTTCAGAGCAGGGACCCTGCAACCAAGGGGGCTGTGTGCCGCGGCAGGGACTTTGTCTCCTGCCAGGGTCAGCCCTCAGCCTGCCTGGCGAGCTCCCAACGGCAGTGCGGGGAGAAGCTGTGGGTGGAAGAAGCAACTCCTGCAGGAGAAGGACCTTCTGCTGTCAAGGGGGTGCTGCATGGGTCAGGGCTGCTCACAGCTCCAGATGACCCCAGGACATTTCCTAGGGCACTTTTCAAGGGGAAGGTCAAGGCAGGGATTACTATAAAGATAAGGAGCTTTTCTGCGTCTGTGTTTTCAGTTTCCTACTCTTGGGGAATATGGGGAGAGAAATGCAAAAGGAGCTCTCTTGCTTGAACAAGTCACTGAGACTCCTGAGCTGTAACTTTGATGGATCAGTAAGCCTGATAGAAGCCTGATAAAGTGCCTTCAGCCACTCCTCTGCCTATAGACAGCACCAGCATCACCTTTGCTGGACCCATCAGGGTTGTTCTGACCTGTCCTTTTCCACCTGCAAACAGGAACATGCGTCCAGTGAGAGCCCTGCAGACAGGCAGGTTTCTGTAGGGCCAAGGTGCGTGCACAAATGCTGGGATGGGGTCTCTGAGCCCTGACAGGGAAAGACCTGGCACAGGGCAACACCTTCCCGGAGGAAAATCTCCCGGCAGCAGGAGAATGACCAGGGAATGAGAGGGAATGAAAAGCTAAAATGTTGTGGGAGGGAGAATTCAGAAAACTCTGTAGCACCCCCTCCAATTCAGACCCCTTCCTCTGAGCAAGCCCCCTTGCCTCATCTGCCACCCAGCAAAGCCCCTGCCCTCAGGGCGTAAAGCACCTCCTCTGCAGCCAGAGCTCCAGCAGGGCCGTGGTGCCTCTCTCAGCCATGTGCCCATTTCCCTCTGCAGAGCAGAGGGGCTGAGAGCAGCTGCCCGGCCCATCTGAGTAAGGGTACCGCTGTCCTGAGTGCCCGGCTGCCTCTCCCCTTGCCTCTCTCAGCCAGACCCTCACTGTATGTTTCCTCGTTTCTCCACTTGCCTGTGTAATTGTTATTTTATTTCGTTCTTGCTGTCAGGCTCCCGGGGGATGGGAGTTTCAGCCGCAGAGGCACACGCTGATCTTGTGTGTCAGTGTGTCCATGGGAACAAGTGTCCCAGCTTTCCTCTCACCTGTGGGGTTGTGGCAATGCAGTCTGTGGGGCTGGGGAATGAGCTGGTTTTCCCTTACAATGATGCCATCATTAGGACACTCGGCTGTTGCTGTTGGCTAGCACCAACCAGGGCTGCAGCCACAGAGCTGAAGGAAGGTCTCGTAGAAAAGGCAAAGGGTGTCTGTGTGTGATAGGGGGAGGGTCTATGCGAGATGGCTTTGATTTTGCTCAGGGATGTCTGCCCTAACTCGTCACTGTCTTTTTCTCTTATGCCAGGGCCCAATGCCCAGAGGCAGCAAATGTCCAATGGCAGCTCCATCACTGAGTTCCTCCTCCTGGCGTTCACAGACACACGGGAGCTGCAGCTCTTGCACTTCTGGCTCTTCCTGGGCATCTACCTGGCTGCCCTCCTGGGCAACGGCCTCATCATCACTGCTGTAGCCTGTGACTGCCGCCTCCACACCCCCATGTACTTCTTCCTCCTCAACCTCTCCCTCATAGACCTGGCCTCCATCTCCACCACTCTCCCCAAGTCCATGGCCAATTCCCTGTGGGACACCAGGGCCATCTCCTACTCGGGATGTGCTGCCCAAGTCTTTGGATTTGTCTTTTTCATTTCAGCAGAGTTTTCTCTTCTCACTGTCATGGCCTATGACCGCTATGTGGCCATTTGCAAACCCCTGCACTACGGGACCCTGCTGGGCAGCAGAGCTTGTGTCCACATGGCAGCAGCTGCCTGGGGCAGTGTGTTTCTCAATGCTCTGCTGCACACTGCCAATACATTTTCCCTACCCCTCTGCCAAGGCAATGTCCTGGACCAGTTCTTCTGTGAAATCCCCCAGATCCTCAAGCTCTCGTGCTCAGATGCCTACATCAGGGAAGTGGGGCTCCTTGTGGTTAGTGCCTTTTTATTCTTTGGTTGTTTTGTTTTCCTTGTGGTGTCCTATGTGCAGATCTTCAGTGCCGTGCTGAGGATCCCCTCTGAGCAGGGACGGCACAAAGCTTTTTCCACGTGCCTCCCTCACCTGGTCGTGGTCTCCCTGTTTGTCAGCACTGCCATATTTGCCTACCTGAAGCCCTCCTCAATGTCCTCCCCATCCCTGGATCTGATGCTGGCAATTCTTTACTCGGTGGTGCCTCCAGCAGTGAACCCCCTCATCTACAGCATAAGGAACCAGGATCTCAAGGATGCAATGTGGAAACTGATGACCTGGAGTTTTTCTGAAGAAATAAACTGTCCATTTTGTTATGCACGTCTCTCATAATGTAACTCATCATAGGCCCAGCCTGCCTTCTGTAGTTTGTGGTGGTGGAGCGTTTTTTGCTGTCTTTTCCTTGTGATAATATTTTACACAAACAAATGTCATTCTTTATGCCACTTCTGACTTGGTATCTACCTGTGTAGTGTTGCCCAGAGACTGTGTAAGTGAGAGTCATGTTCTCTCTGCTTTAAAAAATAATACAGGATCCTGCGGCCATTTGTTTGTCCAAGATCCTTCCTCTGAGAGCTCTCTGGAGCCGCAGTGGCAGTGCCTGTGCGCCGAAGTGGAGGGGAAAACAGTCCCATTACAGCAGCCCTGCCAGGGAACAGCAGCACTTGGTCTTTCCAGAGCTGCTCTCTTTTTACTTCCAGGCTCTCTTTCTGAGCCCCTCTGTTGGTGAAGGAAGGGTTGCTCTGGCAGCTTGGTCACAGTAATGCTGTGTGGCAGTCCTGAGATGGCAGGCAGGGACACACAATGGGCGCCTCTGTGACAGAGCTGGCCTCCATAGCAGCATTTCCATCATACAAGGGCATCTCCTGAGGGCAGTGCCTGAAGCTTAGGTCTTCTTTCAGAGTTGCTCTCAGGAACATGCCCAAGAAAGTGCCAGGAGAGGAAAACACCAGTGAACAGCTAAAGTGTGTGAGTGTGCAGGGTGGGGGCCTGTGGCAGTGTCCTTGCACAGAGAGGCCTTCTGGAATAGATACAAAGGACCAGGAGAGCATGGTCTGCTCTGTGCCCGTGTTCTCTGGACACCCTGGGGAAGCTGCTCCAAGACAGCCATCACAGACCAACCAATAATAACCACCATTTCTAGCACTGGCCTCTCATCCCAGCTCAGACAGGTAGTTTGTCCCTCCACCGAGGGACACCACAGGACTGAGTCAGAAGTCTATGTTTGCACTGTACAGAGGTAAGATCGTGGAGCAGAACCTCCTGGGAACCATGTCGAAACATATGGAAGGCAGAGAGATGATTGGAGAACCAACATGGTTTCACCAAGGGCAAATCGTGCCTGACTAAACTAGTGTCCTTCTATGATGGAGCAACTGCATCAGTGGGCAAGCGGAGAGCTACAGATGTCATCTGCTAAGAATTCTGTAAGGCCTTTCATACAGTCTCCCCTACCATTCTTGCCACTAAACTGGAGAGGTATGGGTTTTAGGGATGGAGGGTTAGATGGATGAGGAATTGGCTGGATGGCCCCGTCCAAAGAGTTGCAGTGAATGCCTCAATGTCCAAGTGGAAACCAGTAACGAGTCGTGTCCCTCAAGGGTCCGTACTGGGACCAATGCTATTTAACATCTTCATCAATGACATAGTGGGATCGAGTGCACCCTCAGCAAGTTTGCAGAGGACACCAACCTGAGAGGTGCAGTTGATTCTCTAGAGGGAAGGGATGTAATTCAGAGAGGGACCTTGACAGGCTTGAGGAGTGGGCCCACGCAAACTTCATGAAGTTCAACAAGGTCAAGTGCATGGTTGTGTTGCATGCAGCTCTGCAGTCCTCAGCACAAGAGAGACATGGGCCTGTTAGAGTGGTTCCAGAGGAGGGCCTTGAAAATGATCTGCGGGCTGGAACATCTCTGCTACAAAGAAACGCTGCAAGAGCTGGGGTTGTTCAGCCTGGAGAAGAGAAGGCTCTGGGGAGACCTTATTGCAGCCTTTCAATATATAAAGGGGGCTTATAAAAAAGATGGAGAGAGAATTTTGCCAGGGCCTGTAGTGACAAGACAAGAGGCAGTGGTTTTAAACGGAGTGTAGATTTAGGTTGGACATAATGAAGGGGTGTTTTACACTGAGGGTGCTGAGAGACTGGAACAGGTTTCCCCAAGAAGTTGTGGATGCCCCATCACTGGAAGTGTTCAAGGTCAGGTTAGGTGGGGCTTTAAGCTATCGGGCCTAGGGAAAGATGTCCATGCCTACAGCACAGGAGTTAGACTAGATGATCTGTAAGGGCCCCTTCCAACCTAAACCGTTCTGTAATTCTGTGAGATAAGACATAAGCATGCACATTATGTGCATGTGGTGAGATGAACCCGAGTGAGAACAAACGCCATTTCTAGGGGTGCCGCCAAGGCTTGCAGGATAGACTGTGTCTCAAGGTCACTTCACATTGAGAGTAACATTCCCTGGGAAACCACCTGAATGCCGCACTGGGATGTGTGCTTCCTTGAACTGAGGTCCCCGTGTCCATTCCTCATGCCTTGGGGCATCTCAGACAGGTACAGAATAGGGTGATAACACCGCAGGGCTGAGGTGCCTCCCAGACTCCAGGAGTGGCAACAGGAGGCCACAGAGACACTATGGCAGCCGGCTGAATATGAGCCAGCAAGGTGCCCAGGTGGCCAAGAAGGCCAGTAGCATCCTGGCGTGTATCAGAAATGGCGTGGCTCACCAAGCCACTTTCAGTCATTTATCAGCAGTCCTGGCTAACCAGGGAGGTCCCAGTTGACTGGAGGTTAGCAAATGTGACACCCATCGAGAAGAAGGGCCGGAAGCAGGACTCGGGAAACTACAGGCCTGTCAGCCTGACCTCGGTGCTGGGGAAGGTTATGGAGCAGATCATCTTGAGTGCCATCACATGGCACGTACAGGACAACCAGGCGATCGGGCCCGGTCAGCATGGGTTTGTGCAAGGCAGGTCCTGCTTGACTAACCTGATCTCCTTCTATGACAAGGTGATCCATTTAGTGGATGAGGGAAAGGCTGTGGATGTTGTCTGCCTGGGCTTTAGTAAGGCCTTTGACACCATTTCCCACAGCATTCTCCTGGAGAAACTGGCTGCTCATGGCTTGGGTGGGCATAGTAATTGCTAAGTGAAAAACTGGCTGGATGGCCAGACCCAACGGGTTGTGGTGAATGGAGTTCAATGCAGTTGGTGCCCGGTCACAAGTGGTGTTCCCCAGGGCTCAGTACTGGGGCCGGTCCTGTTTAGTATCTTTATCAATGATGTGGAGGAGGGGATTGAGTGCACCATCAGTAAGTTTGGCGACGACACCAAGTTGGGTGGGAGTGTTGATCTGCTGGAGGATAGGAAGGCCCTACAGAGGGACCTGGACAGGCTGGATCGATGGGCCAAAGCCAGCTGTATGAGGTTCAACAAGGCTGGGTCCCGCACTTGGGTCACAACAACCCCAGGCAACACTGCAGGCTTGGGAAAGACTTACTGGAGAGCTGCCTGGGGGAAAAGGACCTAGGGGTGTTGGTCGACAATTGACTGAACATGAGCCGGCAGGGTGCCCAGGTGGCCAAGAAGCATCCTGGCTTGTATCAGAAATAGTGTGGCCTGCAGGACTAGGGAGGTGATAGTGCCCCTGTACTGGGCACTGGTGAGGCCACACCTTGAGTACTGTGTTCAGTTTTGGGCCCCTCACTACAAGAAGGACATTGAGATGCTGGAGTGTGTCCAAAGAAGGGCACCAGGGGAGGTTTAGGCTGGATATTAGGAACAATTTCTTCACTGAATGGGTTATCAAGCATTGGAACAGGCTGCCCAGGGAAGTGGTCGAGTTCCCATCCCTGGAGGTATTTAAAAGATGTGTAGATGTGGTGCCTGGGGACATGGTTTAGTGGTGGACTTGGTAGTGTTAGGTTTACAGTTGGACTCGATGATCTTAAAGGTCTTTTCCAACCTAAATGATTCTATGATAAAAGAGAGAGGCAGAAGTCGAGAGGTAAAATGTGCCCGTATAAATACAGTAGTTCTTCTGAGCAATGTTTCTCCATTTGAAATATTGGTAAGAAAATTTACTGTGCTAAGTGGCTGCATAAAAATATTAACATAGTAAAGAAAGCATAATCAGCTTGCTAGTACATACCCTCTGAGCTGTTAATAAAAAACCATGACAAAAAAATGGAAATTCATAGAAAAACTAGCAATGCTAGAAAGGAAGACTTTTTCAGCTCTTCCAAAGAGTTCTTTCCTGCAGAGGTTTCACATTTGTCCTAAAATCTATGTTCAGCCCTTCTTCAGTTATCCACACAGAGGTGGTCACTGCCTCCAGGATGCCCTGGGGTAGCTGAAGCACCCGTGTGGGAAATGCGTCCCAGGAGATATGGGAGCCCTTCTGGAGCATGAGCTGGGATGCAGGCAGAGTACCTCGGGGTGGGGGAGGGCATCACCTGCCTCCAGCACTGCTGGGGTGGCTGAGCAGGGACCTCTCCAGCACAGCAGCACATTGTGTCCCCTTGGCTGCTGGCTCTGAGGGCACTTCTGGCTGGCCAGCAGTGGGCAGACAGACACTTGGAGGTCTTGAAAGCCCTTACATTACTGTCCCCATACAAGATGAAAGCTTTGGGGAGGTCAAGGTAGCTGGGACTGGAAGATGGTAGATTTGGGGGAGGGAAGAGGGGCTTGGCCAAAAGAAATGAAAGATTTTGAAGAGGTAAGATGAGTTCAGGTAATGTTGATGCCTCTGCAACACTGACTGTGAAAACATTCATGTTAGGCCTTTACCCTATTTCTAACCAGCAACCTTAAGTCCTAAGCCTGCCCCTAAATGCTACCCCTCACCCTGCAAGGAATCCACTACTCCAATCCCTCACCTCAAAGTTTACCTCGAAACCAAAGTCCAAACACAGAACCCCTTACCCGTATTCTTACCCTATTGATCACCCCAATCCCTTGCCCATACCTCTAGCTTTAAAATGTTGGCTTTAACCCTAGCCCTCACCCCAGGCCCAAACAAAACCCTCATCCACAAGGGTAGCTCGTACCCTCAACACTAACCAGACACCCTCAGCAGAACACCGAACCTACCCTATAAACCTTTGCCTAATCCCTAACCATGAAAGGTGAGCTGTAGTCCCTAAACCCTAACGTGAACACTTAACCCCTGAAGCTGTTATTTCCCGTGCTCTAATCCCCTCACCTTCAAGCCTTTCCTAACCCTAACTTAAGCTGTTTGGTCCCTTGGGGCAGGAGGGGGATCGTGAGGTCCCAGAACAGTCGCATGGCACTGGAAGAGGAATCTCAGGTGACCTGTATCTGATCGGCTCATAGGCCACAAGGAGGAGATGGGTGGGAATGATATGGTGAGGTCAGCTGTGCCTCAGGATCTCCTGGGCCAGCAGGAGGCACAAGGCCCTGAAGGTGGCTGTGAGGTCACTTCTGTCTCTGGAGTTGGTAGGGCAGCAGCAGGAACATGGCTGGGAACGGGACTGTGAGGTCACCTCTTTCTGCAGTTGCTGATAGGTCAGCCCTTGACTCGTGGCTGGGATACGTGCTTTTAGGCTCACATCTGCCAGGGTCTCTGCCAGACCAGCAGAAGGCACGTGGTTGGCAAGCTGATTGTGGGAATCCCTAAGTACCTGGTAGGCCCATGCAGGAAAAGGGCTTGGATAGGGGCTGTCATGTCCTTTCCACCTGAGTACCCGATGGGACAGCAGTGCCCACATGATTTGGTTGTGCCTACTGGAGAAGCTGAAAGGCCAGCAGCAGGCACGTGGCTTGGAAGATCCCGGTGAGGTTCCTTCTGTCCAGTCAGCTGGTGCAGCAAGTCTTGCAGATCCCGTCTGTAGAAGGGTTATCCCATTTTGCTTCTGTGATCACTTTCAGTGTTTTCTTATAAAGGAAAAATTCAAGTAATCATTTCTAATGCCCCCAAAAGAGGGGGTTCACATGTGAATTTGTTGTTGCAGTTTTAGATAAAAGGAAGGACAAGCAGCTGGCCTAATCACCGGCACCAGGTGGGAGCTTCCTGCAGAGTTCTCATTACAATCAAGTTTATCCTGCAACCCAGCAATATGCTCAGCACAACACGGCCTGAAGGCCAAGCTGAACATGGAGCACAGCACAGGCCTGGGTCTCCTCAGATTTACCATTACATGGATTGCTAACGCCTTGATGTACAATGGTCTTCTGGTCAGGATCCCTGAACTGCCTGAGGAAGGCTGGGAAGAGGATGAGGTGTCCTCTAGGCAGCTGGAGGAAGGGACACAATTTTAGGCTCTAGTAATCACTGGGGACTTTGAAGACCATGGACCTCTGCTGGAAGTCCTTCCTTAGAAGGAAGGTGGAAGGTGATCCCTGACCCAACATGGGGGGATGCTCTCCTGGACTTGTTTTTCACAAGAAGACAAGGCAGGACTGGTGGAAGATGTGGAGGGTGTGAGTGAGTGGTAGGGTAGAAAACCCTGACGGAAGTCAGCAAGACAAATTGTAGCAGAGCTGAGCAGAGAGGAAGGATCACCTCCACCAACCCTTTGGCAGTGCTCTTCCCAACGCAGCCCAGGATGCCAGTGTCTGCCTTTGCTGCAAAGGTGCAAAGCCAGGAGAAGAGAAGAGAAAGCTTTGGGGAGACCTAATAACAGCCTTCCCACATCTTCTTGGGTACCAGCAAGAAAATGGAGCCAGGCTCTTCACTGTTGTGCATGATGGGAGGATGAGGGCCACTGGGCATCAGCTGAAACAAGGGAGGAAAATCCTTCTCCCCATCAAGACAATTCAAGCACTGAAGCAGATTTCCCAGAGAGCTTGTGTCATCTCCATCCTTGCAGCTTTTCAAGCCCCAAATGAATAAGCTCCTGAGCAACCTGCTCTGAGCCCGTCGCTGACCCTGCTGAGAGCAGGAGGTTGGCCTAGAGATCTCTTGAGGTCCCTTCCAGCAGGAATGATTCTGTGCTTCCATCCACAACAGCTCTTTCCTTTATGATGGGAGGGAAAGCACTCAGGTTCCCAGTGACCACTGAAGTCAGCCAGAAAGAGGCTTGGTCAGATGATCTGTGGCTTTCTTGTCCCACTCCAGGCATTGTTGCCCAGATGCGGGGCTGCTTGGCAGGTACCCCTCAAAGACCCTGATTATTTCCTTTGCTTCAACTTTTCTTTCCTTTTCCCCTCTTTTCTCACTCACAATTTCGTCCCAGTACCCTCCCATGCAAGCAGCACATCTCTCTTTACCCTTTCCTCCCTGGCCCTACTTTGGCTTCCTGTGTACCCTCATTTGGTGATTCTGAGCTTGTCATCATGGGAACTCCTGCCTTGGTCAGCAATGCCATTAAACCAGTACCTCCTTCTATTAGCTGTAGTGTCCTGCAATTCCTCATGCTGTTATCTTGTCAGAGGCACCACTAAGCTGGTGGGCCATCTGTCCGTACACAGTAACAGCTGTGCCAACAGAGCTTCACTCCAGAGGCACCTTGAGAAACTCTGGGATATGGCAACAGAAACCTCAGGAAGTTTTACAAGGAGAAGTTGCAAGTGCTTTTTGGGGGGCAGAATAAGCCCCAACATGAGGGCAGGCTGGGACCTGCACAGCTGCGGAGTGCCCCTGAGAAGAAGGGCCTGGGCACTAAGAGGAATGCCATAGGAGGCAGTGGTACCTGCTCACCATGAAGAAAGCCAGCCGCATAGAGGGCTGCATTAGTTGGAGCATGGGCACCCAGAGAAGGGAGTTATCATCATCCCCCTTGTCTCAGCACTGGTGTGGCCACATCTGGACCAGTGTGTCTGGGTGTGGGGCTCCCTGGTCTGGAGGAATGGGGAGGACCTGGAGGGGTTCTAGAGGAGATCTGGCAGGATGGGGTTTGGGGCCTGTGTGGAGAGGCTGAGGGACTGGGGCTTCTTTAGCCTGGTGAAGTGGAGGCTCAGGGCACTACAGTAGTAGCCTGTAACTGCTTGAAGGGTGTTTTCAGAGATGATGGAGCTTTTGCTTGGTAGTGGCAAGAGAAGGAAACCTCCACAAACAGCAGCTTGGAAGGTTCAGACTGGATGTGAGAAAAAAAAAAATGTCACTGAAAGGGTAGCCTTGTGGTACAAGAGGATACCTAGAGGGAGTCTGGATGAGCCCATGGCTTTGTGTTTCAAGGAATGGCCTGTGAGAGTAAAGAGCCATCAGTGAAGGTATAGAAATGCCAGGGTGAGAGGTAGGTGGGAAAGCAAGAAGGATGTCAGCAGCCTGAAGGGAAAGAGGTGCAGGCATGGGAGAGTGTAGGACAGCCTGCAGGAGATGTGGCCAAGGGCTCTAGCAAGGCTGAAAGGCCCAACAGGACTGCGGTCTTTGTCATCTTGCCTATAGCAGTTGCCTCTGCCACCAAGGCTGGTCAGATGGAACTTTAATTTGAGGGTCTTGGGATCTGTCTTCCCAGGGCCTGGGGGTCAGGGTTTGCCCTTTCTGCTTCATAAAACAAGCCAAAGGGTTTCCTCAGCGTTACAGGCACCTGCACAGTGCCTTTGCCTATCTGCAATCATGGCCTCCAATTATCTGCTCTAACGAGTCCCTGGGGAGGCTTTGTCAGTAATGGTCCTCAGTGGGGCCCATTAATACTGCAAGGTACTTTGGGGTTTGCTTCTGACTTTGACTTCTTGAGCAGTTTGTTCAGTCTTCTCTCAGTATCTGAGGTTCATGGAATGAGCCCCAAATGCCCTAACGAGCTCTTTATCTTCCTGTGATTTTCTTCAAGTCTTCAAGACTTGTATCGCTAATTGGAGCTGTTTCATAGTGTAGTTAAGGAGGAAGATTTCAAAGTGCACCTAATAAGAATTATTTTTTCTTTTAAAAGGAATACTGTATTACCTTTTAGTTTAGAGAGGAGGTTATAGCAGCATTCTCCAGGAGTTGATGATCCAGAGTGTCCGCTCAGGAGGTCTGGACAGGTAGGAAAAGCAGCCCCTTGAGGTCTGACACTGTATGGACAGCCTTGCTCCTTCACTCCCAAACCTCACCATTTCTGACATTGGCCCCCTGGGACTTGCATCACTGTTCCTTACATCAGACTTCTGCCCTGAAGTCTGCAGCTGGATGCTACAGGTCCTTTGCAGCATCTCCCACCTGCTCTCCTTCGAGAACTGGCTGCACACCGGCACAGAAGAATTTTTCCTATTTGCAATTAAAGAAAAGCAAAGCATGATAATGTTTCATAAACAATAAAACACACTCTGTAACCATATGCTCAATTCAAGTTACCTCTAATGAGGTTGCCTTTCTACAAGAGATAATATGAGAAATGTTTTCCATAGGTAGATACAAAAAGAGATATAACTAAAAAGTTGGCTGAAGAGACAATTAGACTACTGAAAGACAGGCCAAATTTACTCCCTGAAGCTCAAAGCAGCAGCATAGGGTAGGTAGGTAGATACAAAAAGATAGACATAAAGACAATTAAAGAGCTGGCTAGGGAGACAATTAAACTGTTGAAAGAGAAGTAAGCTTTTACTCCCTGGAGCTCAAAGCAACTGCAGAGGTGAGAGGTATCAGAATGAACAAAGAACAGGGGGAGGAGAAAACTGGAGAAAAATGGCAAGGGCCTTTGCCGAGGCAGTCGGCATCTGCAAAGATGACTTCAGAAATGGCCATTGTATCAGGACAGGTGCAAATATATGAAAGATTGGAGAAACTGAATAGACTGTGTCACAGGCAAAATGGTGGTAATGAAGTTGCAGGGGAATGTTGTTTCTTTTGATGTTTCTTTTGAATATCCCTTTTGACTTGGGATGGGCAGAGGTCTCTTGTGAGTGAGCACAAGGCAATGTTGCACCCATCTTTGAAAGGGGCCCAAGGTGCGACCCTGGGAACCCCAGGCTGTACACGCTCACTGTGGTGAGGAGTCTGCCATCAATTAGAGTCCTCTTGGGTGACTTCTCTGGGCACCTAAAAGAGATGAGGGTGCCCAAAAGCAGTCAGCATGGACTTACCAAGGGTAAATCCTACTTCAGCAAGGCAGTGGTGACGGTAAGGAAAGCTCTCAGGTTTCCTGTGACCCTGGAAGAAAGTCACATGTCAATACAGTCAGAGCAGCTGCAGCTTGCTTGTCCTGCTCCAGGCTGTGTGGCTCAGATGCAGGGCTACTTGACAGGTATCCCCAAACAGCCCTGGTCACTTCCTTTGCTTCACCATTCATTTCCTTTTCATTAATTTCCCACCTCTCAAGTGCTACTCTTGAACCAGCCTTAGCCCCTCCCCTGCAAAAAGCCAACCCCTTTTCACCATTTGCCCCCTGGCGCTGCCTTTCCTCACTTTGTACCCACCTTTGCTGTTTCTGAGATGGTTATCACAGTGCTTTCTCCCTTGATTAGCAACTCCATTACACTAGTACTCTTTTCTTATCATCATTAGTGTCCTGCAGCTGCTTAAGTTATGGTCTTGTTAAAGGCACCGTGCCTCAGGATGGGCATCAGCACATGTACTTTCAGTGCTTGACTGCTGGAGGTTCAGTCCAGAGGGACCTCGACACCTCTGGGGATTCAGCCAACAGAAACCTGAAGGTTTGGAAGGAAAAGCTGCAGAACAACTGCATGCAGCAGCATGGGCAGTGACCATACTAGCTAGGGAGTGTCCTGAGGAGAAGGGCCTGCGAGTCATGATGGCTGCCATAGGAGCCCGTGGGCTTTGCATTTCAAAAGGAAAGTGGAGAGACTGGAGGGGGTCCAGAGGAGGTCTGCCAAGATGGGGTGAGGAGCCTAAAGCAGGAGGTGTGAGGAGAGTCTGAGGGAGCTGGGCCTCTCTAGCCTGCTGAAGTGGAGGCATGGGGCAACCTAATAAGAGCCTAAACCTACCTGGAGAGGTGACAGATCCAAGCTCTCTTTTTGCAGTGGCCAGTGAAAGAGGCAACGGCCACAAACTGCCTCTTGGCAGGAAAATAGGAAAGATAAAATGGACTAGGATGAGCATTTCTGTGATCTCCACCTTTGGAACTCTCCTTTGCTCCACAAAGTGACAGCCAGCCTGGAGGCTGGACTAGAGTCCCCCTGCAGTCTCTTTCCCACCAACCATTTCAGGAGCCTGAGCCTTGACCATGTGCCCCAGGAGAAAAGCTTAAGGTGGAGGTGAGGGTCTCTACATCATGTGCTCACAGGACAATTCAGGTTGGAAGGGCGCTCAGGTGATCTGTAGTCCAATGCCCAGCTCCAAGCAGGGCCAGCTCTGAGGTCAGACCAGGTTCCTCAGTAAATAGCATCCAGAGGGAGAGTGTAGACATGAAGCTGGCATCTAGGCCACCATTACAGAAATGGAGACGAGATCTTTGGCCAGCTCCCTGAACACAGCTGTCAGTATACCATGCCTCCTGAGATTCCTGGGAACATCCACCTTCTTGTCCAGAAGAGTGGCTTCCTTAGGCAAGTGTCCTGGCATATCTCCAGAGCATGGGGTGCTTTAGCTGGAAACAGAACTGAAAGCCTCTGACCTGGGTACTATCAACTTCATGGCTAAAGGAGAGGGAGATGGAGGGATCTCAGCATTTCCAGCTTCCTGCAGAAGATTTAAGGCCTCAGAGAAAGAAGGTGAAGACAACAGTTTTGGACTAGCATAGCCTCTAGATCATTTCACTTGTGAAGGCTCTGCTTCAATCGTTGGCACCCAGAAACCTCACCTGCTTTGCCTTTCTCTCCTCCCAAAACCTGACCAAACGACAGGAGGTAAGGCAGCAGAAAGGCCCTTAGGCCTCTGTGAATCAGCTGGGGTCTGGCACTTGGAGGGCTATGGTGCCATTCCATTGTACACCTCATAGAGAATCAAGCAGGGAAGTGAGTCTGCAATTCTGTATCAGTAAGGTCCATGGACAGGCAAGGCTGTGTCTATGGGTGTGTCTGGAGACCCGTACACCTCCAGCATAGATCCAGCTGGGGCTGAAACTCAGGCCTGGATTCGATGAGCTCCTGGGCCCATGGACAGAGATGCAGGCAGAGGCCCCAGGTGGGGCTGGTCAGGGCCATGAAGGCCTATGGATGCTCTCAGGGCCCTGACATGGGATCCCATGGGATCCCACCTGCCCATGCCCTCAACAGTTCTCACTCCCTGATGTGCAGGGTCTGCTCTCTGCACCTCTCCTTCCCCATTTCCCTGGGAATCTGTGAGACAACCATTTCTTGGTCACTACAGCCAAGGCTGACACTGCTCTTCACATTCCTGATGAGCCCTTCCTCTTTTGGAAGTATCAGGTCCAGGTTAGCAGAAGACTGGGTGGCTCAGAAGCTGAGCCACACACAGGCTGCCGTCTAACCTGTTGCCTGTCCCATAGAGAACCTCCATTTATCTTAGCTAACTTGAAATCCCACAGTGCATGTTCCACTTCTTATCATCCCTGTAGGTCTCTCCTCAAGACGCTGTATCTCCAGCAACCACAAAAGCCATGGGAGCTGTCCTTCCCCACCTCACCTCTTATTCCACTGATGTGGCAGCTCCGTGATGGCACACGGGGCTCCTGCTCTCTGTGCCCCACGCTCTGGGCTTTGGTGCCCATTTGGGCTGCAGCACCTCAGATGTGGCACCAGGGCCAAGGGCAGACTTGTCACATGGAAACCTGGTCCCCAGAGATGGGAGCCCGTGTGTGGCAAGGCTTGGCTTCCCAGCAGAGGCATGCTGGAGTGGGTGGCAGGTGGTGCCATAATGATGGATGAGGTTCCCCCACGGAGAGCAAAAGCTGCAGTCCCCAAGGGCAGAGAGCAAGAGGCCTGGGCCGTGCAGGCCTGGCAGGAGAGGGCTTTGCTGTGCCAGGTGACTCTGCAGCACCGTGGGGCCTGTGCCAGAGGTGGAGCTGATCTGCAAGAAGGACAAGGTGCTGCTGAGAAAGTCCCTGGGGGAGGACAGCCTGTGACCCAGCCACACTGTGGACATCATGTTGGGGGCCAACTGGCCAGATGATAGCAGCTCTGCAGAGAAGGACCTTGGCGTCCCAGAGGAGAAGCAGCTGAGCAGGATGTGAATTGCACCCTTGCGGCAAAGGCCAACAGCCTCCTGGGCTGCATTAGGAAAAGCCTTGCTGGCAGATGGAGGGAGGTGACCCTTCGCCTCTTCTCAGTAACTGGGGAGGCCCCATCTGGAGTGCTGTGTCCAGTGCTGGGCTCCTCACTACAATAAAGTTGTTGACCTACAAACACAAGTCCAGCAAAGGGCCATAAAGCTGTTTTAAGGGACTGCAGCATCTTTCATAGGAGGAAATGCTGAGAGATGTGGGACTGTTCAGTCTTGAGAAGAAAACGCTCGGAGGGATCTTGTTAATGTGTATAAATACCTGATGGGAGGGCATGAAGACCAGGGAGCCAAACTCTTCTCAGTAGTTCCCAGTGACAAGACAAGGGGCGATGGACACAGCTAAAAACACATGAAATGCGAAATCTGACCCCAAGAAAGCACATTTTGACTGTGAGGGTGGTCCAACACTGTAATAGGTATCCCAGAGAGGTTGTGGAGTCTCCATCCATGGAGATATTCCCAACCCAGCTAGACAAGGTGCTCAGCAACCTGCTCTAGCTGACCCTGCCTCACTTGGAGGGTTGAACTACAGAATCTCCTGAGGTCCCTACCAAACTCAACATTTCCATGATTCTGTGATTACGAAGGAGAAAAGTAAGAGAGAAAGAAAGGAGCAACACCTAGCCTTGACCACAAATACAGTGGGATCCCATGGAGAGGACCTAAGCAGGAGCATGGGAGAAGTGTGAGAAGGAAGGAGCAGCAGAGATGTTCTGTAGTGACTGTTAGCGCCCTCCGCACCATCCGCCCTGCTCCTTGTGGTGTTGGGGAAGGTAGAAGAACTGGGAACAATGGAGTAATTTGAGCCTGGGAGAAAGTGTGAGGGGAATGGTCTTTAATATTTTTGTCATTGCTTCTCACAATCCAAATATCTTCATAATTGGCAAAAGTGAATTTGATCTTCCCCAAGTCAATGGGTCTTTACCCATGATGGTATTCGGTAACTGATCTCCTTTACTTTATCTTGACCCATGAGTTATTCCATCTTATTTTCTCCCTTTGTCTTGTTGAGGCAGGGGAGTGAGTGAGCAGCTGGGTGGGTGTCTGGCTGCTGGCCAGGCTAACCCTCTACAGGACCACCACATCAGGACTGCTGCATCCAGCATGGGGCTTCCCAGCACAAGAAAGAGCCTGACAGACTGGAGCAAGTCCTGCAGAGGCCAGAAGGGTGGCTGGGACCTGGAGCACATTCTGGACAAGGAGAAGCTGAGAGAGATGGGTTCTTTAGAAATCGTTCAGAACAAAACACAGGAGCAAGAACCCAGGCCAGTTGGTGGGATCTCACTCAGTGGAGATATTCAGTATTTGTTGAGACAAGGCCATGAGCACCTGTTCAAGCTGCATCTGTCCGGGATCTGGCTTGGCTGAGAGAGCAGCTGTGGCAAGAGCTATGGGGCTTGCGTGCAATAAATGTCAGTAGGAAACTGGCTCCCTTTTTCTTAATACTGGTGGTGGAGTTGGGTATCACTGAGCCCCGGAGGAGGATGGGGCTGACCATGCAGGAAACGTCCCTCTTCTCAGGGCTGGGGTGTACGGACAGAGATGGAAATGTCCGGTGTGTGGGACTGATCTGGGACAGTTTTCCCAGGGCAGCTTCCTGAGGATGTCCAGGGAACATGGCACAGACCAAGCCCCTCTCTTCTGCACCTTTGGAGCTGTGCTTCCTTCACCATGATGCCTGACTCTGCACTGTCAGCACCCTGCTGGGGGCCCCCACCCTGCACACTCACACAGCTTAGCTCTACACTGGGGCTTTCCTCTCCCAGGCACTTCCCAGCTCAGCCCAGCCCCTCCCCAGCTCTCCCCACCTCCCCTGCCCTCTCCCCAGCCCAGCAGAGCAGCCCAGCCTGGGCTGGCCCCACGGCAGTGCCCACCGCAGGGTGCTGCAGAGCTCTGGGCACTCACCCCACAGCCCCAGCCCCTCTGAAGGGCACAGCAGCTCCTGGGGGCAGAGCGGAGGGGGTTCAGGCTCCCCATCAGCCCCAGGGCTGGTGCTGGCTCCAAGGGCACAAGGAAGCAGAGGCCATGTACTCTCTGGCTCTCCTGAATTCATATTGTAGGTGATGCTCAGTGCTGACTGAATTTCCCCGTCCTCTGCTCCCACCAGCCCCACTCCCCAGGACGGCATGAGAGTCCTGGGGCTTCTCAGGCAGCTCCTGCATCTCTCCACTCTCCCTTTCTTCTGCCTGCTGGGCTCCTACTGACTCCCATGGCAGAGTCCTTGTTTTGCATACCTCAATTTAATCATAGAATCATAGAATCGTGAAGGTGGGAAAGGACCTCAGAGATCATCGAGTCCAACCTCATAACCCAACTGCCTGGTCCACCTCTAAGCCCTGTCCCCAAGCACCACATCCACACGATTTTTGAATACTTCCAGGGACCATGATTGGACCACTTCCCTGGGCAGTCTGTTCCAATGCCTACCCACTCTCTCTGGGAAGAAATTTTTCCTAATATCTAATCTAAATCTCCCCTGGCACAACTTGAGCCCATTTCTTCTTGTCCTATCACTTGTTACCTGGGAGAAGAGACCGACCCCCACCTCACTACAGCCTCCTTTCAGGTAGTTGTAGAGAGCAATAAGGTCTCCCCTCAGCCTCCTCTTCTCCAGACTAAACCACCCCAGCTCCCTCAGCTGCTCCTCGTAAGACTTCTCCTCTAGACACTTCAACAGCTTCAATAGCTTCATGTTTTGCTTTTGGGGGAGTTCACATCTGAGGGCCATTCACCTTCTGAGCCTCCATTCATTGCAACCCCAGGGCATGTGGGGAGTCCCCATCCTCTCCTCTCCTCACCCCTCCAGATTCATTTCCAGAGAGTCTGGTATATGCCATCACTCCTGTCATACATGAAGAAACCTGAGGAGAGAAAGGGAGCTCATGGACCATCTCCCCTGCACCTGGACACCAAGAAGAGAGCTTTTAAATCCAGAATACTAGGTCCAGTGGAACCCAATAGTACCATGATCTTAACTCCCAAAACACTGAGAACAAAAGGAGATCAGACTCTTCAAAAAAACAATTCCTTGGACATTTTCTTGGAAATACCTTTGGAGGAAGAGCCCAGCCTTCAGGCACTGGACCTGGGAGATTCCGTTTTATTGAAGAGCTGCTATTGGGCATGCCACATATCACACAGTGTTGTGCAAGAGTCAGACACAATAAGATCATGCCTCAAGACAAGTAGTATAAGCCCAGAAAATTATCTATAAGCAGGATTATCATGAGAGAAGAAAACAGACTCCTGGCCTAAGAAAGACTCTGGGAAATGTGCAGAGAAGGGAAGGCAGGTTATTGTCTGTGAAACAGCATCCATTGGGCCAGTTTCCATAGGACATCCTTGAGCTCCTGGTTCCTCATGCTGTAGATGAGGGGGTTCACTGCTGGAGGCACCACTGTGTACAGCACTGTCACCACTAGGTCCAGTGCTGGGGAGGAGATGGAGGGAGGCTTCAGGTAAGCAAACATGGCAGTGCTGACAAACAGGGAGACCACGGCCAGGTGAGGGAGGCACGTGGAGAAGGCTTTGTGGCGTCCCTGCTCAGAGGGGATCCTCAGCACGGCCCTGAAGAACTGCACATAGGACACCACAAGGAAAACTAAACACCCAAATGTTAAACACGCACTAACCACAAGAACCCCAACCTCCCTGATATAGGCATTTGAGCAGGAGAGCTTGAGGATCTGGGGGATTTCACAGAAGAACTGGTCCAGGACATTGCCTTGGCAGAGGGGTAGGGAAAATGTATTGGCAGTGTGCAAGAGGGCATTGAGAAACCCAGTGCCCCAGGCAGCTGCTGCCATGTGGACACAAGCTCTGCTGCCCAGCAGGGTCCCGTAGTGCAGGGGTTTGCAGATGGCCATGTAGCGGTCGTAGGCCATGACAGTGAGAAGACAGTATTCTCCTACAATGAAGAAGAGAAAGAAAAAGATCTGTACAGCACATCCCAGGTAGGAGATGGCCCTGGTGTCCCACAGGGAATTGGCCATGGAGTTGGGGAGAGTGGTGGAGATGGAGGCAAGGTCGAGGAAGGACAGGTTGAGGAGGAAGAAGTACATGGGGGTGTGGAGGCGGTGGTCACAGGCTATGGCGGTGATGATGAGGCCATTGCCCAGGAGGGCAGCCAGGTAGATGGCCAGGAAGAGCCAGAAGTGCAGGAGCTGCAGCTCCCATGTGTCTGCGAAAGCCAGGAGAAGAAACTCGTTCGTGGAGCTGCCATTGGACATCTGCTGCTTCTGGGCATGGAAACTGCCAAAGGAGAGAAAAGAGAAAGATTCAGACAAGCTTCTCTGAGCAAAATTTGATTCATTCATTGTGCGATACCTAAGGGCGCTTTTCTTTCCCGGTGGACTGTTACGCAGCTCCGAGGCTTCAGCTCTGGTTTGTGCTGGCTGAGTGTGCTGTGCAGAGCCGTGCCCTCTCCCCAGGGGCTGCTGAAGGGTCAGCCCTGCTTTCCAGCAATGACCCATGGAGGCAGCAACAGCCCAGGGTGTTTGGAGGGAGGCTTCCTGGGGAGGAGTTCCCTGTGCTGCACTAGAGCGGAGGGCAAAAAGCCCAGAAGGAGGCTTTCTTCCCCAGAGGAAGGTGAGAGATGAGGTGCAGCAAATGTGTCTCGTCACAGAGGTTGCTCTGGAAAAGACACAGGCCAGTCCTGGGAGCAGAGGGGTGCTGTGCCAGGTGCAGAGTTCAAAACACCTCTCATTTCCAGCACAGCTCTGCAGAGTATGAGGAAGAGGACAGGGCAAGGATGCTGATTGGCATGGGCAGATTGGGTGCTCTCAGACATCTCCAAGGTCCTACAGGAGAGCTGTGCCCTTCTGGAGGGATGCTGACAGCCCCGCAGGACGCCCTGTCCAGCAGAATCCGGTGTCTTAAGGTGCTGTCTGCTAAGGGAAGCAGTGTCTCATTGCCCAAGCACTGAGTGCAGTGTCTCGAGCTTGGCAAATGAAGAGAGGCCTTGGGCACTTTGGTCCCATGGAAACACCTCCAGGGCAGCGCCCTCCAGGCCAGGGCCAGAGCAGGCACTCCACACCCTGACCCCTTGCCCCACACCACCACCGTTCCTGCCAGGGACCCCACGAGCAGGAAGAGCAGCACAAGCAGGTGGAGGACCAAAGCAGAACTCTGTGACTCTCCTCCTAAGGGAAGCAAGGAGAGGAGAGGCGGCCGGGCACTCAGGAAAGCCTTCTCCTTACCCAGCAGAGCACAGCAACTCCCAGTTAGCAAAAGCCCAGGGCAGTCGCTCGCAGCCCCTTTGCCCTGAAGAGGGAAGCGGCCACGTGTCAGGAGAGATGCCCCTCTGCTGTGCCAGAGCTCTGGCTGCACAGGAGGCAACTCCTGCCCTGGACCACACAGCCTTGAGGGCAGAGGCTGTGCTGGGTGGGAGACGAGAGCAGCGGTCTTGCGCAGAGGCAGGTGTCTGCATTGGAGGGGATGGCAGGGAGCTTCCCAACTTCTCCCTCCCATGCCATTTGGGGTTGGAGGTTCCTAGAGCTCTCTGCCCATGTCTCTGCTGCCTGGAGCTATCCCTGCCGGGAACTGTTGCTCTGCCCTCCAGTTTTTCCCTGTCAGGGATCACAGACCCCAACACCCACTCCTGTCTGCTCAGCTCTGACCTCAAGAAACCTCCCCGTTCCAGGCACTCTCCAGAGGTACTCCCCCCTTGCAGGCAGGAAGGAGCAGGTCAGAGAAACCCTGCTGAGGCCAGCAAAGGTGGTGCTGGTGCTCTCTGGAGGGAGAGGAGTGGATGCAAGCAGTTGCCTTGGCTCCTACCAGACCTCCTGATCTCTCAGGGTGGCAGCTCAGGACTCTCAGGCTCCCCCTCCAAACGCAGCAGCGCCTTTTCCCTTTGTCCTGAGACAGCAGGAAACTGAAAGCACAGCCTCAGGAAAGCTCTTTAGCTGTAAGGGATCCCCTGCCTTGCTCTTCCTCTGCAAAAGTCCCCTCTGAAATGCCCTGGGCAGCTCTGGCTGCACACCCTGCCTTCACCCCTTCCCCCTGGTCTAACATGAGCCCCTGGGCTGGGAGGCCTCCTGACAGACCCTGCAGGCTGGAGCCTATGAACGCTTTCGGAGACCCTTCCCGCAACGGCAGCTGCATTGCCCTGCACCAAGAGACTTACCGTGTCAAGGGCTGCAAAGGTTTCTTCCCTTGCAGCTCCCCTCTCTCCTCCCACTCCGGGCTGCCTTTAATTGCGCCCTGCCCTACTCCTTTGCCCAGAGCCCTGCTGCGCTTGGCAGAGGAGTTGCTCCTTGGCAGAGCTGTCTCTCTGCCCTGCTGCCTGCTTACCAGGAGCTCCCTCCACCCCAGGAGCCTGTCTCAGCCCCGGAGGAGGGGACCTGCCCAAGACGCCACTTTCTCTGCCCCCCACCCCACTTGGCGCTCCCTCCAGGTGTCCCTGGGGCTCTCCAGGAACCTGCTTGGGAAGAGACTGAAGGAATCACCGCTGTTGCCTGTCTCACCTCTGCAGAGACATTCCTTTGCAGCAGTGCCCTTGCTGCTCTCTGAGACACAGTTAGGTTTGCGAATCCCCCTTCCTTGTTCCATCATGAGACAGGACACCTGGAGACTGCCAGGGAGGCATCTCCTTTAGCCATGCTGAGGGAAGGCAATCAGCTGAGTCAGTGGAAGCATCTCATGCTGGATTTGTAGTGGTGGGGCTGGAAGGGACCTCAGCTGCCTCCCATGCCTGCCACAAACCCCCAGGAGGTGGGATTGCCCTTGCTTCAGTCATGGCATCTGTTAAAAATAGGCACCTGTACTCATTTTCTATGGTCCCGTGATCAGAGATGGAGACCAGGAGTTCACACACAAATGACTGGTGACATTTGAGGTGCCAGATGTACTAAGGCTCCTTAGCCTCACTTTGGTTGAGGCGTGTGTCCCTTAGCATGTCATCTTGGATCCCAAGTTAGCACAGTGTGTTCTGCATGGCTGAATAAGTTTACAGGTGAAGAAATGTTTGGCTGGTGTGGCTTGGAGGCACATGGTGAATTGCAAAGTAAGCAAAGAGAAAAGTAACCAAAATATAAAAAAATAAAGCAAAAGATATGTATTATTGCACTTTACATATTTTAAAATTCTTTATGCCCTCCTCATCCCTGTAGATTTCTTTCAAAATATTTGTCCTGTGGTGAGGCAGGAGGGATAGATTGGTTTGCGTTTGGGTTTGTCTTGGACCAGTTCTTCTTGAAGTTCCCCAGATCCTCAAGCTCTCCTGCTCACATTCCTACCACAGGGAAGTGGGGCTTGTCACGATTAGTGCCATTTATGCCATTCGATGTTTTGATTCCACTGTGTTGTCCTATGTGCAGATCTTCAGGGCCGTGCTGAGGATCCCCTCTGAGCTTGGACAGCACAAAGCCTTTTCCACGTGCTTCCCTCACCTGGCTGTGGTCTCCCTGGTTGTCAGCACTGGCATGTTTGCCTACCTTAAGCTCCCCTCCATCTCCTCCACAGCTCTGGATCTGCTGATAGCTGTTGTTGACTCGATTGTACCTTCAACGCTGAACCCCCTCATCTACAGCCTGAGGAACCAGGAGCTCAAGGATGCCCTGAGGAAACTGACGACGTTTTTCAGCAGCCGTACACTGCTTACCTTTTTCTGTACATGACTCCCACTGTATGTCATGACAGGCCAAGCACCTTTCCTTCTTCATATTTTTTTTTTCCCACTTCTGATGATGTTATTTTTAAAGAAATGTCATTATTCATCCTCCTTTTACTTAAGTATCCACCCATCTTGTATGACCCAGAGTCTCTGTGTAAATGGGGAGCCAATCTCTTATTGTATTTAAGCAAAATAAATGAACCTGCAGCAAAATCTTTGTCTAAGATTCACTCTCAGCGTAGCAGGAATGAATGGGAAATGAAACCACCTTTCTGGCTGTAGCAGCCCGGGGCAGGCTGCTCTGTCCCTGGAGCAGCAGGAGCTCTCAAGGACCGCAAGGGCCAAGGCTCTTGTGCTGGCCTGGCGAGACGGGATGACCTTTCAGGGTCTCCTGGAGAGGAGACCAGGGGGCAAAGGGTACCAGTGACCTCCTTTTCCTTGTGCCATTGATACCCCCCACTTCTGGGGCTGACCCCGCTTTGCCCTCCAGGAGCGGCTGTGCCCTTCAGAGGGCTGAGGTTGTGGGCTGAGTGCCCACAGCCCTGCAGCACCCTGCGGTGGGCACTGCCGTGGGGCCAGCGCAGGCTGGGCTGAGCTGGAGAGAGGGCAGGAGAGGGGGAGAGAGGGCAGGGCAAGGAGGAGAGGCTGGGGGGAGCTGGGCTGGGCTGGCAAGTGCCCCGGAGAGAAAATCATCAGTGTAGAGCTTGTACTGTGTGACCACGCAGACTGGGGACTCACACCAGGGAGGGTTGTGGTGCAGAGGCAGGGCTCGTGGATGGGAGCTGAGACATGCAGGTGCAGGAGAGAGGAGGAGGTCGCTCTGTGCCCTTGGTGGCATGGGCAGACCAGGAAGGTGGCCCAGGGCATTTGTCAGCCCCTGGCCTCTCTCATCGCCCATTTCCAACACTGGCAGCTCACCCCAGGTTTATGGGTGAATCTTGCTGCGAGGCCATCTCCATCCTCCTGCTGGTCTCAGTGCCTTTATGGGGGAATGGTGAGCCCTCCCCAGCCCCTCTCCTGGCCCAGACCCCAGCACAGCTGAGAGCAGGGCTGTCTGTGAAGCCTGACGTGGGACATGGCTGGGGCAGGGCAGGGGCTGTGTGCTGGGGGAGGCTGCAAAAGCAGGAGGGTCATGGGACTCCCTGGCCACAGCAGTAACTCACATCAGGTGCTGGGCTGCTTCACAGATGTCCCCAAGCAGCCCTGACTCTCTCCTTTGCTATCATTCCCCCAGCCAAAGTTCTTCTCCGTAACTGTCATAATAAACTCCAAAAAGAACTGCCTACCCTGTTAATCCTTTCCCCATTGGCCATGCATTTCTTGTTTTGCATCCTCTTTTGGTATTTCTGAGATGGCTGCTGTGATAGTTTCCACCTTGGGTAGCAACTCCATGAAGCGCATAAGTCTGCTTCATTACCTCTAGTGTCCTGCAATTCCCCATATTCTTTTGCTTCAGGCACTGGCCCCCAAGCCTTTAGTGCTGACACCTTAGAGTTTCAGTGCAGAGGGACCTTGACACTCTTGTGGATTTGGCCAACAGAAACGTCCTGGAGTTTTGCAAGGCAAAGGGGCAAGGTCTGCCCTGGGGGCAGAATAACCTCGTGCATCAGGACAGGCTGTGACATGAGCAGCTGAGGAGTGTCCTGAGGAGAATTGCCAGAGGAGTGCCTGTATTGGTTTTGCATGGCAAGGTTTTGATAGCGGGTGGGGCTACAGGGGTGGCTTCTGTGAGAAGATGCCAGAAGCTTCCCCCACATCCGACAGAGCCAGTGCCAGCCCGCTCCAAGATGGACCCGCTGCTGGCCAAAGCTGAGCAAATCAGCGATGGTGGTAGTGCCTCTGTGATAACATATTTAAGAAGGGGGAAAATACTGCTGCACATCAGCAATATCCCTGACTTGTTTTTCCCTGATTGCAAGTAGGAGATCCAGGTGAGCATCACCTATGTGGGCCATCAGGCAGCTGGGCTGAGAAGCTGGCCCCAAGAACCCACAGAAAGCTCTGGGTCTGTTTGCACCTTGCACTGTCCCCTTCCCATGAGTGTCAGGGTGACTGAAGTCCCCAAGGGTGATGTGGGGTCATTGAACTGGAATTGCTTGAATAAGACTTTGCCCTCTTCCTCACCTGCTTCCAGGTATTTAGCTCCTACCATGACGTCTCCCTAAGGGCCTGTCCTCTGACCCTCACCCAAAAGGCTTTACCCAATCTGATTCCCATCCCATAGAGGACCTCCATACATCCAGGCAGCTCCTACGCAGAGGGCATCCCCCTCCTGATCTTCCCCAGCTATCTCTTCTGAAGAGCCTGTATCCATCCATCGCAGCACCTCAAGCTTTCTGACCTGTCCCACACACCTCAGCAGGTATTTACATCAATGTCACAGCTCTGTGACAGCACACAGGGCTCCAGCCCCTCCTGTCTGTGCCCCAGGCTGAGGCCATTGGTGCCCATTTGGGCTGCAGCCCCTCAGCTTGGTGCCACCAGGGCCAACCTCAGACTTGTCACAGCTCTTGCACCCAAGATCCTGTGCAAGCCAAGGCTTTGCTTCAGAGCGGAGACATGCTGGCGTGGATGGCAGATGGCAATGTGAGGCTGAAATGAGGGGCCCTCAAGGTGACCAAACCCTGTGCTCCCCAATGCCAGAGAGAAACAGGTTTGGACTGGGCGGCCCTGGCAGGAGAGGGCTTTGCTGTCTGCAATGTCACTGCAGCCCAGAGAGGCTGTGGTGGAGGTGAAGCTGATCTCCAAGCAGGACAGGTTGCTGCTGAAAATATCCTTGACTATGGACATTGTGTGATCCAGGCACACTGTGAAAATCATTCACCTGTGTCTCGATTGTATCATCAAGGAGGTGAATAAAGGATGGGGGTAAGAAGAATCAGCAGCATATAACAGTGTTGGCATATGAGAGTTGTGATGTGCCTCGTATTCATGCACTGCCTGCATCTCCTGGATAGACATGGGACAGACCTTGTCTCCCTGCAGCGGTGCCATTCAGTCACGTGCTCATGCACCCCAAATCTATCTGAGATGCCCTGGGGTGTCTGTTATGTACCAGCCTGGGATGGGGACAGCTGTCCCGTGGGTCCTGCACTGCCCAGCCAGCTGGACGCTCCGGTTGTGCTGGGCAGCTTTGGCATCTGAGGTAGGACTACAGGCCTGCATTTGGCCATTAAGCTGAGCGGCTGCCCTGGACTAGCTTAGGCAATGTAGGGATGTCCATTGGAAACCTTTGGTTACACTTAGTGGAGATACAGCTGATGGAGAAGAGAAAGACAGACTGAGCTCCCCTGTGGCACGTGACTCCGTCTGGTCAGATGAATACCTCTGTCGGCTGCCCTAAGCATACTGAGGAGGGACAGCTTGGGTTGTCCTGTCATCGTTTTCTACCATTTCAGTTGGCCAAAGGGATTCCCCACCAGCCGCCAAGGCAATGCCCGCAGATGCCGCCCTGTCTCTCACAATTGCTCCATTAGAGCTTGGAGTTTCCTGCACATGTCCTGAACCACCTCTGGCAGCTCCAGTGTCACCAGGCGTTTGCATCGGAAAAGCTCACTCCTGGCCTCTATCCCCATCATTAACACAGCAGCTTAGAGAAGGAGCTCCCAGCTCTTTTGTGCAGCCGAGCTGAGGCAAGAGGCATCCCACCTCCTGTGGGTCTGTGGGGTGCACTGGAGAAGCTGAATGCCCCTCTGGCCTCAGGAATACTGATGAGAGCTGAGATGCTGACGTTGACTTGGCTCAATCCCTGCCCTGCCCAGGTGGCAATGATCCCCTGCCTGTCACTGCCCACATGCCCTGCCTGACCATGGGAGAGGAACGGGGGTTTCCAGAGGGGAACGTTGACACCTCCCGTAGCTCCGCACACCCTGGCAGAGCAATTCCCACTGCAGGAATGAGTCTGTGCAGTGTTTAGGGAGGGAGAGTTGGTGGTGACTTCAGTCTGCTTCAAGTTCTGTTCCCCAGGAGAGACCCTGCTGCCTTTCAGGAGCTGTCAGCCCTGGAGCCCCAGGGACACCTGGAGGGCTCTGGGGGCAGGGGCTGGGGGTAGGAGGCAGAGAAAGTGCTGCCTTGGGCTGGGCCTCTGCTGCTGAGCTGGGCTGGGCTCCTGGGAGGGAGGGAGCTCCTGGCAAGTGGGCAGCCCTGCAGAGAGACAGCTCTGCCCAGGAGCAGCTCCTCTGCAAAGCGCAGCAGGGCTGAGGGCCTGCAGGCACCGATGGGGACAGGAGCGAGGCAGAGAGAGGGTAAAGGCAGTCTGGGGTGCGAGGACAGTGAGAGATCATTGTGGAAGAAATCTTCCCAGCCCTTGACACAGTAAGTCTCTGGCAGCAGGGTAAAGAAGCTGCAGTTCCTGGAGAGATCTCCAAAAGCTGGCACATCCCACAGCCTATGGGATCTTTCAGGAGGACTCTCACAACTTCTCTGGTGTGGAGGAGGAGGACATGCTCCAAAGCAGGGCTCCCCTGCCGCACCGTCAGAGGCACAGGGCATGACGGCTGCCTTCTTCCAGGAACGGATGAAGGGGTGTGAAGGTGGGTGTGCAGCCAGAGGTGCCCAGGGCCGTCCTTCCGAGCAGGGTCCCTGCACGCCAGGGGCTGTGTGCTGGGGCAGGGACTCTGTCACCTGCCAGGGTCAGCACTCAGCCTGCCCAGGGAGCTGCCCATGGCGCTGTGGGGAGAAGCTGTGGGTAGAAGGAGCGATCCTCGGCAGGGCAGGGTCCTTCTGCTGTTGAGAGGGTGCTGTGTGGGTCAGGTTTGCTCTCAGCTCCAGCTCACCCCCACGCATTTCTGAGGGAACTTTTCAAGATGGAGTTCCTGTAAGGGCAGGTGTCTGTCTTTTGAGGTTTCTCCTCTTGGTTGGCTGGGTGGGCTACACATAGCACCAGCATCACCTTTCCAGTCTCATTGGGGTTTGTGGGACCTGCTCTTTAGCCCCTGCACACACAGAGAGGCTGCAGGGCAGAGCTGGGCACACAGGGGCTGAGATGGGGTCTGTGAGCACTGGCAGGGAAGAGACGTGGGGCCAGAGCAACAGCTCGTGGCAGGGACAGCTGCAGGCAGTAGAGATGGGCAGGAAAGGAAGGACCTGCTAAGGGACGTCCTGTTGCAGGGGAGATCTGGGCACCTCCCGGCCACCCCTGCAGTGCAGATGCCTTCCCTGAGCAACCCCTTCATCTCTCCTCTCCCACCCAGCACAGCCCTCGGCCCTCACGGCCATGGGGTCTCGGGTGGGAGTCACCTCTCTGTCCAGCAGAGCAGCAGAAGAGGCGAAGGGCATCCCTCGTGCCATG
Source organism: Platalea leucorodia (assembly GCF_965183815.1). Taxonomy (NCBI): domain Eukaryota; kingdom Metazoa; phylum Chordata; class Aves; order Pelecaniformes; family Threskiornithidae; genus Platalea; species Platalea leucorodia. The sequence continues at coordinate 206,101 of NW_028121453.1, forward strand.
TCCCCATTTCCCACTCACCAGCAATCGGGCTGAGGGCAACTGTCCTGCATTATCACTGTCTGGGAGGTGGCGTGCACAGCTGGGTAAGGGTAACGCTGTCCTGAGGGTCCGTCTGCCTCCCCCCTTGCTTCTTTCAGCCAGACCCTCACTGTATTTTTCCTCATTTCTCCACCTGCCCATTCTAAAGTCATCTTTTTAGTGCTGTCAGACTCCCAGGGGATGGGAATTTCAGCTGCAGAGTCACACACTGATCTTGTTTGTCCATTCATGCAGGCATGTCGATGGGAACAAGCGTCCCAGCTTTCCTCTAATCTGTGGGGCTGTGGGCAAGGCAGCCTGTGGGGCTGGGGAAGGAGTCACTTTTCTCTTCATGAGATGCCAACATTAAGACAATTGGCTATCAGCTCCTGAGGGTGTCCTTCCAAGCTGTCAGCTGCCTTCCAGCATGCAAACCTGTCCCATAGCACCTTTGTGTTCTCTGGAAGCCCCATGGAGAAATGCAGAGACTCTGTGGCTGAGGAAATGCTGTTGGGTTGGTGAAAGGAGCCCTGAGTGTCCTGGGCTAGAAGTGGGGTGCTGAGACCGTGAGCAAGGCTGACATATTTAGTAGTCTGCACTGGATCCCTCTGCTCTCAGCAGTGTCTGGTTGCGTAACATAAGAATGTACTTGCCCTCCATCTCAGGAAGGTGCAAGCCCAAGGCAGCTGGGGACGAGACAGAGGGAGGGACCAGATGCCCTCACTGCACTGAGCCACAGGCAATCATCTTGCCTCGCAGAGCTCACTCTGTTCTCCATGAGAGCAGCAGAAATGCAGAGGGTTTCTGACATCCCAGGACAATCCCTGGAGAGATGGGGGCAACGGTAAGAAACCCCAAGCCTCTCAAACTGCCTTCTGCTATGCCAGTTCCTTGGCACTGGCAGTGCAGATGCTGACAGGCCATTCTGTGTTAGGTGTGGTTTCATCTGGCAAAGTCAAACACCTGGACTTGCCCCTGCCCCCACCATTCCCATGACCCCACTGCTGCAGAGCAGGGCTGACTCCTCAGCAACCAGCGGGAAAGGGCCCTGCTCCTCATGGAACATTCTGCCAGCACCAACCAGAGCTCCAGCCACAGACCTGAGGAAGGTCTCCTGGAAAATGAAAAGGGGGTGTGTGCAGCATGAGCAGAGTCTATGGGAAAGGGCTTTGATTTTGCTCAGAGAAGTCTCTGCTAGCTTACTGTATTTTCCTCCTTGAACAGTCCCCATGCCAAAGTGAAAAAATGTCCAACGGCAGCTCCATCACCCAGTTCCGCCTCCTGGCATTGGCAGACATGCGAGAGCTGCAGCTCCTGACCTTCTGGCTCTTCCTGGCCGTCTACCTGGCTGCCCTCCTGGGCAACAGACTCATCATCACTGCCGTAGCCTGTGACCGCCGTCTCCACACCCCCATGTACTTCTTCCTCCTCAACCTCTCCCTCCTCGACCTGGCCTCCATCTCCAACACTCTCCCAAAATCCATGGCCAATTCCCTGTGGGTCACCAGGGCCATTTCCTACCAAGGGTGTGCTGCCCAGATCTTTATGCTCGCCTTCTTGATCTCAGCAGAGTTTTCTCTCCTCACTGTCATGGCCTGCGACCGCTACGTGGCCATCTGCAAACCCCTGCACTATGGGACCCTCCTGGGCAGCAGAGCTTGTGTCCACATGGCAGCAGCTACCTGGGGCACTGGGTTTCTCAGTGCTGTGCTGCACACTGCCAATATATATATTCCCTACCTCTCTGCCAAGGCAATGTCCTGGACCAGTTCTTCTGTGAAATCCCCCAGATCCTCAAGCTCTCCTGCTCAGATGCCTACCTCAGGGAAGTGGGGCTTCTTGTGGTTAGTGCCTTTTTATTCTTTGGGTGTTTTGTTTTCATTGTGGTGTCCTATGTGCAGATCTTCAGGGCCGTGCTGAGGATCCCCTGTGAGCAGGGTTGGCACAAAGCCTTTTCCATGTGCCTGCCTCACCTGGCTGTGGTCTCCTTGTTTGTCAGCACCGGTATATTTGCCTACCTGAAGCCCCCCTCCATCTCCTCTCCATCCCTGGACCTGGTGGTGGCAGTGTTGTACTCAGTGATGCCTCCAGCAGTGAACCCCCTCATCTACAGCATGAGGAACAAGGAGCTCAAGGACACCCTATGGAAACTGGCCCAATGGACGCTGTTTCACAAGCAATAACGTGCCTCCCCTTCTTTGCACATTTCCCAGAGTTTATCTTAGGCCGCATGTCTGCTTTTTTGTCTTATTATACTCCTGCTTATAGAGAATTTTCTGGGCTTATACTACTTGTCTTGAGGCTTGCTCTTATTGTGTCTGACCCTTGTACCACACTGTATCACATGTGGCCTGTCAGATAGCAGCTCTTCAGTACAAAGGAATCTCCTAGGTCCAGTACATGAAGGCTGGGCTCTCCCTCCAAAGCTGCTGCCAAGAAAATGTCCAAGGAATTGGTGTTTTAAAGAGTCTGATCTCCTCTTGTTCTCAGTGTTTTGGGAGTTTAACTCATGGTACTATTGGGTTACACTGAGCCAAGCGCTCTGGATTTATAAGCTCTCTTTTTGGTGTCCAATGGGAGAGGAGATGGCCCATGAGCTCCCTTTCTCTCCTCAGGTTTCTTCATGTATGACAGGAGTGATGGCATATACCAGACTCTCTGGAAATGAATTTGGAGGGGTGAGGAGAGGAGAGGATGGGGACTCACCATGTGCCCTGGGGCTGGAATGAATGGAGGCTCAGAAGGTGAAACACACTCAATGCTGAAGTCCTCCAAAATTCAAGCACTAAATCAATGTATCCACGAACAATGGCTCTGCAGTGCCATGGGAGTCAGTGAGGACTCAGAGTCCAGAGGGAGGGGAGCCTGGAGAGATGCAGGAGCTGCCTGAGGAGGCCCAGGGCCAGGACTGCCATGCTGTTCTGAGGAGTGCGGCTGGTGGAAGCAGAGGAGGCGATAAATGCAGTCAGGTATGGGCATCACCTACAATATGAATTCAGGAGAGCCGGAGAGTTCCTCGCCTGTTTCCTCATGGCCTTTGGGGCCAGCACCAGCCTTGGGGTTGATTGGGAGCCTGAGCCCCCCTCTCTGCCCCCCAGGAGCTGCTGTGCCCTTCAGAGGGGCTGGGGCTGTGGGGAGAGTGCCCAGAGCTCTGCAGCACCCTGTGGTGGACGCTACTGTGGGGTCAGCCCAGACTGGGCTGGGCTGGGGAGAGGGCAGGGGTGTTGGGGAGAGCTGGGGAGGGGCTGGGCTGGGCTGGGAAGCACCCGGGAGAAGAAAGCCCCAGTGTAGAGCTAAGCTGTGTGAGTGTGCAGGGTGGGGGCACCCAGCAGGGTGCTGACAGTGCAGAGTCAGGCATCATGGTGAAGGAAGCAAGGCACCGAAGGTGCAGAAGAGAGCGGCCAGGTCTGTGCCATGTTCCCTGGACATCCTAGGGAAGCTGCCCTGGGAAAACTGTCCCAGATCAGTCCCACACACCAGCCATTTCCATCTCTCTTGGGACATCCCAGCCCAGAGAAGGGAATTTTGCTTCATGGTCAGCTCTGTCCTCCTCCGGGGCTCCGTGATGCCCAACTCCACCATCAGTATTAAGAAAAAGGGAACCAGTTACCTACTGACACTTATTACATACAAGTCCCACAGCTCTTGCCACAGCTGCTCTCTCAGCCAAGCCACTTCTCAGACAGATGCAGCTTGAACAGGTGCTCATGGTCTTGTCTCAACAACTACTGAATATCTCCATTGAGTGAGATCCCTCAACTGTCTTGGGTCCTTCCTCCAGTGTTTGACTTGGAGGGATTTCTCAAAAACTCAGCACTCTCAGCCTCTCCTTGTCCATAATGTGCTCCAGGCCCCAGCCACCCTTCTGGCCTCTGCAGGACTTGCTCCAGTCTGTCAGGGTCTTTCTTGTGCTGGGAAGCCCCATGCTGGATGCAGCAGTCCTGATGTGGTGGTCCTGTAGAGGGTTAGCCTGGCCAGCAGCCAGACACCCACCCAGCTGCTCACTCACTCCACTGCCTCAGCAGGACAAAGGGAGAAAATAAGATGGAATAACTCATGGGTCAAGATAAAGTAAAGGAGATCAGTTACTGAATACCATCATGGGTAAAGACCCGTTGACTTGGGGAAGATCAAATTCATTTGTTGCCAATTATAAAAAGATTTGGATTGTGAGAAACAATGAGAAAAATATTAAAGACCATTCCCCTCACACTTTCTCCCAGGCTCAAATTACTCCATTGTTCCCAGTTCTTCTACCTACCTCAACACCACGAGGAGCAGGGGGGATGGTGCAGAGGGGGTTAACAGTCACTACAGAACATCTCTGCTGCTCCTTCCTTCTCACACTTCTCCCATGCTCCTGCTTAGGTCCTCTCCATGGGATCCCACCGTGTTTGTGGTCAAGGCTAGGTGTTGTTCCTTTCTTTCTCTCTTACTTTTCTCCTTCAAACTCACACAATCATGGAAATGTTGAGATTGGAAGGGACCTCTGGAGATCATCTAGTTCAACCCCGCAGCCGAGGCAGGGTCAGCTAGAGCAGGTTGCTGAGCACCTTGTCTAGCTGGGTTGGGACCATCTCTATGGATGGAGACTCCACAACCTCTCTGGGAAACCTATTACAGTGTTGGACCACCCTCACAGTCAAAAAGTGCTTTCTTGGGTTCAGATGGCATTTCATGTGTTTTTAGCTGTGTCCATCGCCCCTTGTCTTGTCTCTGGGAACTACTGAGAAGAGCTTGGCTCCCTGGTCTTCATGCTCTCCCATCAGGTATTTATACCATGAATAAGATCCCTCTGAGCCTTTTCTTCTCCAGACTGAACAATCGCACATCTCTCAGCATTTCCTCCTATGAAAGATGCTGCAGTCCCTTAAAACAGCTTTATGGCCTTTGCTGGACTTGCTTTTGTAGGTCAAGAACTTTATTGTAGTGAGGAGCCCAGCACTGGACACAGCACTCCAGATGGGGCCTCCCCAGTGCTGAGTGGAGGGGAAGGGTCACCTCCCTCCATCTGCCAGCAAGGCTTTTCCTAATGCAGCCCAGGAGGCTGTTGGCCTTTGCCGCAAGGGTTCAATTCAGATCCTGCTCAGCTGCTTCTCCTCCGGGATGCCAAGATCCTTCTCTGCAGAGCTGCTTTCTGTCCAGTCAGCCCTCAGCATGATGTCCACAGTGTGGCTGGATCACAGGCTGTCCTCCCCCAGGGACTTTCTCAGCAGCACCTTGTCCTTCTTGCAGATCAGCTCCACCTCTGGCACAGGCCCCACGGTGCTGCAGAGTCACCTGGCACAGCAAAGCCCTCTCCTGCCAGGCCTGCACAGCCCAGGCCTCTTGCTCTCTGCCCTTGGGGACTGCAGCTTTTGCTCTCCATGGGGGAACCTCATCCATCATTATGGCACCACCTGCCACCCACTCCAGCATGCCTCTGCTGGGAAGCCAAGCCTTGCCACACACGGGCTCCCATCTCTGGGGACCAGGTTTCCATGTGACAAGTCTGCCCTTGGCCCTGGTGCCACATCTGAGGTGCTGCAGCCCAAATGGGCACCAAAGCCCAGAGCCTGGGGCACAGAGAGCAGGAGCCCCGTGTGCCATCACGGAGCTGTGACATCAGGGGAATAAGAGGTGAGGTGGGGAAGGACAGCTCCCATGGCTTTTGTGCTGGATGGAGATACAGCGTCTTGAGGAGAGACTGAGAGGGGAGATGAGAAGTGGGGCATGATCCCAATGGATGTGATCAACAAAATAATGGCTATGTCTCCAACAACCAGCAAAAAGGAAACACAAGCTTTCTTGGGCATTGTGGGTTTTTGGAGAATTCATATTCCAAATTACAGTCTCATCATAAGCCCTCCCTATCAAGTGACCCAGAAGAAGAACAACCTCAAATGGGGTCCTGAGCAACGACAAGCCTTTGAACAAATTAAGCGAGGTCGACCCCTGGGCTTTTGGAGTCGGGGATACAGAGGATCTGAGGCCCACCACACTCCAACTGAAAAAGAGATATTGGCAGCATATGAAGGGGTTTGAGCTGCTCCAGAAGTGGTTGGTACTGAAGCACAGCTCCTCCTGGCACCCCGACAGCCAGTGTTGGGCTGGATGTTCAAAGGGAGAGTCCCTTCTAGACATCATGCAACTGACGCTACATGGAGTAAGTGGGTCGCACTGATCACACAACGGGTTCGAATAGGAAACCCCAGTTGCCCAGGAATCTTGGAAGTGATCATGGACTGGCCAGAAGGCAAAGATTTTGGAATATCACCAGAGAAGGAGGTGACGTGTGCTGAGGAGGCCCCACTGTACAATAAACTGCCAGAAAATGAGAAGCAATATGCCCTGTTCACTGATGGATCCTGTCGTCTTGTGGGGAAGCATTGGAGGTGGGAAGCTGCTGTATGGAGTCCTGTATGACAGGTGGCAGAAACTGCTGAAGGAGAAGGTGAATCGAGCCAGTTTGCAGAGGCGAAAGCCATCCAGCTGGCTTTAGATATTGGTGAATGAGAAAAGTGGCAAATGCTCCATCTCTGTACTGACTCATGGATGGTGGCAAATGCCCTGTGGGGATGGTTACAGCAATGGAAGCAGAGCAACTGGCAGCACAGAGGCAAACCCATCTGGGCTGCCGCATTGTGGCAAGATATTGCCGCCCGGGTAGAGGACCTGGTTGTAAAAGTACGTCACGTAGATGCTCACGTACCCAAGAGTCGGGCCACTGAAGAACCTCAAAACAACCAGCAGGTGGATCAGGCTGCTAAGACTGAAGTGGCTCAGGTGGGTCTGGACTGGCAACAGAAGGGTGAATTACTTCTAGCTCACTCGGCCCATGACACCTCAGGCCACCAAGGAAGAGATGCAACACATAGATGGGCTTGCGATCGAGGGGTGGACTTAACCATGGACACCATTGCACTGGTTACCCATGAATGCGAAACATGCGCTGCAATCAAGCGAGCCAAGAGGTTCAAGCCTCTCTGGTTTGGAGGACGATGGCTGAAAGATAAATATGGGGAGGTCTGGCAGATTGATGATATCACACTCCCACAAACCCACCAAGGCACGCGTCATGTGCTTACAACGGTGGAAGCAACCACCAGACGGCTGGAAACATGTCCTGTGCCCCATGCCACCGCCCGGAACACTATCCTGGGTCTTGAAAAGCAAATTCTATGGCAACATGGCACCCCAGAAAGAGTTGAGACAGACAATGGGGCTCATTTCTGAAAGAACCTCATAGACCCCTGGGCCAAAGGCATGGCACTGAGTGGGTATATCACATCCCCTATCACGCACCAGCCTCTGGGAAAATCGAATGGTACAATGGACTGTTAAAGACTACACTGAGAGCAACGGGTGGTGGGACATTCAAACACTGGGATACACATTTAGCAAAGGCCACCTGGTTAGTCAACACTAGGGGATCTGCCAATCGAGCTGGCCCTGCCCAATCAAAACTTTTACGTACTGTAGAAGGGAATAAAGTCCATGTGGTGCACATAAAAAATATGCTGGGGCAGACAGTCTGGGTTACTCCCGCCTCAGGCAAAGGAAAACCCATTGGTGGGATTGCTTTTGCTCAAGGACGTGGGTGCACTTGGTGGGTGATGTGGAAGGATGGGGAATTCTGATGTGTACCTCAGGGGGATTTGATTTTGGGTGAAAATAGCCAATGAACTGAATCGTATGATGTGAATTGCTAAATGATAGTGCATGTCATCACTTCTATGGTGGCTATATGCCATACCAATGGTATTACAGTAAGAATCACCCAGATTAATGAAGAATGAACTTTGATGAAACCAAGCGAAGTGCAGCAGTGATGGAACCAGAACTGACTTCAGCATGCAACAATCCAAGACCACACACCAGCTCTCCTGCCCTGAAAGGCTGTTATGACAGATAAAGCCCAAAGTCATGGACTCAAGGAACCCAACGGACATTTTAGAGGCATGGCCCATAGACCAAGGGAATGATATCTGTGTGTATATATTAAAAGACAGGAAAAGTGGTGGCAATTAATTGAAAGGTATTGGAAAGTATGGGACCTGGGCACGACGTAGATGGTATAGAATAAGGGGTGGATACTGTCCTGGTTTCAGCTGGGACAGAGTTCATTTTCTTCCTAGTAGCTGGCAGAGTGCTGTGTTTTGGATTTAGCCTGAGAATAACGTGACAGCACACTGGTGTTTTAGTTGTTGCTAAGTAGTGTTGGACTCGATGATCCGTGTGGGTCCCTTCCAAGTCAGGACATTCTATGATTCTGTCATTCTAGTGCTTATATTAAGACAAGGACTTTTCAGCTTCCCATACTCTGCCAGCCAGGAGGTGCACAAGTAGCTGGGAGGGAGCACAGCCAGGACAGCTGACCCCAACTGGCCAAAGGGCTATTCCATACCATATGATGTCATGGTCAGGATATAAACTGGAGGGAGTTGGCCAGAGGGCAGTGATCACTGCTCGGAGACTGGCGGGGCATTGGTCGGTGACTGGTAGGCGGTTGCATCACTTGATTTTCCTGGGTTTTGTTCCCCTCTCTCTCTCTTATTGTTTTCCTTTTCATTACAGTTTTTTTTTTTTTAAATTTAATTTTATTTTTTTTCCATTATTAAACCATTCTTATCCCAACTCACGAGTTTTCTTACTTTTGCTCTTCAGATTCTCTCCCTCATCCCACCGGCTGGGAGGAGGGTGAGTGAGCGGCTGTGTGGTGCTTGGTTGCCAGCTGGGGTTAAACCACAACAATCCTGCTGTGTTCCTCTTCCATTAAATGCCAGGGACATTGCAGTCTCCAGTGAGACCCAGGCTTCTACATCCAGGGACTTCATTTGGATGCTTAGAAAAGACTAGGCCAACTGTGGGTTTCTCATCTCCCACCACGGTGTCACCTTTACTGGCCCCTCCTCTGGCCCTCGCTCACAAGGGCTCACCCAACTTGTCACTTGCCCCACAGAGGAGCTCCATCCATGGAGTTAATTTCTTCACTTTGAGGGAGCCCCACTCCTGATCCTTCCAGCCTGTCTCTCCTGAAAAGCCTGTACCCATCCATTGCAGCACCCCAAGCCGTGTGACTTGTCCCATCATGCCTTGGCAGTTACTCCATGCATGTCAAAAAGCACAGGCTCCAGCTCATCCTGGCTGTGCCCCTGGCTGAGGGCATCAGTGCACATTTGGGCTGTAGCTCCTCAGCTGTAGCTCCAGGCAAAACTCTGACTTGTCTTACGGAAACCTGGTACCCAGCGTCCGAGAAGCCCTGTTTGCAAAGGCTTTGCTTCAGAGCAGAGACGTTCCAGAGTGGACATCAGATGGAAACATAAAGCTGCAATTGGATGCCACAATAATGAGCAAACCCTGCTGTCCCCAAGGCCAGAGGAAAATGGGGCTGGGAAGTGCAGCCCTGGAAAGAAAGAGGTTTATTTCAGTGGTGTCTCTGCTGCCTCTTAGGGCCTTTGGTGGACGTGAAGGTGATCTCCGTCAATGACAAGGTGCTGCTGTCAGGCCAATGTGAAAACTCTTGGTCCGTTCCTTGATTGTATCATCAAGGGGGTGAGTAAAGGCTGGTGGAGAGATAAAACAGCAGTCTGAGAACATAGGCACACAAGTGGAGACCCCAGTGTGATGTGCCTTGTGCTCCTGGCCTGCCTTACATCTACTGGGTAGAGAAGGGACGGACCTTGCCACACTGCAGTGGTGGCAAAGAGTTTCTTGCACAAAGGCACCGAACCTGTCTGCAAGGCTGTCTGGGGTGTCCGACACACACTCGTTCTGAATGGGGATGGCTTTCCCGTGCTGTACCTGCCAGCCACATGTAGGTACGGGTGAGAGCCTTGGCATCTCACAGAACACTACAGACATCTATTTGGACATGAAATCGAGTAACAGTCTGGAATTTGATTAGGCAATGTGGGGATGAAAACCATCATTACAGGCAATGGAGATCTAGTCAACCCAGCTGATGGAAAAGACAGAGCAAAGCTTAGTTCTCCCTGTGCTACATGACATCATTTGGTCAGATGGCAGCATAGGCTGCCAAGAAAGTAGTAAACAGGGACAAGTGCAGTTGCCTTGCACGTGCCTTGGACAACCCCTGGCACCTCAGATGTCAGCAGGTATTTCATGTGAACAGCCAAGTCCCGACCTACATCTTCACCAGTGACCACAGGAGCTGAGACAAGGAGCTCACATGCAGGTGCCTATTTAATGCCCACCTGAACTGAGGCAAGAGGAATCCCACCTCCTGTGGGACTGTGGCAGGCATGGGAGGGAGCTGAGTCCCCTTCCAGTGCTTAGCAATAGAAACACAGGATGAGATGCCTCCTCTGAGTCTCAGCCTCCAGCTGAATCCCGTCCCTCATCAGGATTAAAGAAGATCCCTGCCTGTCATTGTCTGGGTGTCCTACTTAATGGTAAGACAAAGGGGCGATTTTTAGACCTAAGCCCATCTCTGATAGGAGAAAGGACACTGCTGGAAAGAAATCTCTCTCCCCAGCTGAGGGAGGGAACATGAGTGATTGCTCCAGCCTGTTTCACAGCAGGTTCCCCTGGAGCCCCAGGGACACCTGGAGGGAGCTCAAAAAAGAGAGAAAGTGCTGCCTTGGGCTGGGCCTCTGTTGGTCAGGTGGGCCGGGCTTCTGGGACACAGGGAGCTCCTGGCAAGTGGGCAGCCCTGCAGAGAGACAGCTCTGCCCAGGAGCAGCTCCTCTGCGAAGCGCAGCAGGGCTGAGGGCACTGCCTGCAGGCACCGAGGGGAGAGGAGTGAGGCAGAGAGAGGTTAAAGGCAGTGTGGGGTGGAAGGAGAGAGCTGAGCTTGTTCGGAGAGAAATCTTCACAGCATTTGACACAGTAAGTCTCTGGCAGCAGCGAGATTCAGATGAGTATCCTGGAGGGGTCTTCCAGAGCTGGCACATCCCATGACTGATAGGACCTATCAGGATGTCTTTCTTGGCTTCTCTGGGGTGGAGAAGGAGGACATGCTCCAGAGCAGGGCTTCCCTGCCGCACCATCTGAAGGAAAGGTCATGATGGCTGCCTTCTCCTGGGGATGGCTGCAAGGGCGTGAAGCCGGGTGTGCAGCCAGGGGTGCCCAGGGCCGTCCTTCAGAGCAGTGTCCCTGCACCCCAGGGCGCTGTGTGCCAGGGCACCAGACGCTGCCGCTTCCAGGGTCAGCACTCAGCCTGCCCGGGGAGCTGCCCACAATGCTGCAGGGAGAAGCTGTGTGTGCAAGCAGTGACCCTGGGCAGGGTAAGACCGGGTCCCTCTGTTGAGAGGGTGCTGCATGGGTCAGGGCTGCCTACAGCTCCAGATTACCCCCAGGGAATTTCCAAGGGGACTTTTCAAGAGGAAGGTCAAGATGAGGATTACCTAAAAGGGAAGGAATCTCTGCTTTCTCTTTGCCACTCTTGGTTGGCTGGGTGGGCAGTGGGAGATGGGAATGTATTTCTCTGCTCTGGAGAAGGCACTGAGACCCTGCTTCTCACTGGGACTTGTCTGAGCTTCTCCTGAGCCCCTGCACATACAGAGATGCCCCTGGGCAGTGCCCTGCTGCCAGGAGATGTCTGCAGGGCAGAGCTGAGCACAGAGCGGGTGGGATGGGGTCTGTGAGCACTGGCAGGGAGCAGACTTGGGGACAGAGAAACAGCTCCTGGCAGGGACAGCTCCAGGCAGCAGAGACATGGGCAGGGAGGGAGAGGGAGCTGCTCCCATGAACACCATGGCAGTGGGGATTCAGGCACCTCCCTGCCATCCCCTGCAGCACAGACACCTTCAGGGAGCACCCTCCTGCTCTCCTCTCCCACCCAGCACAGCCTTTGCCCCCAGGGTCATGGGGTTTCAGGCTGTCTTCTTCTTGGCAGTGAGGAGAAACGCCTGAGTGCCTGTGGGTCTGTCCCTGTCCTTCCTCCCATGGCAGGAGCATTGGGACATTTCTCTGTGTTTCCCCTCCTGTCCTTGCTGCCTTTGTCCCCACCTTACCTGGGGGCTCCGGGCACTGCAGTGTGTGCAAACACAAAAAAACCAAAAAAAACAAAAAACCAAAATCCCTTTGGCGCTGCTCTGCAGTTGGGTGAAATGGGAGCAACAATGCCGAAAAGCTCATTGATATCAAAAGTGGATTTAATCTGAGATCACCCCATGTTGCTATTACCTATTGCTGTAGGACAGGGCTGACCCCTCCAGAGCGCACAGCAGAGCTCCCTGCTCCACATGGCACCCTCAGCCAGCACCAACCAGAGCTCATGAAAGTCACCTGCCAAAGGTCTCCCTGAAAGGTGCAAGGCAGTCTGGGGTGTTTCCATGAGAACTGGAATAGGCTTTGCTCAGAGAACTCTACCCTAACTTCTCACTGCCTTTACCTCCTTGGGCAGGTCCCCATGCACAGAGGCAGCAAACGTCCAACAGCAGCTCCATCACCCAGTTCCTTCTCCTGGCATTGGCAGACAAACGGGAATTGCAGCTCTTGCACTTCTGCCTCTTCCTGGCCATCTACCTGGCTGCCCTCCTGGGCAACGGCCTCATCATCACCGCCATTGCCTGTGACCACCACCTCCACACCCCCATGTACTTCTTCCTCCTCAACCTCTCCCTCCTTGACCTGGCCTCCATCTCCACCACTCTCCCCAAGTCCATGGCCAATTCCCTGTGGGACACCAGGTCTATTTCCTATGCAGGATGTGCTGCACAGCTCTTTCTATTTGTCTTTTTCATTTCAGCAGAGTATTTTCTTCTTACTGTCATGGCCTATGACCGCTACGTGGCCATCTGCAGACCCCTGCACTATGGGACCCTCCTGGGCAGCAGAGCTTGTGTCCACATGGCAGCAGCTGCCTGGGGCAGTGGCTTCTTCTATGCTCTTCTGCACACTGCCAATACATTTTCCCTACCCCTCTGCCAAGGCAATGTCCTGCACCAGTTCTTCTGTGAAATCCCCCACATCCTCAAGCTCTCCTGCTCACATGCCTACCTCAGGGAAGTGGGGCTTCTTGTGTTTAGTACTTTTGTCTTTTTGGGGTGTTTTGTTTTCCTTGTGGTGTCCTATGTGCAGATCTTCAGGGCTGTGCTGAGGATCCCCTCTGAGCAGGGTTGGCACAAAGCCTTTTCCACGTGTCTCCCTCACCTGGCTGTGGTCTCTCTGTTTCTGAGCACCGCCACATTTGCCTACCTGAAGCCCCCCTCCTTCTCCTCCCCATCCCTGAATCGAGTGGTTGCTGCTCTGTACTCGGTGATGCCTCCAGCAGTGAACCCCCTCATCTACAGCAGGAGGAACCAGGAGCTCAAGGAAGCAATGTGGAAACTGATGACTGGATGTTCTCCAGGAGCTATAGAGTGTCCATCGTCTTCAACATATGACTCATAATGTAACTCATAACAGGCCCAGCCTTTCTTGATTAATTCTTGTTGTTATCATTGTTGTTGGGTAAGTTTTTTCTTTTCTTGCTTTTTTAACTTGTGATAATGTTGTCCACAAAGAAATGTGGACACCCCACTTCTACTTCATTCTCTTCCTCACTAGTCTGACCCACCGACTGTGTCAATAAGGAGCTATACTCCTTCTCTAATTAAACAAAATAAATGTACTTGCATTGACTTGTCTGTCTGAGACCCAAGCAACTAAAACTGAACCAAATATTCTTCCTCATAGGTGGAGAAAGGGCAATGGGGCCATCATGCACTCCCCCATATCTACGGAATGGGGAACATTCCCAGCCCATAGGCAAATCTCTTCCCTCTCTCTCATGACCTGCATAGTGTTTGTGCTTGAGAAAACCCTCATCATCATGCACGTGGCGGCAAACCAGCATCTGCACACCCCCATGGGCTTCTTCTTGGGCCATTTGTCTTCCCTGGAGATCTTCCACAGACCCACCACCCTGCGCCAGCTGATGGCCAGCTGCATGACTGGGGACAGCACCATCTCTGCTCATCACGGTGCTAGTATTGTTTCCTGCACCTTTTGCATGCACTGAGTGTTTAGTACTGGTGACCACACCCTACGATCAGTACTGGGCTGTGTGCCACCCCCTGCTCTCTACAAGACTCATGAACCAGCAGGTCTGTCTCCAGAGGGCAGCTGCCCCTTCACTAGGGGCATTTCTGTCATCTACAGTCATAATTTCAGTCGTGTCCCAGATACAGTTGTGTGGTCCCAGGGGAGCGGACCACTTCTTCTGTGATTTCACCCCATTGCTGGAGCTCTCACGCAGTGACACTGTGACACTCGTGCTCTTTGCTCTCATAACCTGCTTTTTAGACCCCATCCTCCCCTTCCTGTTCACATGGTCATCCTGTGTGCATCAGAGATGCCTCCCCGGGGCAGCTCTCCCATCCAGCGTGGGCAGGCAGAAAGCCTTCTCCACCTGCTCCTCTCACCTCACTAGTGCCACTGTTTTCTATGACACCCTCGGCCTTGGGGGTGTGATGCCCAGAACAGCCCTCCTGAGACAGTTTGACAAAGCCCTTTTTCTCCACCATCCTCACATCCCTCTTCAATCCCTTCATCTAAGCCTGTGGACTAGAAAGGTTGGGGGGCACTGAGAAAAATGCTCAGGGAAGCTGTGAGCTGCGCAGAGAAACCATTGGAGCTGTGGGCCTGCAGGAAGAAATCACTTCTGGCTCTCTCCTGAGCCAGCCCAGAGGACCTGGACTGGCGTGTGCTGTGTCCTGGGCACTCCCCTGCAAGGGTGGGATATGAAGAAGGCTTTTGGTGGAGCAGAGAGGTGCTGGTGGAGCTGGCTGGTGGAGCTGGCTGGTGTCATCATGAGACCTCTCTCAAACATCTTGGAAGGGGCAGAGAGATCAGGGAGGTTGCAAGGTCCTCAGAAAAGGCAAATATCAAAGCCATCCTCAAGAAGGGCAAGAAGGAGGACTGGGAGTGTTACAGGTTGGTCAGCTTCACCTCAGCCCCTGGGAAGGTGGCAGGGCAAATGCTCTTGCAGCTATCTCCATCACTTGAAGGACAAGAAAAGGATTGCTGAACCCATGGGGGAGGGGAAAGAAGGGCATGCTGTGTACCTGGACTTTTGCAAGTCCTTGCATGTGGTTTCCCATGGTCTCCCTAGAGCGGATTGTTGACATCTGGACTGAAGAAGTGGATGATGCGGTGGGTGGGAAGTTGGCTGGACGATCAGGAACAAATCTGTCAGTGGTACAAAGTCCTCCGAGGAGCCAGATACTAGCAGCATCCCTCAGGGATCAGCAAAATTTGTTTAAAAAGTCATGAAAAGCTGGAAATTAAGACTTTTTCAGCTATTACATAGATTTCTTTTTCTGAACTCCTTCCAGTACAGGCTGGGACCAGTCCCAGTACAAACTGGATCCCTTTAAACTCTCTCAGTACAGAGTGGGCCCTGTCCCAGTACAAACTGGTTCCCTTTAATGCCCTGCAGCAGAGACTGGGCCCTGTCCCATTATAAAATGCATGCCCTGATCCCCTCCCAGTACAGACTGGGCCCCCCCTCCCAGTACAAAGAGAATCCCCTGAACTCCTTCCAGTACAGACTGGGACCAGTCCCAGTACAAACTGGAACCCTTTAACCCCTCTCAGTACAGACTGACCCCCCTCCAAGCAGAAACTGCGTCCATTTAACCACTCCCAGTAAAGACTGGGCCCTGTCACATTATAAACTGGATCCTGTTAACCCCTCATGGTACAGAATGGACCCTGTCCGAGTCCAAAGAGGTTCCCTTTAACCCCTCCCAGTACAGACTGGGCCCCATCCCAGTACAAACCTGATCACTTTACCTCTCCCAGTACAGACTGGGCCCCCTCCCAGTACAAAGTCGATCCCTCAAACACCTCCCAGTACAGAATGGGGCCTCTCCCAGTGCAAACTGGACACATTTAATACCTGCCAGTACAGACTGGGCCCTGTCCCAGTACAAACTGGTTCCTTTTAACCCCTGCCAGTACAGACTGAGCCCCCTTCCAGTACAAACAGGATCCATTTAACGCCTCCCAGCATAGACTTTGCCCTGTCCCAGTAGAAACTGGATCCCTTGGTCCCCTTCCCAGCACAGACTGGGCCTCATCCCAGAACAAACTGGATCCCTTTAACATTGCCCAGCTCAGACTGAGCCCTGTCCCAGTACAGACTGCATCCTTTTATCCTTTTCCATTACAGACTGGGCACGTCCTAGTACAAAATGGATCCCAGGATCCCTTCCCAGTACAGGCTGTGTCCCATCACAGTCCAACCTGGGTCCCTTTAACTCCTGCCAGTACAGCCTGGGCCCCATCCCAGTACAAACTGGATCCCCTGGCCCCATCCCCATAGAGACTGGGCCCTGTCCCCGTACAAACTGGATCTCTCTAACCTTATAGACTGGGTCTCATCCCTGTACAGACCCCTAACTGCCCTCCAGACCCCTAAGAGCCCCCCTGGACCCCTAAGTGCAACCTTGGCACCCCTAAGTGCGTCCATTGGCCATACCCCTCCCTCCCTTCCCTCCACTATGCCATGCCCCATGTGTCCTCTGGCCCCAGCTGCAGCCCCGCTTCTTGACCTTCACCTTGCTGTGGGCCAGTCCCACCTCCCCCAGCACCTTCAGCCCTGGGCTGAGACTCCCCCTCACCTCATCCAGCCTTCCTTGGAGGGAAGCCTCTGCCCAGGTCTTCACCTGAGCTTGGGTGGGCTCAAGGCTTGTCCTCCTCAGGTGGTGCCAGGTGGCCATTAGATCTTTAGAAGGCCTCAAGCTCAACCTTGGGTGTTGATTGAGAAGACAACCATGCCAGTGGGAGACATCAGAAATCCTGAGATAGCTTCAAGGTCAAATCCAAGAGGAAGAAGAGAGGTTGTAGGTGCTGGAGGTCATCTAGTCAAAGCCCACCTTAGAGTGGAGACCACCCCTGGAGATACCCAACGCACGAGTGGTGTCCCTCAGGGGTCCATACTGGGACCAGTAGTGTTTAATGTCTTTATCAAGGACATGAATAGTGCGACTGAGTGCAAGTTTTGAGATGCCACCAAGCTGAGCGGTGCACATAACACCCCCGAGGGACAGGTTGCCATCCAGAGGGACCTGGACAAGCTTGAGAAGTGGGCCCATGTGAACCTCATGAGGTTCAACAAGGCCAAGTGCAAGGTCCTGCACCTGGGTGGGGGCAACTCCCAGTATCAGTACAGGCTGGGGGATGAAGGGATTGAGAGCAGCCCTGAGGAGAAGGACTTGGGGGGACTGGTAGATGAAAAGCTGGACATGAGCCGGCAATGTGCTCTCGCAGCCCAGAAAGCCAACCGTATCCTGGGCTGCATCAAAAGAAGCGTGGCCAGCAGGTCGAGGGAGGGGATTCTGCCCCTCTACTCTGCTCTGGTGAGACCCCACCTGGAGCCCTGCCTCCAGCTCTGGAGTCCTCAGCACAGGAAGGACATGGACCTGTTGGAGTGGGTCCAGAAGAGGGCCACAAAAATGATCCGAGGGATGGAACACCTCTGCTATGAGGAAAGACTGAAAGAGCTGGGGGTGTTCAGCCTGGAGAAGAGAAGGCTGCAGTAGGAGGGTAGATTTAGATTGAACACAAGGAAAAATTTTTCACAATGAGGGAAGTGAAACACTTGAACGGGTTTCCCAGAGAGGTGGTAGATGCTCCATCTTTGGAAACATTCAAGGTCAGGCTAGATGGGGCTCTGAGCAACCTGATCTAGTTGTAGAAGTCCCTGCCCATTGCAGGGGGGTTTAACTAGATGACCTTTAAAGGTCCCTTCCCACCCAAACCATTCTATGATTCTATGATTCTATGATTTTATGAATGCTATGACCAGGATTAGAGGGGGCCCTGCCTCCAGCCAGGTGGAAGAAAGGGAAAACCGGGTTTACTGGACTGTGTGGATTCGATGGCCTGGAACATGAGACCCGCAGGATTATAAGGCTCTAATGGACACCAGTACACAGTGTACCCTCATGCCATCAAGCTATAAAGGGGCAGAACCCATCTGTGTTTCTGGAGTGACAGGGCGATGACCATGGGACTGTAGGAAAGGAGTGCAGGTGCCTATTTCTAACAGACACCATGACAGAAGCAAGAGGAATCCCACATCCTGGGGGTTTGTGGCAGGCATGGGAGGCAGCTGAGGTCCCTTCCAGCCCCAGCACTACAAATCCAGCATGAGATGCCTCCACTGACTCAGCTGATTGCCTTCCCTCAGCATGGCTAAAGGAGATGCCTCCCTGGCAGTCTCCAGGTGTCCTGTCTCATGATGGGCCAAGGAAGGGGAATTCTCAGACCTAACTGTGTCCCAGAGAGCAGCAAGGCCACTGCTGCAAAGAAACATCTCTGCAGAGGTGAGACAGGCAACAGCGGTGATTCCTTCAGTCTCTTCCCAAGCAGGTTCCTGGAGAGCCCCAGGGACACCTGGAGGGAGCGCCCAGTGGGGTGGGGGCAGAGAAAGTTGCGTCTTGGGCAGGTCCCCTCCTCCGGGGCTGAGACAGGCTCCTGGGGTGGAGGGAGCTCCTGGTAAGCAGGCAGCAGGGCAGAGAGACAGCTCTGCCAAGGAGCAACTCCTCTGCCAAGCGCAGCAGGGCTCTGGGCAAAGGAGTAGGGCAGAGCGCGATTAAAGGCAGGCTGGAGTGGGAGGAGAGAGGAGAGCTGCAAGGGAAGAAACCTTTGCAGCCCTTGCCACGGTAAGTCTCTTGGTGCAGGGCAATGCAGCTGCCGTTGCGGGAAGGGTCTCCGAAAGCGTTCATAGGCTCCAGCCTGCAGGGTCTGTCAGGAGGCCTCCCAGCCCAGGGGCTCATGTTAGACCAGGGGGAAGGGGTGAAGGCAGGGTGTGCAGCCAGAGCTGCCCAGGGCATTTCAGAGGGGACTTTTGCAGAGGAAGAGCAAGGCAGGGGATCCCTTACAGCTAAAGAGCTTTCCTGAGGCTGTGCTTTCAGTTTCCTGCTGTTTCAAGACAAAGGGGAAAAGGCACTTCTGCGTTTGGCGAGGGAGCCTGAGAGTCCTGAGCTGCCACCCTGAGAGATCAGGAGGTCTGGTAGGAGCCAAGGCAACTGCTTCCATCCACTCCTCTCCCTCCAGAGAGCACCAGCATCTCCTTTGCTGGCCTCAGCAGGGTTTCTCTGACCTGCTCCTTACTGCCTGCAAGCGGGGAGTACCTCTAGAGAGTGCCTGGAACGGGGAGGTTTCTTGAGGTCAGAGCTGAGCAGACAGGAGTGGGTGATGGGGTCTGTGATCCCTGACAGGGAAAAACTGGAGGGCAGAGCAACAGTTCCCGGCAGGGATAGCTCCAGGCAGCAGAGACATGGGCAGAGAGCTCTAGGAACCTCCAACCCCAAATGGCATGGGAGGGAGAAGTTGGGAAGCTCCCTGTCATCCCCTCCAATGCAGACACCTGCCTCTGCGCAAGACCCCTGCTCTCGTCTCCCACCCAGCACAGCCTCTGCCCTCAAGGCTGTGTGGTCCAGGGCAGGAGTTGCCTCCTGTGCAGCCAGAGCTCTGGCACAGCAGAGGGGCATCTCTCCTGACACGTGGCCGCTTCCCTCTGCAGGGCAAAGGGGCTGCGAGCGACTGCCCGGGGCTTTTGCTAACTGGGAGGTGCTGTGCTCTGCTGGGTAAGGAGAAGGCTTTCCTGAGTGCCCGGCCGCCTCTCCTCTCCTTGCTTCCCTTAGGAGGAGAGTCACAGAGTTCTGCTTTGGTCCTCCACCTGCTTGTGCTGCTCTTCTTCCTGCTCATGGGGTCCCTGGCAGGAACGGTGGTGGTGTGGGGCAAGGGGTGGGGGTGCTGAGTGCCTGCTCTGGCCCTGACCTGGAGGGCGCTGCCCTGGAGGTGTTTCCATGGGACCAAGGTGCCCAAGCCCTCTCTTCATTTGCCAGGCTCGAGACACTGCACTCAGTGCTTGGGCAATGAGGCACTGCGTCCCTTAGCAGACACCACCTTAAGACACCGGATTCTGCTGGACAGGGAGTCCTGCGGGGCTGTGAGCATCCCTCCAGAAGGGCACAGCTCTCCTGCAGGACCCTGGAGATGTCTGAGAGCACCCAATCTGCCCATGCCAATCAGCATCCTTGTCCTGTCCTCTTCCTCACACTCTGCAGAGCTGTGCTGGAAAGGAGAGGTGTTTTGAACTCTGCACCTGGCACAGGGCCCCTCTGCTCCCAGGACAGGCCAGTGTCTTTTGCAGAGCAACCTCTGGGTGCAGTCGTCCTGCAGCTGAGAGCGGTGCAAGCCCAGAGCAGCTGGGCACCAGGCTGATGGACAGAGCAGCCCTCCTGGATGGGAGCACTGGCGGAGGTTTGCACTGAGGCAATGGGGCAATGGGGAATGTGACCCCTTCCAAGAACATTTCCCAAGTGGGATGGGGGTGTCTGAATACTAAAACACAGTGTAACGAGACACATTTGCTGCACCTCATCTCCCACCTTCCTCTGGGGAAGAAAGTGTCCTTCTGGGCTTTTTGCCCTCCGCTCTAGTGCAGCACAGGGAACTCCTCCCCAGGAAGCCTCCCTCCAAACACCCTGGGCTGTTGCTGCCTCCATGGGTCATTGCTGGAAAGCAGGGCTGACCCTTCAGGAGCCCCTGGGGAGAGGCCACGGCTCTGCACAGCACACTCAGCCAGCACAAACCACAGCTGAAGCTTTGGAGCTGTGTAAGAGTCCCCTGGGCAAGAAAAGCACCTTTAGGTATTTCACAGTGAACGAATGAAATTTTGCTCAGAGAATCTTCTCTAAATTTTTTTGTTTTATGTCCTTTGGCAGTATCCATGCCCAGAAGCAGCAGATGTCCAACAGCAGCTCCATCACCCAGTTCCTCCTCCTGGCATTGGCAGACACACGGGAGCTGCAGCTCTTGCACTTCTGGCTCTTCCTGGCCATCTACCTGGCTGCCCTCCTGGGCAACGGCCTCATCATCACCGCCGTAGCCTGTGACCACCGCCTCCACACCCCCATGTACTTCTTCCTCCTCAACCTCTCCCTCATAGACCTGGCCTCCATCTCCACCACTCTCCCCACAGCCATGGCCAATTCCCTGTGGGACATCACGGCCATCTCCTACTTGGGATGTGCTGCACAGCTCTTTTTCTTTGTCTTCTTCATTGGAGGAGAATATTGTCTTCTCACTGTCATGGCCTATGACCGCTATGTGGCCATCTGCAAACCCCTGCACTACGGGACCCTCCTGGGCAGCAGAGCTTGTGTCCACATGGCAGCAGCTGCCTGGGGCACTGGGTTTCTCAATGCTGTCCTGCACACTGCCAATACATTTTCCCTACCCCTCTGCCAAGGCAATGTCCTGGACCAGTTCTTCTGTGAAATCCCCCAGATCCTCAAGCTCTCCTGCTCACATGCCTACCTCAGGGAAGTTGGGCTAATTGTGGTTAGTGCCTTTTTATTCTTTGGTTGTTTTGTTTTCCTTGTGGTGTCCTATGTGCAGATCTTCAGGGCCGTGCTGAGGATCCCTTCTGAGCAGGGACAGCACAAAGCCTTTTCCACGTGCCTCCCCCACCTGGCTGTGGTTTCCCTTTTCCTCAGCACTGTAATGTTTGCCCACCTGAAGCCCCCCTCCATCTCCTCCTCATCCCTGGATCTGGTGGTGGCAGTGCTGTACACTGTGGTGCCTCCAGCAGTGAACCCTGTCATCTACAGCATGAGGAACAAAGATATCCAGGAGGCCCTGTGGAAACCATTTGAACACAGACTTCCGCAGCTTCAGTAATTGTTCATCATCCTCAGGAAAAGCTTGGATGTTCTTTTGATCTTATCTGTCCTGTTTTCTCTTTTTTTATTATACTTCTTATAGGACTTCCATGTAAATATTATTATTCGTACCCCCCTACCAGTGTTTTCTGACCTGAAAGACTTCATGTGCATATGGAACCAGCCTCCCTGTGCAGGTAAACACAATAAAGAATGCAGCTGCAAATTATTTGTCTCTGCTCCCATCTCTTACATCTCCTCTGGAGCTGGGGGTGCAGCCCCAGCATCCAGGAGGGGCCAAGGAGCCACAGGTCCAGCTGCCACATGGAGGAGCAGGCACATGTGGATCTCGGTGCTGCCCCTTGCTGCCTCAGTGGACAGATTCTTTCTGCCACTTTCACACCACGGCTGCTGCTTCCCTAGAGCCATGGCCATGGACCACAGCAGGATCTGCCCTTTTCAGAGCAGCACTGCCAGCTCAGGGCGCTGTGGAGAGCACGGGGTGGGAACCAAGACAGGCTGGCCAGGCCAGCCTGGACATGCCCACCTGGGGAAAGGGATGTCCAGGGAGAAGAGCAAGGGAGCATTTCCATGCCTGCAGGGAGGAATCCATGAGAAAGAGAAACCTCTTTCTGCAGGCACCCACTCGGGGCAGGCTGCTCTGTGCCCTGACCAGGACTCTTGTTCTGGCCTGGGGAGAAGGGCTGGCACTGAGCTGGCAGAGGCAGTCTGTGCTGGGGAGCTCCTGGACCCCAGACCAGGAGCTCTTTGGCTTCACTAACCTCCATTTCCTCATGCCATGGTGAGCCTGCAGCCCTGGGGCTGATGGGGAGGCTGACCCTTCTCTGCCCCCCAGGAGCTGCTGTGCCCTTCAGAGGGGCTGGGGCTGTGGGGTGAGTGCCCAGAGCTCTGCAGCACCCTGCGGTGGGCACTGCCGTGGGGCCAGCCCAGGCTGGGCTGCTCTGCTGGGCTGGGGAGAGGGCAGGGGAGGTGGGGAGAGCTGGCAAAGGTCTGGGCTGGGCTGGAAGGTGCCCGGGAGAGGACAGCACCAATGTTAGCTGAGCTGTGTGACCATGCACGGCAGGGACGTGCTCCAGTGGGTGTGTGGTGTAGAGCCCTGTCTCCTGGCAGGGAACTGAGACATGCAGGTGCAGGAGAGAGGAGGCTGGTCTGTGCCCTTGGTGGGTCTTGGTGGAGTTTGAACACATTTGGATCTCTGCAAGTCATAGAAATATCTTCTTTTATGCTGCAGGCCTGATTAGGATAGAAAGGCTTAGAAAATACCAATAAAAATGAAACAAAGAAGAAATGAGGAAAGATCTAAAACAAAGAAAATGTTTTAATACAATTTTCAGCTTTTTTTTTTTTTTTTTTTTTTTAAGTCTTTGTGTTCATTTCCTCCTAGTTTAGCTTTGTTTTCTTGTAATGTACCAGTCTTTGGGGGATTTCATGAGCTTTTTTGTTTTAAATTACTATTTTGAAAGAATAAATGATTCTCAGAACCGGGGTGGCATGTAGCTGCAGGGATACGGATGTCTTACGTTACAGGGACACAGATGCCTGGTGCCAGTGCAGGTGTCCTCTGCCTGGCCTCTCTCAGCAGCTCCCGAGGGGCTCTGGTCTCCTGCAGGAGACCTCCTGTCCTGTGTGACAGTGGCCAGTCGCAGGGAAACGCCTCAGCTACACCGGGGCCTCTACAAGAGTCACTCGAGATCCACGGGCAGACAGCTGAGCTCTGCCTGGGAAGGGGAAGAACTGCTTGAAACTTTCATCAGCTGAAATGATTGAAAACTTTTAATAAAATGATGGTGTCTTTCTGCCATGACGTGAAATGGGAATGTCTAGGAAGTATATTAATTGAGGGAGAAGAAATATTGACCTTCCCCTGTATTTGTGTCCTGGTTTCAGCTGGGATAGAGTTAATTTTCTTCCTAGTAGCTCCTAGAGTGCTGTGTTTTGGATTTAGGATGAGAATAATGTTGATAACACACTGATGTTTTAGTTGTTGCTAAAGTACTGCTAACTTGTTGCCAAGTAGTGCTTACACCAGTCAGGGACTTTTCAGCTTCCCACGCTCTGCCAGGTGCACAGGAAGCTGGGAGGGGGCACAGACTGGCCAAAGGGCTATTCCATACCATATGACGTCATGCTCAGCCTATACAGCTAGGGGAAGAAGAAGGAAGGGGGGGGTGTTCGGTGTGATGGTGTTTGTCTTCCCTAGTATCCGTTACGCGTGATGGAGCCCTGCTTTCCTGGGGATGGCTGAACTCCTGCTGGCCGATGGGAAGTAGTGAATGAATTCCTTGCTTTGCTCTGCTTGTGCGTACGGCTTTTGCTTTCCCTATTAAACTGTCTTTATCTCAAGCCATGAGTTTTCTCCCTTTTACTCTTCGGATTCTCTACCCCATCCCACCTTGGGGGAATGAGCGAGCGGCTGTGTGGTTCTTAGGTGCTGGCTGGGGTTAAACCATGACAGGGCGCTTCCTGGGGCAGGGTGATGTGGGATGTGCAATGCTTAGTGAAGGACAAGAGTATGGCAGTGGCCGGCCTTCCCAGGGGCTGCAAGGAGACAATAAGGCCCCAGTGCCATGAGAGCAACCTGTCTCCTCGTAGACATCGGTACCACAAACAGCTGCCATGGCCAAGGGGACAAAGACCTCAAGCACATGCAGGCAGGATCCAAGCTTTTTGGGAAGGAAAGGAGAGGGAGCTGCCCTTTATCGGAGAGGTCAGCAGGAACGCATGGAGCTCTGCCTTGGGATGGGTAATGAGCTAGCTAGGAGCTTATGGGTCAGGATTAGCAGGCAGACCAGCATCACTGATGTTGTAGAGGGTGCCCGGTACAGAGCACCTGAGCAGGAAGCACCAGAGGAGGCCTTCTTCAGGCAACAGGCAGAAACCCCACATTCACAGGCCCTGGTCCTCATGAGGACTTGAACCACCCTGATATTTGCTGGAAGGACAACAGGGCAGGACACATGCAATCCAGGCGGTTTCTGGAGACCATCAACGATAACTTCCCAAGAATGGGCTTGGAAAGCCAAAGCCCACCTGAAGTTGCATCTGTGGAGGGATTTGAAGAACAAGAGCAGCTTCTACAGTGACATCAGCAGCAGAAGGAAGGCTGGGACAAAACACGGGCCTGCTGCTAAATGGGGCTGGGGCTGTAATGACAGAGGATGCAGAAAGGGCCAAGGCATCCAGTGCCTTCTTGGTGAGACCGGCCTTCAGGAATCCCAGGCCCCTGAGACCAGAGGGCAAGTCTGGTGGAGGAGGATCAGGTTAGGGAACCTTTAGAGAAACCAGATATAAACAAGGCCATGGGAGCTGACAAGATGTGCTCGTGAGGGCTTAGCAATGTGGCCAATGTCATTGTGAAGCCACTCTTGGTCACCTCTGAAAGGTCCCATGGCTTTTGGGTGAGACTTCTGAGGACTGGAAGAAAGCGTGTGTCAGTCCTGTCTTCAAGGAGGACGAGCAGGAGGAGCTGTGGAGCTGCTCAGCCAGGCTCCCATAACACCCTCCTAGACCAAGAATGGACTAGAGAAGGGGAAAGTGAGGGCAATGGCAAACTGGCTGACTTGCTGGGCTCACAGCTTTTGTGACCTGCAACACAAACTCCAGCGGGAGGCAAGTCACTAATGGTGTTCCCCAGGGTCCAATATTAGGGCCGATACTGTTTAATCTCTTACTGGTCTGGAGGATGAGAGCGTGGGCACCCTCAGGGAGTTAACAGATGACAGGATACTGGGAGGAGTGGCTGATAAACCAGAGGGTTGCACTGGGATTCCGAGGGACCTCAACAGGCTGGAGAAGTGGTTCAGAGGAGATCCTCATGAAGTTCCACAAAGGGAAATGCAAGGTCCTTTACAGAATAGGACCTGCAGGTCCCGGTGGACAAGAAGTGTGACATCAGACAGCAATGTGCCCTCATGGTGTAGAAGGCAATCAGCATCCTTGGCTGCATTAGGAGGGGCAGCAGGCAGAGGCAGGTGATCCTTCCCCCTCTCCTCAGCACTGGTGAGGCAATACCTGGAGTGCTGGGTCCAGTTCTGGGCTCCTCAGTGCAACGAAATTGAGAACTTGCAGAAACGAGGCTGTCTCTGGGCCATGAAGATGACTGAGGACCAGAGCATCTTTCACATGAAGAGAGGCTGAGAGAGCTGGGACCGTTCAGCCTAGAGAAGAGAAGGCTTGGGGGGAATCTCATTAAAGTGTAAAAATAAACCTGATGGGAGGGAGTGAAGAAGAGGGATCCAGACTCTTCTCAGTGGTACCCAGTGACAGAAAAAAAGATTAAACCCCATGAAATTCCATCTGAACACAAGACAACACTTGTTGAATGTGAGGGAGGTCAAACACTGGATCTAGTTTCCCAGAGAGTCTCCGTCCTTGGAAATATTCACAACCCAGCTGGACCCAATGGCTTTTGGCAACCTGCCCCAGCTGCCCCTGCTTTGAGCAAAGCTGTTGTGTAGGAATAAATGAGAAAGTGTTTTACTTAGACGAGATGCAGCTGTGCCCTTCAGGCTTGTTACAAACAGGTTCACAGGAATGCAGCTGTGGCCTTGAGGCTTCTTACAAACAAGCCTGTGAAACTCAAAGGCAGAAAAATAAGGATGACATTGGATACATCCCTGAAACAGGAATTCGTGTGCACCAGCTTGAAGAACAAATAAGTAATGCTGAAGAGATGCGTGGACGCAAGACAGTAGCCAATGAAATGGCTTTTTCTTCCTCATGAACACTAGATCATATTATAAAAGGGATAGATTGTAAAAATAAAGTGTTATTATCATCACCATTGCCATTGCCATTGTCATTGCCATTGTCGTCGCCTTCACATGTCTTCGCTTGTCTTCACCTAAACTCATACGCGGAGTCCGTGATTCATTGCCACATTCCACCACCACGGCGAGATTTTAAGGCCATGACCACGAAGATGTTCTGATTGGTTCCACCACCATGGGGAACTTCTAAGGCGCTGGGCCACCATCACGGTCACGTTCTGATGGGTTCCACCACCACGGGGAGGTTCGAAGGTGTGGGATCACAGCCATGGTTCCGTTCTGATGGGTTCCACCACCACGGGGAGGTTCTAAGGCATGGGGTCACGACCACGGCGACCTTCTGATGGGTTTCACCACCACGGGGAGATTCTGATGTGTTCAACGACCACGGGGACGTTCTGCTGGGTTCCACCACCATGGGGAGGTTCTAAGACGTGGGGCCACAACCACGGGGACGTTCTGATGTGTTCCACCACCACGGGGAGGTTCTAAGGCGTGGGGCTACCACTGTGGGGACGTTCTGATGGCTTCCACCACCACGGAGAGGTTCTAAGGTGCTGGGCCACCACCACAGGGAAGTTCTGATAGGTTCCACCACCATGGGGAGGTTATAAGTTGCGGGGACACCACCGCAGGGACGTTCTGATGGGTTCCACCACCACGGGGAGGTTCTAAGGGGCAGGGAAATCACCACGGGGATGTTCTAATGGGCACCACCACCACAGGGAGGCTTTAAAGGCATGGGGCCACCACCACAGAGACGTTCTGATGGGTTCCACCACCACGGAGAGGTCGTAAGGCGTGTGGCCATGGCGACGGGGACATTCTAATGTCTTCCACCACTACGGGAAGTTAAGATGGCCTGGGACAACAAACACGATGACGTTCTGCTTGTTTCCACAACCACGGGGAGATTCTAAGGTGTTTGGACTCCACCATGGTCACATTCTGATGGGTTCTGCCATCACGGGGAGGTTCGAAGTCAGGGGTCCACCACTGTGGGGACGTTCTGATGGGTTCCACCACCACGGGGAATCTCTTAAAGCATTGGGCCACCGCCATGGGGACATTCTGGTTGGTTTCACCGCCATAGGGAGGTTCGAAGGCGTGGGACATTTACCACGGGGACATTCTGATGGCTTCCACCACCACAGGGAGGTTCGAAGGCGCGGAGCCACCACCACGGTGACGTTCTGATGGGTTCCACCACCACGGGGAGGTTCCAAGAGGCGGGGGAACCACGATGGGGATGTTCTGATGGGTTCCACCACTACGGGGAGGTTCTTAAGGCACGGGGGAACCACCATGGGGACGTTCATATGGGTTCCAGAACCACGGGAAGTTTCGAAGGAATGAGGCCACCGCCACGGTGACGTTCTGCTTGTTTTCACCACCACGGGGAAGTTCGAAGGCGTGGGACCACCACCACGGTAACGTTCTCATGGGTTCCACCACAACCAGGAAGTTCTAAGGCGTTGTGCCACAACCGTGGAGACGTTCCAATGTGTTCCACCACCATGGGGAGGTTCCAAGGGGTGGGGAAACTTCCACGGTGATGTTCTGATGGGTTCTACTGCTACGGGGCGGTTCTAAGGTGTGGGGCTGCCGCCACTTGGAAATTCTGCTGGATTCCACTATCACGGGGAGGTTCGAAGGCGTGGGACCACCGCCACGGTGATGTTTTCATGGGTTCCACCGCCACGGTGAGGTTCTAAGGTTTTGGGCCACCACAACGGGGACATTCTGATGGGTTCCACCTCACAGGGATATTCTAAGGCACGGGCCACAGCCATGGGAACATTAAGCTGGTTCTACCGTCACGGGGAGGTTCTAAGGTGCAGGGGGACTGCCACGGTGATGTTCCGATGTGTTCCACCACCGCTAGGAGGTTCTAAGGCAAGGAGCCACCTCCACGGGGACTTTCTGATGGGTTCCACCACTGTGGGAAGTTTTGAAGGCATGGGGCCACCGCCACGGTGATGTTTTGATGGGTTCCACCGCCACAGAGAGGTTCTAAGGCATTGGGCCACCACCATGGGTACGTTCTGATGGGTTCCACAACCACGGAGATTTTCGAAGGCGTGGGGCCACTGCCACGGGGACGTTCTGCTGGGTTCCACCATCACAGGAAGGTTCAAAGGCATGTGATCACCACCACAGTTATGTTTCAATGGTTGAACCGCCACAGGGAGTTTCTAATGCTTTAGGCCACCACCACGGGGATCCACTGCCACCGGGAGGTTCCAAGGTGCGGAGCCACCACCATGGGAACGTTCTCATGGGTTCCACTGCCAACGGGAAGTTCAAAGGCGTGGGGACACAACCATGGGGACGTTATGCTGGTTCCACCTGCACGGGGAGGTTCTAAGGCACAGAGAAACCGCCACGGTGTCGTTCTGATGGGTTCCACCACCACGGGGAGGTTCTAAGGCGTGGGGCCACTGCCACAGGATTTTCTGATGGCTTCTAGCCCCACGGGGAAGTTCGAAGGCGTGGGGCCACCAGTGTGGGGATGTTCTGATGGGTTCCACCACCACGGGGAGGATCTACGTCGCGGAGCCACAGGGACATTCTGATGCATTCCACGGACACGTTGAGGTTCTTAAGGTGAGGAGGACCCGCCATTGGGACGTTCTGATGGCTTCCACCGCCACGGGGAGCTTCGAAGCCACGAGGCATCCACCACGGTGATGTTTTGATGGGTTCCAACACCATGGGAAGGTCCGAAAGGCGCGGGGGACCGCCACGGTGACCTTCTGCTTGTTTACACCACCACGGGTAGGTTTGAAGATGGGGGACCACCACCACGGTGACGTTCTGATGGGCTCCACTACAACCGGGAGCTTATAAGGCGCAGAGCCACCACTACCGCGACATTCTTACTGGTTCCACAGTCCGAGGGAGGTTTGAAGGCTCGGGGCCACCACCACGGGGTCGTTCTGATGGCTTCCACCGCCACAGGAAGGTTCCAAGGTGCAGAGCCAACACCACGGTGACTTTCTGACGGGTTCCACCACCATGGGGAGTTTTGAAGGCGTGGGACCACTGCCACTGTGACGTTCTGCTGGGTTCCACCAACACGGGGAGGTTCTCAAGGTGCAGGGGAACCGCGACGGTGATGTTTTGATGGGTTCCACCACCATGAGGACGTTCAAAGGCACAGGGCCACCAGCACAGAGACGTTCTGATAGGTTCTACCACCACGGGGAGGTTCTAAGGCGTAGGGCCACCGCCACACGGCCATTCTGCTGAGTTCCGCCACCATGGGGAGGTTCAAAGGCACGGGGCCACCACGATTGGGACGTTCTGATGGGTTTCACCACCACCGGGAGGTTATAAGATGCAGGGGAACCACCACGGGGACGTTCTGATGGGTTCCACCACCACTGGGAGGTTCTATAGTCACGGGGCCACTACCATTGTCACCTTCTGATAGGTTCCACCTTCTCTGGCAGGTTCTAAAGTGCAGGAGAACCGCTACGGTGATGTTCGCATGGGTTCCAACACCATAGGGAGGTTCTAAGGCGTAGAGCCATCACCATGGGGACGTTCTGATGGGTTCCACCACCACGGGGAGGGCCTAAGACATGGGGCCACTGCCACGGGGACATTCTGCTGTGTTCCACCACTACGGGGAGGTTCGAAGGCAGGGGCCCACCACCATGGCGATGTTCTGATGGGTTCCACCTTCACCGGGACGTTGTAAGGCACAGGGAAACCGCCATTGTGACCTTCTGATAGGTTCCACCACCACAGGGAGGTTCGAAGGCAACGGGTCACGACCACGGGGACATTCTGATGGGTTCCACCACCACGGGGAGGTTCGAAGGCAGGGGTTCACATACATGGCCATGTTCTGATGGGTTCCACCACCACGCGGAGGTTCTCAATGCGCAGGGGAACCGCGACGGTGATGTTTTGATGGGTTCCACCACCACGAGGACGTTCAAAGGCACAGGGCCACCAACACGGAGACGTTCTGATGGGTTCTACCACCACGGGGAGGTTCTAAGGCGTAGGGCCACCGCCACGGGGACCTTCTGCTGTGTTCCACCACCATGGGGAGGTTCAAAGGCACAGGGCTACCACGATTGGGACGTTCTGATGGCTTTCACCACCACCGGGAGGTTGTAAGATGCAGGGGAACCACCACGGGGACGTTCTGATGGGTTCCACCACCACGGGGAGGTTCTGTAGTCACGGGGCCACTACCATTGTCATGTTCTGATGGGTTCCACCTTCTCCGGCCGGTTCTAAGGTGCAGGAGAACCTCTACGGTGACGTTCGCATGGGTTCCACCACCATATGGATTTTCGAAGGCGTAGAGCCATCACCATGGGGACGTTCTGATGGGTTCCACCACTACGGGGAGGGTCTAAGACATGGGGCCACCGCCACGGGGACATTCTGCTGTGTTCCACCACCACGGGGAGGTTCGAAGGCAGGGGCCCACCACCATGGCGATGTTCTGATGGGTTCCACCTCCACGCGGAGGTTCGAAGGCACTGGGCCACCACCATGGGGACGTTCTGTTGGGTTCCACCTTCACCGGGACGTTGTAAGGCACAGGGGAACCGCCATTGTGACCTTCTGATTGGTTCCACCACCACAGGGAGGTTCGAAGGCAACGGGTCACGACCACGGGGACATTCTGATGGGTTCCACCACCACGGGGAGGTTCGAAGGCAGGGGTCCACAAACATAGCGATGTTCTGATAGGTTCCACCACCACGCGGAGGTTCTAAAGGCGCAGGGCAACTGCGACGGTGATGTTTTGATGGGTTCCACCACCATGAGGACGTTCAAAGGCACAGGGCCACCAACACGGAGTCGTTCTGATGGGTTCTACCACCGCGGGGAGGTTTTAAGACGTAGGGCCACCGCCACGGGGACATTCTGCTTTGTTCCGCCACCATGGGGAGGTTTGAAGGCAGGGGCCCACCACCATGGCGATGTTCTGATGAGTTTCACCACCACGGGGAGGTTCGAAGGCAACGGGTCACAACCACGGGGACATTCTGATGGGTTGCACCACCACGGGGAGGTTCGAAGGCCGGGGCCCATCACCATGGCGATGTTCTGATCAGTTCCACCACCACGGGGAGGTTCTAAAGGCGCAGGAGAACCGCCATTGTGACGTTCTGATGGGTTCCACCACCACCGGGACGTTCTAAGGAACGGGGTCACCATCACGGAGACGTTCTCATGGGTTCTACCACCACGGGGAGGTTCTAAGGCATAGGGCCACCGCCACGGGGACCTTCTGCTGTGTTCCACCGCCAGTGGGAGGTTCGAAGGCATGGGGCCACCACCACGGGGACATTCTGATGGGTTCCACCACCACGGGGAGTTTCCAAGGCGTGGGGCTACAATCGTGGAGATGTTCTGATGGGTTCCACCGCCACGGGGAGGTTCGAAGGTGTGGGGCCACTAGCACGGGGACGTTCTGATGGGTTCCACCACCATGGGGAGGTTCAAAGGCACGGGGCCACCACCATGGGGACGTTCTGCTTGGTTCCACCACCACGGGGAGGTTCGAAGGAATGGGACCACCACCACAGTGACGTTCTGATGGGTTCCACCACCACTGGGAGGTTCTATAGTCACGGGGACACCACCATGGTCACCTTCTGATGGGTTCCACTGTCTCTGGCAGGTTCTAGGGTGCAGGAGAACCGCTACGGTTACGTTCTCATGGGTTCCACCACCATAGGGAGGTTCTAAGGCGTAGAGCCATCACCATGGGGACGTTCTGATGGGTTCCACCACCAAGGGGAGGGTCTAAGACATGGGGCCACCGCCACGGGGACATTCTGCTGTGTTCCACCACCACGGGGAGGTTCGAAGGCAGGGGCCCACCACCATGGCGATGTTCTGACTGGTTCCACCACCATGCGGAGGTTCGAAGGTAGTGGGCCACCACCATGGGGACGTTCTGTTGGGTTCCACCTTCACCGGGACGTTGTAAGGCACAGGGGAACCGCCATTGTGACCTTCTGATAGATTCCACCACCACAGGGAGGTTCGAAGGCAACGGGTCACGACCACGGGGACATTCTGATGGGTTCCACCACCACGGGGAGGTTCGAAGGCAGGGGTTCACATACATGGCCATGTTCTGATGGGTTCTACCACCACGGGGAAGTTCTCAAGGCGAGGGGGAACCACGATGGTGATGTTTTGATGGGTTCCACCACCACGAGGACGTTCAAAGGCACAGGGCCACCAACACGGAGACGTTCTGATGGGTTCTACCACCACGGGGAGGTTCTAAGGCGTAGGGCCATCGCCAAGGGGACGTTCTGCTGTGTTCCGCCACCACGGGGATGTTCAAAGGCACGGGGCCACCACGATTTGGACGTTCTGATGGCTTTCACCACCACCGAGAGGTTGTAAGATGCAGGGGAACCACCATGGGGACGTTCTGATGGGTCCAGCACCAAGGGGAGGTTCTAAGGCGTGGGCTACAATTGTGCAGATGTTCTTTTTGGTTCTACCACCATGGGGAGGTTCAAAGGCATGGGTCCACCGCGACGGGGACGTTCTGATGGGCCACCACCACCACGGGGAATTTCCAAGGCGTGGGGCTACAATCGTGGAGATGTTCTGATGTGTTCCACCGCCACGGGGAGGTTCGAAGGTGTGGGGCCACTAGCACGGGGATGTTCTGCTGTGTTCCACCACCACGGGGAGGTTCGAAGGCAGGGATCCACTACCATGGCGATGTTCTGATGGGTTCCACCACCACGGGGAGCTTTAAAGGCACGGGGCCACCACGACGGGGACATTCTGATGGGTTCCACCACCACGGGGAGTTTCTAAGGCGTGGGGCTACAATCGTGGACATGTTCTGATGGGTGCCACCACCATGGGGAGGTTCTAAGGCACAGGGCCAGCACCATGGGGACGTTATGCTGCTTCCACAACCACGGGGAGGTACTAAGGCGCAGAGGAATCGCCACGGTGATGTTCGGATGAGTTCCACAGCCACAGGGATGTTCTAAGGCAACGGGCCACCAGCGGGGGTATGTTCTGCTGGGTTTCACCTTCACGGAGAGGTTCTGAAGCGTGGGACCTCCACTACGGTAACGTTCTGCTGGGTTCCACCACACGGGGAGGTTCGAAGGAAGGGGTCCACCACCATGGCGATGTTCTGATTGGTTCCTCCACTACGGGGAGGTTCTCAAGGTGCAGGGGAACCGCCACGGTGATGTGCTGATGCGTTCCACCACCACGGAGATGGTCTAAGAAATGGGGCCACCGCCACGCGGACATTCTGCTGTGTTCCACCACCACGGGGAGGTTCGAAGGCACTGGGCCACCACCATGGGGACGTTCTGTTGGGTTCCACCTTCACCGGGATGTTGTAAGGCACAGGGGAACAGCCATTGTGACCTTCTGATTGGTTCCACCACCACAGGGAGGTTCGAAGGCAACGGGTCACGACCACGGGGACATTCTGATGGGTTCCACCACCACGGGGAGGTTCGAAGGCAGGGGTCCACCAACATGGCGATGTTCTGATGGGTTCCACCACCACGGGGAGGTTCTCAAGGCGCAGAGGAACAGCGACGGTGATGTTCTGATGGATTCTACAACCACGGGGACATTCAAAGTCACAGGGCCACCAGCACAGAGACGTTCTGATGGGTTCTACTACCACGGGGAGGTTCTAAGGCATAGGGCCACTGCCACGGGGACGTTCTGCTGTGTTCCAACACCACGGGGACGTTCAAAGGCACGGGGTCACTTTTCGGGCGCCACCTGCTGACGCGGAAGTCACGGACACAGCACACGATCAATATGATCAAGCAAAATGTCCCTTTATTACATACACAGCTTAGTTAATATAGTTTCTTGCCTTCCGAATCATGCATAAACTTATCGCTAATTGGTTAACTATGTTTGGCAATATGCTGTTCATGCGCTACTAGCAATATTCTGATTCGTTCATAACAATAGTTCACACGCACCGCCCGCTTCTCCCATATCTTGTTTTCAACATTGCAAGCCAATAGTTTCTTCCTCTTAATCTGCTTGTTTCATGTCTTCCAAACCACAGTCGACCTTCGCAGCATCCTTGAATTCCTCTTGCGTTAAATGCAGATTAAGTCCACATAGTCTGAGTCTGGGTTGCTCACTACATGTCCTTGGCTTTTCAGATATCCCACACCCTGCCACCTCCTCCCCATTCCTAGATGTGGTGGTTGCCGTTGTCTACTCAGTGGTGCCTCCAGCAGTGAACCCCCTCATCTACAGCCTGAGGAACCAGGCGCTCAAGGACGCACTGAAGAAGATGATTCAATCAGTAGTCTTGCAGCAGCAATAGCTACCCATGTCTCTTCACAAGAGATTTCCAGTTCATATCAGGATCCTCCTGTGCTTTGGGCATTTTATCTGTGATAACCATGTTTGTCCAAGAAAGTCTGCAGCCACTCCACTTCTCCGGAGACAAGACACCAGTCTGTCTGACCTAGAGGCCTTTGTACATGCATCTGGCACAACTGTACAGGTGGCCTCCTGTGTCACATCTCTGCAATAAAAGGGAATTTCCTCAGTGCAGATGTCTGGAGGTTGGGCTCTTCTTCCAAACCTGAGGTCAGGAAGAGGCTGAAGAGATTACTCCCACGAGCTCATGCTGCTGTGCTTGGGTCCTCCATGGGCACAGTTCCCTGGGATAAGGCACTCTGGGTGCAGGGACGTCCCTATGGAAGAGCAAAGGAGCAACTCCGTGCTTCCAGGGGGGGATAAATGGCAGAGAGACCGATTTCTGCATGCACCAACTTGGGCAAGCTGCACTGTTAATGGGGCAGCAGGAGCAGCCTGAGGAGCCCCTGGGCCAGGAGTCTTGTGCTGGGGAGAGGGGCTGTCTTAGAGGGGCTTCTGTCAGTTGGCAATAAAGTTCTCTTGGAGACAATAGGAGACACTGGCCTCTGTCTCCTCAGGCTATGGCTGGACCTCAGCCCTGGGGCTAATGGGGAAGGCTGAGAACCCTCTCTGCCCCCTAGGACCTGCTGTGCCCTTCAGAGGGGGGTGGCTGTGGGGTGAGTGCCCAGAGCTCTGCAGCACCCTGTGGTGGACGCTACTGTGGGGTCAGCCCAGACTGGGCTGGGCTGGGGAGGGGGCAGGGGAGGTTCTGGAGAGCTGGGGAGGGGCTGGGCTGGGCTGGGAAGTGCCCGGGAGAGGAAAGCACCAGTGTAGAGCTAAGCTGGGTGGGGGCACCCAGCGGGGTGCTCTCAGTGCAGAGCCAGGCATCACGGTGAAGGAAGCAAGGCACTGAAGGTGCAGAAGAGGGGCTTGGTCTCTGCCATGGTCCCTGGACAGCCCAGGGAAGCTCTCTCATGGAAATCCTCCCACACACCGGCCATTTCCATTGCTGGCCATACACCTCAATCCTGAGAAGGGTCCTTTGCTTCATGGTCACCTCTGTCCTCCTCCGGGGCTCTGTGGTTACCCAGCTCCACCACCTTTATTAAGAAAAAGGGAAGCAGTTTCCTACTGACACTTATTACACACAAGTCCCAGGGCTCTTGCCACAGCTGGTCTCTCAGCCAAGCCCTTTCTCAAACAGCTCCAGCTGGTTCAGGTGCTCATGGCCTTGTCTCAGCAAACGTTGAGATCTCCATTGACTGAGATCCCACCAACTGGCCTGGGTCCTTGCTCCTGTGTTTGACTTGGAGGGATTTCTCAAAAATCCCCAACTCTCTCAGCCTCTCCTTGTCCAGAGTGGGCTCCAGGCCCCAACCACACTTCTGGCCCCTGCAGGACTCCCTCCAGTCTCTCAGGTTCTTTCTGGTGCTGGAGAGCCCCATACTGGACACAGCATTCCTGATGCGGTCCTGTGGTGGGTTAGCTTTGGCCAGCATCCAGACACCCACCCAGCTACTCACTCACCCACCCTCCTCAAAATGATGGGGCGGGGGGACATGG
Source organism: Platalea leucorodia (assembly GCF_965183815.1). Taxonomy (NCBI): domain Eukaryota; kingdom Metazoa; phylum Chordata; class Aves; order Pelecaniformes; family Threskiornithidae; genus Platalea; species Platalea leucorodia. Next base: position 242,447 of record NW_028121453.1, read on the forward strand.
GAAAATAAGATTAAAAAGGTCATGGGTCCAGATAAAGACAGAGAGATCACTTACCAATTTCCAATTTATTGTCAAAATAAATTTGGATAGTGAGAAACTATGATAAAAACATTGAAGACCATTCCCTACCCAACTTCTTTTTTCCCAGTGTCCTCGTTTTGGCTGGGATAGAGATAATTTTCTTCCTAGTAGCTGGTACAGTGCTGTGTTTTGGATTTACTATGAGAATAATGTTGATAACACACTGATGGTTTAGGTGTTGCTAAGTAGCGCTTACACCAGTCAAGGAGTTTTCAACTTCCCATGCTCTGCCAGGTGCACAAGAAGATGGGAGGGGGCACAGCCAGGACAGCTGACCCAGACTGGCCAAGGGGCTATTCCATACCATTTGACATCATGGTCAGTACAGAAGCTGGGGGAAGTTGGCCAGGGGTGGGGGACCACTGCTCAGGGATGGGGTGGGGAGCAATTGCATCATGCAACACATGCTTTGTATATTATTATTATTATTATTATTATTATTATTATTATTATTACTACTACTACTACTACTACTAGTACTACTATTTTATTTTATTTTATTTTATTTTATTTTATTTTATTTTATTTCAATTATTAAACTGTCTTTATCTCAACCCATGAGTTTTCTCCCTTTTACTCTTCTGATTCTCTCCCCCATCCCACTGCGGGGGGGAGTGAGCGAGTGGCTGTGTTGTGCTTAGTTGCTGGCTGGGGTTAAACCATGACACCAGGCTCAAATTACTGCTTAATTCCCAATTCTTCTACTCACTCCAGCACTGAGAGGCACAAGTGGGATGGGAAATGGGGGTTACAGCCAGTACCTAATGGTTCATCTCTGCTGCTCCTTCCTGATGACAGTTTTCCCCTTCTCAGCATGGGTCCTCTCCATAGGATTCCAAGGTATTTGTTGTCAAGGCTAGGTGTTGTTCCTTTCTGTCTTACTTTTCTCCTTTATACTTACAGAATAGCTGAGGTTGGAAGGGATCTCTGGAGATCATCTGGTCCAACCCCTCAGCTGAGGCAGGGTGAGCCAGAGCAGGTTGGCCAGCACCGTCCCTAGCTGGGTTTGGAATATCTCCATGAATGGAGACTCGACAGCCTGTTCCAGTGTTTGACCACCCTCACAGTCTAAAAGTGCTTTTTGATTTCAGACGGAAAATGTCCATCACCCCTTGTCTTGTCACTGGGAACTACTGAGAAGAGTTGGGCTCCCTGGTCTTCATGCCCTCCCATCAGGTATTTATATGCATTAACAAGATCCCTCTGCGCCTTTTCTTCTCCAGACTGAACAGTCCCACGTCTCTCAGCATTTCCTCCTATGAAAGATGCTGCAGTCCCTTAAAACAGCTTTGTTACCCTTTGCTGGACTTGCTTTCGTAGGTCAACAACTTTATTGTAGTGAGGAGCCCAGCACTGGACACAGCACTCCAGATGGGGCCTCCCCAGGGCTGACTGGAGGGGAAGGGTCACCTCCCTCCATCTGCCAGCAAGGCTTTTCCTAATGCAGCCCAGGAGGCTGTTGGCCTTTGTTGCAAGGGTGCAATGCAAGCTCATGCTCAGCTTGTTGTCCTCCAGGATCTCAAAGTCCTTCTCTGCAGAGCTGGTACCTTGCTGGTCCGCCACCAGCATGATGTCCACAGTGTGGCTGGGTCACAGGCTGTCCTCCCCCAGCGACTTTCTCAGCAGCACTTTGTCCTTCTTGCAAACCCCCTTCCTGCTTCTAACTGAGCCATCCAGTCTGATGCTCACCTGGACCTCATATTCCCAAAAGAGGAAGGGCTCGTCAGGGATGTGAAGACCAACATCAGCCTTGGCTGTAGTGATGAAGAAATGGTTGTCTCCCAGATTCCCAGGGAAATGGGGAAGGAGAGGAGCAGAGAGCAGACCCTGCACATCAGGGAGTGAGAACTTGTTCTGTTGAGGGCACGGGCAGGTGGGATACCATGGGATCCCATGTCAGGGCCCTGAGAGCATCCATAGGCCTTCATGGCCATGACCAACCTCACCTGGGGCCTCTACCTGCTAGTTCAAAACTGTTGTCTTCACCTCCTTTCTCTGAGGCCTTAAATCTGCAGGAAGCTGGAAATGCTGAGATCCCTCCATCTCCCTCTCCTTTAGCCATGAAGTTGATAGTACCCAAGTCAGAGGCTTGCTTTCAATTCTGTTTCCAGCCTAAAGCACCCCATGCTCTGGAGCTATGCCAGGACACTTGCCTAAGGAACCCACTCCTCTGGACAAGAAGGTGGATGTTCCCAGGAGTCTCAGGAGGCATGGCGTCCTGATGGGAGCTGTTCAGGGACCTGGCCAAAGATCTCGTCTCCATTTCTGTAATGGTGGCCTAGATGTGTAAACCTTCCCTCTGGATGCTGACATTTACTGAAGAACCTGGTCTGACCTCAGAGCTGGCCCTTCTTGGAGCTGGGCATTGGACTACAGACCACCTGAGCGCCCTTCCAACCTAAATTGTCCTGTGAGCACATGATGTAGAGACCCTCACCTCCACCTTAATCTTTTCTCCTAGGGCACATGGTCAAGGCTCAGGCTCCTGGAAGGGTTGGTGGGAAAGAGCCTGCAGGGGGACTGTAGTCCAGCCTCCAGGCTGGCTGTGACTTTGTGGAGCAAAGGAGAGTTCCAAAGGTGGAGATCACAGCAACACTCCTCCTAGTCCATTTTATCTTTCCTATTTTCCTGCCAAGAGGCACTTTGTGGCTGTTGCCTCTTTCATAGGCCACTGCAGAAGAGAGCTTGGATCTGTCACCTCTTCAGGTGGGTGTAAGCTCTTGTTAGGTTGCCCCATGCCTCCACTTCAGCAGGCTAGAGAGTCCCAGTTCCCTCAGACTCTCCTCACACCTCCTGCTTTAGGCTCCTCACTCCATCTTGGCAGACCTCCTCTGGGCCCTCTCCAGTCTCTCCATTTTCCTTTTGAAATGCAAAGCCCACGGGCTCCTATGGCAGCCATCATGACTCGCAGGCCCTTCTCCTCAGGGCACTCCTTAGCTGGTATGGTCACTGCCCATGCTGCTGCATGCAGTTGTTCTCCAGCTTTTCCTTCTAAACCTTCAGGTTTCTGTCGGCCAAATCCCCAGAGGTGTCGAGGTCCCTCTGGACTGAACCTCCAGCAGTCAAGCACTGAAAGTACATGTGCTGATGCCCATCCTGAGGCACGGTGCCTTTAACAAGACCATAACTTAAGCAGCTGCAGGACACTAACGATGATAAGAAAAGAGTACTAGTGTAATGGAGTTGCTAATCAAGGTAGAAAGCACTGTGATAACCATCTCAGAAACAGCAAAGGTGGGTACAAAGTGAGGAAAGGCAGCGCCAGTGGGGAAATGGTGAAAAAGGGCTGGCTTTTTGCAGGGGCGGGGCTAAGGCTGGTTCAAGAGTAGCACTTGAGAGGTGGGAAATTAATGAAAAGGAAATGAATGGTGAAGCAAAGGAAGTGACCAGGGCTGTTTGGGGATACCTGTCAAGTAGCCCTGCATCTGAGCCACACAGCCTGGAGCAGGACAAGAAAGCTGCAGCTGCTCTGACTGTACTGACATGTGACTTTCTTCCAGGGTCACAGGAAACCTGAGAGCTTTCCTTACCGTCACCACTGCCTTGCTGAAGTAGGATTTACCCTTGGTAAGTCCATGCTGACTGCTTTTGGGCACCCTCATCTCTTTTAGGTGCCCAGAGAAGTCACCCAAGAGGACTCTAATTGATGGCAGACTCCTCACCACAGTGAGCATGTACAGCCTGGGGTTCCCAGGGTCGCCCCTTGGGCCCCTTTCAAAGATGGGTACAACATTGCCTTGTGCTCACTCACAAGAGACCTCTGCCCATCCCAAGTCAAAAGGGAGATTCAAAAGGAATATTGATCTTCCCCTGTAACTCCATTACCACCATTTTGCCTGTGACACAGTCTGTTCAGTTTCTCTAATCTTTCATATATTTGCACCTTGTTCTTTGTTCATTCTGATACCTCTCACCTATGCAGCTGCTTTGAGCTTCAGGGAGTAAAAGCTTACTGCTCTTTCAACACTCTAATTGTCTCCTTAGCCAGCTCTTTAATTGTCTTTATGTCTATCTTTTTGTATCCACCTACCTACCCTATGCTGCTGCTTTGAGCTTCAGGGAGTAAATTTGGCCTGTCTTTCAGTAGTCTAATTGTCTCTTTAGCCAACTTTTTAGTTATATCTCTCTTTTTGTATCTACCTATCTAAAACATTTCCCATAAGATTATCCCTTGTAGAAAGGCAACCTCATTAGAGGTAACTTGAATTGAGCATAGGGTTGCAGAGTGTGATTTATTGTTTATGAAACCCAATGATGCTTTTCTTTGCTTTGCTTGCAAATAGGAAAAATTCTTCTGTGCCTGTGTGCAGCCAGTTCTCGAAGGAGAGCAGGTGGGAGATGGTGCAAAGGACCTGTAGCATCCAGCTGCAGACTTCAGGGCAGAAGTCTGATGTAAGGAAAAGTGATGTAAATCCCAGGGGGCCAATGTCAGAAATGGTGAGGTTTGGGAGGGAAGGAGCAAGGTTGTCCATACAGTGTCAGACCTCAAGGAACTGATTCTCCTACTAGTCTGTACCTCCTGAGGAGACACTCAGGATCATTATCACCTGGAGAATGCTGCTATAACCTCCTCTCTACACTAAAAAAAAGTAATAGAGTATTCCCTTTAAAAGAAAAAAAAAATTATTCGGTGCACTTTGAAATCTTCCTCCTTTACTACACTATGAAACAGCTCCAATTAGAGATACAAGTCTTGAAGACTTGAAGAAAGTTACAGAAAGATAAATAGCTCGTTAGGGCATTTGGGGCTCATTCCATGAACCTCAGATACTGAGAGGAGACTGACCAAACTGCTCAAGAAGTCAAAGTCAGAAGCAAACCCCAAAGTACCTTGAAGTATTAATGGGCCCCACTGAGGACCATTACTGACAAAGCCTCCCCAGGGACTCCTTAGAGCAGGTAATTGGAGGCCATGATTGCAGGCAGGCAAAGGCTCTGTGCAGGTGCCTGTAACACTGAGCAAACCCTTTGGTTTGTTTTATGAAGCAGAAAGGCCAAACCCTGACCCCCAGGCCCTGGGAAGGCAGATCCCAAGACCCTCCAATTAAAGTTCCATCTCACCAGCCTTGGTGGCAGAGGCAACTGCTATAAGCAAGACGACAAAGACCCCAGTCCTGTTCGGCCTTTCAGCCTTGCTAGAGCCCTTGGCCATCTCTGCTGCAGGCTGTCCTACACTGTCCCATGCCTGCACCTCTTTCCCTTCAGGCTGCTGACATCCTTCTTGCTTTCCCACCTACCTCTCACCCTGGCATTACTATACCTTTGCTGATACCTCTCCACCTATCCCTGGCTTTTCCTTGAAACCTGCCAGATCCTCAACCTTTCCTTGATCCTGCCAGATCTCCTCTAGAACCCCTCCAGGTCCTCCCCATTCCTCCAGACCAGGGAGCCCCACACCCAGACACACTAGTCCAGATGTGGCCACACCAGTGCTGAGACAAGGGGGATGATAACTCCCTTCTCTGGGTGCCCATGCTCCAACTAATGCAGCCCTCTATGCAGCTGGCTTTCTTCATGGCGAGCAGGTACCACTGCCTCCTATGGCATTCCTCTTAGTGCCCAGGCCCTTCTTCTCAGGGTCACTCCACAGCTGTTCAGGTCCCAGCCTGCCCTCATGTTGGGGCTTATTCTGCCCCAAAAAAAGAGCACTTGCAACTTCTCCTTGTAAAACTTCCTGAGGTTTCTGTTGCCAAATCCCAGAGTTTCTCAAGGTGCCTCTGGAGTGAAGCTCTGTTGGCACAGCTGTTACTGTGTACGGACAGATGGCCCACCAGCTTAGTGGTGCCTCTGACAAGATAACAGCATGAGGAATTGCAGGACACTACAGCTAATAGAAGGAGGTACTGGTTTAATGGAATTGCTGACCAAGGCAGGAATTCCCATGATGACAAGCTCAGAATCACCAAATGAGGGTACACAGGAAGCCAAAGTAGGGCCAGGGAGGAAAGGGAAAACAGAGATGTGCTGTTTGCATGGGAGGGTACTGGGGTGGTCAAGGGGAAGAAATTGTGAGTGGGAAAAGAGGGGAAAAAGAAAGAAAAGTTGAAGTAAAGGAAATAATCAGGGCCTTTGAGGGGTACCTGCCAAGCAGCCCCGCATCTGAGCAATAGTGCCTGGAGTGGGACAAGAAAGGCACAGATCATCTGACCAAGCCTCTTTCTAGCTGACTTCAGTGGTCACTGGGAACCTGAGTGCTTTCCCTCCCACCATAAAGGAAAGAGCTGTTGTGGATGGAAGCACAGAATCATTCCTGCTGGAAGGGACCTCAAGAGATCTCTAGGCCAACCTCCTGCTCTCAGCAGGGTCAGCGACGGGCTCAGAGCAGGTTGCTCAGGAGCTTATTCATTTTGGGCTTGAAAAGCTGCAAGGATGGAGATGACACAAGCTCTCTGGGAAATCTGCTTCAGTGCTTGAGTGTCCTGATGGGGAGAAGGATTTTCCTCCCTTGTTTCAGCTGATGCCCAGTGGCCCTCATCCTCCCATCATGCACAACAGTGAAGAGCCTGGCTCCATTTTCTTGCTGGTACCCAAGAAAATGTGGGAAGGCTGTTATTAGGTCTCCCCAAAGCTTCCTCTCCTCTCCTCTCCCCTCCTCTCCCCTCCTCTCCCCTCCTCTCCCCTCCCCTCCCCTCCCCTCCCCTCCCCTCCTGGCTTTGCACCTTTGCAGCAAAGGCATCCTGGGCTGCATTAGGAGTTTTAGGGTTTTCTACCCTACCACTCACTCACACTGCAGCCAAAGCTGCCCTCCACATCTTCCACCAGTCCTGCCTCGTCTTCTTGTGAAAAACAAGTCCAGGAGAGCATCCCCCCATGTTGGGTCAGGGATCACCTTCCACCTTCCCTCTAAGCAAGGCCTTCCAGCAGAGGTCCATGGTCTTCAAAGTCCCCAGTGATTACTAGCGCCTAAAATTGTGTCCCTTCCTCCAGCTGCCTAGAGGACACCTCATCCTCTTCCTGACCTTCCTCAGGCAGTTCAGGGATCCTGACCAGAAGACCACTGTACATCAAGGAGTTAGCAATCCATGTAATGGTAAATCTGAGGAGACCCAGGCCTGTGCTGTGCTCCACGTACAGCTTGGCCTTCAGGCCATGTTGTGCTGAGCATATTGCTGGGTTGCAGGATAAACTTGATTGTAATGAGAAGTCTGCAGGAAGCTCCCACCTGGTGCCGGTGATTAGGCCAACTGCTTGTCCTTCCTTTTATCTGAAACTGCAACAACAAATTCACATGTGAAGCCCCTCTTTTGGGGGCATTAGAAATGATGACTTGAATTTTTCCTTTATAAGAAAACACTGAAAGAGATCACAGGAGCAAAATGGGATAACCCTTCTACAGATGGGGTCTGCAAGACTTGCTGCACCAGCTGACTGGACAGAAGGAACCTCACCGGGATCTTCCAAGCCACGTGCCTGCTGCTGGCCTTTCAGCTTCTCCAGTAGGCACAACCAAATCATGTGGGCACTGCTGTCCCATCGGGTACTCAGGTGGAAAGGACATGACAGCCCCTATCCAAGCCCTTTTCCTGCATGGGCCTACCAGGTACTTAGGGATTCCCACAATCAGCTTGCCAACCACGTGCCTTCTGCTGGTCTGGCAGAGACCCTGGCAGATGTGAGCCTAAAAGCACGTATCCCAGCCATGAGTCAAGGGCTGACCTATCAGCTACTGCAGAAAGAAGTGACCTCACAGTCCCGTTCCCAGCCATGTTCCTGCTGCTGCCCTACCAACTCCAGAGACAGAAGTGACCTCACAGCCACCTTCAGGGCCTTGTGCCTCCTGCTGGCCCAGGAGATCCTGAGGCACAGCTGACCTCACCATAGCATTCCCACCCACCTCCTCCTTGTGGCCTATGAGCTGATCAGACACAGGTCACCTGAGATTCCTCTTCCAGTGCCATGCGGCTGTTCTGGGACCTCACGATCCCCCTCCTGCCCCAAGGGACCAAACAGCTTAAGTTAGGGTTAGGAAAGGCTTGAAGGTGAGGGGATTAGAGCACGGGAAATAACAGCTTCAGGGGTTAAGTGTTCACGTTAGGGTTTAGGGACTACAGCTCGCCTTTCATGGTTAGGGATTAGGCAAAGGTTTATAGGGTAGGTTTGGTGTTCTGCTGAGGGTGTCTGGTTAGTGTTTTGAGTAGGGGCTACCCTGTTTAGGTTTTCTTTAGGGCTGGGGTGAGGGCTAGGGTTAAGGCCAACATTTTAATGCTAGAGGTGTGGGCAAGGGATTAGGGTGATCAATAGGGTAAGAGTACGGGTAAGGGGTTCTGTGTTTGGACTTTGGTTTCGAGGTAAACTTTGAAATGAGGGATTAGAGTAGTGGATTCCTTGCAGGGTGAGGGGTAGCATTTAGGGGCAGGCTTAGGACTTAAGGTTGCTGGTTAGAAATAGGGTAAAGGCCTAGCATTAATGTTTTCGCGGTCACTGTCACAGTGGCATCAAAATTACCTGGATGGATCTTAGCTCTCCAAAATCTTTCATTTCTTTTGGCCAAGCCCCTCTTCCCTCCCCCAAATCTACCATCTTCCAGTCCCAGCTACCTTGACCTCCCCAAAGCTTTCATCTTGTATGGGGACAGTAATGTAAGGGCTTTCAAGACCTCCAAGTATCTGTCTGCCCACTGCTGGCCAGCCAGAAGTGCCCTCAGAGCCAGCAGCCAAGGGGACACAATGTGCTGCTGTGCTGGAGAGGTCCCTGCTCAGCCACCCCAGCAGTGCTGGCGGCAGGTGATGCCCTCCCCCACCCCTGAGGTACTCTGCCTGCATCCCAGCTCATGCTCCAGAAGGGCTCCCATATCTCCTGGGACGCATTTCCCACACGGGTGCTTCAGCTACCCCAGGGCATCCTGGAGGCAGTGACCACCTCTGTGTGGATAACTGCAGCAAGGGCTGAACATAGATTTTAGGACAAACTTGAAACCTCCGCAGAAAAGAACTCTTTGGAAGAGCTGAAAAAGTCTTCCTTTCCAGCATTGCTAGGTTTTTTAATGAATTTTCATTATTTGTTTCAAAGGTTTTCTTTTTAAACAGCACCAAGGGCATGTACTAGCAAGCTGATTATGCTCTCTTTCACTATGTGAATAGTTTTCTGCAGCCACTTATCAAAATAAATGTTCTTCCCGATGGTTCAAATGGAGAAACATTGCTCAGAGGAACTACTGTGTTTATACTGGCACATTTTCTCTCTCTAATTCTGCCCCTCTGTCTTTTCTCCTTCCTCTGCCTATTCTGTCTTCAATGGGCTCTTCAAGGGAAAGACTCGTTGAATGACCGAATAACTCATGTTGGAAGAGACCTGAACATTGTCTTGTCTGACTCTTCTGCTCAAGACGGGGCGACCTAGATGAGATATCTCAAAGGCTCCCCTCAGCTTGCCCTCATCTACAAAGGAGCTGAAGGTGAGCTCCATCCCACCATACAGGGAGATAACAAAGATAACTCAGCAGTGTTGGCCCACGTGCTGGTCACAGAGCAATGCCAAAAGTGATGGGCTGCCAGGAGGACTCCGTACCACTGATGACATCGGGGCCTAATCGTCCAGCATAACTCCCACTCACATCATCATCTACTTCTTCAGTCCAGGTATGACCAGTCTGGCTATAAGGAGATCATGGGAGACCATGTCTAAGGCCTTGTCAAAGTCCAGGGACACAACATCATTGCCTAATTTCCCCTCCCATATAGGTTCAGCAATGTTTTTCTTTGCCTTCAAGTACCTGGAGATGGCTGCAGGAGGACTTGCCCCATCACCTTCCAAGGGACTGAGGTAAAGCTGACCAGCCTGTAATTCTCCCAGACCTCCTTCTTGCCCTTCTTGAAGATGGGTTTGATATTTGCCTTTTCTGAGGACCTCGGAACCTCCCTGATGGCTCTGGCATTTCTGAGATGTTTGAGAGTGTTCTCGTGTTGACACTGGCCAGCTCCACCAACACCTCTTTACTCCTTCCCACACCAGGACCAGCTCAAGGCAGCACTTTCTCTGCCCCTCTGGGCTCCCTTGAGGTGCTCCTGGGGCTCCAGGGGAACCTGCTGTGCAACAGGCTGAAGTCATCACTCATGTTCCCTCCCTCAGCTGGGGAGAGACACTTCTTTCCAGTAGTGTCATTTCTCCCAACAGAGACTGAGTTTTCAGGTCCCGTCATTAGACAGGAAACCAAGACAGTGACCAGGAGGGATCTCCTTTACCCCTCCTGAGGGAAGGCATTCATCTGAGTCAATGGAGGCATCTCATCCTGGCTCTGTAGACCTGGGGCTGGAAGGGGACTCAGCTCCCTGCCACAACCCCCCAGGATGGGGATTCCTCTTGCCTCGGTTCAGGTGTGCACAAAACAGGCACCTGCCTGTGAGCTGCCTCTCTCAGCTCCCATGGTAATTAGTGAAGATGAAGGCCATGAGTGAGCTGCTCAGACACACCTGGTGACATCTGAGGTGCCAGAGGTGACCAAGATGCATGCTCGTCACTGTGAGCTCTAATGGAGCATCTGGGGGCAGCACCTTGGAGGCTGACGGGAAATTCCATTGGCCAGATGAAATGACAGCAGATGCCCACATGTAGGACAACTGAACCTGTAGATATTCCTTACGTCCTGGGCAGCCTATAGAGGTCTTCAGCAGACTGAATGGAGACATGTGCCATAGGGAGAGCTAAGTCTCTCTCTTTCTGTTCTCCATCAGCTGTATTTTCTACATGTCCTTCAAGTATAGGGGCAGTTTTGTCAAGTGCATCCCTTGCACTCTAATTGTCTGACCTAATTCAGGCCAGCTGAATCTTAATTTAATAGCCAAATACAGGCCTGTAGAGCTCTGTGAGATGCCAGGATGCTCCAGCCCAACTGCATGAAGCTGACAGGGACAGCACAGGGCCTGTACAGGAACCCCCTCCCCATTCAGACTCATTGTGTGACAGGCACCACCCAGGGCATCTCAGACAGATTCGGTGCCTTTGGGCCCATGTCTGAATCCCACCACTGCACTGACGTGAGGTCTGTCCCTTCTCTCTCCAGCAGATGCTGGGCAGTGCATGAATACCAAGCACATCACACCAGGGTCCCCACTCGTGTGCATTCCCTCTCAAACTCTGCTGTTCTTCTCTCCCCCCATCGTTTAACCATGCCCTTGATGTCACAGACATGCATCAGGCTGGTGATTTTCATTCTGCCTCTATCACAGCATGTCCACAGCCAAGGGCACTCTCAACATCATCTCTTCCTTCCTGTGATTCACCTCCACCACAGAGGCTGCAGAGACACCACAGACAGCAAACTCCTCTCCTGCTCGGACTGCACAGCCCAGCTCTGTTTCTCTTTGGCCTTGGAGAGAGCAGGGTTTGCCACCTTTGTGGGCCCTTCATTTCTTCTTCACACTGCCATCTGCTCTCCACTCCAGCATGTGTCTGCTCTGAAGCAAAGCCTTCGCACACTTGAGGTCTTGGGCACTTGGTAGCAGGTTTCCCTCTTGCAAGTCTGCTCTCAGCCCAAAGGTGCCACAGCTGAGGTGCTGCAGCCCAGCCATGCACCCATGCCCTCAGCCTGGGGCACAGGCAGGAGGAGCTGGAGCTCTGCATGCAATCTCTTCATCCCACTTGGAGGGAATAACAGCTGAGGTGTGTTGGGACAGCTGACATGATTGGGGTGCTGTGATGGGTGGGTAGAGGATCATCAGGAGAGACAGGCCAGAAGGATGAGGAGGGAGGTGTCCCCAGTGTGAAGGAGCTGCTTAGATGTGTGAAGCTCCTCTATGGGATGAACAAACTGGGTGAGCCCTTGTGGGTGAGGGTCAGAGGAGAGAGTGGTAAGGGTGACATTGTGGTGGGAGACAAAGAACCCATGGAAGTCCCCCTGTGGACTTTCATTACCCTGGCATTCACTGGAAGGAGACCACAACAGCATGCAAACAGTCCCGGAGGTTTCTGGAGGGGCTTGGGACACAGCTTGGGACACAGGACTTTGTAGCACAGCTGCCAGATTGGCCAAAAATGGTGACACTCACCTGCATCTGTTAGTCTCACAGAAGGCAGAGCTGGCCATGGATGTGAAAACCAGTGTCAGCCTTGGCTGTCGTGACCATGCAAGAGTGGGGTGTCACCTCCCAGGGGGAAGGAGAACAGAAGAGTGCAGATGCTAGCCCTCAGAGCAGCAGACTTTGGCCTGGTCTTGTGACTTTAAGTGGGGGATCCCCTATGAGCGGCACAGAAGAGCAGCAGAGCTCAGTACAGCTGGTCTGCAAGGACAGTGTCTTTCAAGTCTGAGAGTGTGCAGACCAAGAGTCAGGAAAACAAGCAGAGATCTCAAGAGAGAAACGTGGGGAACCAGCAGACTCATGGGGGAAGCTGCATAGGAAAAAGGCAGCATACGAGAGGTGGATGCAAGGATTGAAACAAAGGGGGAATTCAGAAATATGGTTGGTTTTAGGAAAGCCAGAGCTCCCGTAGAGTTGACACTTGCAAGGGAGTTCAAGGGCACAATGTTACCACTTCAGGAACAGTTAAAGAAGAAATGAAGTCAACATGTGGCCACTGCTGAATTGAGTTAGGTAGGTTAGATAGGTGTGAGGCACTCTTGGCCTTTGTCTTCACCAGCAAGGTCTCCCAGTTCCGTGTGCCTAAGAGGCAGAACCACAGGCAAAATCCAGCAGTGGATGGAGATCAAGTCAGGGCTTACTTAGGAAGGTCAGCCCTTCATAGTCCCTTGGACCAGATCGGATGAATCCAAGGCTGCTGAGAGACCAGGCCGATGTCACAGCAGGGCTGCTCTGCTACATTTTGGAAGGTCATCATGACCGGAGAAAGCCAAAGGCAAATCTTGCATACATCTTCTAAAAAGGCCCAAGGGCTGAGCAGGGGAGTTACAGGCTGCAGTGACAGAGGCCAGGGGCTGCGTGGCTGGGCAGCAGCTCTGTGGAGAAGGCGCTGGTGGTCCTTGAGTTTCCTTAGGCAAAACATGAGCCAGCAGAGGATCCTGGGCTGTATGAGCAGGGCTACAGCCAGGAGAAGTGATTCTCCCCCTCCGCTTGGCACTTTTTACACCACATCCAGAATCCTTGCCCAGGTTTAGAGCCTGTGCAATGACAGTGAGACATGGGCAAAGAGGAGCCACTTCACTGGAGGGCCACTAAGATGGCAATCCTTCCATTACCCTTCAAGTGTTTGTGTGATTTCCCCAACAATACCAGTATCTGCAACAACAACAACAACAATAACAACAATAACAACAACAAAAGCACTGATCTGCCTAAATATAAATACCTGCAGTGGAGCAGTCTGCATCCATGGTAGCCACTTTGGGCAATGCCAATTGAATCAGTATTTGCAATATAGGGCATGATGCCCAATCCAAAAGTACATACCTAAAGCGGTTCAGAATAAAGGCTGTTGTGGTTTAACTGGGCAGGCAGCTAAACACCATGCAGTTGTTTGCTCACTTTCCTCCCTGCAGTGGGACAGAGGAGAAACTTGGAAAAAAAATACCAAAACCGTGGGTTGAGACAAAGACAGTTTAATAGGACAGCAGAGGAAGATAAAATAATGGTGATAATAATAATAACAACAACAATAACAACAATAAAAGAATATACAAAACAAGTGATGGACAATGCAATTGCTCACCACCCGCTGACCGATGCCCATCCCATCCCTCAGCAACGATCTTCGCCCCCCAGCAGACTCCCTCCAGTTTCTTTACTGAGCATGACGTCATATGGTATGGAACAGGCTTTTGGCCAGGTTGGCTCAGCTGTCCTGGCTGTGCTCCCTCCCAGCTTCTTGTGCACCTGGCAGAGCATGGGAAGCTGAAAACTCCTTGACTATTAGAAATACTACTTAAGTAAACCCTCAGTGTGTTCTCAGCATTATTCTCATCGTAAATCCAAAACACAGCACTCTGCCAGCTACTAGGAAGAAAATTAACTCTATTCCAGCTGAGAACAGGAGACTTGGCTACTATCAACTTCATTGCTAAAAGAGAGGGAGATGGAGGGATCTCAGAGCTTCCAGGTTCCTGTAGAAGATTTCAGGCCTCCAAGAAAGGAGCTGAAGATAACAGTTTTCAACTAGCATAGCCTTTAGATCATTTCACGTGTGAGGGATCTGCTCCCCCATTTCAGTCACTGGCACCCAGAAACCTCACCTGCTTTGCCTTCCTCTCCTCCCAAAGCCTGACCAAGTGATGGGAGGAAAGGCAGCCAAAAGAGTGTAGGCCTCTGTGAATCAGCTGGGGTCTGGCACTTGGAGGGCCATGGTGTCATCCCCTTGTACGCCCCATAAAGAATCAAGCTGGGAAGTGAGTCTGCAAGTCTGACTCAACAAAGTCCATGGACAGGCAAGGCTGTGTCTATGGCTGTGTCTGGAGACCCGTACACCTCCAGCATAGATCCAGCTGGGTGAAACTGGGCATAAATGGTCTCCAGGGCCCCTGGACAGAGGTGGGGGTGGAAGCCGCAGGTAATGCTGGTCAGGGCTGTGAAGGTCTATGGATGCTCTCAGGGCCCTGACAACGCCCCCATGGGATCCCACCTGCCAGTGCCCACAGGAGGCTAAATTCTCATTCCCTGATGTGGAGGGTCTGCTCTCTGCTCCTCTCCTTCCCCATGTCCCTGGGGACCTGGAGACCACAATTTCATGGCCACTGCAGCCTTCAGGTCTTCACATGCCTGACCAGCTCTTCCTCTTTTGGGAGTACCAGACCCAGGACAGCAGAAGAGTGGGTGGCCCATTTAGAAGCTGACCAACACACAAGGCACCATCTAACCTGTAACATGTCCCATAGAGACCCTCCATATATCTGAGCTGCCCTCACATCACACAAGGCATCCCCCACTTCTCATCTCCCCTCTCAGTCTCTCCTCAAGACGCTGTATCTCCAGCAACCACAAAAGCCATGGGAGCTGTCCTTCCCCACCTCAGCTCTTATTCCACTGATGTCACAGCTCCGTGATGGCACACGGGGCTCCTGCTCTCTGTGCCCCACGCTCTGGGCTTTGGTGCCCATTTGGGCTGCAGCACCTCAGATGTGGCACCAGGGCCAAGGGCAGACTTGTCACATGGAAACCTGGTCCCCAGAGGTGGGAGCCCGTGTGTGGCAAGGCTTGGCGTCCCAGCAGAGGCATGCTGGAGTGGGTGGCAGGTGGTGCCATAATGATGGATGAGGTTCCCCCACGGAGAGCAAAAGCTGCAGTCCCCAAGGGCAGAGAGCAAGAGGCCTGGGCTGTGCAGCCCTGGCAGGAGAGGGCTTTGCTGTGCCAGGTGACTCTGCAGCACCGTGGGGCCTGTGCCAGAGGTGGAGCTGAGCTGCAAGAAGGACAAGGTGCTGCTGAGAAAGTCCCTGGGGGAGGACAGCCAATGACCCAGCCACACTGTGGACATCATGCTGGGGGCTGACTGGCCAGATAGCAGCTCTGCAGAGAAGGACCTTGGCATCCCGGAGGAGAAGCAGCTGAGCAGGATCTGAACTGAACCCTTGCGGCAAAGGCCAACAGCGTCCTGGGCTGCATTAGGAAAAGCCTTGCTGGCAGATGGAGGGAGGTGACCCTTCCCCTTCACTCAGCACTGGGGAGGCCCCATCTGGAGTGCTGTGTCCAGTGCTGGGCTCCTCACTACAATAAAGTTGTTGACCTACAAAAGCAGGTCCAGCAAAGGCCATAAAGCTGTTTTAAGGCACTGCAGCATTTTTCATAGGAGGAAATGCTGAGAGATGTGGGACTGTTCAGTCTGGAGAAGAAAAGGCTCGGAGGGATCTTGTTAATGCATATAAATACCTGATGGGAGGGCATGAAGACCAGGGAGCCCAACTCTTCTCAGTAGTTCCCAGTGACAAGACAAGGGGCGATGGACACAGCTAAAAACACATGAAATGCCATCTGAACCCAAGAAAGCACTTTTTGACTGTGAGGGTGGTCAGCCACTGGAAAAAGTTGCCAAGAGAGGTTGTGGAGCCTATATCCATGGAGATATTCCAACCCCAGCCAGACAAGGTGCTCAGCAACCTGCTCTAGCTGACCCTGCCTCGGCTGGGGGGTTGATCTCCAGAGGTCCCTTCCAATCTCAACATTTCCATGATTCTGTGAGTATGAAGGAGAAAAGTAAGAGAGAGAGAAAGGAACAACACCTAGCCTTGACTGCAAATACAGTGGGATCCCATGGAGAGGACCCACGCTGGAGCATGGGAGAAGTGTGAGAAGGAAGGAGCAGCAGAGATGTTCTGCAGTGATTGTTAGCCCCCTCTGCACCATCCCCCCTGCTCCTCGTGATGTTGGCGTAGGTAGAAGAACTGGGAACAATGGAGTAATTTGAGCCTGGGAGAAAGTGTGAGGGGAATGGTCTTTAATATTTTTCTCATTGTTTCTCACAATCCAAATCGTTTTTTAGTTGGCAACAAATTAATTTGATCTTCCCCAAGTCAACAGGTCTTTGCCCATGATGGTATTCAGTAACTGATCTCTTTTACTTTACCTTGTCCCATGAGTTATTCCATCTTATTTTCTCCCTTTGTCCTGCTGAGGCAGGGGAGTGAGTGAGCAGCTGGGTGGGTGCCTGGCTGCTGGCCAAGGTTTACCCACTACAGAACCACCACATCAGGACTGCTGCATCCAGCATGGGGCTTCCCAGCACAAGAAAGTGCCTGACAGACTGGAGCAAGTCCTGCAGAGGCCAGAAGGGTGGCTGGGACCTGGAGCACATTCTGGACAAGGAGAGGCTGAGAGAGATGGGTTCTTTAGAAATCGTTCAGAACAAAACACAGGAGCAAGAACCCAGGCCAGTTGGTGGGATCTCAATCAATGGAGATATTCAGTATTTGTTGAGACAAGGCCATGAGCACCTGTTCAAACTGGATCTGTCTAAGAACCGGCTTGGCTGAGAGAGCAGCTGTGGCAAGAGCTATGGGGCTTGTGCGCAATAAATGTCAGTAGGAAACTGGCTCCCTTTTTCTTAATACTGGTGGTGGAGTTGGGCATCACTGAGCCCCGGAGGAGGATTGGAGTGACCATGCAGGAAACGTCCCTTCTCAGGGCTGGGGTGTATGAACAGAGGTGGAAATGTCCGGTGTGTGGGACTGATCTGGGACAGTTTTCCCAGGGCAGCTTCCCCAGGATGTCCAGGGAACATGGCACAGACCTGGCCGCTCTCTTCTGCACCTTTGGAGCTGTGCTTCCTTCACCATGATGCCTGACACTGCACTGTCAGCACCCTGATGGGTGCCCCCACACTGCACACTCACACAGCTTAGCTCTACACTGGGGCTTTCCTCTCCCGGGCACTTCCCAGCCCAGCCCCTCCCCAGCTCTCCACACTTCCCCTGCCCCCTCCCCAGCCCAGCAGAACAGCCCAGCCTGGGCTGGCCCCATCGCAGTGCCCACCACAGGGTGCTGCAGAGCTCTGGGCACTCACCCCACAGCCCCAGCCCCTCTGAAGGGCACAGCAGCTCCTGGGGGGCAGAGCGGAGGGGGTTCAGGCTCCCCATGAGCCCCAGGGCTGGTGCTGGCCCCAAGAGCATGAGGAAACAGAGGCCAGGCACTCTCTGGCTCTCCTGAATTCATATTGTAGGTGATGCTCAGTGCTGACTGAATTTCCCCGTCCTCTGCTCCCACCAGCCCCACTCCCCAGGACGGCATGAGAGTCCTGGGGCTTCTCAGGCAGCTCCTGCATCTCTCCACTCTCCCTTTCTTCTGCCTGCTGGGCTCCTACTGACTCCCATGGCAGAGTCCTTGTTTTGCATACCTCAATTTAATCATAGAATCATAGAATCGTGAAGGTGGGAAAGGACCTCAGAGATCATCGAGTCCAACCTCATAACCCAACTGCCTGGTCCACCTCTAAGCCCTGTCCCCAAGCACCACATCCACACGATTTTTGAATACTTCCAGGGACCATGATTGGACCACTTCCCTGGGCAATGTGTTCCAATGCCTACCCACTCTCTCTGGGAAGAAATTTTTCCTAATATCTAATCTAAATCTCCCCTGGCACAACTTGAGCCCATTTCCTCTCGTCCTATCACTTGTTACCTGGGAGAAGAGACCGACCCCCACCTCGCTACAACCTCCTTTCGGGTAGTTGTAGAGAGCAATACGGTCTCCCCTCAGCCTCCTCTTCTCCAGACTAAACCACCCCAGCTCCCTCAGCTGCTCCTTGTAAGACTTCTCCTCTAGACACTTCAACAGCTTCAATAGCTTCATGTTTTGCTTTTGGGGGAGTTCACATCTGAGGGCCTTTCACCTTCTGAGCCTCCATTCATTGCAACCCCAGGGCACGTGGGGAGTCCCCATCCTCTCCTCTCCTCACCCCTCCAGATTCATTTCCAGGGAGTCTGGTATATGCCATCACTCCTGTCATACATGAAGAAACCTGAGGAGAGAAAGGAAGCTCATGGGCCATCTCCCCTGCGCCTGGACACTTTTAAAGTGTCTTTTTTAAAGCTTTTAAAGTGTCACTTTTAAAGCTGGACAGCTTTTAAATCCAGAATACTAGGTCCAGTGGAACCCAATAGTACCATGATCTGAACTCCCAAAACACTGAGAACAAAAGATCAGACTCTTCAAAAACACAATTCCTTGGACATTTTCTTGGAAATACCTTTGGAGGAAGAGCCCAGCCTTCAGGCACTGGACCTGGGAGATTCTGTTTTATTGAAGAGCTGCTATTGGGCATGCCACATCTGACAGAGTGTTGTGCAACTCAGAGACAATAAGATCAAGCCTCAAGACAAGTAGTATGAACCCAGCAAATTATCTGTAAGCAGGATTACTGCAAGAGAAGAAAACAGACTCCTGGCCTAAGAAGGACTCTGGGAAATGTGCAGAGAATGGGAGGCAGGTTATTGTCTGTGAAACAGCATCCATTGGGCCACTTTAGATAGGGCATCCTTGAGCTCCTGGTTCCTCATGCTGTAGATGAGAGGGTTCACTAATGGAGGCACCACAGTGTATAACACTGCCACCACTAGGTCCAGGGATGGGGAGGAGATGGAGGGGGGCTTCAGGTAGGCAAAAAATGAGGTGCTGATAAACAGGGAGACCACGACCAGGTGAGGGAGGCACGTGGAAAAGGCTTTGTGCCATCCCTGCTCAGAGGGGATCCTCAGCACAGCCCTGAAGATCTGCACATAGGACACCACAAGGAAAACAAAACAACCAAATGCTAAACAGGCACTAACCACAATTAACCCAACCTCCCTGAGGTAGGCATCTGAGCACGAGAGCTTGAGGATCTGGGGGATTTCACAGAAGAACTGGTCCAGGACATTGCCTTGGCAGTGGGGTAGGGAAAATGTATTGGCAGTGTGCAGGACAGAGTTGAGAAACGCACTGCCCCAGGCAGCTGCTGCCATGTGGACACAAGCTCTGCTGCCCAGGAGGGTCCCATAGTGCAGGGGTTTGCAGATGGCCACATAGCAGTCATAGGCCATGACAGTGAGAAGACAATATTCTCCTCCAATGAAGAAGAGAAAGAAAAAGACCTGTGCAGCACATCCCAAGTAGGAGATGGCCCTGGTGTCCCACAGGGAATTGGCCATGGCTTTGGGGAGAGTGGTGGAGATGGAGGCCAGGTCTGTGAGGGAGAGGTTGAGGAGGAAGAAGTACATGGGGGTGTGGAGGCAGTGGTCACAGGCTACGGCGGTGATGATGAGGCCGTTGCCCAGGAGGGCAGCCAGGTAGATGCCCAGGAAGAGGCAGAAGTGCAAGAGCTGCAGCTCCCATTTGTCTGCGAATGCCAGGAGAAGAAACTCGTTCGTGGAGCTGCCATTTGACATCTGCTGCTTCTGGGCATGGAAACTGCCAAAGGAGAGAAAAGAGAAAAATTTAGAGAAGCTTCTCTGAGCAAAATTTCATTCATTCATTGTGCAATACCTAAGGGTGCCTTTCCTTCTTGTGCAGGACTGTTATGCAGCTGGGAGGCTTCAGCTGTGGTTTGTGCTGGCTGAGTGTGCTGTGCAGAGCCGTGCCCTCTCCCCAGGGGCTCCTGGAGGGTCAGCCCTGCTTTCCAGCAATGACCCATGGAGGCAGCAACAGCCCAGGGTGTTTGGAGGGAGGCTTCCTGGGGAGGAGTTCCCTGTGCTGCACTAGAGCGGAGGGCAAAAAGCCCAGAAGGACGCTTTCTTCCCCAGAGGAAGGTGAGAGATGAGGTGAGGTAATGTGTCTCGTCACAGAGGTTGCTCTGGAAAAGACACAGGCCAGTCCTGGGAGCAAAAGGGCCCTGTGCCAGGTGCAGAGTTCAAAACACCTCTCCTTTCCAGCACAGCTCTGCAGAGTGTGAGGAAGAGGACAGGGCAAGGATGCTGATTGGCATGGGCAGATCGGGTGCTCTCAGACATCTCCAGGGTCCTGCAGGAGAGCTGTGCCCTTCTGGAGGGATGCTCACAGCCCCGCAGGACTCCCTGTCCAGCAGAATCCGGTGTCTTAAGGTGCTGTCTGCTAAGGGACGCAGTGTCTCATTGCCCAAGCACTGAGTGCAGTGTCTCGAGCCTGGCAAATGAAGAGAGGGCGTGGGCACCTTGGTCCCATGGAAACACCTCCAGGGCAGCACCCTCCAGGTCAGGGCCAGAGCAGGCACTCAGCACCCCCACCCCTTGCCCCACACCACCACCGTTCCTGCCAGGGACCCCACGAGCGGGAAGAAGAGCAGCACAAGCAGGTGGAGGACCAAAGCAGAACTCTGTGACTCTCCTCCTAAGGGAAGCAAGGAGAGGAGAGGCGGCCGGGCACTCAGGAAAGCCTTCTCCTTACCCAGCAGAGCACAGCAACTCCCAGTTAGCAAAAGCCCAGGGCAGTCGCTCGCAGCCCCTTTGCCCTGCAGAGGGAAGCGGCCACGTGTCAGGAGAGATGCCCCTCTGCTGTGCCAGAGCTCTGGCTGCAGAGGAGGCAACTCCTGCCCTGGACCACACGGCCTTGAGGGCAGAGGCTGTGCTGGGTGGGAGACGAGAGCAGGGGTCTTGTGCAGAGGCAGGTGTCTGCATTGGAGGGGATGGCAGGGAGCTTCCCAACTTCTCCCTCCCATGGCATTTGGGGTTGGAGGTTCCTAGAGCTCTCTGCCCATGTCTCTGCTGCCTGGAGCTATCCCTGCCGGGAACTGTTGCTCTGCCCTCCAGTTTTTCCCTGTCAGGGATCACAGACCCCACCACCCACTCCTGTCTGCTCAGCTCTGACCTCAAGAAACCTCCCCGTTCCAGGCACTCTCCAGAGGTACTCCCCGCTTGCAGGCAGGAAGGAGCAGGTCAGAGAAACCCTGCTGAGGACAGCAAAGGTGGTGCTGGTGCTCTCTGGAGGGAGAGGAGTGGATGCAAGCAGTTGCCTTGCCTCCTACCAGACCTCCTGATCTCTCAGGGTGGCAGCTCAGGACTCTCAGGCTCCCTCGCCAAATGCAGCAGCGCCTTTTCCCTTTTCCTGAAACAGCAGGAAACTGAAAGCACAGCCTCAGGAAAGCTCTTTAGCTGTAAGGGATCCCCTGCCTTGCTCTTCCTCTGCAAAAGCCCCCTCTGAAATGCCCTGGGCAGCTCTGGCTGCACAGCCTGCCTTCACCCCTTCCCCCTGGTCTAACATGAGCCCCTGGGCTGGGAGGCCTCCTCACAGACCCTGCAGGCTGGAGCCTATGAACGCTTTCGGAGACCCTTCCCGCAACGGCAGCTGCATTGCCCTGCACCAAGAGACTTACCGTGTCAAGGGCTGCAAAGGTTTCTTCCCTTGCAGCTCCCCTCTCTCCTCCCACTCCAGCCTGCCTTTAATCGCGCTCTGCCCTACTCCTTTGCCCAGAGCCCTGCTGCGCTTGGCAGAGGAGTTGCTCCTTGGCAGAGCTGTCTCTCTGCACTGCTGCCTGCTTACCAGGAGCTCCCTCCACCCCAGGAGCCTGTCTCAGCCCCGGAGGAGGGGACCTGCCCAAGACGTCACTTTCTCTGCCCCCACCCCACTGGGCGCTCCCTCCAGGTGTCCCTGGGGCTCTCCAGGAACCTGCTTGGGAAGAGACTGAAGGAATCACCGCTGTTGCCTGTCTCACCTCTGCAGAGACGTTTCTTTGCAGCAGTGGCCTTGCTGCTCTCCGAGACACAGTTAGGTCTGAGAATCCCCCTTCCTTGGCCCATCATGAGACAGGACACCTGGAGACTGCCAGGGAGGCATCTCCTTTAGCCATGCTGAGGGAAGGCAATCAGCTGAGTCAGTGGAGGCATCTCATGCTGGATTTGTAGTGCTGGGGCTGGAAGGGACCTCAGCTGCCTCCCATGCCTGCCACAAACCCCCAGGATGTGGGATTGCCCTTGCTTCTGTCATGGCGTCTGTTACAAATAGGCACCTGCACTCCTTTCCTACAGTCCCATGGTCATGCCCCTGTCACTCCAGAAACACAGATGGGTTCTGCCCCTTTATAGCTTGATGGCAATAGGGTGCACTGTGTACCCGTGTCCATTAGAGCCTTATAATCCCGCGGGTCTCATATTCCAGGCCATCGAATCCACACAGTCCAGTAAACCCGGTTGTCCCTTTCCTCCACCTGGCTGGAGGCAGGGCCCCCTCTAATCCTGGTCATAGCATTCATAGAATCATAGAATCATAGAATCATAGAATGGTTTGGGTGCGAAGGGACCTTTAAAGGTCATCTAGTTAAACCCCCCTGCAATGGGCAGGGACTTCTACAACCAGATCAGGTTGCTCAGAGCCCCATCTAGCCTGTCCTTGAATGTTTCCAAGCATGGAGCATCTACCACCTCTCTGGGAAACCCGTTCAAGTGTTTCACTCCCCTCATTGTGAAAATTTTTTCCTTGTGTTCCATCTAAATCTACCCTCCTACAGCAGCCTTCTCTTCTCCAGGGTGAACACCCCCAGCTCTTTCAGCCTTTCCTCATAGCAGAGGTGTTCCATCCCTCGGATCATTTGTGTGGCCCTCTTCTGGACCCACTCCAACAGGTCCATGTCCTTCCTGTGCTGAGGACTCCAGAGCTGGACGCAGGACTCCATGTAGGGTCTCACCAGAGCAGAGTAGAGGGGCAGAATCCCCTCCCTCGACCTGCTGGCCACGCTTCTTTTGATGCAGCCCAGGATACAGTTGGCTTTCTGGGCTGAGAGAGCACATTGCCGGCTCATGTCCAGTTTTTCATCTACCAGTCCCCCCAAGTCCTTCTCCTCAGGGCTGCTCTCAATCCCTTCATCCCCCAGCCTGTATTGATACTGGGAGTTGCCCCCACCCAGGTGCAGGACCTTGCACTTGGCCTTGTTGAACCTCATGAGGTTCACACGGGCCCCCTTCTCAGGCTTGTCCAGGTCCCTCTGGATGGCAACCTGTCCCTCGGGGGTGTTATGTGCACCGCTCAGCTTGGTGGCATCTCAAAACTTGCACTCAGTCGCACTATTCATGTCCTTGATAAAGACATTAAACACTACTGGTCCCAGTATGGACCCCTGAGGGACACCACTCGTGCGTTGGGTATCTATCTCCAGGGGTGGTCTCCACTCTAAGGTGGGCTTTGACTAGATGATCTCCAGCACCTACAACCTCTCTTCTTCCTCTTGGATTTGACCTTGAAGCTATCTCAGGATTTCTGATGTCTCCACTGGAGGGGTTGTCTTCTCAGTCAACACCCAAGGTTGAGCTTGAGGCCTTCTAAAGATCTAATGGCCACCTGGCACCACCTGAGGAGGACAAGCCTTGAGCCCACCCAAGCTCAGGTGAAGACCTGGGCAGAGGCTTCCCTCCAAGGAAGGCTGGATGAGGTGAGGGGGAGTCTCAGCCAAGGGCTGAAGGTGCCAGGGGAGGTGGGGCTGGCCCACAGCAAGGTGAAGGTCAAGAAGCGGCGCTGCAGCTGGGGCCAGAGGACACATGGGGCATGGCATAGTGGAGGGAAGGGAGGCAGGGGTATGGCCAATGGACGCACTTAGGGGTGCCAAGGTTGCACTTAGGGGCCCAGGGGGGCCCTTAGGGGTCTGGGGGCAGTTAGGGGTCTGTACAGGGATGAGACCCAGTCTATAAGGTTAAAGAGATCCAGTTTGTACAGGGACGGGGCCCAGTCTGTACTGGCAGGAGTTAAAGGGATCCAGGTTGGACTGTGACGGGACAGAGCCTGTACTGGGAAGAGATCCTGGGATCCATTTTGTACTAGGACGTGCCCAGTCTGTAATGGAAAAGGATAAAAGGATGCAGTTTGTACTGGGACAGGGCTCAGTCTGAGCTGGGCAGTGTTAAAGGGATCCAGTTTGTACTGGGATGAGACCCAGTCTGTGCTGGGAAGGGGACCAAGAGATCCAGTTTCTACTGGGACAGGGCAAAGTCTGTGATGGGAGGCGTTAAATGGATCCAGCTTGTACTGGAAGGGGGCTCAGTGTGTACTGGCAGGGGTTAAAAGGAACCAGTTTGTACTGGGACAGGGCCCAGTCTGTACTGGCAGGTATTAAATGTGTCCAGTTTGCACTGGGAGAGGCCCCATTCTCTACTGGGAGGTGTTTGAAGGATCCACTTTGTACTGGGAGGGGGCCCAGTCTGTACTGGGAGGGGGTCAGGGGATGCAGTTTATAATGTGACAGGGCCCAGTCTGTACTGGGAGGGGTTAAAGGGAACCAGTTTGGACTCAGACAGGGTCCATTCTGTACTATGAGGGGTTAACAGGATCCAGTTTATAATGTGACAGGGCCCAGTCTTTACTGGGAGTGGTTAAATGGACGCAGGTTCTGCTTGGAGGGGGGTCAGTCTGTACTGAGAGGGGTTAAAGGGTTCCAGTTTGTACTGGGACTGGTCCCAGTCTGTACTGGAAGGAGTTCAGGGGATCCTCTTTGTACTGGGAGGGGGGGCCCAGTCTGTACTGGGAGGTGATCAGGGCATGCATTTTATAATGGGACAGGGCCCGGTCTCTGCTGCAGGGCATTAAAGGGAACCAGTTTGTACTGGGACAGGGCCCACACTCTACTGAGAGAGGTTAAAGGGATCCAGTTTGTACTGGGACTGGTCCCAGCCTGTACTGGAAGGAGTTCAGAAAAAGAAATCTATGTAATAGCTGAAAAAGTCTTAATTTCCAGCTTTTCGTGACTCTTTAAAGAAATTTTGCTGATCCCTGAGGGATGCTGCTAGTATCTGGCTCCTCGGAGGACTTTGTACCACTGACAGAATTTGTTCCTGATCGTCCAGCCAACTTCCCACCCACCGCATCATCCACTTCTTCAGTCCAGATGTCAACAATCTGCTCTGGGGAGGCCATGGGAAACCACACGCAAGGACTTGCAAAAGTCCAGGTACACAGCATGCCCTTCTTTCCCCTCCCCCATGGGTTCAGCAATCCTTTTCTTGTCCTTCAAGTGATGGAGATAGCTGCAAGAGCATTTGCCCTGCCACCTTCCCAGGGGCTGAGGTGAAGCTGACCAACCTGTAACACTCCCGGTCCTCCTTCTTGCCCTTCTTGAGGATGGCTTTGATATTTGCCTTTTCTGAGGACCTTGCAACCTCCCTGATCTCTCTGCCCCTTCCAAGATGTTTGAGAGAGGTCTCATGATGACACCAGCCAGCTCCACCAGCCAGCTCCACCAGCACCTCTCTGCTCCTTCCCACACCAAAAGCCTTCTTCATATCCCATCCTTCCAGGGGAGTGCCCAGGACACAGCACACGCCAGTCCAGGTCCTCTGGGCTGGCTCAGGAGAGAGCCAGAAGTGATTTCTTCCTGCAGGCCCACAGCTCCAATGGTTTCTCTGCGCAGCTCACGGCTTCCCTGAGCATTTTTCTCAGTGTCCCCCAACCTTTCTAGTCCACAGGCTGCAGATGAAGGGATTGAAGAGGGATGTGAGGATGGTGGAGAAAAAGGGCTTTGTCAAACTGTCTCAGGAGGGATGTTCTCGGCATCACACCCCCAAGGATGAGGGTGTCATAGAAAACAGTGGCACCAGTGAGGTGAGAGGAGCAGGTGGAGAGGGCTTTCTGCCTGCCCACGCTGGATGGGAGAGCTGCCCCGGGGAGGCATCTCTGATGCACACAGGATGACCATGTGAGCAGGAAGGGGAGGATGGGATCTAAAAAGCAGGTTATGAGAGCAAAGAGCACGAGTGTCACAGTGTCACTGTGTGAGAGCTCCAGCAATGGGGTGAAATCACAGAAGAAGTGGTCCGCTCCCCTGGGACCACACAACTGTATCTGGGACACGACTGACATTATGACTGTAGATGACAGAAATGCCCCTAGCGAAGGGGCAGCTGCCCTCTGGAGACAGACCTGCCGGTTCATGAGTCTTGTAGAGAGCAGGGGGTGGCACACAGCCCAGTACTGATCGTAGGGTGTGGTCACCAGTACTAAACACTCAGTGCATACAAAAGGTGCAGGAAACAATACCAGCACCGTGATGAGCAGAGATGGTGCTGTCCCCAGTCACGCAGCTGGCCATCAGCTGGGGCAGGGTGGTGGGTCTGTGGAAGATCTCCAGGGAAGACAAATGGCCCAAGAAGAAGCCCATGGGGGTGTGCGGATGCTGGTTTGCCACCACGTGCATAATGATGAGGGTTTTCTCAAGCACAAACACTATGCAGGTCATGAGAGAGAGGGAAGAGATTTGCCTAAGGGCTGGGAATGTTCCCCATTCCGTAGGTATGGGGGACTCCATCATGGCCCCATTGCCCTTTCTCCACCTATGAGGAAGAATATTTGGTTCAGTTTTAGTTGCTTGGGTCTCAGACAGACAAGTCAATGCAAGTACATTTCTTTTGTTTCATTAGAGAAGGAGTATAGCTCCTTATTGACACAGTCGGTGGGTCAGACTAGTGAGGAAGAGAATGAAGTAGAAGTGGGGTGTCCACATTTCTTTGTGGACAACATTATCACAAGTTAAAAAAGCAAGAAAAGAAAAAACTTACCCAACAACAATGATAACAACAAAAATTAATCAAGAAAGGCTGGGCCTGTTATGAGTTACATTATGAGTCATATGTTGAAGACGATGGACACTCTATAGCTCCTGGAGAACATCCAGTCATCAGTTTCCACACTGCATCCTTGAGCTCCTGGTTCCTCATGCTG
This sequence comes from Platalea leucorodia, assembly GCF_965183815.1. Taxonomy (NCBI): domain Eukaryota; kingdom Metazoa; phylum Chordata; class Aves; order Pelecaniformes; family Threskiornithidae; genus Platalea; species Platalea leucorodia. The sequence goes on from NW_028121453.1 coordinate 269,488, forward strand.
TAGATGAGGGGGTTCACTGCTGGAGGCACCACCGAGTACAGAGCAGCAACCACTTGATTCAGGGATGGGGAGGAGATGGAGGGGGGCTTCAGGTAGGCAAATGTGGCGGTGCTCAGAAACAGAGAGACCACGGCCAGGTGAGGGAGGCACGTGGAAAAGGCTTTGTGGCGTCCCTGCTCACAGGGGATCCTCAGCACGGCCCTGAAGATCTGCACATAGGACACCACAAGGAAAACAAAACACCCCAAAAAGACAAAAGTACTAAACATAAGAAGCTTAAATTCCCTGAGGTAGGCATGTGAGCAGGAGAGCTTGAGGATCTGGGGGATTTCACAGAAGAACTGGTCCAGGACACTGCCTTGGCAGAGGGGTAGGGAAAATGTATTGGCTGTGTGCAGAAGAGCATAGAAGAAACCACTGCCCCAGGCAGCTGCTGCCATGTGGACACAAGCTCTGCTGCCCAGGAGGGTTCCGTAGTGCAGGGGTTTGCAGATGGCCACGTAGCGGTCATAGGCCATTACAGTAAGAAGAAAATACTCTGCTGAAATGAAAAAGACAAATAGAAAGAGCTGTGCAGCACATCCTGCATAGGAAATAGACCTGGTGTCCCACAGGGAATTGGCCATGGCTTTGGGGAGAGTGGTGGAGATGGAGGCCAGGTCGAGGAGGGAGAGGTTGAGGAGGAAGAAGTACATGGGGGTGTGGAGGTGGTGGTCACAGGCTACGGCGGTGATGATGAGTCCGTTGCCCAGGAGGGCAGCCAGGTAGATGGCCAGGAAGAGGCAGAAGTGCAAGAGCTGCAGCTCCTGCGTGTCCGCAAATGCCAGGAGAAGGAACTCGATGATGGAGCTGCTGTTGGACATTTGCTGCCTCTGTGCATGGGGACCTGCCCAAGGAGGTAAAGGCAGTGAGAAGTTAGGGTAGAGTTCTCTGAGCAAAGCCTATTCCAGTTCTCATGGAAACACCCCAGACTGCCTTGCACCTTTCAGGGAGACCTTTGGCAGGTGACTTTCATGAGCTCTGGTTGGTGCTGGCTGAGGGTGCCATGTGGAGCAGGGAGCTCTGCTGTGCGCTCTGGAGGGGTCAGCCCTGTCTTACAGCAATAGGTAATAGCAACATGGGGTGATCTCAGATTAAATCCACTTTTGATATCAATGAGCTTTTCAGCATTGTTGCTCCCATTTCACCCAACTGCAGAGCGGAGCCGAAGGGATTTTATTTTGTTTATCTTGTTCTAGTTGCCACAGCACAACTGAGAAGTGCTTGTAAAGCAGAAATCCTTGGCACTTCTGCTGTACTCCAAGTGAAATGGTGTGGGTGCTGACAGGCAAAGAGACTGTCCCTTAGTGCAGGGTGTGGAGAGCTGGTCTGTCCATCAGCCCTGGTCTCAGCTGCCTTTTCCTTGCGGCTCTTTGAGCTGGAGGAGGATCACACCCAGATGTTCACCTGAGAAGAAACTGGAAACTTCTGAGAGCAGAGGAATCCAGTTCCCAAGTGCAGATCTCCAAACCCCTCCCCACCATCTCATTGTACGTGAGCAGGATCTCAGCTCTCCCCTCCCAGCCATGGACACACAGGGCTCATTGCAGCTGCCCACACAGACGATGAGCCACATTGCCATGGCCTTAGCACTGAGTTGTCTTCTCCAGGGGACACAGAGAGCCCATGGGAGAGCTGTGCCCTTCTGGAGGACAGCCTGCATCCCAGCAGGAGCCCCAGGGAAAAAGTCAAAAGTCCTGAAGACAGGGAGTCCTTAGATGAGGGTCAGCTCATTGCCAGCCCCACACACTGCAGTGCCCGGAGCCCCCAGGTAAGGTGGGGACAAAGGCAGCAAGGACAGGAGGGGAAACACAGAGAAATGTCCCAATGCTCCTGCCATGGGAGGAAGGACAGGGACAGACCCACAGGCACTCAGGCGTTTCTCCTCACTGTGGGTTGGGCTGCCAAGAAGAAGACAGCCTGAAACCCCATGACCCTGGGGGCAAAGGCTGTGCTGGGTGGGAGAGGAGAGCAGGAGGGTGCTCCCTGAAGGTGTCTGTGCTGCAGGGGATGGCAGGGAGGTGCCTGAATCCCCACTGCCATGGTGGGAGCAGCTCCCTCTCCCTCCCTGCCCATGTCTCTGCTGCCTGGAGCTGTCCCTGCCAGGAGCTGTTTCTCTGTCCCCAAGTCTGCTCCCTGCCAGTGCTCACAGAGCCCATCCCACCCGCTCTGTGCTCAGCTCTGCCCTGCAGACATCTCCCGGCAGCAGGGCACTGCCCAGGGGCATCTCTGTATGTGCAGGGGCTCAGGAGAAGCTCAGACAAGTCCCAGTGAGAAGCAGGGTCTCAGTGCCTTCTCCAGAGCAGAGAAATACATTCCCATCTCCCACTGCCCACCCAGCCAACCAAGAGTGGCAAAGAGAAAGCAGAGATTCCTTCCCTTTTAGGTAATCCTCATCTTGACCTTCCTCTTGAAAAGTCCCCTTGGAAATTCCCTGGGGGTAATCTGGAGCTGTAGGCAGCCCTGACCCATGCAGCACCCTCTCAACAGAGGGACCCGGTCTTACCCTGCCAGGGTCACTGCTTGCACACACAGCTTCTCCCTGCAGCGTTGTGGGCAGCTCCCCGGGCAGGCTGAGTGCTGACCCTGGCAGGCGGCAGCGTCTGGTGCCCTGGCACACAGCGCCCTGGGGTGCAGGGACCCTGCTCTGAAGGATGGCCCTGGGCACCCCTGGCTGCACACCCGGCTTCACGCCCTTGCAGCCATCCCCAGGAGATGGCAGCCATCATGACCTTTCCTTCAGATGGTGCGGCAGGGAAGCCCTGCTCTGGAGCATGTCCTCCTCCTCTATGCTAGAGAAGCCAAGAAAGACATCCTGATAGGTCCTATCAGTCATGCGATGTGCCAGCTCTGGAAGAGCCCTCCAGGATACTCATCTGAATCTCGCTGCTGCCAGAGACTTACTGTGTCAAATGCTGTGAAGATTTCTCTCCGAACAAGCTCAGCTCTCTCCTTCCACCCCACACTGCCTTTAACCTCTCTCTGCCTCGCTCCTCTCCCCTCAGTGCCTGCAGGCAGTGCCCACAGCCCTGCTGCGCTTCGCAGAGGAGCTGCTCCTGGGCAGAGCTGTCTCTCTGCAGGGCTGCCCACTTGCCAGGAGCTCCCTCCATCCCAGGAGCCCAGCCCAGCTCAGCAGCAGAGGCCCAGCCCAAGGCAGCACTTTCTCTGCCCCCTCTGGGCTCCCTCCAGGTGTCCCTGGGGCTCCTGCTGTGAAACAGGCTGAAGGAATCACTCATGTTCCCTCCCTCAGCTGGGGAGAGAGATTTCTTTCCAGCAGTGTCCTTTCGCCTATCAGAGATGGGCTTAGGTCTAAAAATCGCCCCTTTGTCTTACCATTAAGTAGGACACCCAGACAATGACAGGCAGGGATCTTCTTTAATCCTGATGAGGGACGGGATTCAGCTGGAGGCTGAGACTCAGTGGAGGCATCTCATCCTGTGTTTCTATTGCTAAGCACTGGAAGGGGACTCAGCTCCCTCCCATGCCTGCCACAATCCCACAGGAGGTGGGATTCCTCTTGCCTCAGTTCAGGTGGGCATTAAACAGGCACCTGCATGTGAGCTCCTTGTCTCAGCTCCTGTGGTCACTGGTGAAGATGTAGGTCGGGACTTGGCTGTTCACATGAAATACCTGCTGACACCTGAGGTGCCAGGGGTTGTCCAAGGCACGTTGCAAGGCAACTGCACTTGTCCCTGTTTACTACTTTCTTGGCAGCCTATGCTGCCATCTGACGAAATGATGTCATGTAGCACAGGGAGAACTAAGCTTTGCTCTGTCTTTTCCATCAGCTGGGTTGACTAGATCTCCATTGCCTGTAATGATGGTTTTCATCCCCACATTGCCTAATCAAATTCCAGACTGTTACTCGATTTCATGTCCAAATAGATGTCTGTAGTGTTCTGTGAGATGCCAAGGCTCTCACCCGTACCTACATGTGGCTGGCAGGTACAGCACGGGAAAGCCATGCCCATTCAGAACGAGTGTGTGTCGGACACCCCAGACAGCCTTGCAGACAGGTTCGGTGCCTTTGTGCAAGAAACTCTTTGCCACCACTGCAGTGTGGCAAGGTCCGTCCCTTCTCTACCCAGTAGATGTAAGGCAGGCCAGGAGCACAAGGCACATCACACTGGGGTCTCCACTTGTGTGCCTATGTTCTCAGACTGCTGTTTTATCTCTCCACCAGCCTTTACTCACCCCCTTGATGATACAATCAAGGAACGGACCAAGAGTTTTCACATTGGCCTGACAGCAGCACCTTGTCATTGACGGAGATCACCTTCACGTCCACCAAAGGCCCTAAGAGGCAGCAGAGACACCACTGAAATAAACCTCTTTCTTTCCAGGGCTGCACTTCCCAGCCCCATTTTCCTCTGGCCTTGGGGACAGCAGGGTTTGCTCATTATTGTGGCATCCAATTGCAGCTTTATGTTTCCATCTGATGTCCACTCTGGAACGTCTCTGCTCTGAAGCAAAGCCTTTGCAAACAGGGCTTCTCGGACGCTGGGTACCAGGTTTCCGTAAGACAAGTCAGAGTTTTGCCTGGAGCTACAGCTGAGGAGCTACAGCCCAAATGTGCACTGATGCCCTCAGCCAGGGGCACAGCCAGGATGAGCTGGAGCCTGTGCTTTTTGACATGCATGGAGTAACTGCCAAGGCATGATGGGACAAGTCACACGGCTTGGGGTGCTGCAATGGATGGGTACAGGCTTTTCAGGAGAGACAGGCTGGAAGGATCAGGAGTGGGGCTCCCTCAAAGTGAAGAAATTAACTCCATGGATGGAGCTCCTCTGTGGGGCAAGTGACAAGTTGGGTGAGCCCTTGTGAGCGAGGGCCAGAGGAGGGGCCAGTAAAGGTGACACCATGGTGGGAGATGAGAAACCCACAGTTGGCCTAGTCTTTTCTAAGCATCCAAATGAAGACCCTGGATGTAGAAGCCTGGGTCTCACTGGAGACTGCAATGTCCCTGGCATTTAATGGAAGAGGAACACAGCAGGATTGTTGTAGTTTAACCCCAGCTGGCAACCAAGCACCACACAGCCGCTCGCTCAGCCTCCCCCCAGCCGGTGGGATGAGGGAGAGAATCTGAAGAGCAAAAGTAAGAAAACTCATGAGTTGGGATAAGAATGGTTTAATCATGGAAATAAAATAAAATTAAATTTTAAAAAAAAAAATTGTAATGAAAAGGAAAACAATAAGAGAGAGAGAGGGGAACAAAACCCAGGAAAATCAAGTGATGCAACCGCCTACCAGTCACCGACCAATGCCCCGCCAGTCTCCGAGCAGTGATCACTGCCCTCTGGCCAACTCCCTCCAGTTTATATCCTGACCATGACATCATATGGTATGGAATAGCCCTTTGGCCAGTTGGGGTCAGCTGTCCTGGCTGTGCTCCCTCCCAGCTACTTGTGCACCTCCTGGCTGGCAGAGTATGGGAAGCTGAAAAGTCCTTGTCTTAATATAAGCACTAGAATCACAGAATCATAGAATGTCCTGACTTGGAAGGGACCCACAGGGATCATGGAGTCCAACACTACTTAGCAACAACTAAAACACCAGTGTGCTGTCACGTTATTCTCAGGCTAAATCCAAAACACAGCGCTCTACCAGCTACTAGGAAGAAAATGAACTCTGTCCCAGCTGAAACCAGGACAGTATCCACCCCTTATTCTATACCATCTACGTCGTGCCCAGGTCCCATACTTTCCAATACCTTTCAATTATTTGCCACCACTTTTCCTGTCTTTTAATATATACACACAGATATCATTCCCTTGGTCTATGGGCCATGCCTCTAAAATGTCCGTTGGGTTCCTTGAGTCCATGACTTTGGGCTTTATCTGTCATAACAGCCTTTCAGGGCAGGAGAGCAGGTGTGTGGTCTTGGATTGTTGCATGCTGAAGTCAGTTCTGGTTCCATCACTGCTGCACTTTGCTTGGTTTCATCAAAGTTCATTCTTCATTAATCTGGGTGATTCTTACTGTAATACCATTGGTATGGCATATAGCCACCATAGAAGTGATGACATGCACTATCATTTAGCAATTCACATCATACGATTCAGTTCATTGGCTATTTTCACCCAAAATCAAATCCCCCTGAGGTACACATCAGAATTCCCCATCCTTCCACATCACCCACCAAGTGCACCCACGTCCTTGAGCAAAAGCAATCCCACCAATGGGTTTGCCTTTGCCTGAGGCGGGAGTAACCCAGACTGTCTGCCCCAGCATATTTTTTATGTGCACCACATGGACTTTATTCCCTTCTACAGTACGTAAAAGTTTTGATTGGGCAGGGCCAGCTCGATTGGCAGATCCCCTAGTGTTGACTAACCAGGTGGCCTTTGCTAAATGTGTATCCCAGTGTCTGAATGTTCCACCACCCGTTGCTCTCAGTGTAGTCTTTAACAGTCCATTGTATCGTTCGATTTTCTCAGAGGCTGGTGCGTGATAGGGGATGTGATATACCCACTCAGTGCCATGCCTTTGGCCCAGGGGTCTATGAGGTTCTTTCAGAAATGAGCCCCATTGTCTGTCTCAACTCTTTCTGGGGTGCCATGTTGCCATAGGATTTGCTTTTCAAGACCCAGGATAGTGTTCCGGCCAGTGGCATGGGGCACGGGACATGTTTCCAGCCGTCTGGTGGTTGCTTCCACCGTTGTAAGCACATGACGCGTGCCTTGGTGGGTTTGTGGGAGTGTGATATCATCAATCTGCCAGGCCTCCCCATATTTATCTTTCAGCCATCGTCCTCCAAACCAGAGAGGCTTGAACTGCTTGGCTCGCTTGATTGCAGCGCATGTTTCGCATTCATGGATAACCAGTGCAATGGTGTCCATGGTTAAGTCCACCCCGCGATCGTGAGCCCGTCTATGTGTTGCATCTCTTCCTTGATGGCCTGAGGTGTCAGGGGCCGAGTGAGCTAGAAATAATTCACCCTTATGTTGCCCGTCCAGATCCACCTGAGCCACTTCAGTCTTAGCAGCCTGATCCACCTGCTGGTTGTTTTGAGGTTCTTCAGTGGCCCGACTCTTGGGTATGTGAGCATCTACGTGACGTACTTTTACAACCAGGTTCTCTACCCAGGCGGCAATATCTGGCCACAATGCGGCAGCCCAGATGGGTTTGCCTCTGTGCTGCCAGTTGCTCTGCTTCCATTGCTGCAACCACCCGCACAGGGCATTTGCCACCATCCATGAGTCAGTACAGAGATGGAGCATTGGCCACTTTTCTCGTTCAGCAGTATCTAAAGCCAGCTGGGTGGCTTTCACCTCTGCAAACTGACTCGATTCACCTTCTCCTTCAGCAGTTTCTGCCACCTGTCGTACAGGACTCCATACAGGAGCTTCCCACCTCCAATGCTTCCCCACAAGACGACAGGATCCATCAGTGAACAGGGCATATTGCTTCTCATTTTCTGGCAGTTTATTGTACAGTGGGGCCTCCTCAGCACACATCACCTCCTTCTCTGGTGATATTCCAAAATCTTTGCCTTCTGGCCAGTCCATGATCACTTCCAAGATTCCTGGGCGACTGGGGTTTCCTATTCGAGCCCGTTGTGTGATCAGTGTGACCCACTTACTCCATGTAGCATCAGTTGCATGATGTCTAGAAGGGACCCTCCCTTTGAACACCCAGCCCAACACTGGCCGTTGGGGTGCCAGGAGGAGCTGTGCTTCAGTACCAACCACTTCTGGAGCAGCTCAAACCCCTTCATATGCTGCCAATATCTCTTTTTCAGTTGGAGTATAGCGGGCCTCGGATCCTCTGTATCCCTGACTCCAAAACCCCAGGGGTCAACCTCGAGTCTCCCCCGGTGCTTTCTGCCAGAGGCTCCAGGCAGGGCCGTTCTCCCTGGCTGTGCTGTAGAGCACAGTTTTTACACCTTGTCCTGCCCAGACTGGCCCAAGGGCTACTGCATGAACTACCTCCTGTTTAATTTGTTCAAAGGCTTGTTGTTCCTCAGGGCCCCATTTGAAATCGTTCTTCTTCCAGGTCACTTCATAGAGAGGGCTTAAAACCAGACTGTAATTAGGAATATGCATTCTCCAAAAACCCACAATGCCCAAGAAAGCTTGTGTTTCCTTTTTGCTGGTTGTTGGAGACATAGCCATTATTTTGTTGATCACATCCATTGGGATCATGCCCCACTTCTCATCTTCCCTGTTGGTCTCTCCTAAGACACTGAATCTCCATCCAGCACAAAAGCCATGGGATCTGTCCTTCCCCACCTCACCTCTTATTCCACTGATGTCACAGCTCTGTGATGGCACATGGGGCTCCTGCTCTCTGTGCCCCACGCTCTGGGCTTTGGTGCCCATTTGGGCTGCAGCACCTCAGATGTGGCACCAGGGCCCAGGGCAGACTTGTCACATGGAAACCTGGTCCCCAGAGATGGGAGCCCGTGTGTGGCAAGGCTTGGCGTCCCAGCAGAGGCATGCTGGAGTGGGTGGCAGGTGGTGCCATAATGATGGATGAGGTTCCCCCACGGAGAGCAAAAGCTGCAGTCCCCAAGGGCAGAGAGCAAGAGGCCTGGGCTGTGCAGGCCTGGCAGGAGAGGGCTTTGCTGTGCCAGGTGACTCTGCGGCACCGTGGGGCCTGTGCCAGAGGTGGAGCTGAGCTGCAGGAAGGACAAGGTGCTGCTGAGAAAGTCCCTGGGGGAGGGCAGCCTGTGATCCAGCCACACTGTGGACATCATGCTGAGGGCTGACTGGACAGAAAGCAGCTCTGCAGAGAAGGACCTTGGCATCCCGGAGGAGAAGCAGCTGAACATAAGCCAGCAATACACCCTTGCAGCAAAGGCCAACAGCGTCCTGGGCTGCATTAGGAAAAGCCTTGCTGGCAGATGGAGGGAGGTGACCCTTGCCCTCCACTCAGCACTGGGGAGGCCCCATCTGGAGTGCTGTGTCCAGTGCTGGGCTCCTCACTACAATAAAGTTCTTGACCTACAAAAGCAAGTCCAGCAAAGGGTGACAAAGCTGTTTTAAGGGACTGCAGCATCTTTCATAGGAGGAAATGCTGAGAGATGTGGGACTGTTCAGTCTGGAGAAGAAAAGGCTCGGAGGGATCTTGTTAATGTGTATAAACACCTGATGGGAGAGCATGAAGACCAGGGAGCCAAACTCTTCGCAGTAGTTCCCAGTGCCAAGACAAGGGGTGATGGACACAGCTAAAAACACATGAAATGCCATCTGAATCCAAGAAAGCACTTTTTGACTGTGAGGGTGGTCAGCCACTGGAAAAAGTTGCCAAGAGAGGTTGTGGAGTCTATATCCATGGAGATATTCCAATCCCAGCTAGAAAAGGTGCTCAGCAACCTGCTCTAGCTGAACCTGCCTCAGCTGCGGGGTTGAACTAGATGATCTCCAGAGGTCTCTTCCAATCTCAACATTTCCATGATTCTGTGAGTATGAAGGAGAAAAGTAAGAGAGAAAGAAAGGAACAACACCTAGCCTTGACAACAAATACAGTGGGATCCCAGGGAGAGGACCGAAGCTGGAGCAGGGGAGGTGTGAGGAGGAAGGAGCAGCAGAGATGTTCTGCAGTGACTGTTAACCCCCTCTTCACCATCCCCCCTGCTCTTCGTGGTGTTGAGGTAGGTAGAACTGGGAACAATGGAGTAATTTGAGCCTGGGGGAAAGTGTGAGGGGAATGGTCTTTAATATTTTTCTCATTGTTTCTCACAATCCAAATCTTTTTATAATTGGCAACAAATGAATTTGATCTTCCCCAAGTCAACGGGTCTTTGCCCATGATGGTATTCGGTAACTGATCTCTTTTACTTTATCTTGACCCATGAGTTATTCCATCTTATTTTCTCCCTTTGTCCTGCTGAGGCAGGGGAGTGAGCGAGCAGCTGGGTGGGTGCCTGGCTGCTGGCCAAGGCTAACCCACTACAGAACCACCACATCAGGACTGCTGCGTCCAGTATGGGACTTCCCAGCACAAGAAAGACCCTGACCGACTGAAGTGAGTCCTGCGGAGGCCAGAAGGATGGTTGGGTCTTGGAGCACATTATGGACAAGGAGAGGCTGAGAGTGCTGAAGTTTTGAGAAATCCCTCAAGTCAGACACTAGAGGAAGCACCCACTCCAGTTGAGGGATCTCAGTCAATGGAGATATTCAATATTTGTTGAGACAAGGCCATGAGAACCTGTTCAAGCTGGATCTGTGTGAGAACTGGCTTGGCTGAGGGACCAGCTGTGGCAAGAGCTGTGAGACTTGAGGGGTCTAGAGCACAAGTCTTATGAGGAGCGGCTGAGGGAACTGGGCTTGTTTAGCCTGGAGAAGAGGAGGCTGAGGGGTGACCTTATTGTTCTGTACAACAGCCTGAAAGGAGGCTGTAGCGAGGTGGGGGTCGCTCTCTTCTCCCCAGTAACGAGTGATAGGACAAGAGGAAACGGCCTCAAGCTGCGCCAGGGGAGGTTTAGGTTAGATATTAGGAAAAACTTCTTCACCGAAAGGGTGGTCAAGCATTGGAACAGGCTGCCCAGGAAAGTGGTTGAGTCTCCCTCCTGGGAGGTATTTAAAGAACTGATAGATACGGTGCTTGAAGACATGGTATAGATGGACTTGGCAGTGATAGGTTAACGGTTGGACTTGATCTTAAGGGTCTTTTCCAACCTTGACGACTCCATGATTCTATGATTCTATGATTTGTGTGTAATAAGTGTCAGTAGGAAACTGCTTCCCTTTTTCTTAATATTGGTGATGGAGTTGGGTATCACTGAGCCCCGGAGGAGGACAGAGGTGACCATGCAGCAAAAGTCCTTTCTCAAGGCTGGGGTGTACAAACAGAGCTGGAAATGGCCGGTGCGTGGCAGTGATCTGGGACAGTTTTCCCAGGGCAGCTTCCCCAGGATGTATAGGGAACATGGCACAGACCTGGCCCCTCTCTTCTGCACCTTCGGTGCCTTGCTTCCTTCACCATGATGCCTGACTCTGCACTGTCAGCACCCTGCTGGGTGCCCCCACCCTGCACACTCACACAGCTTAGCTCTACACTGGGGCTTTCCTCTCCCGGGCACTTCCCAGCCCAGCCCAGCCCCTCCCCAGATCTCCCCACCTCCCCTGCCCCCTCCCCAGCCCAGCAGAGCAGCCCAGCCTGGGATGGCCCCACGGCAGTGCCCACCACAGGGTGCTGCAGAGCTCTGGGCACTCACCCCACAGCCCCAGCCCCTCTGAAGGGCACAGCAGCTCCTGGGGGGCAGAGAGGGGGGCTCAGGCTCCCAATCAACCCCAAGGCTGGTGCTGGCCCCAAGGCCAGGAGGAAACAGGCCAGGCACTCTCTGGCTCTCCTGAATTCATATTGTAGGTGATGCCCATACCTGACTGTATTTGTCCCCTCCTCTGCTCCCACCAGCCGCACTCCTCAGAAGAGCACAGCAGTCCTGGCCCTGGGCTTCCTCAGGCAGCTCCCGAATCCCTCCAGTCTCCCCTCCCTCTGGCTTCTGAGTCCCTACTGACTCCCATGGCACTGCAGAGTCCTTGTTCATGGATAAGATGATTTAGTGCTTTACTTTTGGGGGACATCACCATTGCGACTGTTTCACCTTCTGAGCCTCCATTCATTCCAACCCCAGGGCACGTGGGGAGTCCCCATCCTCTCCTCTCCTCACCCCTCCAAATTCATTTCCAGGGAGTCTGGTATATGCCATCAGTCTTTTCATACATGAAGAAACCTGAGGAGAGAATGGGAGCTCATGGGCCATCTCCCCTCCCATTGGACACCAAGAAGAGAGCTTTTAAATTCACAGCGCTTGGCCCAGTGGAACCCAATGTGACCATGAGCTTAACTCCCAAAATATTAAGAACACAAGGAGATCTGACTCTTTAAAAAACTCTTTCTTGGACATTTTCTTGGAAGCAGCTTTAGAGGAAGAGCCCAGCCTTCAGGCACTGGATCTGGGCGATTCCGTTTTATTGAAGAGCTGCTATTGGGCATGCCACATCTGACAGAGTGCTGTGCAAGTGTCAGACACAATAATATCAAGCCTTAAGACAAGTAGTATGAACCCAGCAAATTATCTGTAAGCAGGATTATCATAAGAGAAAACAACAGACGTGTGGCCTAAGATAAACTGTGGGAAATGTGCAGAGAATGGGAGGCAGGTTATCGTTGGTGAAACAGCATCCATTGGGCCAGTTTCCATAGGGCATCCTTGAGCTCCTGGTTCCTCATGCTGTAGATGAGGGGGTTCACTGCTGGAGGCACCACGGAGCAGAGCACTGCCACCACTAGGTCCAGGGATGAGGAGGAGATGGAGGGGGGCTTCAGGTAGGCAAACATGCCAGTGCTGAGAAACAGGGAGACCACGGCCAGGTGAGGCAGGCACATGGAAAAGGTTTTGTGCCGTCCCTGCTCAGAGGGGATCTTCAGCACAGCCCTGAAGATCTCCACATAAGACACCACAAGGAAAACAAAACACCCAAAGACTAAACAGGCACTAACCACAAGAAGCCCCACTTCCCTGAGGCAGGCATCTGAGCAGGAGAGCTTGAGGATCTGGGGGATTTCACAGAAGAACTGATCCAGGACATTGCCTTGGCAGAGTGGCAGTGAGAACGTATTGGCAGTGTGCAGCACAGCACTGAGAAACCCAGTGCCCCAGGCAGCTGCTGCCATGTGGACACAAGCTCTGCTGCCCAGGAGGGTCCCATAGTGCAGGGGTTTGCAGATGGCCACGTAGCGGTCATAGGCCATGACAGTGAGGAGCGAAAACTCTGCTGAGATCAAGAAGGCGAGCATAAAGATCTGGGCAGCACACCCTTGGTAGGAAATGGCCCTGGTGTCCCACAGGGCATTGGCCATGGCTTTGGGGAGAGTGGTGGAGATGGAGGCCAGGTCGAGGAAGGACAGGTTGAGGAGGAAGAAGTACATGGGGGTGTGGAGGCGGTGGTCGCAGGCTACGGCGGTGATGATGAGGCCGTTGCCCAGGAGGGCAGCCAGGTAGATGGCCAGGAAGAGCCAGAAGGTCAGGAGCTGCAGCTCCCACGTGTCCCGCCTCTTCCAAGAGGAGGAACTGGGTGATGGAGCTGCTGTTGGATATTTTTTCACTTTGGTATGTGGACCTGTTCAAGGAGGAAAACACAGTATGTTAGCAGAGACATCTCTGAGCAAAATCAAAGCCTTTTCCCATAGACTCTGCTCCTGCTGCACACACCCCCTTTTCATTTTCCAGGAGACCTTCCTCAGGTCTGTGGCTGGAGCTCTGGTTGGTGCTGGCAGAATGTTCCATGAGGAGCAGGGCCCTTGCCCGCTATTTGCTGAGGAGTCAGCCCTGCTCTGCAGCAGTGGGGTCATGGGAATGGTGGGGGCAGGGGCAAGTCCAGGTGTTTGACTTTGTCAGATGAAACCTCTCCTAAAACAGAATGGGCTGTCAGCATCTGCACCGCCAGTGCCAAGGAACTGGCATAGCAGAAGGAAGTTTGAGAGGCTTGGGGTTTTTTACAGCTCCCCCCATCTCCCCAGGGATTGTCCTGGGATGTCAGAAATCCTCAGCATTTCTGCTGCTCTCACGGAGAACAGAGTGAGCCCCGCGAGGCAAGATGATTGCCTGTGGCTCAGCGCAGTGAGGGGATCTGGTCAGCCTTTCTCAAGGTCTCAGCACCCCACTTGTAGCCCAGGATACTCATGGATCCTTTCACCAACCCAACAGCATTTCCTCAGCCACAGAGTCTCTGCATTTCTCTGTGGGGCTTCCAGAGAACGCAAAGGTGCTATGGGACAGGTTTGCATGCTGGAAGGCAGCTGACAGCTTGGAAGGACACCCTAAGGAGATGATAGCCAATTGTCTTAATGTTGGCATCTCATGAAGAGAAAATTGACTCCTTCCCCAGCCCCACAGGCTGCCTTGCCCACAGCCCCACAGATTAGAGGAAAGCTGGGACGCTTGTTCCCATTGACATGCCTGCATGAATGGACGAACAAGATCAGTGTGTGACTCTGCAGCTGAAATTCCCGTCCCCCGGGAGTCTGACAGCACTAAAAAGATGACTTTAAAATGGGCAGGTGGAGAAATGAGGAAAAATACAGTGAGGGTCTGGCTGAGAGAGGCAAGGGGGGAGGCAGGCGGACCCTCAGGACAGCGTTACCCTTACCCAGCTGTGCACGCCACCTCCCAGACAGTGATAATGCAGGACAGTTGCCGTCAGCCTGATTGCTGGTCAGTGGGAAAAGGGGACATGGCACTAGGGATGCCCTTCGCCTCTTCTGCTGCTCTGCTGGACAGAGAGGTGACTCCCACCCAAGACCCCATGGCCGTGAGGGCCGAGGGCTGTGCTGGGTGGGAGAGGAGAGATGAAGGGGTTGCTCAGGGAAGGCATCTGCACTGCAGGAGTGGCCGGGAGGTGCCCAGATCTCCCCTGCAACAGGGCTTCCCTTAGCAGGTCCTTCCTTTCCTGCCCATCTCTACTGCCTGCAGCTGTCCCTGCCACGAGCTGTTGCTCTGGCCCCACGTCTCTTCCCTGCCAGTGCTCACAGGCCCCATCTCAGTCCCTCTGTGCCCAGCTCTGCCCTGCAGCCTCTCTGTGTGTGCAGGGGCTAAAGAGCAGGTCCCACAAACCCCAATGAGACTGGAAAGGTGATGCTGGTGCTATGTGTAGCCCACCCAGCCAACCAAGAGGAGAAACCTCAAAAAACAGACACCTGCCCTTACAGGAACTCCACCTTGAAAAGTTCCCTCAGAAATGCGTGGGAGTGAGCTGGAGCTGAGAGCAAACCTGACCCACACAGCACCCTCTCAACAGCAGAAGGACCCTGCCCTGCCGAGGATCGCTCCTTCCACCCACAGCTTCTCCCCACATCACCATGGGCAGCTCCCTGGGCAGGCTGAGTGCTGACCCTGGCAGGCAGAACAGTCCCTGCCCCAGCACACAGCCCCTGGGGTGCAGGGACCCTGCTCTGAAGGACGGCCCTGGGCACCCCTGGCTGCACACCCACCTTCACACCCTGCAGTTGTCCCTGGGAGAAGGCAGCCATCATGCCCTGTCCCTCTGATGGTGTGGCAGGAAAGCCCGGCTCTGGAGCACATCCTTCTCCTCCATTCTTGCCTTGTTGATGTGCCAGTTCTAGGAGATCCCTCCAGGCTGTGCCCTGCAGCCAAAGACTTACTGTGTTAAGGGCTGGGAAGACTTCTCCTCCTTCACTCTATGCAATTTCCCACTCCTGGCTCTCTGTAACCTCTCTCTGTCTCGCTCCTCTCCCCTCGGTGCCTGCAGGTAGTGCCCTCAGCACTGCTGCGCTTTGCAGAGGAGCTGCTCCTGGGCAGAGCTGTCTCTCTGCAGGGCTGCCCACTTGCCAGGAGCTCCCTCCATCCCAGGAGCCCAGCCCAGCTCAGCAGCAGAGGCCCAGCCCAAGGCAGCACTTTCTCTGCCTCCTACCCCCAGCCCCTGCCCCCAGAGCCCTCCAGGTGTCCCTGGGGCTCCAGGGCTGACAGCTCCTGAAAGGCAGCAGGGTCTCTCCTGGGGAACAGAACTTGAAGCAGACTGAAGTCACCACCAACTCTCCCTCCCTAAACACTGCACAGACTCATTCCTGCAGTGGGAATTGCTCTGCCAGGGTGTGCGGAGCTACGGGAGGTGTCAACGTTCCCCTCTGGAAAGCCCCGTTCCTGTCCCATGGTCAGGCAGGGCATGTGGGCAGTGACAGGCAGGGGATCATTGCCACCTGGGCAGGGCAGGGATTGAGCCAAGTCAATGTCAGCATCTCAGCTCTCATCAGTATTCCTGAGGCCAGAGGGGCATTCAGCTTCTCCAGTGCACCCCACAGACCCACAGGAGGTGGGATGCCTCTTGCCTCAGCTCGGCTGCACAAAAGAGCTGGGAGCTCCTTCTCTAAGCTGCTGTGTTAATGATGGGGATAGAGGCCAGGAGTGAGCTTTTCCGATGCAAACGCCTGGTGACACTGGAGCTGCCAGAGGTGGTTCGGGACATGTGCAGGAAACTCCAAGCTCTAATGGAGCAATTGTGAGAGACAGGGCAGCATCTGGGGGCATTGCCATGGCAGCTGGTGGGGAATCCCTTTGGCCAACTGAACTGGTAGAAAACGATGACAGTTAGGACAACCCAAGCTGTCCCTCCTCAGTATGCTTAGGGCAGCCGACAGAGGTGTTCATCTGACCAAATGGAGTCACGTGCCACAGGGGAGCTCAGTCTGTCTTTCTGTCCCAATCAACCCCAAGTCTGGTGCTGGCCCCACCACTCTGCCCAAAGCCATGGCCAATTCCCTCTGGGACACCAGGGCCATCTCCTACTTGGGATGTGCTGCACAGGTCTTCTTCTTTCTCTTCTTGATCTCAGCAGAGTATTGTCTTCTCACTGTCATGGCCTATGACTGCTATGTGGCCATCTGCAAACCCCTGCTCTATGGGACCCTCCTGGGCAGCAGAGCTTGTGTCCGCATGGCAGCAGCTGCCTGGGGCACTGGATTTCTCACTGCTGTGCTGCACACTGCCAATACATTTTCCCTACCCCCTCTGCCAAGGCAATGTCCTGGACCAGTTCTTCTGTGAAATCCCCCAGATCCTCAAGCTCTCCTGCTCACATGCCTACTTCAGGGAAGTGGGGCTCCTTGTGGTTAGTGTCTGTTTAGTCTTTGGGTGTTTTGTTTTCCTTGTGGTGTCCTATGTGCAGATCTTCAGGGCCGTGCTGAGGATCCCCTCTGAGCAGGGACGGCACAAAGCCTTTTCCACGTGCCTCCCTCACCTGGCCGTGGTCTCCCTGTTTGTCAGCACTGTAATGTTTGCGTACTTGAAGCCCCCTTCAGTGTCCTCCATATTTCTAGATCTCGTGGTTTCTGTTTTGTACTCGGTGGTGCCTGCAGCAGTGAACCCCCTCATCTACAGCATGAGGAACCAGGAGCTCAAGGATGCCCTAAGGAAACTGGCCCAACGGATGTTGTTTCACCAACAATAACCTGCCTTCCCTTCTCATCACATTTCCCATTTCTCACTTTTTTCTTGGGCCACGTCTGCTTTTTTCTCTTGTGGTAATCCTGGTTATAGATAATTTGCTAGGCTTATACTACTTGTCTTGAGGCTTGATCCCCTCGTATATGACTCTTGCACAACGCTGTGCCAGATGTGGCATGGCCAATAGCAGCTCTTCAATAAAACGGAATCTCCCAGGTCCAGTGCCTGAAGGCTGGGCTCTTCCTCCAAAGGTGCTGCCAAGAAAATGTCCAAGGAATTGGTCTTTTAAAGAGTCTATTCTCCTTCTGTTCTCAATATTTTGGGAGTTAAGTTCAGGGTGGCACTGAGTTCCACTGGACCAAATGCTCTGGATTTAAAAGCTCTCTTTTTGGTGTCCAATGGGAGAGGAGATGGCCCATGAGCTCCCATTCTCTCCTCAGGTTTCTTCATGTATGACAGGAGTGATGGCATATACCAGACTCTCTGGAAATGAATTTGGAGGGGTGAGGAGAGAAGAGGATGGGGACTCCCCACGTGCCCTGGGGTTGGAATGAATGGAGGCTCAGAAGGTGAAAGGCCCTCAGATGTGAACTCCCCCAAAAGCAAAACATGAAGCTATTGAAGCTGTTGAAGTGTCTAGAGGAGAAGTCTTACGAGGAGCAGCTGAGGGAGCTGGGGTTGTTTAGTTTGGAGGAGGCTGAGGGGAGACCCTATTGCTCTCCACAACTATCTCAAAGGAGGTTGTAGCGAGGTAGGTGTCAGTCTCTTCTCCAGGTAACAAGTTGTGCCAAGGGAGATTAAGATTAGATACTAGGAAAAATTTCTTCCCAGAGAGAGTGGGTAGGCATTGGAACAGACTGCCCAGGGAAGTGGTCCAATCATGGTCCCTGGAAGTATTCAAAAATCCTGTGGATGTGGTGTTCAGGGACATGGCTTAGAGGTGGACCAGGCAGTTGGGTTAAGAGGTTGGACTCAATGATCTCTGAGGTCTTTTCCAACGTTAACAATTCTATGATTCTATGATTAAATTGAGGTATGCAAAACAAGGACTCTGCCGTGGGAGTCAGTAGGAGCCCAGCAGGCAGAGGGAAGGGAGAGTGGAGAGGTGCAGAAGCTGCCTGAGGAGGCCCAGGACTCTCATGCCGTCCTGGGGAGTGGGGCTGGTGGGAGCAGAGGAGGGGCAAATTCAGTCAGCACTGGGCATCACCTACAATATGAATTCAGGAGAGCCAGAGAGTGCCTGGCCTCTGTTTCCTCATGCTCTTGGGGCCAGCACCAGCCCTGGGGCTCATGGGGAGCCTGAACCTCCCCCCTCTCTGCCCCCCGGACCTGCTGTGCCCTTCAGAGGGGCTGGGGCTGTGGGGTCAGTGCCCAGAGCTCTGCAGCACCCTGCGGTGGGCACTGCCATGGGGCCAGCCCAGGCTGGGCTGCTCTGCTGGGCTGGGGAGGGGGCAGGGGAGGTGGGGAGAGCTGGGGAGGGGCTGGGCTGGGCTGGGAAGTGCCTGGGAGAGGAAAGCCCCAGTGTAGAGCTAAGCCGTGTGAGTGCGCAGGGTGGGGGCACCCAGCAGGTTGCTCACAGTGAAGTCAGGCATCAATGTGAAGGAAGCAAGGCACCGAAGGTGCAGAAGAGAGGGGCCAGGTCTGTGCCATGTTCCCTGGACACCCCGGGGAAGCTTCCTCAGGAAAAGTGTTCCAGATCAGTCCCGCACACCAGCCATTTCCATTTCTGTTCGTACACCCCAGCCCTGAGAAGGGACGTTTCCTGCATGGTCAGCCCCATCCTCGTCCGGGGCTCAGTGATGCCCAACTCCACCATCAGTATTAAGAAAAAGGAGCCAGTTTCCTACTGCTGGTCTCTCAGCCAAGCCAGTTCTCAGACACCTCCAGCTACTTCGGGTGCTCATGGCCTTGTCTCAACAAATATTGAAAATCTACATTGATTGACATCCCACCAACTGGCCTGGGTTCTATCTATCTCCTGTGTTTTCTTCTGAATGATTTCTAAAGAACCCATCTCTTGTCCATCATGTGCTCCAGGTCCCAGCCACCCTTCTGGCCTCTGCAGGACTCGCTTCAGTCTGTCAGGGTCTTTCTTGTGCTGGGAAGCCCCATACTGGACGCAGCAGTCCTGATGTGGTGGTTCTGTCGTGGGTTAGCCTTGGCCAGCAGCCAGGCACCCACCCAGCTGCTCGCTCACTCCCCTGCCTCAACAGGACAAAGGGAGAAAATAAGATGGAATAACTCATGGGTCAAGATAAAGTAAAGGAGATCAGTTACCGAAGACCATCATGGGCAAAGACCTGTTGACTTGGGGAAGATCAAATTCATTTGTTGCCAATTATAAAAAGATTTGGATTGTGAGAAACAATGAGAAAAATATTAAAGACCATTCCCCTCACACTTTCCCCCAGGCTCAAATTACTCCATGGTTTCCAGTTCTTCTACCTACCCCAACACCACGAGGAGCAGAGGGGATGGTGAAGAGGGGGTTAACATTCACTGCAGAACATCTGTGCTGCTCCTTCCTCCTCACACTTCTGTAGTTCAACCCCCCAGCCGAGGCAGGGTCAGCTAGAGCAGGTTGCTGAGCACCTTGTCTAGCTGGGGTTGGAATATCTCCATGGATATAGGCTCCACAACCTCTCTGGGCAACCTGTTCCAGTGTTTGATCACCCTCAGAGTCAAAAAGTGCTTTCTTGGGTTCAGGTGGCATTTCATGTGTTTTTAGCTGTGTCCATCGCCCCTTGTCTTGTCACTGGGAACTACTGAGAAGTGTTTGGCTCCCTGGTCTTCATGCTCTCCCATCAGGTATTTATACACATGAATAAGATCCCTCTGAGCCTTTTCTTCTCCAGACTGAACAGTCCCACATCTCTCAGCATTTCCTCCTATGAAAAATGCTGCAGTCCCTTAAACCAGCTTTGTGGCCCTTTGCTGGACTTGCTTTCGTAGGTCAACAACTTTACTGTAGTGAGGAGCCCCGCACTGGACACAGCACTCCAGATGGGGCCTCCCCAGTGCTGAGTGCTGGGAAGCCCCATGCTGGATGCAGCAGTCCTGATGTGGTGGTTCTGTAGCGGGTTAACCTTGGCCATCAGCCAGACACCCACCCAGCTGCTCACTCATTCCCCTGACTCTACAGGAGAAAGGGAGAAAATAACCCAGAAATCTCATGGGTCAAGATAAAGTAAAGGACATCAGTTACCAAGTACTGTCACAGGCAAAGACCTGTTCACTTGGCGAGGATCAGTTTAATTTATCGGCCATTACAAAAGATTTTGAGTGTGAAAAACAATAACAAAAATATTTTAAAGACCATTCCCCTCATACTTTCACCCAGGCTCAAATTACTCCATTGTTGCCAATTCTTCTGCCCAGCGCAACCCCAAGAGCAGCAGAGGGGATGCTGAAGAGGGGGTTAGGAGTCAGTAAAGAACATCTCTGTTACTCCTTCCTCATACTTCTCCCCTGCTCCAGCGTGGGTCCACTCCACGGGATCCCACCATATTTGCAGTCAAGGCTAGGTGGTGTTCCTTTCTTTCTCTCGTACTTTTCTCCTTCATACTCACACGATCATGGAAATGTTCAGATTGGAAGGGACCTCTGGAAATCATCTATCTCAACCCTCCAAGTGAGGCAGGGTCTGCTAGGGCAGGTTGCTCAGGACCTTATCTAGGTGAGTATGGAATACCTCCATGGATGGAGATTCCACAATCTCTCTGGGCAACCTGTTCTAGTGATTGCCCACCCTCACAGTTAAAAAGTGTTTTCTTGGGTTCAAATGGAATTTTATATAGATTAATAAGATCTCTCCATTCATTATCCTCCAGTCCCACATCTCTCAGCCTTTCCCCCCATGAAAGATGCTGCAGTCCTTTAAACCACCTTTGTGGTCCTTTGCTGGAATTCCTGTAGTAAGTCAACAAATTTCCATTACTGCAAAGCCTACCACTGGACACAGCACTCCAGATGGGGCCTCCCCAGTGCTGAGTGGAGGGCAAGGGTCACCTCCCTCCATCTGCCAGCAAGGCTTTTCCTAATGCAGCCCAGGACGCTGTTGGCCTTTGCCATGGGGGTGCAATGCAAGCTCATGCTCAGCTTGTTGTCCTCCAGGATATAAAGGTCCTTCTCTGCAGAGCTGCTATCATCTGGCCAGTCGGCCCTCAGCATGGTGTCCACAGTGTGGCTGGATCACAGGCTGCCCTCCCCCAGGGACTCAGCAGCACCTT
This sequence comes from Platalea leucorodia, assembly GCF_965183815.1. Taxonomy (NCBI): domain Eukaryota; kingdom Metazoa; phylum Chordata; class Aves; order Pelecaniformes; family Threskiornithidae; genus Platalea; species Platalea leucorodia. The sequence goes on from NW_028121453.1 coordinate 290,665, forward strand.
GTCCTTCTTGCAGATCAGCTCCACCTCTGGCACAGGCCCCACGGTGCTGCAGAGTCACCTGGCACAGCAAAGCCCTCTCCTGCCAGGGCTGCACGGCCCAGGCCTCTTGCTCTCTGCCCTTGGGGACTGCAGCTTTTGCTCTCCGTGGGGGAACCTCATCCATCATTATGGCACCACCTGCCACCCACTCCAGCATGCCTCTGCTGGGAAGCCAAGCCTTGCCACACACGGGCTCCCACCTCTGGGGACCAGGTTTCCATGTGACAAGTCTGCCCTTGGCCCTGGTGCCACATCTGAGGTGCTGCAGCCCAAATGGGCACCAAAGCCCACAGCCTGGGGCGCAGAGAGCAGGAGCCCCGTGTGCCATCACAGAGCTGTGACATCAGTGGAATAAGAGCTGAGGTGGGGAAGGACAGCTCCCATGGCTTTTGTGGTTGCTGGAGATACAGCGTCTTGAGGAGAGACTGAGAGGGGAGATGAGAAGTGGGGGATGCCTTGTGTGATGTGAGGGCAACCCAGATATATGGAGGGTCTCTATGGGACACGTTGCAGGTTAGATGGTGCCTTGTGTGTTGGTCAGCTTCTAGCTGGGCCACCCACTCTTCTGCTCACCTGGGTCTGGTACTCCCAAAAGAGGAAGGGCTCATCAGGGATGTGAAGACCAGTGTCAGCCTTGGCCACAGTGACCGTGAAATTGTGGTCTCCCAGATCCCCAGGGACATAAGGAAGGAGAGTAGTGGAGCACAGACCCTGCAAAATCAGGGAATGAGAATTTGTCCTGTTGAGGGCAGTGGCAGGCGGGGTCTAATATGGGAGTGTCAGGGCCCTGAGAGCATCCATAGGCCTTCATGGCCCTGACCAGCCCCACCTGGGGCCACCTACCTGCATCTCTGTCCATGAACCCAGGAGACCATTGAAGCCCAAGCCTGAGTTTCAGCCCCAGCTGGATCTATGCTGGAGGTGTACAGGTCTCCAGACACGGCCATAGACACAGCCTTGCCTGTCCATGGACCTTACTGATACAGAATTGCAGACTCACTTCCCTGCTTGATTCTCTATGAGATGTACAATGGAATGGCACTGTAGCCCTCCAAGTGCCAGACCCCAGCTGATTCACAGAGGCCTATACTCTTTCTGCTGCCTTTCCTCCCATCCGTTGGTCAGGCTTTGGGAGGAGAGGTGGGAAAAGCAGGTGAGGTTTCTGGGTGCCAATGATAGAAATGGGGGAGCAGATCCCTCACACGTGAAATGATCTAAAGGCTATGCTAGTTCAAAACTGTTATCTTCAGCTGCTTTCTTGGAGGCCTGAAATCTTCTACAGGAACCTGGAAGCTCTGAGATCCCTCCATCTCCCTCTCTTTTAGCAATGAAGTTGATAGTAGCCAAGTCTCCTGGTTTCAGCTGGATTAGAGTTAATTTTCTTCCTAGTAGCTGGCAGAGTGCTGTGTTTTGGATTTACGATGAGAATAATGCTGAGAACACACTGAGGTTTTAGCTGTGGCTAAGTAGTCCTTACGTTAGTCAAGGAGTTTTCAGCTTCCCATGCTCTGCCAGGTGCACAAGAAGCTGGCAGGGGGCACAGCCAGGACAGCTGAGCCAACCTGGCCAAAAGCCTGTTCCATACCATATGACGTCATGCTCAGTAAATAAACTGGAGGGAGTCTGCTGCGGGGCAGTGATCGTTGCTGAGGGACGGGCTGGGCATCAGTCAGCAGGTGGTGAGCAATTGCATTGTGCATCACTTGTTTTGTATATTCTTTTATTTTTTTATTATTATTATCATCATCTTCATTATTATATTTTTATCTTCCTCTGCTGTCCTATTCAACTGTCTTTGTCTCAACCCACGGTTTTGTTTTTTTTTTTTACAATTCTCTCCCCTATCCCACTGCGGGGAGGGGAGTGAGCAAACGGCTGCGTGGTGTTTAGCTGCCTGCCCAGTTAAACCACAACAGCCCTTCTTCTCAACCGCTTTAGATATGTACTTTTGGATGGGGTATCATGCCCTATATTGCAAATACTGATTCAATTGGCATTGCCCAAAGTGGCTACCATGGATGCAGAATGCTCCACTGCAGGTATTTATATTCAGGCAGATCAGTGCTTTTGTTTTTGTTGTTGCAGATACTGGTATTGTTGGGGAAATCACACAAACACTTGAAGGGTAATGGAAAGATTGCCATCTTAGTGGCCCTCCAGTGAAGTGGCTCCTCTTTGCCCATGTCTCACTGTCATTGCACAGGCTCTAAACCTGGGCAAGGATTCTGGATGCGGTGTAAAAAGTGCCAAGCAGAGGGCGAGAATCACTTCTTCTGGCTGTGGCCCTGCTCACACAGCCCAGGATCCTCTGCTGGCTCATGTTTTGCCTAAGGAAACTCAAGGACCACCAGCGCCTTCTCCACAGAGCTGCTGCCCAGCCACGCAGCCCCTGGCCTCTGTCACTGCAGCCTGTAACTCCCCTGCTCAGCCCTTGGGCCTTTTTAGAAGATGTATGCAAGATTTGCCCTTGGCTTTCTCCGGTCATGATGACCTTCCAAAATGTAGCAGAGCAGCCCTGCTGTGACATCGGCCTGGTCTCTCAACAGCCTTGGATTCATCCCATCTGGTCCAAGGGACTATGAAGGGCTGACCTTCCTAAGTAAGCCCTGACTTGATCTCCATCCACTGCTGGATTTCACCTGGGTTTCTGCCTCTTAGGCACACGGAACTGGGAGACCTTGCTGGTGAAGACAAAGGCCAAGAGTGCCTCACACCTATCTAACCTACCTAACTCAGTTCAGCAGTGGCCACATGTTGACTTCATTTCTTCTTTAACTGTTCCTGAAGTGGTAACATTGTGCCCTTGAACTCCCTTGCAAGTGTCAACTCTACGGGAGCTCTGGCTTTCCTAAAACCAACCATATTTCTGAATTCCTCCTTTGTTTCAATCCTTGCATCCGCCTCTTGTATGCTGCCTTTTTCCTATGGAGCTTCCCCCGTGACTTTCCTGGTTCCCCATGCTTCTCTCTTGAGATCTCTGCTTGTTTTCCTGACTCTTGGTCTGCACACTCTCGGAACTGAAAGACACTGTCCTTGCAGACCAGCTGTACTGAGCTCTGCTGCTCTTCTGTGCCGCTCATAGGGGATCTCCCACTTAAAGTCACAAGACCAGGCCAAAGTCTGCTGCTCTGAGGGCTAGCATCTGCACTCTTCTGTTCTCCTTCCCCCTGGGAGGTGACACCCCACTCTTGCATGGTCACGACAGCCAAGGCTGACACTGGTTTTCACATCCATGGCCAGCTCTGCCTTCTTTGAGACTAACAGATGCAGGTGAGTGTCACCATTTTTGGCCAATCTGGCAGCTGTGCTACAAAGTTCTGTGTCCCAAGCTGTGTCCCAAACCCCTCCAGAAACCTCCAGGACTGTTTGCATGCTGTTGTGGTCTCCTTCCAGTGAATGCCAGGGTAATGAAAGTCCGCAGGGGAACTTCCATGGGTTCTTTGTCTCTCACCACAATGTCACCCTTACCAGTCTCCTCTGACCCTCACCCACAAGGGCTCACCCAGTTTGTTCATCCCACAGAGGAGCTTCACACATCTAAGCAGCTCCTTCACACTGGGGACACCTCCCTCCTCATCCTTCTGGCCTGTCTCTCCTGATGATCCTCTACCCACCCATCACAGCACCCCAATCATGTCAGCTGTCCCAACACACCTCAGCTGTTATTCCCTCCAAGTGGGATGAAGAGATTGCATGCAGAGCTCCAGCTCCTCTTGCCTGTGCCCCAGGCTGAGGGCATGGGTGCATGGCTGGGCTGCAGCACTGCAGCTGAGGCACCTTTGGGCTGAGAGCAGACTTGCAAGAGGGAAACCTGCTACCCAAGACCTCAAGCGTGGAAAGGCTTTGCTTCAGAGCAGAGACATGCTGGAGTGGAGAGCAGATGGCAAAGTGAAGAAGAAATGAGGGGCCCACAAAGGTGGCAAACCCTGCTCTCTCCAAGGCCAAAGAGAAACAGAGCTGGGCTGTGCAGTCCGAGCAGGAGAGGGGTTTGCTGTCTGTGGTGTCTCTGCAGCCTCTGAGGCCTTGTGGTGGAGGTGAATCACAGGAAGGAAGAGATGATGTTGAGAGTGCCCTTGGGTGTGGATATCCTGTGATGATGGAGAGAAGAACCAGCAGAGCTTGAGAAGGAATGCACACGAGTGGGGACCCTGGTGTGATGTGCTTGGTATTCATGCACTGCCCAGCATCTGCTGGAGAGAGAAGGGACAGACCTCACGTCAGTGCAGTGGTGGGATTCAGACATGGGCCCAAAGGCACCGAATCTGTCTGAGATGCCCTGGGTGGTGCCTGTCACACAATGAGTCTGAATGGGGAGGGGGTTCCTGGATAGGCCTTGTGCTGTCCATGTCAGCTGCATGCAGTTGGGCTGGAGCATCCTGGCATCTCACATAGCACTACAGGCCTGTATTTGGCTATTAAATTAAGATTCAGCTGGCCTGAATTAGGTCAGACAATGGAGGGATGCACATGAGACAACTGCCAAAGCAGATGTACATAATTCAACTGGTGGAGAAGAGAAAGAGAGACTTAGCTCTCCTTGGGCCACGTGACTGCATTTGGTCAGCTGAAGACCTCTATAGGCTGCCCTGGACATAAGGAACAGTTACAGGTTCAGGTGTCCTACATGTGGGCATCTGCTGTCAATTTACCTGGACAATGGAATTTCCCACCAGCCCCCAAGGTGATGCCCCCAGATGCTGCCCTGTCTCTATGGACTGCTCCATTACAGCTCACAGTGACCAGCATGCATCTTGGTCACCTCTGGCACCTCAAATGTCACCAGGTGTTTGTGTCTGAACAGCTCACTCCTGGTCTCCATCTCCAGTAATTAGCATGGGAGCTGAGACAAGAAGCTCACATGCAGGTGCCTGTTTTGCGCACACCTGAACTATGCAAGAGGAATCCCAGCTCCTGGGGGTTGTGGTCTACATGGGAGGGAGCTGAGACCCCTTCTAGCCCCAGGACCACAGACCCAGGATGAGACGCCTCAGTTGACTCTGCTGAATCCCTTCCCTCAGCAGGGGTAAAAGAGACCCCTCCCTGTCGCTGCCTGGGTGTCCTGCCTAATGATGGGACAAGAAAAAGTGATTATAGGACCGAACTCTGTCTCTGGTAAGAGAAATTGCACTGCTGGGAGTAAGTCTCTCTCCCCAGCTGAGGGAGGGAACATCAGTGGTTGCTCCAGCCTGTTTCACAGCAGGTTCCCCTGGAGCCCCAGGGACACCTGGAGGGAGCCCAGAGGGGCAGAGAAAGTGCTGCCTTGGGCTGGGCCTCTGCTGCTGAGCTGGGCTGGGCTCCTGGGATGGAGGGAGCTCCTGGCAAGTGGGCAGCCCTGCAGAGAGACAGCTCTGCCCAGGAGCAGCTCCTCTGCGAAGTGCAGCAGGGCTGAGGGCACTGCCTGCAGGCACCGAGGGGGAGAGGAGCGAGGCAGAGAGAGAAGGCAATCTGGAGTGGGAGGAGAGCTGAGTGTTCACTGTGGGAGAAATGTTCACAGCCCTTGACACAGTAAGTCTCTGGCTGCAGGGCAACACAGCTGTGGTTCCTGGAAAGATCTCCTAAAGCTGGCACATAACCCCAGCTTATGCAATCTGTCAAGAGGGCTCTCAGTGGTTCTCTAGCATAGAGGAGGATGTGTTCCAGAGCGGGGCTTCCCTGCTGCACCATCAGAGGCACAGGGCATGGCGTTTCCCTTCTCCTGGCGACGGCTTCAGAAGTGTGAAGGTGGGTGTGCAGCCAGGGGTGCCCAGGGCCGTCCTTCAGAGCAGGGTCCCTGCACCCCAGGGGCTGTGTGCTGGGGCAGGGACTGTTCTGCCTGCCAGGGTCAGCACTCAGCCTGCCCAGGGAGCTGCCCATGGCGCTGTGGGGAGAAGCTGTGGGTGGAAGGAGTGACCCCTGGCAGGGCAGGGTCCTTCTGCTGTTGAGAGGGTGCTGCGTGGCTCAAGGCTGCTCCCAGCTCCAGATCATTTCTAAGGCATTTCTGAGGAAATTGAGGGCTGGGTGGGCAGTGAGAGATGGGAATTTATTTCTCCACTCTGGAGAAGGCACTGAGACTGTGGTTCTGGTTAGGACTTCTCTGAGCTGTTCCTGAGCCCCTGCACACACAGAGATGCCCCTGGGCAGTGCCTTGCTGCCGGGAGGGGTCTGCAGGGCAGAGCTGAGCACACAGTGGGTTGGATGGAGTCTGTGAGCACTGACAGGGAGGAGATGTGGGCACAGAGAAACAGCTCCTAGCACTGACAACTCCAGGCAGCAGATATGGGCAGGGAGTGAGAGGGGACCTGCTCCCAGAAATGCTGGGGGAAGGAGGATTCAGGCCCCTCCCTGCCATCCCCTGCCATGCCAGACACCTTCTCCAGAGCAAGCCCCTGGTCTCCTCTCCCACAAAGCAGAGCACAAGGGAAAATGGCATTGATTTTGTTCATAGTAGTCTAATCTCAACATTTGACTGCCTTTTCCTTCATGGACAGTGCTGATGCCCAGCAGAATGAGATGTGCAACGGCAGCTCCATCACCCAGTTCCTCCTCCTGGCATTCACAGACACACAGGAGCTGCAGCTCCTGATCTTCTGGCTCTTCCTGGGCATCTACCTGGCTGCCCTCCTGGGCAATGGCCTCATCATCATCACCGTAGCCTGTGACCACCACCTCCACACCCCCATGTACTTCTTCCTCCTCAACCTCTCCCTTCTCGACCTGGCCTCCATCTCCACCACTCTCCCCAAAGCCCTAGACAATTCCCTGTGGGACACCAGGGCCATCTCCTACTTGGGATGTGCTGCCCAGCTCTTTCTGTTAACCTTTTTTATCATAGCAGAATTGTATCTTCTCACTGTCATGGCCTATGACCGCTACGTGGCCATCTGCAGACCCCTGCACTATGGGACCCTCCTGGGCAGCAGAGCTTGTGTCCACATGGCAGCAGCTGCCTGGGGCAGTGCGTTTCTCAACTCTGTCCTGCACACTGCCAATACATTTTCCCTACCCCTCTGCCAAGGCAATGTCCTGGACCAGTTCTTCTGTGAAATCCCCCAGATCCTCAAGCTCTCCTGCTCACATGCCTACCTCAGGGAAGTGGGGCTTCTTGTGGTTAGTGCCTGTTTAGTCTTTGGGTGTTTTGTTTTCCTTGTGGTGTCCTATGTGCAGATCTTCAGGGCTGTGCTGAGGATCCCCTGTGAGCAGGGACGGCACAAAGCCTTTTCCATGTGCCTGCCTCACCTGGCCATGGTCTCCCTGTATGTCAGCACTGGCATATTTGCCTACCTGAAGCCCCCCTCCATCTCCTCCCCAGTTCTAAATCTGGTGGTATCACTTCTGTACTCAGTGGTGCCTCCAGCAGTGAACCCCCTCATCTACGGCATGAGGAACCTGGAGCTCAAGGGTTCCCTGAAGAAACTTATGACTGGATGCTTTTAAACAGCAAGAAACCGCCCATCTTCTTCTGGAAATCTCATTGCACTTGTAATGTAACTCATTCTAGGCTGAGACTGTCTTCGGTACTTTGTTTTTAGCTTTTCTTAGTTGTAATAATGTTGTCCACAAAAAAGTGTCCTCCTTCATCACGCTTCTGTTTCAGTATCCACCTGTTTTTAGTGATCCACGGACTGTGTAAATGAGGAGCCGTGCTCTCTGTGTGTTTAAACAAAATAAAGGACCCTGCACTGACTTGTCCGAGATCGTTCCTCTCAGGCCTTTGTAAAGCTGCAGGTGAAGCACCTTGGTGCAGAGGTGCAGAGGTAAAACAGCCCTGGCACAGCAGCACTGCCAGGGAGCATCAGTTCTTGGTCTTTCCCAAGCTGTTCTCTTTCCACTTCCACACTCTCCTTCTGAGCCCTTGTCTTGGTGCACGGTCGGAGTGCTCTGGCAGCTTGGTCACAGTCCTGTGGTGCGGCAGTCCTGTGACCGCAGGCAGGGACGGGCAATGGGCACCTCTGTGACAGAGCTGGACTCCATAATAGCATTTTAGATTAGCTATTAGGAAAAATGTCTTCACGGAGGGAGTGGGTAAGCATTGGAACAGACTGCCCAGGGAAGTGGTACAATCACAGTCCCTGGAAGTATTCAAAAAACGTGTGCATGTGGTGCTTAGGGACATGGCTTAGAGGTGGACCAGGCAGTTAGGTTAACAGGTTGGACTCAATGATCTCAGCGGTCCTTTCCAACCTTAATGATTCTATGATTCTATGATTCTATGAGAAAGGATCTTCTCCGGGCAGTGCCTGAAGGCTTAGGTCTTCTTTCAAAGTGGCTCTAGGGAACATGCCCAGAGAAGTGCCCAGGAGAGGAAAACCCTTGTGAGCAGCTCAAGTGTGTGAGTGTGCAGCTCTGGGGCACACAGCAGTGTCATGGACGCTCATGGGAGAATTCAGTCCTTGGCACCCAAGAATGTCTCCTCGCACAGCCAGGCCTCCTGGGAGAGACGTGAAGGACCAGCGGAGCAGGGTCTGGTCTGTGCCCGTGTGCGCTGGACACCCCATCCAAAGCACACACCATACGGGCTGCTGTGAAGAAAATTAACCCTCTCCCAGCCACAGCCAGTACACCGAAGCTCCCCTCCCACGGCATTCCTGGTAGCAGTTCCGTCTCACTCCCTGCCCAGTGCAGACCAACCGCCTGCAATACAAATGGGGTCACCAAATGAGCTCCTCCCGAGCCGTGCACAAGCAGTCAAAGAGCCAAGAGGTGCCTCAGGGAGGTCCTCCCCTCACACATCTTGATGTGCTTCCTCAGCCCGTGTTTTTTGGATCCATGAATAGTGAATGGTGAAACATGGCCATCCCCTGAGGATGAGATGGAAAGCCTTGAGAGCTTCTGAACTCAATAAATACTGCTTGTTGTTGTTGTTATGCTAACAAATCTAAACCAATTGAGTACAGTGTAAATATCATTCGAGAACATGCCCATACCTTACACCAAATAGCTCAAGAACAATCTCTGCTCAGGGGTCTGTCAGCTGACTGGTCAGGGCTACGCTCTTAGGTACCACATCTCAGAGCCTGGGCACAGCACAGTTTAAGGATATTAGCTGTGAGGAAAGGGTAAACTGCTGAGCCCAGATAGCCAGGTAAAAATCGTGAGAAGAGACCTGAGCAGGATGCCCTCAGGAGAAGGAGAATAAAAAGGAACCTGTGTTTGGCAAACGCAGGGGCACATCTGGACCCCAGAAGGTCATGTTTGAACAACCAGACTGCCCATGCAGAACAACACTGGGTGACTGAGAATACTTGCAAGGAACTGAACGTGATCGGAGAGGACTAAAGTGTGTGTGTGCGCTATTGGATGATTAAGCTTAGCTGTATAGAAACCTTTCAAGCTGTATATGAGCTCTTGAAAAATCCCGATGGATACCTTCCTTCCCTATGGAGAGCAGGTCTCACGATCATGAAAGAAACCTTTTGCAGTTCTACCCTTGTGTCCCTTTCCTCCTCAGCTGACAAACTTCCCAATTTGCTTTTGCAACAGTGCCCCAGTTTAGCTGGGGCACCTCATGTGCATGAATAAATATTGACCCTTGTAATTCTAGACTTTGCATCCTAGCCTCTCTCCTCAGTGTGCACGTGGCAGTTGGAAATTTTCCTAACAGAAGCAACTGATGGCCACGACTGCAGTGTTACAAGGTCTGTCCCCTGTCAATCCAGCAGATGTAGGGCAGTCCAGGAACACAAGGCACAGAGCACTGCGGTCTCCACTTGTGTGCCTGCACACTGTCCTATGTGCAGATCTTCAGGGCCGTGCTGAGGATCCCCTCTGAGCAGGGACGGCACAAAGCCTTCTCCACGTGCCTCCCTCACCTGGCCGTTGTCTCCCTGTTCGTTAGCACTGCCATGTCTGCCTACCTGAGGCCCCCCTCCATCTCCTCCCCTGTTCTAAATCTGGTGGTATCATTTTGGTATTCAGTGGTGCCTCCAGCAGTGAACCCCCTCATCTACAGCCTGAGGAACCAGGAGCTCAAGGATGCCTTATAGAGACTGGCCCAGTGGTCATTGTTTTACCAACAATAACCTGCCTCCCTTCTCTGCCCATTTCCCAGAGTTTATCTTCGGCCAGGAGTCTGATTGTTTTCTCTTGTGATAATCCTGCTTACAGATAATTTGCTGGGTTTACACTGCTGTTCTTGAGGCTTGATCTCACTCTGTGTGACCCTTGCACAGTACTGTGTCAAATGTGGCCTGTTCAGTAGCAGCTCTTCAATAAAACACTATCTCCCAGTTCCAGAGACTGAAGGCTGAGCTCTTCCTCCAAAGGTGCTGCCAAGAAAATGTCCAAGGAATTGGTCTTTTAAAGAATCTTTTCTCCTTGTGTTCTCCCTGTGTTTGGGGTTCAGCTCATGGTACTATTGGGTTCCACTGGACCAAATGCTCTGATTTAAAAGCTCTCTTCTTGGTGTCCAGTGGCAGGGCAGATGGTCCATGAGCTCCCCATTATCTCCTCAGGTTTCTTCGTGTGTGACAGGAGTGGTGGCATATACCAGACTCTCTGGAAATGAATTTGGAGGGGTGAGGAGAGGAGAGGACGGGGACTTACCATGTGCCCTGGGGTTGGAATGAATGGAGGCTCAGAAGGTGAAACACCCTCAGTGGTGAAGTCCCCCAAAAGCAAAACACTAAATTGAGGTATGCACAAACAAGTACCCTGCCATGGGAGTCAGTGGGAACCCAGGAGGCAGAGGGGCGGGAGAGTGGAGAGATGCGGGAGCTGTCTGAGGAACCCCAGGACTCTCGTGCTGTCCTGGGCAGTGGGGCTGATGGAGGCAGAGAAGGGGGCAAATGCAGGCGGAGTTGGGGATAACCTCCAACATGAATGCAGCAGAGCTGGAGATTGACTGGCTTCTGTTTCCTCATGCCCTTGGGGCCAGCATCAGCCCTGGGGCTGGTGGGGAGGCTGACCCCCCTCTCTGCCCCCCAGCAGCTGCTGTGCCCTTCAGAGGGGCTGGGGCTGTGGTTGAGTGCCCAGAGCTCTGCAGCACCCTGCAGCGGACACTACCATGGCGTCAGGGAGGTAGAGAGATCTGGGCAGGGGCTGGGCTGGGCCGCAAAAGGCCTGGAAGAGGGAATGCTACTGCAGAGGCAATCTGTGTGAGTGTGCAGGGTGGGGGCACCCAGCAGGGTGCTCACGGTGCAGAGCCAGGCGTCATGGGGAAGGAAGCAAGGCACCAAAGGTGCAGAAGAGAGGGGCCAGGTCTGTGCCATGTTCCCTGGACATCCTGGGGAAGCAGCCTCAGGGAAATTGTCCCAGACCCGTCCCCCACACCGGCCATTTCCATCTCTGCCATAGGTCATGGGTCAAGATAAAGACAGGGAGATCGCTTACTGATTCCTGTCACAGGCAAAGAAGACACGACATTTCTTGCCAATTGAAAGAATCTGGATAGTGAGAAATGATAACAAGAGTATTAAAGCCCATTTCCCCACCCCACTCCTTTTTCCCAGGCCCAGATTACTCCTTCATTCCCAATTCTTCTACCCACCCCAGCCTTGAGAGGTGCAGGGGGGTGGGAAATGGGGGGTTTCAGGTAGTACATAACAGTTCACCTCTGTCACTCCTTCCTCCCCATACTTCTCCCCTGCTCCAGCGTGCGTCCTCTCCACAGGATCCCGCTCTATTTGCGGTCAAGGCTATGTGTTGTTCAGTTTTTGCTCTCTGACTTTTCTCCTTTCTACTCACAGAATCACAGAAATGTTGACGTTGGAAGAGACCTCTGGACTTTCCTTCCCCTTTGTGAACCCATGTTAAATAAAAGTCCAGTTTAACTCATTTGATATCCTTCTGGGATAAGGTTACCATCCTAGTGGATGAAAGGAAGGTGGTGGGTGTAGTTTTCCCGGATTTTAGTAAGGCTTTTGGTACTGTCCCTCACAGCATCCTTCTGGACAAGTTGTCCAACTGGGGGATGAGCGGGTTCACGGGGCGCTGGGTGAAGAACTGGCTGAAGGGCAGAGCTCAAAGGGTCGCAGTGAATGGGGCTGCATCTGGCTGGCGGCCAGTCCCCAGCGGTGTTCCTCAGGGCTCAGTCCTAGGGCCAGTTCTGTTCAATATGCTTATCGATGATCTGCATGCAGGAGTCGAATGCAGCATTAGCAAGTTTTCTGATGATAATGATTCCATTTCACAGAATCAGCGGCTGCTTGAGGCTGGCCGGGAGGTCAGCTGGAGGACGAAGTCACCTGGTCCAACCCCCCTGCTCAAGCAGGGCCTCCTGCAGCCGCTTGTCCATGACCATGTCCAGAGGGCTGTGGAACATCTCCAGGGAGGGAGACTCCACAGTCTCCCTGGGCAGCCTGTGCCGCTGCTCGTCACCCGCACAGCACCCTTTGCACGTCCCCTTTCTGGTCTGGGCATGAGGGCCCTGTCAGCCCATCTCTGCAGCCTGCCCAGGTCCCTCGGGACGGCAGCACGACCCCCTGGCCTAAACGCCACTGCTGCCAGTCTGGTGTCATCGGCCAGCTTGCTGAGGGTGCACTCTGCCCCATCCTCCAGAACATTAATTAAGGATGATGTTAAACAGGATCAGACCCAGTCTTGACCCCTGGGAGACACCCCTGCTTACTGGCCTCGCACGAGGCTTGCTGCCACTGAGCAGCACCCTCAGGGCCCGGCCGTTCAGCCCGTTTCAGTCCCACTCGCTGTCGTCTCAGCCAGCCCATTTCTGTTTGAGTGACTTGATCTCCATATTTGACAAGAAGAGATTGCAAGATGGGCACATGCAAGCACACAGCTTTCAAAATCCCAAGACATAAACCTCCCACACTGGGCATTTCCTCCAATTGCCCCAAAACCTACAGAGAAGAAAACACCCCAGGAATTACATATGCAAGGCCAACGAGTGGTTTTAATTCTGGCTTTGGCTTTTCTGACTGCTGGTACCAAGTGAGTGTTGTTTTTGCAAGGCGAACCCAACAGCTGACCAGGGCTTAAAGCTCTTCCTCGCGGGACCGGTGGGCAGGCGGGCTAGCCAGCAGAGCTGTCCGAGTCTCTGGAAGGTCTCTCTGAGCTCTTCGTGGCCAGAGGCCACACTGGGAGGGGGGACAGGGTGGGCTGCTGATGCCCTTTGTGCAGCTTGGTCCCTGCTGGGGGCAGTTTTGGTGCTTCCTGGGTTCTTCCTCCTCCTCCTCTCTGGCATTGCACAAGTCAGATGCTGTGCTCCACCCTTATCCAGGGTCGCAATCTGCCCCCGTCACAACAGCAGCACCCTGAGTCTTACTTTGATGTGTGTCTCTGGGGCACTGAAACCCGCCTCCTCCCTGCTGAGGTGTCATAGTCTGTGGCTTCCAGAAACTGGCTGCAGACATCATAGCCCCGCTGCGGGGATCTGCTCCGCTCTCTCTGCCTCAGCAGGGTTTGCTCCCAAGCAGCCCTGGGTGCGGGAGCCCACTTGGAGCTGACATTGGAGGGCCCTGGAGCTGTGTCATCCCTTGGAGCTCGGACACAACATGGAGGACTTGTTCTCCACCTCCTCCTCCCCCTTGCTGAGCAGGGGTAGTCCATCATCTCCACAAACCGGCTGTGGAGATCATAGCCCCGCTGCGGGGGATCTGCTCCGCTCTCTCTGCAGTGGCAGGGATTGCTCCTGAGCAGCACTGGGGGCAGGAGCCGACTGGGAGCTGCCGTTGGAGGGCCCTGCAGCTGCGTCATCCCTGGGAGTGCAGTCACGCCTCGGAGGACCAGTTCTCCTCCTCCTCCCTGCTGAGTGGTCATAGTCCGTGGTGTCCACGCACCAGCTGTGGAGATCTTTTCCCCACTGCGGGGATCTGCTCCGCGCCCTCTCCTTGGCACCACTCTTCTGGCAGTGGGAACAAGGGCTGAATCCATGCTCCTCTTTGCTGATGTCTTCTCGCGTGGTGTGCAGCACACGCTCACATGGTTGAGAGCAGAGCGGGCATGCAGCTTTCCTTCTGGACACCAGCCTTACACAGCCACAGAAGAAGCGATGCAGGCAGGAGCCAACGTAGGAGGCGATGCTGAGCCTGCCTGGCCACATGAAGCGCGGCCAGCCTGCAGATGCCTCCCATGCACCTGCCCAGGTGAGCTGGCTCTTGCTGGCTGTTGCAGAGGAGCTGCTGTCCTCTGCAGAGTCCTCCATGCCCAGCGCCACGTCCTGCAAAGAGAGCTGTGAAAAGGTCCTGCCCTTTCCTCCTGAAAGGACCAGAAGAGTGAGGAAAGCCCAGAAGCTGTGGGAGGGGACAGCTAAGGGCCTCCCAAAGGCTCTCCTGCAGGGCTGCAAAGGCAGAGGGGCCAAAGGCAGACAAATGGGATGGATCTTGGTGGGATGCTTTGAGAGGGAGCAGCGTTGGGGCTGTGAAGAAAGCTGCAGTGTGGGAGGGAAAAGAGATCCCAGAAAGAAATCCACTGTCCACCTGCTGCCCTGACCCACCTCCCCACAGTTACCTTAGTCCGACGAGGCAGATCCTGTGGTCCCACAGAGCACTCCTGTTTGCTGTCGGCCCCCCGTTGACTGAGGAAGGAACAGGCATATGATGGTGCTGGTGAGGAAGAAGCCCTTTCTCCAGTTTTCAAATCACTGCACCTGGAAACAAAGAGTGATCTCCATTTAGGTCTGTTCTTGCAGCCTTCTCTGGGGTTCAGTCATTTTCTTGGAGCAGTTTCTACGACAGAGAGAAGACGTAACCGAGACTACAAATGAGAAATTCAATTGGGGTCTTCCCACCAGGTCTACACCTGTCAGAGCAAGTCCTCGTCTTTATACCCCCTGCAGCCTCCATTTCACAGAGTCACAGAATCACAGAATGGTTTGGGTTGGAAGGGACCTTAAAGATCATCTAGTTCCAAGTCCCCTGCCATGGGCAGGGATACCTTCCACTCGATCAGGCTGCTCCATGTCCCATCCAAGCTGGCCTTGAACGCTTCCAGGGAGGGGGCATCCACAGCTTCTCTGGGCAACCTCTTCCAGTGTCTCACCACCCTCACCGTAAAACATTTCTCCCTAATACCTAATTTACGTCTTCCCTCATTCAGTTTAAAACCATTACACCTCATCCTATCACTACACTCCCTGATAAAGAGTCCCTTCCCATCTTTCCTGCAGGCCCCCTTGAAGTACTCTTCTCTACATTAGCCAGCTTCAGAGAGCAGACAAGGAGCAGTTTACAGCAGGGCAGGAGCCGAAAGCCTGGCAAGGAAAGGTAAGGACGGAGGTGGGGTAGTTCAGACTTGACAGCACTGAATGATGCAGGTAGGAAGTGTCTCCTAGGACCGAAAGAGAAACACTCAGGAGGATGAGAAGAAAAAGAGCAAAGCCAGGAGAAGGAAACGTATTTGGAACCCATTTGAATACTGGTTATTACCTGACATAGAACAGTAGATAGGCTTGCTGCCTGAGAACTGTGTTGATGTCAGAACCATCCACAGACGCATCGTTCATCTTGTACCACAGTCCATCGCTGGCCTGCAAAGAAAGGCATCGATAGCTGGAGATGAACTGCCTGGTTTCTCAGGGATAACCCAGGCAGAAAACTACAGAACCAAGAGGACGCCAGAAGAAACCCAACGCAGCCAGGAAGGAGACCTTCTCCCCCAGAACCTTGGCTGCCAGTAACCCTGCTGTGAAAGTTTGCCTTCCCCAGCACACATTTTTCCCCTGCTAGGAAGGAAGGTGCTCTTGACCTTGGTGTAGCAGAAATAGTGTCCTGCATGACAGCTGTCACCGCTATGTACCAGGACAGCATATAAGGTGTAGAGGAGCGGTTCTCCTGCTGTCTGAGATGTGGATGGCCGAAGATCCAAGTACTCGGGATACTCCACCACCTACGGAGAGACCAAGAGGGCTCAGAAATGATCCTGAGATAGTACATGGAATAGCCTGCAACATGTAATGGTTTGGGTGGCAGGAAACTGTTCTTGGCCAAAGCAGCTCCGTCGGAGCAGAGTCCATGCTTGTCTTCCCACGGGCACTCTCGTCTCCCCCGAAGGGAATACGAAAAACCCAACACGAACGGCTTGTGAAAGAGCATACTGCTCTGGGAAATCTCCCGCTCCAGGAAGAGAAAGTTGCACTGCAATTGCGTACGCACCTTGCTGATCTTCCCACCAGTGAAACGTTCAACCTGTTTCAGACACACGGTGAGAACGTTGGGCACGCGATGGATTGTAAACCTCTTGGAGGCGGCAACCATCTTGTCACACCTTGAAACCAAGCACAGGGCCAGATGCTGAAGGGCAGCCTTTTTCCCCGCCAGAAGGCAAGACAAGCTTTCCTGTCTCACACATCCTGACGCTGTTTTAAGGCTATTCAGAACCATAAGTACCAGATTAAACAACAGCTGCGACCCATTATTGTGCATTAAACCTCCATGAAAAGATGACTTAGGCACGATGACATGCAGCACCTTCATGAAGGATCTAGCATCAATATGGCGTTAGTAATCATCTTACTTGCTGCATTTAAAGCAGTTTTCACCATCCAGCTGCTCGGGTTTGACAAAGTCCTCCAGAGCTGCGGTGACAGATGAGGCTGCCTGGAGGAGGGAGAAAGGAGAGCACTGAGCTCGGGGAAACGCCCTTGCCCAAACACTTAGCTAAGAGCTGCCAAGAAGGCCCAGGTAGCTGAGGCTGAGGAGACCCACTGTGAACCCACAAGCAGTGTCCAGAAGGAGGCAGAAAGAGGGTATTAAGCTAAACATTTCCTCATTTCCCAGGAATGCCCAGGGCTATCAAGAGTGACCTCTCTGTGGCACCACTCAGTTCAGCTACCGATGGGGTGCAGGCTCATCGTAATGAAAACAACACAACCCATCCGCCTGGGAGACAGACGGGTGTTGAGGGAGGGCAAAGGGAAGAAGGATGGGAGTCCCTCAAGGGTGCAGGGGGGATAATGCGTGCTTGTCCAGCTTAAAGCCAGCACCTAGAGGGAGACCACTGCCATGGCCTCCCCAGAAGGACACAGTCCATTCCACTTCCCACCCACCACCAAGCTCTCTTCTCTTGGGCTTGCAGTGTTTTTACACCAGCTACAGGGGCCTTGGGATGTCTTGAATCACAGTAATAAACCCTCTTACTTTTATATCCAAAGGAATATCCAGGAAGGCCTCGTAGGAATCGGAAACCGCTTTGCAGCTCAAGCACGTGACTGGAAGGCAAATCAAAATGCTCAGCGACAGGGGAAGTCAACTGACTGCGCTGCTTTACGGCCTCCATACCTGCTACGCCAGTCACGCGATCAGCTGTTTATCACAGGCAGAGAGAAGGGCACAGACAATTCCAAGGGGAGCAATAGTCATGCAAAAGTACCTCTGGATCTCAGCATGCCCCCAAATATTGGGTGGATGACGGTAGTTGCTTGAGAAGAGACATCCAAGCTGGAAAGAAACGGTAATTAGAGCTCAGAAGTAGGGCAGAGAGTTATCTCCTCCAAGAGTTTTGCTTTGTCTGAAATCCCTGGCTGTAGGGTTTCCTTGATGGGAGTACATCAAGGAGTCCAAAGGGCTTGGGCATGCTGAAAAGGGAATTTGCTTGTGCTTACTCGCTGCTTCCACTCAGACAAGCTCTCTGCATGGCATCGACAGTGCAGCGTAAGAACTCGTGGGCGTCTCCCTGCCTGCCATGCTGGAAATGTTCTCCTATTCCTAAGAAAGAAGAAGTTCGTAGTTGTCCCCCACAAGAAGGGAAGAAATCCTGTAAAAGCACCTGGAATGACTTACGTGGGAGGACATTGACTACAGTCCAAGGCTGGATGGCACTGGCTGAGGAATGCAGGACCTCGTTAACGTGCGCTTCCATTACGCACATCATGCAGAAGCCTTGCTGGCGACCTGAAGAGGAATGGAGGGAGGGAAGCTTCTCAGGTTAGCAAGATATCCAGAGCGGTGGGAAACCTAATGGAGATCTGGAAGTTACAAGGACAGCCCCCACTCCTCTTCTCCCAAGGTGCCAATGGCCCACCGAGCCTGGGACATTGTCGTGCACAGAAAACTTTCTTCAGAGGGATGCTGAACTGACAAAAGTTTTCTGTGCAAGAAGCAAAGAGAGTTTAACTTGCAGGCATAGGGACCGAGAGTGGGGCCTCGAAAGAGGTGCCTTTCTGAAGATGAACACAGCGAGATAGGACAAGGGGCTTCTAGGCTTGAGTGTTCAAAGCACACCAACTCGGGGGATTGACAGAGGAGGGCTGCTTTTGTCCTCAATCAAATTCCAGGTGCTGGGAATCCTTGGGAAGAGCCCACCAGATTTGCAAGGAGCTGTTCATAAAAGTACTGACACGAGCGGCTGTGCTCACGCGAGAGCAGGTAGTTGGCGAGAGGGGGTGTGTACGTCAGGCACTGCAGGACGGAGTTGAGGTAGCACGTATTGCCCAGGTTGTGGAGGCCTGCTCCAGCTCTCTGTCTTTGCTGCCAGGCCATGCAAAGCTTCTCCGGGGGAAAGAGGATCCTCTGTGGCAGAGCCATTCCCTCGGCAATGGCTGCAGGGAAATGACATTTGAAAAGAGAGGAGATGATGTGGTTGCATGAAAGCATCTTTTAAAAGTCGAGTTCTGTACAGGAGCCCCCAGGACAAGCAGCTCTAACCTCCGATACAGAACCACTGGGGGAAGCCTAACACTGCCATTGACAATGAGTGGTCAAGAAACAGTTTTGGAAAAGAGTCTGTTGCCCTGCTTACTTTGCCAAAACACCATGAAACCCACGCTCTGATTTCTGTGCCTCGGGCTACCTTCCTTTCCCTCTAGACTCCTGAACTGGATTATCAGGTCAAGTCTTCCCTTTTCCTGATTGTAACTTGATGAAAACAAGCAAGTCCCTAGCCCAGAAGGTAACCCTACTGATGTCAGATCTTTCTACGAGCAACGTCATCTTTCAAAGTCTTGTCCATAGTGGCAAGAGGAGGGACAAAACTCATTTTCCTGTGTCTAATCAAAAACATCTGGGTGAGCCTGGCTGCTACCTGGGAACACCCCAGAATTCACTCTGGGTTGTCAGCACATCCACAGTCAGGGATGGAGCACCAGCCACGTCCGTTGCCTTTGGGGATTCCCAAAGTCCAAGCCTGCTGGTGAAGCCGTTACTCACAGGAGTCGTTCCCCATTGCGGCCATCGCTCCTCTCAGGAACAGAGCAGAAAGCTTTGGATGACAAAGGATGTCAGGACGTGGTCCAGAAAGAGAAGATCAGCGCCAGTCCCGTCACCTGATTGCAAAGAAATAATTGTAGTTCAACAAAATGACTGAAAACAATTCCAAATGAAACCCACAGATCAACGTCTGCCATCAGGAGTGTTTCAGTGGTACTTGTAAGCGCTGCAGAGCTGCAGGCTGACGGCCCTGCTGTCCCTGTCACAGGACTCCAATTGACAGCAATTACCAAGGCCCTTTTGACAGACTGCATTGCGTGTCACCTTCTCTGAAGGGGACCTGCTGCTTACCTGTGGCCAGCGTTAGCAGCAGAGCCCTCTGGTCTCCAGCCCACACTTTCCCACCTTGTACACAGGAACGACCGGCTTTCGGCCGCTACTTTTACGGCTGCCTTTGCCGTCCTCCTTTCCTGTCTCCCTTCCTACCCCATCAGTCAGGGTGGGCTTCTTGTCATTCCAGGCTGAGCCCAACGCCTCAGACTACACTGCCACCCCCCTACTTACCTATCCTAGGCTATGGTAAAGAAATACAAGAATTAGCAAACAGGAGCTCTACCGATAGCCCATATCTGGCCAGCCTAGAAAGGTGTAATAACTCAGCCTAGAGCTCGGAAGGTACAGACCAGCCTATACTTTTCTCCCATATCTACCTACTCTATGATGTGTCCTGAAAGTCAAATCATAATTACCTTTGACCGAGGATGGAAGCTGAGGAGAAGTGGGCAGGAAACGATAAATGGTTGGAAAAAAGTGGGCACGCAAGTAGCAATGGAAGGAGCTGAGTTATCCTGAAGGGCAGCTCAGCCCAACTAGCTTTCGCTGGCCTGCTCTTCAGGATTCCAAGCCCTGGCCAGGTGAGGTCACAAGCGCTGGGTGGGTGCCGCATCACCGCCCCTTTGTGACATGGGCGCCCACATGGGGACATGTCCCCTGGAGGCCACACAGCTGCCACGGTCCAGGCACCTCCCACAGCCATCAGCCCCTGGGCTTCCCCATGCACTGCTGGCGAAGGGCTGCTCATCTGCTGGCAGAGCTCCCACCTCCTCCCTGAGCTGCACCAGCCGGATGAAGAAAAACCTGCCCAGGGCTGTAAGCGTGCCTGTTCCCAGCTTTGGCTGGCACATTTGGGTTGCTGAGGGTTTCTTTTCCACTCTTCCCAGGTACAGGACTGTGTCCGTGAGACTCGTGGAGCAAAGCACCTGGTCTCTTACAGGTTCATTTCCAATGAATTTTATCTGCCCCCAAGATACAGCCATGGGCTGGCTCTGAACTAGTGCTCCTTGTCCCTCCGCCGAAAGGCGGCACCACCTTGCGGTTCCCAAAGGGAACCACCGCCCCGGAACCGGCATCCCCGCCCCTGCCTGGTACCAACACCCCTGGTATCTCTGTCCCGTCCTGCTGCTGACAGCCCCACCACCGGCATCCCCACCGCAAGCTGGAACCGGTGTCCCCAGGAACAGCATCCCCACCCCACACTGCTACCATCGCCCCCAGTACCTGCAGCTCCCACCCATCTACGAGCAACCCCCACAAGCACCTCCCAGGGACCCCCACAGAGGGACACCCCAGGGGCTCTCTTAGGAAAATCTCATGCCCTAACTATTGCAGCAATTAGTCTTGAGAGTATGAAATTGGATCAAGTTCCTGAAGATAGACAGATAGATAAACCTCTAGTTGACATTGTATACTGCACAGTCATGGTTCAGTCAGCATGACTAAAGGGCCCCAGCTCACTGCAAGGAGGAGAAGGACAGCCCCCACCCTGAAGAAGAAAGGATGCCCCTGGATGACCCAGCTCACGCCAGCACCCCAGCCCCTCCGACACCTCTGTGAAACCCTCCCCTTATCTGCCATCAGAGACCAGGATCTGCAGCCAGACCCACTCCAGGGACGTCAAGATCAAGAAAGAAGCAGATGGATGACGACGCCACAGAATTAGAGTTGCTTTGCAGAACAGCAGCCTGTGTGTGTGTTCAGCAGGGACTGGTTAAATTGTATTGGACCTGAACACTTGAAAGGCATAAGAAGCGTGTGTAAAACTGCATTTGTGGTGCCCCAGTGTGAATGGGATGGCTCATGCGCACAAATGCAAGAATTCCTCTTGTAATGCTAGACTCTGCGTCCCAGCTTCTCTCCTCGGTCAGCATAGCCCACTTGCCAAATTTTCAGGACAGCTCCCCATCATGGCCACACAGTACCGGTACCGGCACCGGTTCCACCACAGTTGGGAGCAGCAGTTGCCCCCCAGGGCACAGAGGGGAGGACGAAAACAACCCAGAAGTGCCCCCACCCCCCACCCCCCAATCCCAGCCACCAGGGCAGGATGGCGCAGCACAGGCATGTTGGCATCACAGGGCCACTGGGGCTGGCCCCATCCCTTCCCCTTGGACAGGAAATTCGCCTCCCCCAAAACATCATGTTTGGGATGGGAGACCACTGGGATAGCAAACCATCATTGGGATGGGAAATCATCACTGGGACGGGGAACCATCGTGGGGCTGGGAAACCCACACTGAGGGCAGGAAATCATCAGCAGGATGGAAAATCATGGAGGTGGGAAGTTGTTGTGGTTTGAAAAATCAAACCATTGCAAGGCTGGCTGAAGCAGGTGCTGGCGGAATGACCGCCATGGGGACGGACCCCTCAGAATGCTGTTTGCCCCAAACCAACCCCACACTGCCCAACTGCCATGGCAGGTACAGCAGCAGGCTCGCGCTCCTCCTGGTGCTCCTGCCCTCTGGGTAACTCCCCCAACAGCCTCTGCCCACCAGCATCTCAGGATGGGGGTCTGGGTCTCTGTGCAGAGGCTGAGGGACCTGGGCTTCTTTATCCTGGTGAAGTGGAGGCTCAGGGCACTCTAGCAGTAGCGTGCAACTGCTTGAAGGGTGGCCTCAGAGGTGATGGAGCTTTTCCTGGTAGTGGGAAGAGAAGGAAGCCTCCACAAAGTGCAGCTTGGAAGGTTCAGACTACATGTGAGGAAAAAGAAATGTCACTGAAAGGGTAGCCTTGTGGTGCAAGAGGTGACCCAGAGGGAGTCTGGATCAGCCCATGGCTTTGTGTTTCAAGGGAAATCCAGCAAGAGTGGAGAGACATCAGTGAAGATACAGAAATGCTGGGCTGAGAGCTAGGCGGGAAGGCAAGATGGATGTCAAGAGCCTGAAGGGAAAGAGGTGCAGGCATGGGACAGTGTAGGACAGCCTGCAGCAGATGTGGCCAAGGGCTCTAGCAAGGCTGAAAGGCCCAAGAGGACCGAGGTCTTTGTCCTCCTGGCTATGGCAGCTGCCTCCGGCACCGAGGCCTACCAGGCAAAAGTTGTTTTGAGGCTCTGGCCTTTGTTTCTTCCTCAGCCCTGCCTGGGGAGGCCGGGAGGTGTTGTACAGTTTTCCTACACTTGGCATTGCTCACCCTCACTCCCCACTGCCCCCAGGAAGAGCCCCGAGCCATGCGGGAGGGACAGGATCTGCCTTCCCGGGGCCTGCGGATAAGGGCTTGGCCTTTCTGCTTCACAAAAGAAACCAAAGGCTTTGCTCAGCATTACAGCTGCCTGCACAGAGCCTTTGCCTGCCTGCAATCATGGCCTCCAATTACCTGCTCTAAGGAGTCCCTGGGGAGGCTTTGTCAGTAATGGTCCTCATGGGACTCATTAATACTTCAAGGTACTTTGGGTTTAGCTTCTGACTTGGACTTCTCGAGCAGTTTGTTCAATCTCCTCTCAGTATCTGAGGTTCAAGGCCTCAGCCCCAAAATGTCTCTTCCTGTGATTTTCTCCAAGTCTTCACGACTTGTACAGCTAATTAGAGGGGTTTCATAGTGGAGTTAAGGAGAAAGATTTCAAAGTGCATCTAATAAAAATGATTTTTTATTTTAAACAATATTTTGTATTAACTCTGAGGTTAAAGAAGAGGTGATAGAAGCATTCTCCAGGTGATAATGATCCAGAGTGTCCGCTCAGGAGGTCTGGACAGGTCCCTTGAGGTCTGCCACTGTATGGCCAACTTTTCTCCTCACCTCCCAGACCTCACCATTTCTGACATTGGCCCCCTGGGACTTACATCACTGTTCCTTGCATCAGACTTCTGCACTGATCTCTGCAGCTGGATGTCACAGCTCTATTGCACCATCTCCCACCTGCTCTCCTTCGAGAACTGGCTGCACACAGGCACAGAAGAATTTTTCCTATTTGCAATTAAAGAAAAGAAAAACATGATAAAGTTCCACAAACAATAAAACACACTCTGTAACCATATGCTCAGTCCAAGCTGCCTCTAAGGAGGTTGCCTTTCTACAAGGGATAACCTTATGAGAAATGCTTAGAGATAGATAGGTGCAAACAGATAGATAGGAAAACAACTAAAGTGTTGGTTAAAGAGGCAATTAGACTACTGAAAGACAGGCAAGCTTTGAACTCCCTGGGGCTTAAAGCAGCTGCATAGGTGAGAGGTATCTGAAGGAACAAAGACTAAGGGGAGGAGAAAACTGGAGAAAAATGGCAAGGGCCTTTGCCTAGGCAGTCTGCATCCACAAAGATGATTTTAGAAATGGCCACTCTATCAGGATAGGTGAAAGTGTATGAAAGACTAGTGAAACTAGGTACACTGTATAACAGGCAGAATAGTGGTAATGGAGTTACAGGGGAAGACTGGCATTTCTTTGAGTATCCCTTTTGAAAGGTCATGGGACTGGTGAAGGTCTTATGCGAGTGAGGACAAGCAAGTGGTGCACCCATCTTGGAAGGCAGCCAAAAGTGCAAGGCATGGAAGCGCAGGCTGTACAAGCTCCCTTTGGTGAGGAGGGAGCCACTGAATGCCTCCTCATGGCTGACATTTCTGGACAGCTAAAAGAGAAGAACATGTCCACCAGCAGTCAGCATGGACTCCCCAAGGGTAAATCATGCCTCGCCAGCCTGATTGCCTTTGTGGTGAAGTAACTGTGCTGGTGCATGAGGGGAGAAGAGTGGCTGTCGTTTACCTGAGCTTCAGCAGGGCTCTTGGCGTGGTCTCCCTGAATAGCCTTCTACTCAAGTTAGGCCATTGCAGCCTGGATGGACAGACAAACAGATGGGCAAAACGCCAGTTGGATGCTGAGGCTGAGAGAGCAGTGGTGATTGTGAAGGAAGTTCAGAAAGAAGAAACTTGGAGGTGTGTGTGCCGCCGAGTGCATTCATGTTCCCGAGATGTGCTCTGTGCCTTGTGAAAGGTGAAAAATGCCGCCTTCTTCTCGAGGGCAATGTCACTGATGCTTGCAGAACCGCTTCTGACTGCACAGGGGAGATGCTCTGCAGGCCACCTCCTTTGATAGCATGCAATGAAAGGGACAGGCCAGAAAGCCAAGGAAGCGTGATGGAGCATTTGTAATGAAGCTGTCCACAGTGGGTGAGACCTAAGCCTTCAGCAACTGCCCCTTCATGATGGCAATGCTGTTATGGACATCAGCTCTGTCACAGAAGCACCCACTGCTTGTCCCCTCCTGCTGGCACAAACTGCCACACACCAGGGCTATATCAAGCTGCCAGTGCTCTCAGGCCTTACACCAACAGAAGGGCTCAGAAGGAGAGAGTGGAAGAGGAAAGTGAGCAGCTCGGAAAGACCAAGTGCTGGTGCTGCCTGGCAGTGCTGCTGTGCCAGGGCTCTCTTCCCCTCCACCTCTGCACACAGGCACTGCCCCTGCAGCTCCAGAGAAGGTCTCAATAAAGGACCTGGGACAAACAAGTCACTGCAGGGTCGTTTATTTTGTTTTAAAACACAGAGAGCACGGCTCGTCACTACACAGTCTCTGGGTCACACAGGACAGGTAGATACTGACTTAGGAATGGTATGAGTAATGGCATTGCTTTGTGGACAACATTATCGCAGCTAAGAAAAGCTAAAAACTAAACCAATCAAACTACCAAAGTCAGGCTGGGCCTATAGTGCTTTCTATTGTGAGTGATATACAGAAGAAGATGGGCAGTTTATTGCTGCTTAAAACCATCCAGTCATCAGCTTCCACACTGCATCCTTGAGCTCCTGGTTCCTCAGGCTGTAGATGAGGGGGTTCACTGCTGGAGGCACGACTGAGTACAGCACTGCAACCACCAGATCCAGGGATGGAGAGGAGAAGGAGTGGGGCTTCAGGTAGGCAAACACTGCCGTGCTGATAAACAGGGAGACGACGGCCAGGTGAGAGAGGCACGTGGAAAAGGCTTTGTGGTGTCCCTGCTCAGAGGGGATCCTCAGCACGGCCCTGAAGATCTGCACATAGGACACCACAAGGAAAACAAAACACCCAAATCCAAAAGAGGCAGTAAAAACAAGAAGTCCAACCTCCCTGTGGTAGGAAAATGAGCAGCAGAGCTTGACTGAGTACAGAAATGATACCACCAGATTTAGAACTGGGAAGGAAATTGAGGGGGGTTCCAGATAGGCAAACACTGCCGTGGTGATTAACAGGGAGACCACGGCCAGGTGAGGGAGGTACGTGGAAAAGGCTTTGTGGTGTCCCTGCTCAGAGGGGATCCTCAGCACGGCCCTGAAGATCTGCACATAGGACACCACAAGGAAAACAAAACACCCAAAGACTACACAGGCACTAACCAGAAGAAGTCCCACTTCCCTGAGGTAGGCATCTGAGCAGGAGAGCTTGAGGATCTGGGGGATTTCACAGAAGAACTGGTCCAGGGCATTGCCTTGGCAGAGGGGGTAGGGAAAATGTATTGGCAGTGTGCAGCACACCAGTGAGAAACCCAGTGCCCCAGGCAGCTGCTGCCATGTGGACACAAGCTCTGCTGCCCAGGAGGGTCCCGTTGTGCAAGGGTTTGCAGATGGCCACGTAGCGGTCGTAGGCCATGACGGTTAGAAGATAAAACTCTGCTGAAATGAAAAATACAAACACAAAGGCTTGAGCAGCACATCCCAAGTAGGAGATGTCCCTGGTGTCCCACAGGGAATTGTCTAGGGCTTTGGGGAGAGTGGTGGAGATGGAGGCCAGGTCGAGAAGGGAGAGGTTGAGGAGGAAGAAGTACATGGGGGTGTGGAGGTGGTGGTCACAGGCGATGGCGGTGATGATGA
The DNA here is from genome assembly GCF_965183815.1 of Platalea leucorodia. Classification (NCBI taxonomy): domain Eukaryota; kingdom Metazoa; phylum Chordata; class Aves; order Pelecaniformes; family Threskiornithidae; genus Platalea; species Platalea leucorodia. Next base: position 316,826 of record NW_028121453.1, read on the forward strand.
GTCCGTTGCCCAGGAGGGCAGCCAGGTAGATGGCCAGGAAGAGCCAGAAGTGCAAGAGCTGCAGCTCCCGCGTGTCTGCCAATGCCAGGAGGAGGAACTGGGTGATGGAGCTTCCAGTGGACATTTTTCCCTTTGGTCCCAGGGACCTGTCCAAAAAGGAAAGCACAATGACAAGTTAGGGGAGACTTCTTAGAGGTAAAGCCCACACCATTTCTCATTGCAATCCCCCTCCCTGAGCTGAATGAGGAATGTTCCAGATAATTTTTCAGCCATATGAACTGAATGACATGGTGCCTCACAGCTTGGGCACCTAGTTCCCATGAAGACACCTCCAGGGCAGGACCCTGAGAGCTGGTGTCAGAACAGAAGCTGACCTGCAGCCCCACCTCAACCCCACAGAGGAAGAGCACAACAGAAATGTGGGGAAACAGGCAAGAAAACTGCAATGCTCCAAAAAAATGAAGCAAGAAGAGAAAGGCAGATGGGCATGCTGTGGAGCCTTTTCCTTACCCAGCTTTGCTCTCCACCTCACTGACAGTGACACTGTAGGGCAGTTGCTTTTTCTGTGTTGTTCTGTGTTAATTGTAGGACACATGCACTTCTCCCAGACTGGAGGTCCAGCTGCCAAGGATGTGACTCATGCCCTGGATCCCATGGCCTTGGGGGAACAGGCTTTGCTGGGTGGGAGAGAAGACCAGGGGGGTTGCTCCAGAGAAGGTGTCTGCACTGCAGGGGGTTGCAGGGAGGAGCCCAAATCCCCCCTCCCATGGCGTTTCTGGGAGCAGCTCCTGCTCACTCCCTGCCCAAGCCTCTGTCTCTGCTGCCAGAAGCTGTCCCTGCCAGGAGCTGGTTCTCTGTCCCCAGGTCTCTTTCATGTAATCACTCACAGACCCCATCCCCCCTCGCTGTGTGCTCAGCTCTGACCTGCAGAGCCCTCCTGGCATCTCTGTGTCTGCAGCAGCTAAGGAGCAGCTCAGACAAGTGCTAAGGAGAACTGGGGTCTCTGGGCCTTTTCCACAAGGGAGACAGAAATTCCCATCTGCCACAGCCCACCCAGTCAACCACGAGGAGAAAACTCAAAGCACAGACACCTTCCCATTCAGGTAAATGTTGCCTCAATGTTCTTCTTCAAAAGGACCCTCTGCAAATGTCCTGGGGGTGATCTGGAGCTGTGAGCAGCCCTCAGCCACACAGCAACCTGTTGACAGCAGGAAGATCCTGACCTACCTTGCCAATGGCTGCTCCTTCCACCCACAGCTTCTCCCCACATTGCCATGGGCAGCTCCCTGGGCAGGCTGAGTGCTGACCCTGGCAGGCAGCAGAGTCCCTGCCCCAGCACACAGCTCCCAGCCCACAGCTCCAGGCTGTGCCCTGCAGCCAAAGACTTACTGTGTTAAGGGCTGGGAAGATTTCTCCTCCTTCACTCTATGCAATTTCCCACTCCTGGCTCTCTGTAACCTCTCTGTCTCACTCCTCTCCCCTTGGTGCCTGCAGGCAGTGCCCTCAGCCCTGCTGCGCTTTGCAGAGGAGCTGCTCCTGGGCACAGCTGTCTCTCTGCAGGGCTGCCCACTTGCCAGCAGCTCCCTCCATCCCAGGAGCCCAGCCCAGCTCAGCAGCAGAGGCCCAGCCCAAGGCAGCACTTTCTCTGCCCCTCTGGGCTCCCTCCAGGTGTCCCTGGGGCTCCAGGGCTGACAGCTCCTGAAAGGCAGCAGGGTCCTGCCTGGGGAACACAATTTGAAGCAGACTGAAGTAATCGCCAACTGTCCCTCTCCAAACACTGGGCAGACCGATTCCTGCAGTGGGAATTGCTCTACCGGGGTGCACGGGTCTATGGGAGGTGTCAATGATCCCCTCTGGACACTTACATCCCTGTCCCATTGTCAGGCAGGAGAGGTTGGCAGTGATGGGCAGGGGATCATTTCCACCTGTGTGGGGCAGGGATTCAGCTCAGTGTGCTGGTTTTGGCTGGGGCAGAGTTAGTTTTTTTCAGAGTAGCTGGGATGGGGCAATGTTTTGGGTTTGTGCTGGCAACAGTGTTGATAATACAGGGATGTTTTCGTTACTGCTGAGCAGTGCTTACACAGAGTCAAGGCCTTTTCTGCTTCTCAGCCCACCCCACCAGTCAGTAGGCTGGGGGTGCACGAGAATCTGGGAGGGGACACAGCCGGGACAGCTGACCCCAACTGGCCAAAGGGCTATTCCACACCATATAACGTCATGCTCAGCCTATAAAGCTGGGGGAAGAAGAAGAAATGGGGGGATGTATGGAGTTATGGCGTTTGTCTTCCCAAGTAACCGTTACGTGTGATGGAGCTCTGCTTTCCTGGAGATGGCTGAACACCTGCCTGCCAATGGGAAGGAGTGAATGAATTCCTTGCTTTGCTTTGCTTGCGCGCACAGCTCTTGCTTTCCCTATTCAACTGTCTTTATCTTAACCCACGAGTTTTCTCATTTTTGCTCTTCCAATTCTCTCCCCCATCCTGCTGGAGGGGAGTGAGTGAGCGGCTGTGTGGTGCTTAGTTGCTGCCTGGGGTTAAACCACGACACGGGGTCAGTGCAGGCATCTCGGCTCTCAGCAGTAGCCCTGAAGCTGGAGGGGCATTCAGCTTGTCCCATGCACCCCACAGACCCACATGAGCTGGGATTCCTCTTGGCTCAGCTCAGAATGGACAAAAGAGGTGTGGCTCTTTGTTTAAGCTGCCATGCTAGTTAATGGAGATGGAGGCCAGGAGTGGGTTGCTCAGGTGGAAACACCTGGTGCCATTTGAGGTGCCACAGGTGGTCCAAGGCATGTGCAGGTGACTGCAAGCTGTAATGGAACAAGTGTGAGGGACAGGGTGGTGTCTGGGGGCATCATCTTGGAGGCCATTGGGGAATTCTTTTGGCCAACTGAAATGGCAGCAGATGCTGACATTTAGTTCAAAGAATCCTGTCCGTGATCAGTATGTTCAGGGCAGCCCACAGAGATATTCCTCTGACCAAATTGAGGCATCTGCCATAGCAAAGGCTAAGTCTCTCTCCTTCTCTTCTCCCTCAGCTGTATTTCCTAGATCTACACTGACTGTAATGTCTTGTGGTCTCCTTTCAGAGCTGCACAGCCCTGCTCTGCTTATCTCTGGCGCTGGTGAGAGCAGGCTTTGCTCACTCTGCAGGCACCTCATGTCAGCTACCTCAGCATCTACATCTGCATCTCCTATCATTATTTCCCATATGATCCATCTAGCATATACTCCAAGCACATCTCTGCTGTGAAGAAAAGCCATCGCGTATATGGGCTCTTGGGACCTCAGAGGGGCAGACTGTGGCCTGTCCTGGGGACCTTCAGGAGGGATCTCATGAGCAGGAGGACTGATAGGCAGCAGAGCTCAGCACAGCTGGTCTTTAAGGACAACCTCCTGCAAGCACAGCAGTGGTCCATGCGGATTTCAGTGGACTCTCATAAGGGACTTGAGTGGCACCAAGATGAGCTGTTACTGCTGAAGTTACAGCTAAAGAGGGAAAACCAGACTCTGTGGGGCCACTGCAGAATTTAGCAAGAGCAGGTGTAGACAAGTCTGAGATACAATATGTGGCCTTTGGCTCAGTCTTCGTCAGCAAGGTCTCCCAGGCCTTTTTGCCTTGAGGCAGGGCCCATGGAGAACAAGCAGCAGTGGGTGGGGATCAAGTCGGGGGTCACCTGAGCAAACTCAACTCTTTACCAGTCCATGGGAGTGGAGGGACTCCATCCAAGGGTGCTGAGAGAGCAGGCAGAAAGTCACAGTGACACTGCTCTGTGTCACTTTGGGCAGGTCATCAGGGGAACTCCCCGAGGACTTGCAAAAATCAAACATTGCATGCATCTTTCAAAAAGGCCCCAAGGATGAGCTGGGGAACTACAGGCTGTTCACCCTCCTTTTGGCTGAGGCGTGTGTCCCAGAGCGTGTCCTCTTGGATCCCATTTCTGGGTTTCTGAAAGAGAAGGTGACTGGATTTACTCAGGTAGATCATGCCTGACCATCTGCGCTGCTCTCTGAGATGAAAGGGTTGTATTTCTGGGTGAGGGGAGAGCAGTGCATGTCATTTACCTGGACTTAAGCAAGGGTTTTAACACTCTGCCCCACGATATGCTTTCATCTGTGTTATGATATTATGGTCAGTCTGGGTGGGTAAGTAGATGGATCACAAACTGATTGCCTGTTTGGGCTCAGAGGGACGCAGTAAATGGGTGCTACTCTGCCTGAAGGCCTCTCACTGCAGAGTCCTGCAGGGGTCTGTCCTGCAACCTGCCCTCTTTCACATGGTTTTCCTGGTCTGGAGGAGATGAAAGAATGCTTTCTCATAGAGTTTGCAGATGACACCAAAGCGAGGGGAGTAGCTGAGACACTGGAGGGCAGGGCTGCCATCCCAAAGGATACAGACAGGCGGGAGGGATGGACCAACGGGAACCTCATGAGGTCCAGCAAGGACAGATCCAAAGGCCTGTCCTGGAGTGGACTAGGCCCCTGCAGTGGCATAGGCGAGGGGCTGCTGGCTGGGTTGCAGCTCTGTGTTCAATGCTCTGGTGGTCCTTGGGTTACATTAGGCCAAAGAAGAGCTATCGGCAAGGAAGGCCAAGAGCCTCCTGGGCTGTATGAGCAGGATCACAGGCAGGGGAAGTGGTTCTCCGCCTCTGCTCAGCACTTGTTAGGCCACATGCAGAATACTTTCTCAGGGTTTGACCCCACACAATGCAAGAGAGGCACTGCCTATGGTGATCCAGGGATGTTTCCAGAAGACAGTCAGGCTCATCACTGGGGTGCAAGACAGGAGGACAAGAGGCAATGGGCTGAGACAAGAGAGAGTCAGGTTAGCTCTGGGGAGAAACTTTTGCAACAGGCGGACAGTCAAGCGTTGGAAGTTGTTTCCCAGGCTGTGCTCTGGCTCCATCCCTGCAACTTCTCAACACCCAAATGGACCAAACCCCTCTCCAGAAAGAACCGCCTACCCTGTTAGCCCTTTCTGCACTGGCTAGCCTCTTCTGGGTTTGTGCCCTCCTTTGTTGTTTCTGATGTGGGTTTTGTGAGGCTTTCTACCTTGGGCAGCAATTCCAGCAAACAAGTACTGCTTTTTCTTTACCTGTAGTGTCCTGCAATTCCTCGTGCTGTTATCCTGGTAGAAGCACAAATGATGATGAGCCATCTGCAAACATACCATAAATGCTGGCACAAGAAAGCTCCAGTCCAGAGGGACCCAGGCACACTTGGGGATTTGGCCAAGAAAACCCCCCAAACCCTCCCGAAGATCAAGGAGAAGGGACAAGCCCTGCACCAGGGATGGAATAACCCTGTGCAGCAGTGTGGGCTGCAACCTGACGGGGTGAGGAGTGGCCCTGAGCGAAAGGGCCTGGGCATGACCATGGATGCCATACAAGCAGCCTGTGGCTTGCAGTATGCCCTAGAAGAAGGGACTCAGTTGAAGGTGAGGGTGTCTCTGTCAGGATCATGGGAAGATTCAGAGAAGAAAGCAGCTCAAGCGATCTCTAGCCCATTGTGCAGCTCAAAGCAAGGCCAGCTCTGAGGTCAGACCAGGTTGCTCCTGAAATGTTGGTATTCATGAAAAGGCTCGAAAGAGGAGCCAGGCATCTAAGCCACGGTTAGAGAATCAGAGACAAGGCATTTGACCAGCTCCCTGGAGACCGGTATTGGGAACACCTCACCTTTTGGTCCTCTGCTGGTTTTGGTTGGGATAGAGTTGATTTTAATCATAGTAGCTCATATGGTTATATGTTTTGGATCTGTGATGAAAACAGCCATGATAACACAACGATGTTTTAGCGATTGCTAAACTGTGCTGACACAGGGTCAAGGCTTTTTCTGTTTCCCAGGCTGCCCTGCCAGTGAGTAGGCTGGGAGTGGGCAAGAAGTTGGGAGGGGACACAGCCAAGACTGCTGGGGGAATCTCCACTTAATTGCTGAAAGGAAGGTTCTCTGCTGCAGATTTCAGGCTTCAGAGATCGGATCTGAAGAGAAGAGCTTTGAACTAGCAAAACTTTTCCATCATTTTGCATGTGTTGCCTCACTTCCCTGCTTTCACTCATTGGCACCCAGAAGCATCACCATCTTCAATTTGCTCTCCTCTGAAATATGGCCAAGTGATGGGAAGAAAGGAAGAAGAAGGAGGGAGGAGGTCACTACCACTTTTTCAGTCCGTATACGGCTGAATTTCACAGGTATAATTCAGGTTAATTTTGGTACAAACCTTGAGAGTTTGAAAGCGTTCAAGGGACTCCCCTCCAGCCGCCCACCTTTGGCCCTGGCCTGGTGAGCACCTCCAGGGCCTGGTTCTACAAGCGCTGCAGTGCCATGGCTGTGCTGGGCCTTTGTGTATCGGCCGGAGCCTGGCACTTGGAGGGACAGGGTGTTGTGCCATTGGGCATCCCTGATGGCTCAAGCTGGGAAGTGAGTCTGCGAGTCAGACCCAACGAGGTCCATGGCCAGGCATGGCTGTGCCCATGGCTGTGGCTGGCGAGCAGTATGCCCACAGCGTAGCTCTGGTCAGACTGACACTGGATTTCACATCCCTGATCCACTTTTCCCTGTTTGCAAGTATCAGATCCAGGAGAGCATCACCTCTGTTGGCACATCTGGCAGCTGGGCTAAGAAGCTGGCCCCAGGAACCAGAAGAAACCTGCGGGGCTGTTTGCACCCTGCGGTTTCCCCTTCTCGTGAGCATCAGGGTGATGAGAGTCCCCAGGGGTGATGTGGGGTCAATGGACTTCCTCCCATTGCTTAAATAAGACTGTGTCCTCTTCCTCACCTGATCCCAGGTATTTAGCTCCTACCACAATGTCTCCCTAACTGGTCTCTCCTGTGACCCCCACCCACAAGAGCTCACCCAACCTGCTGCCCATCCCATAGAGGACCTCCATACATCCAGGCAGCTCCCTCCCACTGAGGGCATCCCCCTCCTGATATTCCCCACCTCTCTCCTCTGAACAGCCTGTATCCACGCATCACAGAACCTTAAGGTTTCTGACCTGTCCCACCACACCTCAGCAGGTATTTACATCAATGTCACAGCTCTGTGACAGCACACAGGGCTCCATCCCCTCCTGTCTGTGCCCCAGGCTGAGGCCATTGGTGCCCATTTGGGCTGCAGCCCCTCAGCTTGGTGCCACCAGGGCCAACCTCAGACTTGTCACAGCTCTTGCACCCAAGATCCTGTGCAAGCCAAGGCTTTGCTTCAGAGCGGAGACATGCTGGCGTGGATGGCAGATGGCAATGTGAGGCTGAAATGAGGGGCCCACAAGGTGAGCAAACCCTGTGCTCCCCAATGCCAGAGAGAAACAGGTTTGGACTGGGCGGCCCTGGCAGGAGAGGGCTTTGCTGTCTGCAATGTCACTGCAGCCCAGAGAGGCTGTGGTGGAGGTGAAGCTGATCTCCAAGCAGGACAGGTTGCTGCTGAAAATATCCTTGACTGTGGACATCCTGTTATCCAGGCACGCTGTGAGAATCATTCACCTGTGCCTTGATTGTATCATCAAGGAGGTGAATAAAGGATGGGGGTAAGAAGAATCCTTTGAAAGTGTTGGCACATGAGTGGAGACCCTGCTGTGGTGTGCCTCGTACTCATGCACTGCCCCATGCATCTAATGGCTAGACGTGGGACAGACACTGCCTCCCTGCAGCAGTGGCATTCAGTAACTTGCTCCTAAGCCCCAAACCTGTCTGAGATGCCATTAGAGGTGTCTGTTAGTGACCAGCTCTGAATGGGGATTGCTGTGCGATAGGTCCTAAGACGCCCCCATCAGATGCCCTTGTGCTGGGCAGCTTTGGCATCTGAGATAGCACTACAGGCCGGTATTTGGCCATTAAATTGAGCAGCTGCCCTGTCGCTGTCTGGGTGACTGGTCTCATACCAGAACAAAAAAAGGCAATTCCTAGACCTAACTCTGACAGAAATGACACAGCTGGAAAGAAGTGTCTCTCCCCAGCTGAGAGGGGGAACATGAGTGATTGCTCCAGCCTGTTTCACAGCAGGTTCCCCTGGAGCCCCAGGGACACCTGGAGGGAGCCCAGAGGGGCAGAGAAAGTGCTGCCTTGGGCTGGGCCTCTGCTGCTGAGCTGGGCTGGGCTCCTGGGATGGAGGGAGCTCCTGGCAAGCGGGCAGCCCTGCAGAGAGACAGCTCTGCCCAGGAGCAGCTCCTCTGCAAAGTGCAGCAGGGCTGAGGGCACTGCCTGCAGGCACCGAGGGGAGAGGAGCCAGGCAGAGAGAGGGTAAAGGCAGACGTGAGTGGGAAGGTGCATAGAGCTCACTGGAGCAGACATCTTCACAGCCCTTGACACGGTAAGGCTCTGGCTGCAGGGCAATGCACTGGAGTATTCTGGAGGGATCTCCTAGAGCTGGCACATCCCATGGTTGGTGCAGTGGAGAGGGGCGTGCTCCAGAGCAGTGGTTCTGTGCTGGGGCAGGGACCCTGCCGCCTGCCAGGGTCAGCTCTCAGCCTGCCCAGGGAGCTCCCCACAGCAATCTAGGGAGAAGCTGTGGGTGGAAGCAGGAACCCTCGTCAGGTTCTGCTTTTGAGAGGGTGCTGCATGGGCCAGGGCTGCTCACAGCTCCAGATCATCCCCAGGATATTTGCAGAGGGTCCTTTTGAAGAAGGCCATTGAGGCAGCATTTACCCGAAGGAGAAGATGGCTGGGTGGGCAGTGGAAGATGGGAATTTCCTTCTGCCTTGTGGAAAAGGCAGGGAGACCCCAGTTCTCATTAGCACTTGTCTGAGCTGCTCCTCAGCCCCTGCAGACACAGAAATATCCGCGGGCAGTGCCCTGCTGCCAGGAGGGGTCTGCAGGGCAGAGCTGAGCACACAGTGGGGGGGACTGACTGTTTGAGCAGGGACGAGGAGGAGATGTGGGGACAGAGAACCAGCCCCTGGCAGAGGCAGCTCCAGGCACCAGAGATGTGGGCAGGGAGGCAAAGGGATCTGCTCCCAGAAGCGCCATGGGAAGCGGGGGATTCAGGCACCTCTCTGCCATCCCCTGCACTGCAGATGCCTTCCCTGGAGCAACTCCCTGCTCTCCTCTCCCACCCAGAAGAGCCTCTGTCCCCATGGCCCCAGGGTCGAGGGCATGAGTTACCTCCTGCACAGCTGGACCTCCGGAAAAGAAGCACATGGGTCCTACAATTAATATTTATGTGTGCTTGTGTCTGTGAGGTGGAGAGCACAGCTGCGTATGGAGAAGGCTTCCCTGCATGCCTCTCTGCCTTCCTCTCCTTGCTTCATTTTTGTTTTTTTTTTTTTTTGAGCGTAGCAGTATCCTTTCTTGATTCCCTCCCTGTCAGTGATGCTCTTGGTCTCTGGGGTTGGGGTGGTGGTGCAGGTCAGCTTCTCTCCTAACTATGACTAGGGGTCCTTCAATGGAGGTCTCCTCATGGGAACTAGGTGCCCAAGCTGTATTTACAACTGTGAGGCACCATGTCATTCAGTTGACAGGGTTGGGGACTGAGCTGACTCGTTCCTCATTCAGCTCAGGGAGGCGGGATTTCAATGAGAAATGGCAGAGGATTTTCGAGAGAAGATTCTCCTAACTTGTCACTGTCTATTCCTTTTTGGACAGTGCCCAATGCCCAGAGGAAGCAAATGTCCAATGGCAGCTCCATCACCCAGTTCCTCCTCCTGGCATTGGCAGACAAACGGGAATTGCAGCTCTTGCACTTCTGCCTCTTCATGGGCATCTACCTGGCTGCCCTCCTGGGCAACGGCCTCATCATCACCGCCATTGCCTGTGACCACCACCTCCACACCCCCATGTACTTCTTCCTCCTCAACCTCTCCCTCCTTGACCTGGCCTCCATCTCCACTACTCTACCCAAAGTCATGGCCAATTCCCTGTGGGACAACAGGGAAATCTCCTACTTGGGATGTGCTGCACAGCTCTTTTTTTTAATCTTCTTTATCTCAGCAGAGTATTGTCTCCTAACTGTCATGTCTTATGACCGCTACGTGGCCATCTGCAAACCCCTGCACTACGGGACCCTCCTGGGCAGCAGAGCTTGTGTCCACATGGCAGCAGCTGCCTGGGGCAGTGCGTTTCTCTATGCTCTCTTGCACACTGCCAATACATTTTCACTACCCCTCTGCCAAGGCAATGTCCTGCACCAGTTCTTCTGTGAAATCCCCCAGATCCTCAAGCTCTCCTGCTCACATGCCTACCTCAGGGAGGTTGGGGTCCTTGTGGTTAGCGCGTCTTTAGCATTTGGGTGTTTTGTATTCATTGTAGTGTCCTATGTGGAGATCTTCAGGGCTGTGCTGAGGATCCCTTCTGAGCAGGGACGGCACAAAGCCTTTTCCACGTGCCTCCCTCACCTGGCTGTGGTTTCCCTTTTCCTCAGCACTGTAATGTTTGCCCACCTGAAGCCCCCCTCCATCTCCTCCAGATCCCTGGATCTGGTGGTGGCAGTGCTGTACTCAGTGGTGTCTCCAGCAGTGAACCCCCTCATCTACAGCATGAGGAATCAGGAGCTCAAAGGCATCTTGAGGAAAGTGATTTCAAGGGCTTCTTTCAGGAGGCATAAACTTCCTATCTGTATCCACAAATAACTCCCACGGTAAACCATTCCAGGACTTTACTTTGTGAGGTGTTCTATCATCATTAGCATCACTATGTTTATAAGTATAATTATCATCATTATTATTATCACTATCATTATGGCTTCATTGAGCTTTCTCTGTCTTGCCTGTAGCATGTATTTATGTCTGTCTGACACTGGGTCAGTGCTGACTCTCTCGTAGCAGCTCTTTAATAAATGCCTTCTCCCCGGTGCAGTGCCCGAAGCCTCGACTTGTCTTCCAAAGCTGTTGCCAAGCGTGGTCATGAGCAGCTGCACCCCAAAAGGGCCTGTTGCTCCCTGGACTCAGGAGCAAAGAGCTCAATGTCATGTTGTGACCTGTTAGAGAGCAAGGTTTGCATTCAAGTTTCTAGTTACAGTGGAGATGGTGAATGGTCACTGAGGTACATATGCAGGGCTGTCCCACATGGGGGACATATCCCAGGGCTTCCAGATATGGCAGGTGATGTCCTTAAGGATGGGAGTCTGGAGTTGCCTGGGGAGCCTGGGGCATCCCCATGGACAGCGTGTGCTTGGGGTGGGCAGTGACATGATCCCCACAAAGTGAGAGGTCCCCCACAATGGAGTCACCCAAAGGGAAAGTGCTAAACGCAGGGATCTGTAGGGAAACGAGGACTCTGCAGTCCCAGGGGAGGCAGTGGGCACCAAGCAGGTACAAAAAAGGAAGACTGGAGAGTGATTCTTGTCACCCTCAGGCCCAAATGAAGACACCTACTGTCCTTGGGAAAGCACCACAGTCCCTTCAAGCACCTGCCACATCCAGAGACCCCCAGGGAGGCGGATTAGCGGTTGTGATCCCCATCCAGGTCAAGGCCCTGCAGGGAGCATGGGGAGGGGGCCAGGAAACATCCAGCTGCATCAGAGGAGGGGTGGGGAAAATTCAGGTGGCAGCTGATGTGGGCTGGAAATTGCCTGGGGGAGACAAATTCTGGCATTGCGCTCGTCAGCAGTAGTGCCCAGACTGTGGTTACCCTAAACCAGGCTCACAGTGCAGAGCCACAAGTCCTTTCTGTCCTGGTGCTCCCTGAGGTCTGGGAAGTGGATGAAGCAGAATCGGCATCCCTCACTCCCCACCCCTTAGTGCCATGGTTCCTCCTGAAGCGTGGCATTGAAAGGGAGGCTGGGAACCTTTGTCAGGGCTTGCACTGAAGGAAGCATGACCCCGTGAGTTTGCTGTTGTCCCTCAGTCCCTGTGCCCAGCACATGCCCTAGAGACAGTCTCCCCCAGCCCATATGCTGGCCCCAAAGTCACCCCCAATCCTGACCCTTTGTGTTTTCCAGCCCTGGCCATTCACCATGGTCCAGGTGTGGGCTGATCATTTAAATGTGACCAGCTCCACCTACACTGGGAGAACATCCAGCCCTTCCCCAACTCCCACATGCCCAGACCCTGGCAGTCCCCTGTCTACAAACCCCTGCCCGGGACACAGCCAAGTCTGGGCAGGGACTGGTGCTGGGGAGGGCTGCCAAAGCAGGAGGGCTGCCGAGGGATGTGGCACTGAGGTCCATTGGGCAGACCGTCCCAGGGGGATGTTTTCCCTCCCCCAAATGCAGCCTGCCCCATTGATGCCTGCACAGCTGGGCTGTGTGGCAGCAGAGCTGCGCTGCTGCAGGGATGGGAATGAGAACAAGAGCCATGATGCTCCAGGAAGCTCCCACACTGCCAGGACCCCAAAGGACCCTCAAAATGACCCTCAAACAGGCAGGGCTGTCACCCCAGTCATAGTACTGGAGGGGCAGGGTGAGCTCCAACAGCTCCAGCTCTGCCAGCAGACTCTCTGAAGCCAGAGCAGCTCCCCACAGTCAGGAGAGGACTCAGGGCTACTCGCAGGCTTGGGGGTGCCTTGGGGGTGCAGCCCCTGGCACCGCTTCCAGGAGGCCCAAGACACAGAGGCAAGCATCGGTTCCCTGCACCACAGCCCCTGGTGCCTCCTTCCCTGCGTCACCATCCTCTCTCAGGAGCACCACTGGGTGCATTACTCCCTGCCTTGGTTGAAGGGGAGCTGCTGGAGGTCGTCTCTGATGTCCTCCATGGCCCCTTGCTCTGCCCCAGCACCAGCTCCCATTCACTACCACAGTCCTTTTGTAGGGCTTGTCTCTGCTTGGATCTGGCCACCCCAGCCTGCCTGCATGGTTCCAGAGGGTCCCAGCGAGGCTGTGCTTGGAGAGGAGGTTGTGATTCTCCTTGGTCTGAGTAGGTGTGATGATCTGGCTGGGGATCATGAAGGGAAGGAAGGGACAGGAGACCATAGAGACAAGCAGCAGTAAGGGGAATTTCTTATCAGGTTAAGCGAAATAAAAAAAACCCATATATATACTCATGCACACAGAGAGAGAGAGAGAGTTGTTTACACATCTATGTACACATATATCACCACGATAGTTGATAAGCAGTGGGTCAGGGGCACAGAGGTTTTCAAAACTCGGCTGGAGAAAGCACTGACCTGCCTGATCTAACCATAAACTTCTCCCTGCTCAGAGCAGACCTTCGGATGTCCCTTCTGACTCAGATCCTCAAGGAAGAAGGGGCTGGACATGGACTCAAGAGGAGGGGACACTGCTGTATGTTGAGGCATTGCTGCCATTTATAATCACTGTTTCACCCTGTCCTCAGGGTTACAAGGTGAGGGAGATCATCCTCAGGAGGAGGCTCTGCTCCAAGGGACACCAGGAGTCCAGTTGGTGTGGGGATCCTACAGAAAAGTTCTCAGAAAGCCTGCCAGGCATTACAGACCCAGAGAATCACAAAAGAGTTGGGGTTGGAAAGGATCTCTGGAGATCACCTAGTCCAACGCCCTTGCTCAAAGCAGGGGCAGCTAGGGCAGGTTGCTAAAAGCCATTGGGTCCAGCTGGGCTGTGAATATTTCCAAGGATGGAGACTCTCTGGGAAACCTGACCCAGTGTTTGACCTCCCTCACATTTAACAAGTGTTGTCTTGTGTTCAGATGGAATTTCATGGGGTTTAATCTTTTTTTCTGTCACTGGGTACCACTGAGAAGAGTCTGGATCCCTCTTCTTCACTCCCTCCCATCAGGTTTTTTTTTACACTTTAATGAGATTCCCCCCGAGCCTTCTCTTCTCTAGGCTGAACGGTCCCAGCTCTCTCAGCCTCTCTTCATGTGAAAGATGCTCTGGTCCTCAGTCATCTTCATGGCCCAGAGACAGCCTCGTGTCTGCAAGTTCTCAATTTCGTTGCACTGAGGAGCCCAGAACTGGACCCAGCACTCCAGGTATTGCCTCACCAGTGCTGAGGAGAGGGGGAAGGATCACCTGCCTCTGCCTGCTGCCCTTCCTAACGCAGCCAGGGATGCTGATTGCCTTCTATACCATGAGGGCACATTGCTGGCTGATGTCGCACTTGTTGTCCACCAGGACCTGCAGGTCCTATTCTGTAAAGGACCTTGCATTTCCCTTTGTGGAACTTCATGAGGATCTCCTCTGAACCACTTCTCCAGCCTGTTGAGGTCCCTTGGAATCCCAGTGCAACCCTCTGGTTTATCAGCCACTCCTCCCAGTATCCTGTCATCTGTTAACTCCCTGAGGGTGCCCTCGCTCTCATCCTCCAGACCAGTAAGAGATTAAACAGTATCGGCCCTAATATTGGACCCAGGGGAACACCATTAGTGACTTGCCTCCCGCTGGAGTTTGTGTTGCAGGTCACAAAAGCTGTGAGCCCAGCAAGTCAGCCAGTTTGCCATTGCCCTCACTTTCCCCTTCTCTAGTCCATTCTTGGTCTAGGAGGGTGTTATGGGAGCCTGGCTGAGCAGCTCCACAGCTCCTCCTGCTCGTCCTCCTTGAAGACAGGACTGACACACGCTTTCTTCCAGTCCTCAGAAGTCTCACCCAAAAGCCATGGGACCCTTCAAAGGTGACCAAGAGTGGCTTCACAATGACATTGGCCACGTTGCTAAGCCCTCACGAGCACATCTTGTCAGGTCCCATGGCCTTGTTTATATCTGGTTTCTCTAAAGGTTCCCTAACCTGATCCTCCTCCACCAGACTTGCCCTCTGGTCTCAGGGGCCTGGGATTCCTGAAGGCCAGTCTCACCAAGAAGGCACTGGGTGCCTTGGCCCTTTCTGCATCCTCTGTCACTACAGCCCCAGCCCCATTTAGCAGCAGGCCCGTGTTTTTTCCCAGCCTTCCTTTTGCTGCTGATGTCACTGTAGAAGCTGCTCTTGTTCTTCAAATCCCTCCACAGATGCAACTTCAGGTGCGCTTTGGCTTTCCAAGCCCATTCTCTGCATTCTTGGGAAGTTATCGTTGATGGTCTCCAGAAACCGCCTGGATTGCATGTGTCCTGCCCTGTTGTCCTTCCAGCAAATATCAGGGTGGTTCAAGTCCTCATGAGGACCAGGGCCTGTGAATGTGGGGTTTCTGCCTGTTGCCTGAAGAAGGCCTCCTCTGGTGCTTCCTGCTCAGGTGCTCTGGACCAGGCACCCTCTACAACATCAGTGATGCTGGTCTGCCTGCTAATCCTGACCCATAAGCTCCCAGCTAGCTCATTACCCATCCCAAGGCAGAGCTCCATGCGTTCCTGCTGACCTCTTGGATATAAGGGCAGCTCCCTCTCCTTTCCTTCCCCAAAAGCTTGGATCCTGCCTGCATGTGCTTGAGGTCTTTGTCCCCTTGGCCATGGCAGCTGTCTGTGCTACCGATGTCTACGAGGAGACAGGTTGCTGTCATGGCACCGGGGCCTTATTGTCTCCTTGCAGCCCCTGGGAAGGACGGCCACTGCCATACTCTTGTCCTTCACTAAGCATTGCACATCCCACATCACCCTGCCCCAGGAAGAGCCCTGAGCTCTGTGAGGGACAGGATCTCCCTTCCCACAGGCTGCAGGTCAGCACTTGGCCTTTCTGCTTCATAAAGTCAGCCAAGGCTTGACTCACATCAGAGCCACCTGCACAGTGCCTTTGCCTACCTGGAATCACAGCCTCCAGCTATCTGCTCTGACAAGTCCATGAGGAGGCTTTGTCAGTAATGGCCCTCAGTGGGGCCCATTAATGCTTCAGGACAGCTTGGGTTTTGCTTCTGACTTTGACTTCTTGAGAGATTACTTCTGTCTTCTCTCAGTGGAGGACGTTCATGGACTCAGAGCACCAAATACACCATGGGGCTCATTAAAATGAAGAAAGGCCTAAGGAGTCATGTCTCTTCCATCATCTTCATCAAGTCTTCTCCAGCTAATTAGAGGGGTTTCAGGAGTGGAGTTAAAGAGAAAGATTTCAATGACAACTTTGAAGACGTGATAGCAGCATTCTCCAGTTGATATTGATCCAGGGTCTCCTAAGGAGGTCTCGACCAGGACGAAAAGCAGTCCCTTGAGGTCCAACACTGTATGGGCCTCTGTGCTCCTCATCTCCCCAACCCCACCGTTTCTCTCCTTCACCGCCTGGGACTTAGGTCACTTTTCCTTACAGCAGACTTCTCCAGAAGAGAACTGGCTGCAAACAGGCACAGAAGGGTTTTTCCTAATTGTTAAAAAAACCCAAACAACCAAAAGTACGACATGATAAACAATAAATCACACCTTCACTGTATGGTACATCCAAGCTGCCTCCAAAGAGGTTTGCTTTTCACAAGGGATAACCAGACAAGAGATGTTTTAGACAGAGAGGAAATGATAAATAGAATTCAAGAGCTAGCTATAGAGACAGCTAGGCAGACTACTGAAAGAAAAGTTCAAAGTAGCAGCTGGAATGGTGAGAGGTATCTGAATGGTCACAGAGGCAGAGGAAGGGGAATCTGGAGAACAATGGAAAGTGCATGAGTCCAGTTAGTCTGCTGGAAAGGTGACTTCAGACATGATCGGTTTAGTCAGGCCAGGTGGAAATACCTGAAAGATTAGTGAGATGAAATGCAGAATATAATACAGAGAGTAGTAGCAAGGCAAGTACAGGGTGAAAGCTATGTGTCTTCTCACACGATTAAGACACATCCTGAAAATTCACATTTTGGCATGAGAGAAATTACACTGACATTTTATTGAAAGTATTGAACCATTTCAGCTGATTAAAAGGTGCTCTTTTTTTTTTTTTTTTAATATTGAAAAATTTTCTTAGGTTTTCAGGCTGAGTTCCTCTGTCTGACCATAAGCACCCAATGCCACCTCTAGAGGCCCCAGTGCATCTGAGGTGCTTGCCTGGGACTGGCAGTTATCAGAGACCAGAGCCCCTTGGGAGCTGCAGATGGAGCCTGGGCAGAGGATGCCAGGGCATCGACACTGGCACCAGGCATCTGTGTCCCTGGAACTGCATCCTCCCCAGCACATGAAGTCACCAAAGACGAGTAGATTACTACAAACCAAACCAAATCCAGGAGGATAAGAACACAAAGAATCCGAGAGGCTTAGCATTTTCTTCATTCTAGATCATTTTCTTATTTTCTCTGTTGGTTTTATTTTTTGGTTTTGTGTGGGGTGTTTTTTTGTTTTGGTTTGGTTTTTTGTTTGTTTGGTTGGTTGGTTTGGTTTGGGTTTTTTTTGTTTGTTTTTTGTTTTGTTTTGTTTTTTACATTTTCTGATGCTAGTCAGGCAGAGATCATTTTCTGTCTTGCAGAAAGCCCAGTGCCCCCCTCAAAAGAGTCCCTGCCCAGGACTGTGCATATCCCTCCTCACTCTTTGCACACAGCAAGTCACATTCAGGTGCCCAGCTTTCTCA
The DNA here is from genome assembly GCF_965183815.1 of Platalea leucorodia. NCBI lineage: Eukaryota > Metazoa > Chordata > Aves > Pelecaniformes > Threskiornithidae > Platalea > Platalea leucorodia. The sequence goes on from NW_028121453.1 coordinate 334,073, forward strand.
CCTGCTACAGGGGAGCAGAGTGACCAGTAGCTTTGAAACACCTTGGGTTTGCATGACTACATTTGCGCTCGTCTTACATATCTGTTACAGTGGCTTCCTAAAGGAGTTCTCAGACATCAAACCACGTTTCCTTTTCATCCCCTACAAGGTGTGTGATGCGTGACACTGTTTTAGGTGGTGAAATAGATGAGAGTGGTCTCACTCGGTATTAAACAATTCAGCGCAGATGTCTATGACTAATCAGGTTGTCTAGACTTCCCTCTGTAGTCAGTGGAGAGCAAGAAGCTATTTCAACTGATATGTCCAGAGGTGCTTTTCTGGCGGTTACCAGCTAATGCTCCGGAAGGGACCCTGGAGGTCCCGTGTCATGGTTCCAAGGTACCCCAGGGAATCCCAGGCAGCAACAGACTCTCTACGTGGCCAAATTATTCAAGACCCAAATGTGGATTTTGTCATGAGTTGAAACCTAGCTCAAAAATAAATCTAGGCAATAACTGAAGAAAAGTCATCTTTCTCTAAACTTCAAATTTTTTTGCCAGCTCTAATGATGTTTTGGTATCAATTCCAATGATTTTCTTCTTTCATTTTACTGACAGCGTCAAGCGTGCACACCACAGTTGTTGCTCTCTCGCTCTAGGAACATATTTATGTGTAGTCATTCATAAAACCACATTTCCCACCAACACTGCTAGCAGAGAAACTTTGTTCTGTAGAGCCACTCAGTTTACGTAGGTCAGATCAATCTGCTCCTGAACCAGCTGGAATCTGCTTTTGGGCAATTCTGGGCAATGATTCTGCTCTTTCTCTTACTTCTCCACCAGCTCACGGTCATTGCAGCTGTGGCTATCCTCAGCACTGATATACCCATCCAGTTTTGCCTTTGTTATGAGTAACAGAGTCCAGCCCAAGTCAGCTCATTGATGTCTGTGACAACAGATTCTCTTCAGCATCCTCTGGGATGCTCCTGGGCTGCTGGTGCCCAGCCCTACTGGCCGTCCAGTGATTTGGGGCTTATTAAACTACACCATGAGAAGCAAGACTTGTGACCATGGGGCTTCCAGATGCCTGTGTGCATATCAAAGGACAGGAGGGCAGCGGGTGTTAATAAGGATGTCTTGGATAGTACAGGTCCTGAGCATAACGCAAATAGCAGGAATAAGTGGTGGAGATTGTACTGGGGCTGGCTGGGATGGCATTAATTTCCTTCACAGCAGCCAGTGCAGTGCTGTGCGTTGGCCTTGTAACCAAACGAGTGTTGATAACAATCCAGTATTTTGACTGTTGCTGAATATTGCTCACACATCAGCAAGGTTTCTTTCCTTTTCCTACTCTGTCCCCACAGCCAGTAGGCTGGGGATGAGCAAGAGGCTGGGAGGGGACACAGCCAGGACAGCTGACCTGAGCTGACCAAGGGGATATTGCATACCATATGATGTCATGTTCAGCAATAAAAAATGAGGAAAAGGATGAAGAAGGGGAGGATGTGGGTGCTTATGTCATTTGTCTTCCCAAGTAACTGTTACGTGAGCTGAGGCCCTGGTTTCCTGGAAATGGCTAAACATCTGTGTGCTGATGGGAAGTAGTGAATGAATTCCTTATTTTGCTTTGGTTGCGCGCGCAGCTTTGCTTCACTTAATAGACCAATAAATAGTTTTTTTATCTTGAACCACAAGTTCTCCCACATTTGCTCTTCTGCTTCTCTTTCCCATTCTGCTGGTGGAGTGTGAGCTTGCAATGGGTGGGTTCTTAGTTGCTGCCTGGGGTCAGCCCACCACACCTGCGTACAGTCTAGCAGTGCTGGAGTCAAAATTCTCTTTGCCTTTATTGAGAACTTTCATACTGCCACTTGCTTGACAGATAGATAGAAAACGTTTTCTTCTTGTACGTTGGTCTAGATTGATCAGGGTTGGCCAGAGTGTTGGATATATGTCTCAGACAATATTTATGCACCAGGAAAACTGGCCATTACTGTGCTAGGTCTGTGTTTTTGAGTATTTGTCCTAACCCTTCCCCTTCTGGTGTCCTCAGGACCCATTCCAAACTGCATTGGCTGGCCTTTGGAAATCCCGGGCCAAGGGTCTGGGTCATTGGCTGTTTTCTAGCTCCCAGATGGATTGCAGCAAATCAGCAATGTGGCATTCCCCTTTTAAGGTGCCCTACCCGTATAGTATAAAAACCTGCACTCTTGGACGGAAGGCAGGCCTTACTCCTGCACACAGAATTCCCTCAACAAATAACTCTTTGTTCATTTAATATTGGGTTGGCTGACTTCAGGTATTGTCCCCAACACACCCTTGGCTGGACTCAAAGAGCATTTTGTCTGGGAAGCTATCCTAAGAAGCAGCCTCATGCCAACTTCATTCTGTAAACTGAGGGAAAGCCCTGCAGCAAAAGTGGAAGGTTCATGGGTGAGGGTGGTAACTGAAATGACGAGCGATACATCTTTTGGTCTGGCTCTCTGGATGCTCAGAACCAAAAGAACTCTGAAGAAAAGTAGATCTGGAATTGCTGCTTACAGAAAACACATTTAAAACTCCTTATTAGCCAGTTGGAGCAGCAAAATTCTTGTTAGTGTTTGCTTGTGTGAAGGCAGCATGGGAAGTGCACAGAATCAAATAGATGACGCAGCTTGAGCTAAAATATATGTTAAGGAGCAGAAGGGTGTTACAAAACTCCATCAGTGGGTGACTAAACAAGGGGAATGCCCTTGGAGGTTCCATTGTTTTAAGGTAGCAGATCCCACCTCTGCAGCCTGTGAAGCACACTTGAGTCACTGCAAACAGGAAAACTTAAAAGGCAGTAAAAAACGAAGCTTGTGCTGTTGGCACCCGGCGGTGTACCTGATGTGATTGACAGGATCTCCTGAGAGAAACAGATGAGAAGGTGAAGAACGTGCAAAAAGACATTCAGAAATTGAAGGAAGAGGAATTTCCCAAATTAAGAGAACCGTCTTAATCAAAAGAGAGGAAGATCTTAGGGTTCACAGACATAGACTCTGGTTACAAATTAAATAGCTGGAGTTAGAATTTGAATGAGTACAAGATTTAGGAACAGACCTAAAAGTTTTAGAAAATGAGCTAGAGAAAGCTGGAACAGCAGCTCTGTTTCTAGCGGAGCAACATATAGTCACTAACATAAGTCACAATCAATGCAACGCAATCACTGCAGTCTGGGAACTCAAGAGTAAGTCTTGGACAAGATGCACAGGTTCTACTGGGAAGGCCCAGGTTCCTGTGGGCTGGCACCATGGATCCTGGTACCCTTGCCAGCAGATTCTTGGGGATGACCCACAGTTGAAGTGGCCATTGGGAGCCTGAGAAACCTGGCCCTATTATTAATAGGCACACGAGCATCCCTGAATGCTCCTGGGTCATCTATGGTGAACTCAGGCTGAATAACTCAAGAGCAAGTCACTTCAAGTGGCTGTGACAGAGCCCATCATCTTGACCCAATCTGGGAAAATGTCACCTTCTGACGAGGGACGTTAAAGGGAGTAACGTGAAAAGACCCATCAGGTCAATCCGCATAGTAAGGCAAAGTAATATTTATTGTGCTGTAGATGCAGAAGGCAATAAGCTTTGGATTGTGCCTCAGAATACTCAAGGAGATCTAATCAAGCTCATCCATGAGCTAAGGCAAACACTCTGAGCAGAGTGAAGGACAGTGAGTGGTGGCCTAACACGAAGAAGGGTGTAGATTGTTGGTGTAGGAACTGACTGTCTCATGCCATGACGAATGCAGATTACACTGGAGTAAAAGCCCCAGTCCAGCAACAACATATTGAAGGACCACGGGCACAAGTGCAGACTGACTTTGTGAGACCTCTGCCAGTGACAGCTTGAGCTTTGCCAGAGCTTAAAAAAGCTTAAAAAGCTTTGCCTTCCTAAAAACACTGAAGTTAATATAGATATACATTTCTCCCTTGTAAACTGTCCTTGCTGTCACCTCCCAGCAGCTGCTTCATGGCCCCTGTCAGAGCCAGCCCTGTCCCTGCACTGACCCGGCCCTGCTGCCCCACCCATGCTGTATTGTCAAGGGAAGACCCATGGTGGAAGGAAATGCACGATCACTCATCCTGGAAGGGACCTTGGGAGGTCTGTCGGCCAAGCAAAACCATGGTCAGTGGAAAAAGGGAAACACGGGTTGGGCTGTTTGTATGCTATATGATGTTAGTGTAAAATGTATACCTATATAGAAACGCAGACAGTACGGATCCCTCCAGGAAGCTGTCTTAGACACTCTGTCTCTCCAGAACCTGGCCCTGGGATCCCCTCGTCCCCCTATGCCCAGACAAGAACACACACATGCAAAGAGTTCTCTCCAGCACACAACCACAGAACTATTGAGTCATCCAGCTTCCACCTTTTCTGTGTTTCCTCTTCATGCTTGGTTCCAGTCAGGAGCTCCTTTCTCATCCAGGCCTTCCTCCTGCCACCTCTGCAGGACCTCCTGCCTGCCAGGGTGGACCATTTTGGAGCTGAAAGAAGAGACCCTTGACCATCAAACAGCTCTCTGCACCCCTCTTCTCTGCAGGGCTGTATCCCATGGGAGTCTTCCAAGCAGGTCAGGCCAAAGCCTGCTCTCCTCAAGTCCTGCTCTTTGCCTTGTTCCCCTCTCTCAGGAGCCTCCACTCTGCCTTCTCATCCCTGACCAGCTCTTCATTGTTTGTAAGTAGGAAGTCCTACAGGGTGCCTCACCTCACTGCCTCCTCAGTCACCCTTGTCAGGAAGATCATAGAATCGTAGAAGCATAGAAGCATTGAGGTTGGAAAAGACCTCTAAGATCATCAAGTCCAACCATAAACCTAACACTGCCAAGTCCACCACTAAACCATGTCCCTAAGCACTACATCTACCCGTCTTTTAAATACCTCCAGGATGGCGACTCAACCACTTCCCTGGGCATCTGTTCCAATGCTTGATAACGCATTCAGTGAAGAAATTTTTCTTAATATGCAATCTAAAGCTCCCCTGGCACAACCTGAAGCTGTTTCCTCTTGTCCTATCACTTGTTACTTGGGAAAAGAGACCGACCCCCACCTCGCTACAACCTCCTTTCAGGTAGTTGTAGAGAGTGAGAAGGTCTCCCCTCAGCCTCCTCTTCTGCATGCTAAACAACCCCAGCTCCCTCAGCAGCTCCTCATAAGACTTGTGCTCTAGACCCTTCACCAGCTTCGTTGCCCTTCTTTGGACACTCTCAGCACCTCAGTGTCATTCTTGTAATGAGAGGCCCAAAACTGACCACAGTATTTGAGGTGCAGCCTCACCAGGGCCGAGTACAGGGGCACGATCACTTCCCTGGTCCTGCTGGCCACGCTATTCCTGATGCAAGGCAAGATGCTGTTCTTGGCCACCAGGGCACACTGCCAGCTCATTCAGCTGGCTGTCCACCAACGTCCCCATGTTCTTTTCCACCAGGCAGCTTTCCAATCACTCTTCCCTGCGTGCCTGTAGTGGTGTGTGGGCTTGACCCAAGTGCAGGACCCAGCACTTGGCCTTCTTGACCCTCATACAATTGGCCTTGGCCCATCAATCCAGCCTGTCCAGATCCCTCTGTAGAGCCTTCCTACCCTCCAGCAGATCAACACTCCTGTCCAATTTGGTATCATCTGCAAATTTACTGAGGGTGCAATGGATCCCCTCCTCCAAATCATTGATAAAGATATTAAACAGAACGGGCCCCAGTACTGAGCCCTGGGGAACACCACTTGTGACTGGCCGCCAACTGAGCAGCCCTGACTCAATGAACTCAGTTCATTTTTCTCAGTTCATTGAGTTCCTCAGTGAACTGGCTGCACGCGGACACAGCATGTTTAACTTCCTTGCTAACAAACAAATTTAAACATGATGTAATTCAGGAAACCATAAACTACTCTCCTCAACCTTATGCTAAGTGCAAACTGCATCTGACGCAGTCCGCCTTTCTCAAGGACCATTCATACAAGAGCTCTTTGAGACCTAGAGATAAAAAAGAATAGACATAAACACAATTGAAGAGTGGGCTAAAGAGATATTGAGACATACTACTGGAAGATAGGAAAGTTTTTAACTCCCTGAAGCTGGAAGCAGCAGCTACATAGTTTCTTCAGCTTCTTCAGTGGGTCTTTGAGCTCCTGGTTCCTCAGGCTGTAGATGAGGGGGTTCACTGCTGGAGGAACCACCGAGTACAGAGCAGCAACCACCAGATCAAGGGATTGAGAGGAAGAGGAGGGCGGCTTCAGGTAGGCAAACACTGCCGTGCTGAGAAACAGGGAGACCACGGCCAGGTGAGGGAGGCACGTGGAAAAGGCTTTGTGCCATCCCTGCTCAGAGGGGATCCTCAGCACGGCCCTGAAGATCTGCACATAGGACACCACAAGGAAAACAAAACACACACAGAATAAACAGATGCTAATCACAAGAAGCCCCACTTCCCTGAGGTAGGCATCTGAGCAGGAGAGCTTGAGGATCTGGGGGATTTCACAGAAGAACTGGTCCACAGCATTGCCTTGGCAGAGGGGTAGGGAAAATGTATTGGCAGTGTGCAAGAGAGAGTTGAGAAACCCAGTGCCCCAGGCAGCTGCTGCCATGTGGACACAAGCTCTGCTGCCCAGCAGGGTCCCATAGTGCAGGGGTTTGCAGATGGCCACGTAGCGGTCATAGGCCATGATGGTGAGGAGATAAAACGCTGCTGTAGCACAGAAAAAGAAAAAAAAGACCTGTGCAGCACATCCCAAGTAGGAAATGGCCCTGGTGTCCCACAGGGAATTGGCCATGGCTTTGGGGAGAGTGGTGGAGATGGAGGCCAGGTCTGTGAGGGAGAGGTTGAGGAGGAAGAAGTACATGGGGGTGTGGAGGCGGTGGTCACAGGCTACGGCAGTGATGATGAGGCCGTTGCCCAGGAGGGCAGCCAGGTAGATGGCCAGGAAGAGGCAGAAGTGCAAGAGCTGCAGCTCCCGCGTGTCTGCGAAAACCCAGAGGAGGAACTCGGTAATGAAGCTTATGTTGGACATCTGCTGCTTCTGGTCATGAGTGACTGTCCAAGGAGGAAAATGCAGTGAGAAGTTAGGGGAGACTTCTCTAAACAAAACAAAAGCCATTTCTCCTAGATGCTCCCCTTTCTACACCCACCCCCTTTTTACTTTTCTATGAGAACTTCCTTCAGCTCCATTTCTGAAACTCTGCTTGGTGCTGGCTGAATGTGCCATGAGAAATACGGGCTCTGCCTGCTGCCTGCCAAGGAGTCAGCCCTACTCTGCAGGAGTGGGTTCATGGGAAAGGTGGGGGAAGGACCCAGTCCTGGTGTTGGACTTTGTCAGATGAAACTGCTCCTAACGCAGAAGGGCCGGTCAGCACCTGCACTCCCTGTGGTGAGGAAGCAGAATGGCAGAGGGCAATTTCAGAGTTTATTCTTAAAGTTTCCCTCCGTTTCCCCTGGGGAGTGTTCTTGGATGTCAGAAACCTCAGAATTTCTGCTGTCCTCAGGGAGAACAGAGGGAGTCCTGAGAGGCAGGAGGATTGCCTGTGGCTTAGAGCAGAATGAAGGGAGCTGGTCTGTCCCTCCGCCTTGTTCCCAGCTGCCCTGGGCTTGCACCTTTCAGAGATGGAGGGTGATCACACTCCCATGGTGCCCTGAAGACCACCAGACACTGCTGAGAGCAGAGGGATTCACTGCAGACCACTAAATGTCTCACTCGTTCTCAAGGTCTCAGAACCCCACTTCTAGCCAAGGACACACATGCCTCATTTCACCAACCCGACAGCATTTCCTCGGTCGTAGAGTCTCTGCGTTCTCCATGGGGCTTTCAGAGAAAAGAGAGGTGCTATGGGACAGCTTTGCATCCTTGAGGGCAGTTCAAGGCTTGGAAGAACAACTCAAATAGACAGCCAGGTGCCCTAAAGATGGCATCTCAGTAAGAGTCAGCTCATTCCCCAGCCCCACAGACTGTATGGATGAGATCTCCATAGGTGAGAGGAAAGCTGGGACACCTGTTCCCATGGACACACCTGCATGGGATGACACACAAGATCAGTGTGTGACTCTGCAGCTGAAACTCCCATCCCCAGAGAGCCTGACAGCAAGAACAAAATAAAATAAGAATAACCTAGACCAGTGGAGAAACAAGTTAAAATAAGGTGAGGGTCTGGCTGAGAGACGCCAGGTTAGAAGCACTCAGGCACTGACTCAGGACAGCGTTACCCTTACCCAGCTGTACACACCACCTCCCGGACACCAACATTGCCGGGCAGCTGCTCTCAGCCCCTGTGCTCTGCAGAGGGAGAAGGGCCCGTGGCTGGAGAGCTGCACCACGGCTCTGCTGGAGCTCTGGCTGCAGAGGAGGTGGTTCACGCCTTGGACCCCGCGGCCCTGAGGACATGGGGTTTGCTGGGTGGGAGAGGAGGCTTGCTCATTCTCCCTCCCACAACATTTCTGGTTTTAGTTTCCTCTCATTTCCTGATCATCTGTCTGCTGCCTAGAGATTTTTTTTTTCCCTGGGAGGTGTTTCCCTGTTCCATGTCTTTTCCCTGCTAACAAACCCCATGTGAACCTCTGGGCACTCACCTTGGCCCTACAGAAACCCTTCTGTTTGCAGGGACTGGCTGGGCACATGTTCCTGTTGGGAGTGGCAAAAGTTCAGAGCAACCCTGATGGGTCCAGCAGAGGTGATGCTGGTGCTGTCCATAGGCAGAAGAGCAGTCGAAGGCACTTTAGGAGGCTATTAGCAGACCTACTGGCCACTCCAAGTTGCAGCTCAGGAGTCTCAATGACTTGTTCAAACTTGACAGGTCCTTTTCTCTTTCTCTTTCCCTCCCCCACTGCCCCTCTTCTCTCCCCTGCCCTCACAGTACGAAACTGAAAACACAGACTCGGGAAATCTCCTTATCTTTATTGTAAACCCTGCCTTGAACTTTCCCTTGAAACATCCCCTTGGAAGTTTCGTAGTGGTGATCTGGAGCTGTGAGCAGCCTTGACCCACGCAGCAGCCTCTCTGCAGAAGAAGGATCCTGTCCTGCCCTGCCAGAGGTTGCCTTCCACTCACAGCTTCTCCCTGCAGCATCATGGGCAGCTCCCCGGACAGGCTGAGTGCTGACCCTGGCAGGCAGAACAGTCCCTGCCCCAGCACACAGCCCCTGGGGTGTTCAGGGACCCTGCTTGGAAGGACGGCCCTGGGCACCCCTGGCTGCACACCCAGCTTCACACCCCTGCAGTTGTCCCCAGGAGAAGGCAGCGATCGTGCCCTGTCCCTCTGACCGTGCAGCAGGGAAGCCCTGCTCTGGAGCATGTTCCTCTCCTCTCCAACAGGGATACTGTGAGAGTCATCCTGACAGATCCTGTCAACTGTGGGATGTACCAGCTTCAGGAGATTCCTGCAGCCAGAGACTTACCGTGTCAAGGGCTGTGAGGATTTCTCCCTTAGTGAGCTCTCAGCATCCTCCCACTGCTGACTGCCTTTAACACCTCTCTCTGTCTCACTCCTCTCCCCTCGCTGCCTGCAGGCAGCTCCCATGCTAATTACTGGAGATGAAGCCCAGGAGTGAGGTGTTCAGATGCAAACACCTGGTGACATTTGAGGTGCCAGAGCTGGTCCAAGAGACATGGAGGTAACTACATGTTCTAATGTATCTGCTCTGAGAGACAGGGTGGTATCTGGGGCATCATTTCTGAGCAGGAGGATGATTTCCTTTGGACAACTGAGATGACAGCAGATGCACACGTTTAGGACAAGAGAATCTTTCTCTAGTTGTTATTTTCTGGGCAGCCTACACAGGGATTCAGCTGATCAAATGGACTCATGGACCACAGGGAGAGCTAAGTCTCTCGCTTTCTGATCTCCATCAGCTGTACTTCACAGATCTCTCCTGACTATCATGAGAGCTGTCTCGTTTCATCCCCACATGGCCTAACAGATTTCAGGACAGTTACTCAATGGAATGGCCAAAGAAAGGCCTGTAGAGTTATGTGAGGTGCCAAGGCTTTCACAGACAGCTGCGTGCAGCTGGCAGGGACAGCACTGGTCCTGCACAGGAAAGCTGCCCCCCTTCAAAGCGTGTGTGTGACACACAGCCCAGACAGCACTGCCTTTGTGCAAGCCACCGATTGCCACCACTGCCCTGCAGCAAGGTCTGTCCCTGCTCTAGCCAGTAGATGCAGGACAGTGCAGGAATAGGAAGCACATCACACTGGGGTCTGCACTCGTGTGCCTACACTCTCAAGCTGCTGGTTTTTCTCTCCGCCACCCTTTACTCACCCCCTTGATGATACAGGCAAGGAACAGAGCAGCAATGTTCACAGTGTGCCTGTCAGCAGCACCTTGTTCTTGCTGGAGATCAGCTTCACCTCTGCCAAACAGCCTCAGGAACAGCGTAGACACCACTGACAGCAGTCAGTGGTCCTCAGAGAGGGTCTCCTGGTCATAGAAACTAAACCCCTGTTGCTGGTACTAGCTGTGCAACCAATTGCTGACCCACAGGATCTGTCCAGTCCCCAAGCCTCTCCCCCTCACCAGCAGGACTGAGGAGAACACTGCCTGTGCCACCATGCCCATCATCCCCAGAGCCATGCAGTCACACTCAATCCTTTGCAGGTTTGGCTGTGTCATTGGTGCCTACAGGGAAGAGCAGCACGGGGTAACAGTCCAAGGTTTGGAAAAACTTTAGCAGCCTCTCAACACTGCACCTTTTGATCAAGGACAGTGGACAGTGTTCGTTAGAAGATGCTCGAGGTTAGTAGCAGCTTGTTGGAGTCAGGGAATCCTGTAGCCGTCCTTACCTGGCAGCAAAAGGCACCCTCAGCTTCCTCAGAGGGTCTCTAGGAGTCCACCAAAGATCTTAGACATTTTCAGGACACTCTTGGACAAAAGCCCTTAGGAAGTTAATGGGAATTCATTGCTCATCCCAATGTGAGCAGGAGGTTAGTCTAAAGACCTCCCAAGGTCCCTTCCAACCTGAATGGTTCGGTGATTCTGTTGTCTCTGATGATAGCTACCGCGATTCTTGCAGTCATGAATTCCCTCTCTGCATGTGGGTTAGCACCAAGCATGGCATCCCCAGAGCCAGCCTCTCCTCGTGGTGCGATATTGCCTCTTAGGCCTGAAACATGCTAGGTTCCAAGTTCAATTGTGAATGACGTCATGTTCAGACTGGACCCTCCTCACAGCCTGCAACACCTGCGCATGACAGCATGGTAACTAGTGAGAGTGGCACATGCAGAAAGCCAAGTGGAGGGGGCTGTGAAAGCCCTTGACGTGTTTCATTAAGGAGGATGGCCAAGCCCTGACCCCAGGACCCTAGGAATGGGGATCCTTTCCTTCCTGGGTGTCTCAGGGCTCTTGCTAGGGGCAGAGAGATGTGAGGGTTTGTGATGCTGAGTGCAGGTCAGTGCTAAGACACCTCCCAGGCTCTCTCAGGGGTGAGGAGGCAACAAAGTATGGGGGCTGCAAGGAACTGGTGTCCTCACGTGGGCCTCAGCCCAAGAGCCAGCAGCCCTAGCCAAGAGAACAAGGACCTCAGTTCTGGGTCCCAGCCCTACCAAAGCCCTTGGCTTTCCCCACCACAGGCTGTCCTACACTGTCCTCTGTCTGTGCCCGTTTCTCTGCAGATTTTAACCACCACCCCTGCTTCCCCAGCTCACTCTGCCCCCATGATATCCCAAGGCTTACTGATAACTCTGTGTCCTCACTGTTCTTCAAACACAAAGGTGTGGTTTTCTGAGGATTTGCCAATGTCTCTGAGTTCCCCACAACCCATCTGGCTTCTTTCAAAGCCCTGTTCACGTTCCTCTAGCACCCAAGATGTCCTAGCCCCAGACTTGCTTGAATCCTCACATGCTCTGCTCTCTCCCTGCACTACCATGTGTCTCACAAACCCTTCCCTCTTCCCCTGCAGTGGCAGGACCTCAGCCCAGGAGGTCTGTGCATCCTCCACGCTCATCGATGTTTCCTGAGGTCCATCCAAGTGTGGGAAGTGAAGGAGGTAAAGGGAGCATGGTCAACTCACGGTGCATGACTGAGCACAGCCATCCTCAGCAGCGGGCGTTCCCCTTCTCCTAGGGGATGCACATCACATGGAAATGTCTGTCATCCCTGATTTGCAGAAGAGGGGTCTTCCCTCCTGACATCTTCCCAGGACAAACCTCCTCCTCTTCCCCATCCACACACATCAGTTGCTTTCCATTTCTGGGCTCAGATATGCTGAAGGATTTGCTAAAGCCATCAGCCACCTCCTTGTTTCCCACTGACACCCCTCGACCCTCTCTCTGAGACCTACGCACAGCCAGTCAGTGTTGCTTACAGCCACTCACTCTTCAGAAGTGGCCTTAAGCTTCCTGGATCTTCCTGGTGCTTGTTAACTATCTTCCTGGCTCCCGCCAGAGCCCATGGCAAACTTTGTTGTCTATAACAGGGCTTTTACGACCATCTGCTATGAAATCTTTGTCTTTTTAAGATCTTCTGTGCAGAAAGAGTAACCACAGAAAAGTACCAGGTACACCAACAGAGATGCCAGTAAGAACGAGGTGAGCAACACCCAAGGCTGGGACTCCCTGGCACGGAGTCTCTCCTGCTTGTCACCTTTTCTCATGAAAGAAACAGGAAAACTGTCCATGCCATGGAGCTCTGCAGAAGGAAAATGGAGCTGTACCTAGCGTCCGGTGACACAAGTGGGATCAGCAGGGAGAGAGGACTTCTGTAGGGAAGGCTTACCAAGGCAGTACCCTGGCTTCACCCAGATCAAAAATAGAGACCAGGCAGCGTGCTGACGTGATGGGGAGAAGTGTCCTGGGGTAAAAGAGTGTGGAGGAGAGAAGGCTGGAGAGACTTGGTTTGCAGAGAGTTGAGGTAGTACTTTCCAGGTCTGAGCAGCCTGAGCTTTGGAGACGAGGAAAAATAAAGAAGCTCTCAAGGATGTTTTGGAATTAGTGGTACTGTCCCTAATGGCAGTAACAGGACAGTGCGGTAAGGGAACTCCTTCGTATTCGCGATGATGAACTGAAGCTCTTCCATTTCATCTTTACTTGACAAAATAGCTACAAGTTCTCCGTGATTAGCCTCTGGCATGCAATTCTTAGAACAGTGCTTTTTCTCTCACTGCTAACTCTCTGTTATTATTTAATGCTTACAGCTCTTAGACAGAATTGCCCTTAAATCATCTCTGCTCCATCTGTTTCTCACAGTTTTCATCAGGACAGGGAGGTGGAATAGGGGAGTTGTTCTCTTTTTAGCCAAAGGCGGCCAAGGGACAGATCCCAGGTTAGTGAAAAGGCACAAAGGAAGGCAAAACCTTGATGTGGAGCACACCGCCATGACACCGTTACCTGCCTTTCCAGTCTCTGAAGTCCTAACTGTGCAGCAGGGAGCCTGGAAGCTCTGAGCTCCCTGCATCTGCCCTGCATGTCAGCACGTAAAATGAGACTAACCTAGTCATCAAGTTGGTTTTGATTGTCTTCAGAGCCTAAAGCACCGCATGGGTCAGGAGATTGGCCAGGACACATGAAGAGGAATCACGCTTCTGTGGACAAAAGCGTAGCTGTTCCCAGGAGTCTCAGGTGGCATGGCATACCGATTCCTGGGTGCAAGGAGCTGGTCAGGTGCCTTGTCTCCATGTCTGCAATGGTGGCCTCCCACCAAAGGGTGGGGTATCACCAACCCCAGGGTCAAGCTGGCTGTGGCTTTGTGGAGCTGAAAGCTGAAAACCTCCAAACATGGAAATGAAAGATCCTCTCTGGATGTCCTGCTGCAGGGCAGCACCACCTGCCTTGTCAGGGTTTCCTAAGGCCCAGTGTGAAGCTCCCGGGAGGAACTTGGTGGCTGTTGCCTCTGCCATACCATCTGACACCGCAGAAGAGTTTGGCTCCACCACCTCGCCAGGTCGGTGTCACCTGCTTCTAGACTGCCCTGTGCCTCTCCTTCAGCAGACTAAAGAGGCCCAGGTGCCTCCACCTCTCCACACAGCTCATGTGCTTTAGGCCCTGAAGCCCATCATGACCGACTTCCTCTGGACCTTCTCCGGTTTCTCCATCCTCCTTTCAAAATGGGAACCCCACTGGCTCCTATGGCGTAAGTTTTATTCAGGTAGAATAATAATTTTGACAGAGTTCAATGAATTCGATGGAATTTAACAAAGTTTAAGAGTGGTTGCTCAAGGTTCAGTAAGTTAGATGATGATGTTTACTCTATTAATTACTGCATGGAAGAAACATACAAAGGAAAATTGAGTTACACTCAAGTTCACATGATTCACGGGGAGACCAGGGATACAAAAGGGTAAGGAGGACCCTCCCGTTGAGTCACAAGGTTCAGAGTAGACCTCCTTGCTTTCTAAACTCCTGATGGAGCTTAGGTGTGGCTAGGTCCAATCTTAGTCTCAGACTTGGACAACGATTTATGTCTAAGAGATTATATAGGCAAAATTTGTCAATTCAGCATGCAATCAAAGTTGCCAAGACAAAATCAAAGTTACCATGCTACAACGTTCTGCACGATATCAGTCTCCTACCAAAGATCTGTCGTTGTTAAAAGGTCTCTCTGCCTCGAGGAGCAACCTTGAGAGGTGTCCCAGCTCAAGGGGAGATCACCGCCAGGCACCCACGCTGCCTAGCAGGGAGAGCTCAAAGAAGGCTCACTGAGGCTGTCGTATTTATAGGATAAAGTGGTTGGCTTGCGGTCAAATTACATGCGATAGGAAAGGTATGCAGGAGGCTCCTTGTACCCCCGAGTTTCTTTGTTCCTTGATAATTGAGTCTTGGAATAGCCACCCACTATTCCCGTGTCAATCGCATGATTGGTGTTCCAAGCTCATAGACATCATGTACCCCTCGGCTCCTTTGTGGGTTTTCAGAGAACAGATAGAAACTAGAGGAGTTCATGGCCTGGCTACGGCTCACGCCTTTACCTCTTCTGAAGCCTGTACCAAACTACTGCTCGTTTGGTTAAGAGGTCGAGGGCATCCATCGCAACTGGCTGCACACAGGCCACATAAGGATTTTTCCTATTTGCAAGCAAAGCAAAGCAAAGCATGATCAGTTTTCACAAACAATAAAACACACTCTGTAACCACAGGCTAAGTACAAGCTGTCTCTAATGAGGTTGCCTTTCTACAAGGGATAATCTTATGAGAAATGTTTTAGATAGATAGGTACAAACAGATAGATTTGAAAACAACTCAAGTGTTGGCTAAAGAGACAATTCGACTACTGAAAGACAGGCAAGCTTTGAACTCTGTGAAGCTCAAAGCAGCAGCTGGGTAGGTGAGACTTATCGAATGAACAAAGAATAATGGGAGGAGAAAATTAGAGACTAATGGAACTGGCCTTTGCCTAGAGAGTCTGCATCTGCAAAGATGGCGTTAGAAATGGTCATTGTATGGGGACAGGTGAAACCATTTGAGAGATTAGAGAAACTAAAGACACCATCTAACAGGCAGAGGAGTGATGAAGAAGGTACAGGTGAAGATCAATATTTCTTTTGAATATCCCTTCAGAAAGGTCATGGGATTGGTAGAGGTCTCTTGTGAGTGAGGACAAGCAAATGGTGCACCCATCTTTGAAAGAGGCCAAAAGTGCAACCCAGGGAACCCCAGGCTGACAAGCTCACTTTGGTGAGGAGTAAACCATTGAATGAGTGCTCTTGGATGACATTCCTGGGCACCCAAAAGAGAAGAGCATCGTCATGCACTTCCCAAAGGTAAATCATGCCTCACCAACCTGGTTGCCTTCATGAGGAAGTAGCTTCCTTTGTGCATGAGGGGACATCAGGTGATGTCATTTACCTCCACTTCAGCAAGCCTTTTGGCAAGGTCTCCCTCAATGTTCTTGTACCCAAGTTAGGCCATTACAGTCTGGATGGACAGACAAACAGATGGGCAAAACGCCGCTTGGATGACGAGGCTGAGAGAGCAGTGGTGAAGGGGCCAGACTCTACCTGGAGGCCAGGGGCCATACTGGGGTTTGGTGAGGTGGCACAGGGGACTCTCCTGAGCCCTGTGCAGTTTAACACCTGTATCCATGACCTGGAGGAGGCAACTCTCACCACATTTTTCAATGTTACTAGCATGGGAGGACCATTCCTGTGCCTTAGGGATGCCTTTCAGGGGAAACCTGAGAGGCGGGAGGACTGTCCTGTGGGGACCTTCATGAAATAGAAGGAGGACAAAGGCCAGATCCTGTGCCTGGGATAGACTGGTTGGGGCCTGGAGCACATTATGGACAAGGAGAGGCTGAGAGAGCTGGGTTTTAGCGAAATCCCTCAGAGTGAAACCCTGGAGCAAGGATGCAGGCCAGTTGGTGGGATGTCAATCAATGGAGATTTTCAACATTTGTTGAGACAAGGTCATGGGCACCTGATCTAGCTGGAGCTGTCTGAGAAGTGGCTTGGCTGAGGGACCAGCTATAGCAAGAGCTATGGGACTATAAGAGTCAGTAGGAAACTGGTTCCCTTTTTCTTAATACTGGTGGTGGGGTTGGGTATCACAGAGCCCCGGAGGAGGATGGGGCTGACCATGTAGCAAAGGTCCCTTGTCAGGGCTGGGGTTTACGACCAGACATGGAAATAGCCAGTGTGGGGGACGGATCTGGGACAGTTGTCCCAGGAAAGCTTCTCTGGGGTTTCCAGGGAACATGACACAGACTGGGCCTCTCTCTTCTGCACCTTTGGTGCCTTGCCTCCTTCACCATGATGCCTGACTCTGCACTGAGAGCACCCTGCTGCGTGCCCCCACCTTGCACACTCACACAGCTTAGCTCTGCACTGGGGCTTTCCTCTCCCGAGAACTTCCCAGCCCAGCCCAGCCCCTTCCCACCTTTCCACACATCCCCTGCCCCCTCCCCAGCCCAGCCCAGAAGAGCAGCCCAGCCTGGGCTGGCCCCATGGCAGTGCCCACCGCAGGGTGCTGCAGAGCTCTGGGCACTCACCCCACAGCCCCAGCCCCTCTGAAGGGCACAGCAGCTCCTGGGGGCAGAGTGGAGGGGGTTCAGGCTCCCCATGAGCCCCAGGGATGGTGCTGGCCCCAAGGGCATGAGGCGAGGCAAGGCACTCTCTGGCTCTGCTGAATTCATATTGTAGGTGATGCCTAATGCTGACTGAATTTGCCCCTCCTCCGCTCCCACCAGCCCCACTGCCCAGGACAACATCACAGTCCTGGCCTCAGGCAACTCCTGCATCTCTCCAGGCTCCCCTCCCTGTTCCTGCTGGGTCCCCACTGACTCCCATGGCACTGCAGAGTCCTTGTTCGTGGATACGCTGATTTACTGCTTTGCTTTTGGGGGACATCACCATTGAGGGTGTTTCACCTTCTGAGCCTCCATTCATTCCAGCCCCAGGGCATGTGGTGAGTCCCCATCCTCCCCTCTCCTCACCCCTCCAAATTCATTTCCAGAGAGTCTGGTATATGCCATCACTCCTCTCATACATGAAGAAACCTGAGGAGAGAATGGGGAGCTCATGGACCATCTCCCCTGACACTGGACACCAAGAGAGCTCTTAAATCAAGAGCATTTTGTTCAGTGGAACTGAAGAGTACCATGAGCTTAACTCCGAAAACATTGAGAACACAAGGAGAACAGACTCTTGAAAACACCAATTCCTTGGTCATTTTCTTGGCAGCAGCTTGGGAGGAAGAGCCCAGCCTTCAGGAACTGGACCTGGGAGATTCTGTTGTATTGAAGAGCTGCTATTGGGCATGCCACATCTGACACAGTGTTGTGCAAGAGTCAGAGACAACAGGATGAAACCTCAAGAGAAGTAGTAGAAGCCCAGCAAATAATCTATGAGCAGGATTATAACAAGAGAATAAAGCAGACGCAGGGCCTAAGATGCTAAACTCTGGGAAATGTGATGAGAAGGGAAGGCAGGTTATTGTTGGTGAAAAAGTGTCCGTTGACCCACTTTCCATAGGGCATCCTTGAGCTCCTTGTTCCTCATGCTGTAGGTGACGGGGTTCAACACTGGAGGCACCACTGAGTACAGCACTGCAACAATCAGGTCCAGACATGGGGAAGAAATGGAGGGGGGCTTCAGGTAGGCAAAAAACGAGGTGCTGATAAACAGGGAGACCACAGCCAGGTGAGGGAGGCACGTGGAAAAGGCTTTGTGGCGTCCCTGCTCAGAGGGGATCCTCAGCACGGCCCTGAAGATCTGCACATAGGACACCACAAGGAAAACAAAACACCCAAAGAATAAACAGGCACTAACCACAATTAGCCCAACTTCCCTGAGGTAGGCATGTGAGCAGGAGAGCTTGAGGACCTGTGGGATTTCACAGAAGAATTGCTCCAGGACATTGCCTCGGCAGAGGGGTAGGGAAAATGTATTGGCAGTGTGCAAGAGAGAGTTGAGAAACCCAGTGCCCCAGGCAGCGGCTGCCATGTGGACACAAGCTCTGCTGCCCAGCAGGGTCCCATAGTGCAGGGGTTTGCAGATGGCCACGTAGCGGTCATAGGCCATGATGGTGAGAAGACAAAACTCTGCTGTAACACAGAAAAAGAAAAAAAAGACCTGTGCAGCACATCCCAAGTAGGAGATGGCCCTGGTGTCCCACAGGGAATTGGCCATGGACTTCGGGACAGTGGTGGAGATTAAGCCCTGGTCAAGGAGGGAGAGGCTGAGGAGGAAGAAGTACATGGGGGTGTGGAGGCGGTGGTCACAGGCTACAGAGGTGATGATGAGGCCGTTGCCCAGGAGGGCAGCCAGGTAGATGGCCAGGAAGAGCCAGAAGTGCAAGAGCTGAAGCTCCCGCATGTCTGCAAATGCCAGGAGGAGGAACTCATTTGTGGAGCTACCATTGGACATCTGCTGCTTCTGGGCATGGAAACTGCCAAAGGAGAGAAAAGAGAAAAATTCAGAGAAGCTTCTCTGAGCAAAATTTCATTCATTCATTGTGCAATACCTAAGGGTCCTTTTCTTTCCTGGGGGGCTGTTACGCAGCTCGGAGGCTTCAGCTGTGGTTTGTGCTGGCTGAGTGTGCTGTGCAGAGCCGTGCCCTCTCCCCAGGGGCTCCTGAAGGGTCAGCCCTGCTTTCCAGCAATGACCCCTGGAGGCAGCAACAGCCCAGGGTGTTTGGAGGGAGGCTTCTGGGGAGGAGTTCCCTGTGCTGCACTAGAGCAGAGGGCAAAAAGCCCAGGATGCTTTCTTCCCCAGAGGAAGATGGGGGACGAGGTGCAGCAAATGGGTCCCGTTACACTGTGTTTTAGTATTCAGACACCCCCATCCCACTTGGGAAATGGTCTTGGAAAGGGTCACATTCCTCCATTGCCCCATTGCCTCAGTGCAAACCTCCGTCAGTGCTCCCATGCAGGAGGGCTGCTCTGTCCATCAGCCTGGTGCCCAGCTGCTCTGGGCTTGCACCGCTCTCAGCTGCAGGAGGACTGCACCCAGAGGTTGCTCTGCAAAAGACACTGGCCTGTCCTGGGAGCAGAGGGGTGCTGTGCCAGGTGCAGAGTTCAAAACACTTCTCCTTTCCAGTACAGCTCTGCAGAGCATGAGGAAGAGGACAGGGCAAGGATGCTGATTGGCATGGGCAGATTGGGTGCTCTCAGACATCTCCAAGGTCCTGCAGGAGAGCTGTGCCCTTCTGGAGGGATGCTGACAGCCCCGCAGGACTCCCTGTCCAGCAGAATCCGGTGTCTTAAGGTGCTGTCTGCTAAGGGAAGCAGTGTCTCATTGCCCAAGCACTGAGTGCAGTGTCTCGAGCCTGGCAAATGAAGAGAGGGCGTGGGCACCTTGGTCCCATGCAAACACCTCCAGGGCAGCGCCCTCCAGGTCAGGGCCAGAGCAGGCACTCCACACCCCCACCCCTTGCCCCACACCACCACCGTTCCTGCCAGGGACCCCACGAGCAGGAAGAAGAGCAGCACAAGCAGGTGGAGGACCAAAGCAGAACTCTGTGACTCTCCTCCTAAGGGAAGCAAGGAGAGGAGAGGCGGCCGGGCACTCAGGAAAGCCTTCTCCTTACCCAGCAGAGCACAGCACCTCCCAGTCAGCAAAAGCCCAGGGCAGTCGCTCGCAGCCCCTTTGCCCTGAAGAGGGAAGCGGCCACGTGTCAGGAGAGATGCCCCTCTGCTGTGCCAGAGCTCTGGCTGCAGATGAGGCAACTCCTGCCCGGGACCACACAGCCTTGAGGGCAGAGGCTGTGCTGGGTGGGAGACGAGAGCAGGGGTCTTGCGCAGAGGCAGGTGTCTGCATTGGAGGGGATGACAGGGAGCTTCCCAACTTCTCCCTCCCATGCCATTTGGGGTTGGAGGTTCCTAGAGCTCTCTGCCCATGTCTCTGCTGCCTGGAGCTATCCCTGCCGGGAACTGTTGCTCTGCCCTCCAGTTTTTCCCTGTCAGGGATCACAGACCCCATCACCCACTCCTGTCTGCTCAGCTCTGACCTGAAGAACCCTCCCAGTTCCAGGCACTCTCCAGAGGTACTCCCCGCTTGCAGGCAGGAAGGAGCAGGTCAGAGAAACCCTGCTGAGGCCAGCAAAGGAGATGCTGGTGCTCTCTGGAGGGAGAGGAGTGGATGCAAGCAGTTGCCTTGCCTCCTACCAGACCTCCTGATCTCTCAGGGTGGCAGCTCAGGTCTCTCAGGCTCCCTCTCCAAACGCAGCAGTGCCTTTTCCCTTTGTCCTGAAACAGCAGGAAACTGAAAGCACAGCCTCAGGAAAGCTCTTTAGCTTTCAGGGATCCCCTGCCTTGCTCTTCCTCTGCAAAAGCCCCCTCTGAAATGCCCTGGGCAGCTCTGGCTGCACACCCTGCCTTCACCCCTTCCCCCTGGTCTAACATGAGCCCCTGGGCTGGGAGGCCTCCTCACAGACCCTGCAGGCTGGAGCCTATGAACGCTTTCGGAGACCCTTCCCGCAACGGCAGCTGCATTGCCCTGCACCAAGAGACTTACCGTGGCAAGGGCTGCAAAGGTTTCTTCCCTTGCAGCTCCCCTCTCTCCTCCCACTCCAGCCTGCCTTTAATCGCGCTCTGCCCTACTCCTTTGCCCAGAGCCCTGCTGCGCTTGGCAGAGGAGTTGCTCCTCGGCAGAGCTGTCTCTCTGCACTGCTGCCTGCTTACCAGGAGCTCCCTCCACCCCAGGAGCCTGTCTCAGCCCCGGAGGAGGGGACCTGCCCAAGACGTCACTTTCTCTGCCCCCACCCCACTGGGCGCTCCCTCCAGGTGTCCCTGGGGCTCTCCAGGAACCTGCTTGGGAAGAGACTGAAGGAATCACCGCTGTTGCCTGTCTCACCTCTGCAGAGACGTTTCTTTGCAGCAGTGCCCTTGCTGCTCTCCGAGACACAGTTAGGTCTGAGAATCCCCCTTCCTTGGCCCATCATGAGCCAGGACACCTGGACACTGCCAGGGAGGCATCTCCTTTAGCCATGCTGAGGGAAGGCAATCAGCTGAGTCAGTGGAGGCATCTCATGCTGGATTTGTAGTGCTGGGGCTGGAAGGGACCTCAGCTCCCTCCCATGCCTGCCACAAATGCACAGGAGTTTTCTCCTTTCTACTCACAGAATCACAGAAATGTTGAGGTTGGAAGGGACCTCTGGACTTTCCCTTCCCCTTCATGAACCCATGTTAAATACAAGTCCTGCTTAACTCATTTGATATCCTTCTGGGATAAGGTCACCATCCCAGTGGATGAAGGGAAGTTGGTGGGTGTAGTTTTCCTGCATTTTAGTAAGGCTTTTGGTACTGTCCCTCACAGCATCCTTCTGGACAAGTTGTCCAACTGTGGGATGAGTGGGTTCACGGTGCGCTGGGTGAAGAACTGGCTGAAGGGCAGAGCTCAAAGGGTCATAGTGAATGGGGCTGCATCTGGCTGGCGACCGGTCCCCAGTGGTCTTCCTCAGGGCTCAATCTTAGCGCCAGTTCTGTTCAATATGCTTATCGATGATCCGCATGCAGGAGTCGAATGCACCATTAGCAAGTTTGCTGATGATACCAAACTGGGAGGTGCTGTCGACTCTTTCAAAGGACAAGAGGCCTTGCAGAGGGATCTAGAGAGATTGGAGCATTGGGCTATGATTAATGGGATGAAATTCGACAAGTCAAAATGCCAGATTCTGCACCCAGGATGGAGTAACAGCGGGCACGAGTATAAATTGGGAGAGGAGTGGCTGGAGAGCAGCCCTGCAGAAAGGGATCTGGGGGTGCTGGTGGACAGCAGGCTCAACAGCAGTCAGCAGTGTGCCCTGGCAGCCAGGAGGGCAAACCGTGTTCTGGGGTGCATCAAACACAGCAAAACCAGCCGGTCCGGAGAGGGGATTATCCCGCTGTATTCAGCGTTGGTGCGGCCTCACCTGGAATACTGTGTGCGGTGCTGGGCCCCGCCATTGGAGAAGGATGTTCAGGTCCTGGAATGCATCCAGAGGAGGGCACCAAAGCTGGTGACAGGGCGGGAAGGCATGTCCTCTGAGGAGCAGCTAAGGGCTTTGGGCTTGTCTAGTTTGGAGAGAAGGAGGCTGAGGGGCGACCTCATGGCTCTCTCCAGCTGCCTGAGGAGGGGACGTGGAGAGGGAGGTGCTGATCTCTTCTCCCTGGCATCCAGTGATAGGATGAATGGGAATGGCTTAAAGCTGCACCAGAGGAGGTGTAAACTGGATATCAGGAAACATGTCTTTACCAAGAGGGTGGTCAAACCCTGCAACAGGCTTCCTAGAGAGGTGGTCGATGCCCCAAGCCTGTCAGTGCTTAAGAGGCATTTGGACAATGCCCTTAATAACTTGCTATGACTTGGTCAGGCAATCAGACTAGATGATCATTGTAGGTCCCCTCAAACTAAACTATTCTGCTCTGCTCTGGTTTATGCTATGCTATGCTATGCTATGCTATGCTATGGGTACATTTAATCAAAAAAGGCGACAGTTGTGTGACAAGCCATGGACCTACAGCTCTTCCTGGCAGTGCACGTGTGGGCCGCAGCACCTCAGCTGGGGCACCAGGCTGGAGGACAGCCTTCTCACGGGGAACCTGAGCAGCTCCTGCTGGGCTGGGCTGTGCTGCATGGACAGTGTGGTCTTCACGCCTGTGCTGTGCTGCACAGGTCCCTGCGCCGCAGGACAACCTCAGCAGCTCATTGCCACCGAGGAGCCTGCAGGCAGCTCCCACTCTCCACTGGCCATTAGGCCACCTGCCTGGCTTTGCCTGCACCTAACAGCGCAGCAACAAGTTCTCATGAGAACGTTGTTTCTGTTGGACTGCACAAAGGATAAAGAACGTTGTTTCCTGGCACCTCCTGTAGCCCTGGCACCTCATGGAGCTCCGTGGGCCTGGATTTGAACATGAAAGTGAGCAGATTCCCTGAATGCTGTAAGGCAACGTGGGGCTGAACATGAGGCAACGGCCAATATCTCCATGTCAGTGGAGATCTCGTCAACACAGCAGAAGGAGAAGAGAGAGACGGAGTTCTCCCTATGGCACATGACTCGAATCATTCAGATGAATAACTCCATAAACAGCCCTGAACTTCATGAGCAGGGACAGTTTTAAGGTCCAAAACTGATTACAGAGCCCAAAGTCTCCTTTTCAGGGCCCAAAGCCTCCTTTTCAGGATCCAAATACTCATTTATGGTCCAAATGATCATTTTAAGGTCCAAACCCTCATCTTAGAATCCAAAGCCTCATTTCTATGGCCCAAAGCCTCACTTTTAGGGATCAAAGGCTCATTTTAGGGTCCAAAGTCTCTTTTTTAGGCTCCAAAGCTTCATTTTCATAGGTCAAAGGCTCCCTTTCAGTTTGCAAATCTCCTTTTTAGACTCCAAGGCCGAATTTTGATTTTCCAAAGCATCAATTTCAGGCTCCAAAGGCTCAGTTTTAGGATGCCACCAGCTGTTTTGAGGGCCCAAGTTGCATCTTGAGTTTCCAAACCCTCGTTTTTAGGGCCGACTGCCTGTTTTAGGGCTCAAAGATTCAGTTTTAGAGTGCAAAGCTTTGATTCCAGGGCTGAAAGCCTCCTTTTGATGGTCCAAGCCCTCATTTTCAGGGTCCACACCCTCATTTGCAATATTTCCAAGCCTCGCTTTTAAGATTCAAGGACTCATTTCAAGGGCCCACAGTGTCATTTTCAAGTCCCCAGTTCTGATTTTGAAGGTCCAAAGCCTCATTCTTAGAGTCCAAACCCTTATTTAGAGGGTCCAAAGGCTCATTTTTGGGCTCAAACCCTCAGTTTTAGCTTCTAAAGCCTCCTTTTCAGGGACCAAAGCCTCGCTTTCAGGAACCATAGCCTCATTTGTAGGATCCAGTCTGCAATTTGGACGGACCAAAGCCTCATTTTGACAGCCCAAATACTCATTTGGTGGGCCCAAAGCCTCATTTGAGGGTCCAAACTCCTCATTTAGGCTACAAAGCCTCCTTTGTTTCATGTCCAAAGCCTCATTTTGAGCCTCCAAAACCCCATTTTTAGGGTGCAAAGCCATAGGTTTTGGTACCAAAGCATCATTTTAGGGCACCAAACCTGATTTCAGGGTTCAAAACCTCCATTTCCTTTCCCAAGCCCCATTTTGAAGGCCCAAATCCTCCTTTGGAGGGTCCAAACTCTCATTTATAGGCTCCAAAGCCCCCTTTGACAGCTCAAAGCCTTCACTGGGGTGCCCAAAGCCCTATATTCAGGATCAAAGCTTCAGCTCTTGGGGCCAGAGAGGAACATAACGTGTTCCCCTCGTTTGCAGGGTCCCGAGTGTCATTTGTAGCATCTGGCCCATTCTTTTTACTGCCCAAAGAGTCCCTTTGAGGGCCAAAATCCTCATTTTTTTTGTTCCAAACCTGTCTTTTATTATCCATAGCCTTTTTGGGGGGCCCACAGTTTCCTCTTTACGGTTTACACCATCACTTTTAGGGCAGCAAGCCTCTTTTCAGGGTCCAAAGCTACATTTAGAGGGTCCAAGGCCTCATTTTTACTTTCTAAACTCTTAGTTTTGCTCCCAGAGCGTCATTTTTGACTTCAAAGCTTCGTGTTAGTGGTCCAAAGGCTCCATTGTAGTTTGCGTAGTCTCCTTTATAGACTTCAAAGCTTCATTTTGGATTTCGAGAGCCTCACTTTCAGGCTGCAAGGTGGCATTTGGAGGATCCAGCCAGTCGTTTTGAGGGCCCAAGCCACATGCTGAGTGTCCAAACCCTCATTTTTAGAGTCCAAAGCCCTCTTTTAGGGCTCACAGCTTCATTTTTAGGGCCCAAAGCTTCATTTTTGGAGTACAAAGCTTTGATTCTAAGATTGAAAGCCTCCTTTTTAAGGTCCAAACCCTCATTTTCAGGGTCCACACCCTCATTTGCAATATTTCCAAGCCTCACTTTCAAGGTTCAAGGACTCACTTAAAGGGCGCAGAGCATCATTTTTAAGACACCAATTCTGACCTTGAAGGTCCAAAGCCTCATTTCTAGAGTCCAAAGCCTGATTTAAAGGGTCCAAACCTGTCTTTTATTAACAACACCCTTTTTTCAGGACACACACTCTTTGGGCAGGCGGGGGTCGGATCCTTGGTGCTCCGTGGCAGGTGGGCTGGATTTCCA
The DNA here is from genome assembly GCF_965183815.1 of Platalea leucorodia. Lineage (NCBI taxonomy): Eukaryota > Metazoa > Chordata > Aves > Pelecaniformes > Threskiornithidae > Platalea > Platalea leucorodia. The sequence goes on from NW_028121453.1 coordinate 359,522, forward strand.
CGCACAGGCGGTGGCTGCTGGCATCGGGTCCAGCTCTCAGGGGTTCTGGGGCATGCGGGACAGCTCTCTGGGCGCGTGGGGCGGCTGCTGGTGTCAGGCCGGGCTCACGAAGCTGCAGAGAGGCGCCTGTGAAGAGAGGAGGCTGCTGAGGCCCCGCTGCAGCTGCGGTGCCACGTGGGTGCCAGGGTGCGGGGCAGCGCTGGGCGCCCTGTGGGGTTTTGGCACCTGGCTGCACGTGGCAGCTGTGGGCACGGAGAGCTTTGTGCAGAAAACGGGGCGCCCCGCACCCCTCGGCTGGGGCTCTGCTCGCCTGCCCATGGCTCGTCTCCTCTCGGCCCTGACCATCCTGACCTGCCTGCTCTGCATGTGCCGGGAAGGAGACCTGACCCCGGCAGGCCGAGGGGACCAAAGCCAGGCACGGCACTGCAGGGCCAGCAGAGCCTCCTGGTCGCCTTTCTCAGCGTGCCTGGCAGGGACCAGCGCTCGCCTCCATGCCCATCCCTGACCAGGCAAGGGGACAGCCTCGGCTCACTGCTCGCTGAGGTGCTCTCCATCCTCTCTTCACAAGACCTATCCAAAGGGATACGTACCCTGCACAGACAAAAGCCCTGCCTGTGCTGGGAATGCGCACGCTGGCGGTGTTGGGCTGCAGGTGGGACAGACTGACTCTTTCTCCAAAGCAAGGCACAGAGCTGGGAAGGTTCGGCACCACGGTCTGCGTTGCTGGGACACCTTGGCTGCGGTGAACATCTGGGATTTATGGCATCACCTAACAGAGTGATTTCTGCTGCGGGGTTCACTGGCAGGGAGATGTCACTATTGCAGTTCTCACTTTCTATGGCAACAGCATCCCCTGTTGTTTTTACTTTCTGACCTTGCTCTGCCTACGTCTCTCGCTGGGTCGGCTCTTGTTGAGGCAGGGTCACTTGTAACCAACACTTGCCACAGTAAGAAGGGGTTTCAGAAAAGAATGCCCATGAATGGAGAGGCCACTTAAAGCATCTTACAGCAGAAACCTCAGTCGAGTCTAGCCTATAAGTAACTCACCACTCCAGAATACTCGAAATGCTTCATGACCAACAGCAGCCATCTCATACAGAAGTTTGGCAAAAAAAACCTGCCAACAACTCACTGTTTCCTCTTCCTCCACAGACAGATCACACCACACAGTGCCATCCCAAACAGCACGGAGCCCAAGACTGCCACGGCGCCTTCTATGCAGTATTTCTGGAAATCATTGGGATCCACAGCATTTGAGTTTCTCCTGCTATCCACACCTGGAGGAACAATTCTGCACGTTAGCGTGTCCTGCGCACGACTGGCAATCTCCCAGGAGGTCTGACATTGCCAGGAAATGGTCTCTCTCACTTTGTTAGCATCTCCGAAGGAGTGACCATCCTGGGGCTGCAGCATTGCAGTAGAAACAAAGGAAACTCCCAAAGCCATTGCAAACCAATGCACTCTGGAGCCTCTCTTTCTGCATCCCTGCATCAGGGAGTGCCACCCGCAGCTCTCCCTCCCCAGCCCAGCACCCACACCCCGAGGGGACGGAGTCAGGCCCTCTCACGAGACACCTCCACATTGCTCTCCCCCTTTGCCTTTTCTCCACCATGGGCACACCGCTTGCATGCCTCCAGTTTTCAGCACTTCTCTCCCACTTATGCCCCCCTTCAAGACTGCCCAGAACATGGAGTCTTTTGAAAAAATTCATATATTCTGGTGGGGTGGCTTTCCCCGGGGCTGGGCAGCACTGCCAAGAAGCAGAGGAAGGTAAAGCCTCAGCATGGCGCAGGCACAGGGGGTGCAGAAGGACGGTGCAGGTGCCCTCTGAGCCTGTGCCTGATCTGCCAGTGAATCCCTTTGCATCTCGGCTCACAGCAGGGATCCCCCTCTGTTGGGCCTAGGGCCTCTAGGGATGCACGGCAAGCTCTGGGATGCAGGTACTGAGGGAGGCACATTCGATCAAGAGTCACATTTCCCATCATCTACTGCACGTGGTTCAGATGGCCTCGTTCCCAAAATGGCAGAGTTCTGAAATTCCTGGGAAAGGGGGGCGGTGGGAGGCGAGCACTTCACCACATCCACAGAGGGTTACCGGTGTCTCTCTGGCACACTGCTGGCAAGAACCTCCACACCCCCGAGACGACAGCCATCCTCAGGGAGCCGCTCCTGGCTCCCTTCAGAACACTTGCTCTGTACTAATAGTTCGGCTGCTGACACCACGTGCAGTAGCGGGGACCAGGGGAAGAGCCTGCAGACACCCAGGGATTTTGAGATGTGACACTGGATGACCGAGGGACAGCAATTACCTGGCACGCCGCTTGGTTGGATTGCCCCCGTTTTTCCGTCAGAGACTGGCACTGAGGGACTGCCTCCTTCCTCAAGCGCCTCCTTCTCCACGGTCTCACCGTCCATCTCTTCAGAAAGAAAGTGGGTCAGTTGAAGTAGAAGTAACCGTTCCTCCTCAGGAACACGGTATCTTCAGGAGGCAAAATACATTAATTACACTCAGAAACAAAGCCTGGGCGTTTGGGGGTGCACCTCATCACTGGTCCAAACAATGTGTCAGTCACGGAAAAAAATTAAGCACAGGACACTTTCCAGTTTACCAGTAGACGGCAAAACCTGACCTGCTGAGAGACTGGGAGATTGCAGGTCATCTTCCTGTTCACATTGCACTCAGTTCATTTTGGGCAAACTGCAAGATGACGGTAAATTACTTCCCTCGGAGAGGACAGGAGGACGCTGCAGCCAACTCAGCTGGGGAAAGAGCCCTTCGGAGAAGCACGTCCCATCATGCCAACTCCATCACACACTAAGGGTAACAGCCCCACACAGTGGAATGAACCCCAAGCTCTTGCAACCATGGTCTGGGCACTTTCACAAGCGGCAGTGAAGAGCCCACAGTCCCCAAAAACAAGAGGAAAGCCACAACCAAGGTATCTAAAACACAGCTACACACAGACAGCTAAACCACCCGAGACTGAATGCACAGCCTTTCATTTCAGCTGCCTTCAGGTTCAGTGTCCGGCCTCAAGCTGGGTGTCCGGCTTTCACCTGTCCCTGACCCCGAGGTCTCACAGAGTCCTCAAACATCAAGGAGAACAACGGGGCTGGACCAGGCGGTGAAGTCGGGGCTGCTCCGACCCTGGCCAGGGCATGCCTGCAGCCCCGGCAAAGTCTGCCGCTCTCAGTGACCCCAAGCTGCCTGCGCATCCTCTCTGCCGCCCAAGGGCTCTCTCCCCTCCGGCCACTGGCAGCAAGGTGTGAGCACCACCAGTTCCTGCCAGCTGGATACCAGCGTCTGCCCAGAACAGCTCTGGCCAGCGATGGGATAACTGGGGCAGCAGCTGTGCCTGGGACTCAGCCGGAACCACAACTGGCAGCAGAGACTCTGCACCATCTCTGCAGCTCACCAGCACCTGCGAGGTGTGCAATCGCGTGTCAGTGCAGCGAGGCTCTCCTCGAGCCCTTTCTGCTTGGGCTGCCTATGGCTTGTCCATACAGCTGTCTAAAACCTCAGCTTCCTAAGCCTTCTGGTTAAGAGTGCTATCCACCCACCATGTGCCGCTTTCTCCAGTTGTCCCAGGATTTCCTTTAGGACTTCTGATGGCTGCTGGGAAGATTTCCCTAGTCTGGCTTTATACTTTGCTCTTTGAGGACCTTAACAGAAAGGATCCAGTTAAATTTCTCACTACTAAAATACTGAAAAGGAGTGCTTAGCCTGTGAAGTCAGCCAAGACTGACTACTCACCCCTGGGATGCCAGCTGAGCTCCAGCGCAGGATCCAGCTGAGGAGCTGGAGCCACATCTGCAACCAAACACCCGTGACACGTTTCCATCCTACACTGTGATATACACCATCATAACTGAACAGCAGAACATACATGGGGATCACGGAATGTCACGGCACACACAGCGCAGGTCTATATTCTCACACCCGCACGCATTTGGGCTTGGAGCTGGCAGCTCTCAAAGGCAGTAAAAAGCCATGACGTACCCATGCGATCTCCCTGCGCGTCAGCCCTGGGAGCCAGCGGGGAAGCTGGATATCCATCGCCTCCCGCCACGTCTGGAAACCAACAGAAGAGAGCAGCTCCCGTGAAATAGTTCCGTATACTTCCTCAGGGCTGAACGGCAGGGAATGCCGTTCAAACGCGGGATTGCTCCATGGCACTCCGCTCTCCCTGCCACTCCGGAGCATCGTGCAGACAGTTCCTGGGTGCCTGGACCATGCTGATCCAAAACAACCCGTGCACGGAGCTGTCGGGAGAAAGGACTCCCTGGAGCTCCCACCAGCTCTAAACTCAACCCCAACAAGCCCGCTGGCTTTGCAGCAGGCACTGGAAGCAGCGCAGGCTGGCAGAGGCTGGCAAAGACAGCTTCCCAAGGCAGAGCGCCCCAGGGGACATCACTCAGCCCGACCCATTCCCTCTCTGCTCTTCTGCACGTCTGAGCATTGGCCAAGAAATGATTAAGTAAAAATTCATAGGAACAGACTATGAAACCCTAAATGCTCATGCATTCAAGTGCCATACCTGTGGGGTCGCCCTGAGGCTCCCAGGCAAGATCAGGCTGAGACGTCTGGTGGCCGTCGCCTACAGGCACAGCTGTAATCAAGCACGTTTCCATTAGATGTTGTGAGCTACTTCTTTCCCAGTGACCTGCAGTGACTGGAGGGGAGTCAGGGAATGACGTGGCACCCAGACGTGGGGGGGGAGATTTCCAAAGCTGCAGAGGGGCCCGGGTGACCTGTTGGCTGGCACCTGGCAGCTCTCAAAATACCGTCTCCAGGCCGTGTGCAACTCCCCTCAAGGACCGGCTGGACAAACATACGGCCCCTCGGGGATTTCTTACTGGGAGATCTCTGCTGTGCACAAAAGAAGCCCACATGAAAGCACGGGAGGAATAAAATGATCGTTCACACGTCTCGTGGAGAAGAGCCCGCTGGGCAGCGAGAGGCTGCACAAGTGCTGCCCTGTCTGTTCCCCTGGGCTGTGGGCTGGGGCTGTGTGTGGGGGACCTGTGTTTGCCCAAGGAGAGCACTGCAGGGCTAGAGCAGGAATGCTCCCGTCTTCCTGAGCGCACACCTCCTGAGGACAGACGTCCCCGAGGCTGAAAGCTGGGACCCAGCTGGGGAGCGGCAGAGCCACGGCCCCAGGCACAGCTGTGAGCAGCCTGGGAGAGAAGTGCTCCTGTGGTCTGTTGCCCCTGGCACCATCACGAGAGCTGGCCCTGCGACACCCTGCTCAGGCAGCCTTCCCCTGGCCTGCACGGCAGGGCCAGAGCTGTACGGCAGGGCCAGGCACCACTCCTGGCACCACCGTTCACCTGCAAAAGCCCCCTGCAGCGGCCGCAGCCCCTGTGCCTCACTGCAGGGCGTCTGCCTCCCGCTGGCCCGAGGAGCTGGCAACAGCTCACCCGTCTCAGCCCAGCCCCGCTGCTCTCCCGGCCCTGCCCCACTACAGCCCTGGCCCTGCTGTCACCCGGAGGTGCGGTGGGCTCCGCTCCACGCTGCCCAGGGCTGGGTGCCGTCCCTTGCCCGCCTGCCTACCTAATCCCCGCGCTCGCCACGGAGCAGCCCGTGCATCCTGGGCTTGCAGGGCCACCAGGAGGAGGAGAAGAAGGAGGCGGGTGGGGGCCACAGCCCCCCATGCCTGCACCATGCTGCTGCTGCTGCTGCTGCTGCTGCTGCTGCTGGCACTGCCAGAGCGGTGCCCGTGACACAGCAGAGCACATCAAGGTGACGCACAACGGGGGTCTGTGACCTCACAGCCCGGCCTCCCCACCGCAGCCACGCCCCCGCAGTTTCGCCCCTCCCCCAGGAACGCCACGCCCCCACTTCTCACCTCGGGAGGGAGGGGCTCCCGCAGGGGAGGGAGAAGGAGACTGCCCAGCTGGAACTGAATCTGGCTGCTGCCCTCAAAGACAATAAAAACTGTTTCTGGAAATGCATTAGCAACAGAAGGAGGGCTAGGGAGAATCTCCATCCTTTATTGGAGGCGGGGGGAAACAGGGACAAGGGACGAGGAAAAGGCTGAGGTACTTAATGCCGCCTTTGCCTCAGCCCGAGGCTCCTCAGTCCGAGGAGCTGATTGTTTTGTACTGCACTGACACGGGGCAAAAAAGAAAGGCTGTTTGTCTTGTCTGCACGAACGGCTGGAGAGCTGTTACTCACTTGGGCCAGCTGTGAGCTTGGTGTTTGCCCTGGCACATCCAGAGATGGGATACACTGCAGGCACCTACTGCCCATTCCTGGTCACGGAGGGCTCCAGACAGCAATGAGGACTGGAGAGCAGCTGTCTCCCACGGCGGGTTTTGCCCCTTTCCATGTGTAAGCCGGGGCTTTGGGTTTGGTGGGAATGCAATGAATGAACCTAGGAAGAAAGGCATATGAAAGGTCACCAGCAGGCAGCTGCCCATTTAAAGCTCCTGTGTGCCTGGAGCAGTTTGAATTGCAGCCTCATCAAATTGCCTTTAAATTATTCCCTGTAAATGACCTTAACAGGAACCGGGAGCTTCTGCCAGCACGGTTCCGGTGAATATTGGCCGGGGCAGGGAGGGGGAAGGGAGGATGGGATGGGGGAACAACCCTTCCGGAAAACACCACCAACAACCACACAGACCCTTGGTGCTGAGATGCAGCGCCGGGCCGAGGGGCAGCCCAGGCGGGAGAGCGGCCCTGCGCTCAGCAGGACCAGGCCGCTCTCTCCTCTGCCGCCATCAGCAGCGCTGGCAGGAGGAGCCCTCCCCTGCGCGGCCTCTGCCTCGGCTGCAGCCGGCAGCCAGGGAGGCTGGGAAAAGGGAAATGGGTTTGTGCTGCTCTCCCCAGGGCTGTCCTCAGCCAGGGCTGCACTGGTGGGAACTGGTTTCGGCTGCTGAGCGGGGCCCCCCGCCTGCCCCCGGCCCCTCTCTGCCCCCATTCTCCTCAGGCCGCTGGGCCTCTGGCCCCTCCGGCCCCGCCCCAGGCCGCCTGGCACTGACAGGCCAACACCGGCTCTGCCGATTGGCTCAGCTGTGGCCAATGGCGCGGCTCTGGCTGGGTGGGCGGGAGCAGCCTGGGCCTCTCCTCCCAGAGCCGCCTGCGCCCCCTCAGGGGCGAGCGGGGCCTGAGCGGGGCCAGGCTGATGCGGTTTGGGGCCAAGGGAAAAGGGAGCAGGAGAGCAGCACCAAACCCCACCCCAGACGGCTTCCCCCAGCCCCGCCCTTCCCAGGCTCAGCCTCACTCCTCCTTCCCGGCTCCTCGGGCCCCTCTCCCCTCCCAGCGCTGCAGGGGGACGGGGAATGGGGCTGCGGGCAGCCCACAGCGCCTCGGCTCTGCCGCCCCTTCCTCCTCACGCCATTCCCCTGCTCCTGCCTGGGCCCCACGGGCCGCAGCTCCGCCCAGAGAACCTGCTGCTGCCTGGGCTCCTCTCCCGGGGCCGCAGGTCCTGCCAGGAGCCTGCTCCGCCCTGGGCTCCTCTCCACGGCTGCAGCTTGCTGGTGGAGCTGTCGATGGCCGCCTGAGGGTGACAGCGTTGGTGGCTGGGTCCTCTTCCAAGCGTCCATTTCCCAGAATCAGCGGCTGCTTGAGGCTGGCCGGGAGGTCAGCTGGAGGACAAAGTCACCTGGTCCAACCCCCCTGCTCAAGCAGGGCCTCCTGCAGACGCTTGCCCATGACCACGTCCAGAGGGCTGTGGAACATCTCCAGGGATGGAGACTCCACAGTCTCCCTGGGCAGCCTGTGCCGCTGCTCGTCACCCGCACAGCACCCTTTGCACGTCCCCTTTCTGGTCTGGGCATGAGGGCCCTGTCAGCCCATCTCTGCAGCCTGCCCAGGTCCCTCGGGACGGCAGCACGACCCCCTGGCCTAAGCGCCACTGCTGCCAGTCTGGTGTCATCGGCCAGCTTGCTGAGGGTGCACTCTGCCCCATCCTCCAGAACATTAATTAAGGATGATGTTAAACAGGATCAGACCCAGTCTTGACCCCTGGGAGACAGCCCTGCTTACTGGCCTCGCACTAGGCTTGGTGCCACTGAGCAGCACCCTCAGGGCCCGGCCGTTCAGCCCGTTTCAGTCCCACTCGCTGTCATCTCAGCCAGCCCATTTCTGTTTGAGTGACTTGATCTCCATATTTGACAAGAAGAGATTGCAAGATGGGCACATGCAAGCACACAGCTTTCAAAATCCCAAGACATAAACCTCCCACACTGGGCATTTCCTCCAATTGCCCCAAAACCTACAGAGAAGAAAACACCCCAGGAACTACATATGCAAGGCCAACGAGTGTTTTTAATTCTGGCTTTGGCTTTTCTGACTGTTGGTACGAAGTGAGTGTTGTTTTTGCAAGGCGATCCCAAGAGCTGACCAGGGCTTAAAGCTCTTCCTCGCGGGACCTGTGGGCAGGCGGGCTCGCCGGCAGAGCTGTCCGAGTCTCTGGAAGGTCTCTCTGAGCTCTTCCTGGCCAGAGGCAGCACTGGGAGGGGGGACAGGGTGGGCTGCTGGTGCCCTTTGTGCAGCTTGGTCCCTGCTGGGGGCAGTTTTGGTGCTTCCTCGTTTTCTCTTCCTCTTTTTTCTTCTGCTGCTCCTCTGTGGCACAGCAGCAGAAAGATGCTGTGCTCCTTCTTCAGCCATGGTCACAATCTGTCCCTGTCACCACCGCAGCGCCCCGAGCCTTTGTCTGGCGTGCGTCTCTGGGGCGCTGAAACCCGCCTCCTCCTGCTCTTCCCTGCTGAGGGGTCATAGTCTGTGGTTTCCAGAAACCAGCTGCAGACATCATAGCCCCGCTGCGGGGATCTGCTCCGCTCTCTCTGCCTCAGCAGGGTTTGCTCCCGAGCAGCCCTGGGTGCAGGAGCCCACTTGGAGCTGACATTGGAGGGCCCTGGAGCTGTGTCATCCCTTGGAGCTCGGTCACATCGTGGAGGACTTGTTCTCCACCTCATCCTCCCCCTTGCTGGGTGGTGGTAGTCCGTGATCTCCACAAACCGGCTGCGGAGATCATAGCCCTGCTGCAGGGATCTGCTCCGCTCTCTCTGCCTCAGCTGCTCCTGAGCAGCCCTGGGTGCGGGAGCCCACTTGGAGCTGGCATTGGAGGGCCCTGGACCTGTGTCATCCCTCGGGGCTCGGTCACGATGTGAAGGACTTGTTCTCCACCTCATCCTCCCCCTTGCTGGGCGGTGGTAGTCCGTGATCTCCACAAACCGGCTGCGGAGATCATAGCCCTGCTGTGGGGATCTGCTCCGCTCTCTCTGCATTGGCAGGGTTTGCTCCTGAGCAGCACTGGGTGCAGGAGCCGACTGGGAGCTGCCGTTGGAGGGCCCTGCAGCTGCATCATCCCTGGGAGCGTGATCACGCCTCGGAGGACCAGTTCTCCTCCTCCTCCTCCCTGCTGAGTGGTCATAGTCCGTGGTGTCCACGCACCAGCTGCGGAGATCTTTTCCCCACTGTGGGGATCTGCTCCGCGCCCTCTCCTTGGCACCACTCTTCTGGCAGTGGGAACAAGGGCTGAATCCATGCTCCTCTTTGCTGATGTCTTCTTGCGTGGTGTGCAGCACACGTTCACATGGTTGAGAGCAGAGCGGGCACGCAGCTTTCCTTCTGGACACCAGCCTTACACAGCCACTGAAAAAGCGATGCAGGCAGGAGCCAACGTAGGAGGCGATGCTGAGCCTGCCTGGCCAGATGAAGCGCGGCCAGCCTGCAGATGCCTCCCGTGCAGCTGCCGAGGTGAGCTGGCTCTTGCTGGCTGTTGCAGAGGAGCTGCTGTCCTCTGCAGAGTCCTCCATGCCCAGCGCCACGTCCTGCAAAGAGAGCTGTGAAAAGGTCCTGCCCTTTCCTCCTGAAAGGACCTGAAGAGTGAGGAAAGCCCAGAAGCTGTGGGAGGGGACAGCTAAGGGCCTCCCAAAGGCTCTCCTGCAGGGCTGCAAAGGCCAAAGGGCCAAAGGCAGACAAATGGGATGGATCTTGGTGGGATGCTTTAAGAGGGAGCAGCGTTGGGGCTGTGAAGAAAGCTGCAGTGTGGGAGGGAAAAGAGAGCAATGCCAAGAGCCCAGAAAGAAATCCACTGTCACCCTGCTGCCCTGACCCACCTCCCCACAGTTACCTTAGTCCTACAAGGCAGATCCTGTGGTCCCACAGAGCACGCCTGTTTGCTGTCGGCCCCCCGCTGACTGAGGAAGGGACGGGCATATGATGGTGCTGGTGAGGAAGAAGCCCTTTCTCCAGTTTTCAAATCAGAGCACCTGGAAACAAAGAGTGATCTCCATTTAGGTCTGTTCTTGCAGCCTCCCCTGGGGTTCAGTCATTTTCTTGGAGCAGTTTCTACGACAGAGAGAAGACGTAACCGAGACTACAAATGAGAAATTCGACTGGGGTCTTCCCACCAGGTCTACACCTGTCAGAGCAAGTCCTCATCTTTATAACCCCTTGCAGCCTCCATTTCATAGAGTCACAGAATCACAGAACGGTTTGGGTTGGAAGGGACCTTAAAGATCATCTAGTTCCAAGTCCCCTGCCATGGGCAGGGATACCTTCCACTCGATCAGGCTGCTCCATGTCCCATCCAAGCTGGCCTTGAATGCTTCCAGGGAGGGGGAATCCACAGCTTCTCTGGGCAACCTCTTCCAGTGTCTCACCACCCTCACCGTAAAAAACTTCTCCCTAATACCTAATTTACATCTTCCCTCGTTCAGTTTAAAACCATTACCCCTTGTCCTATCACTACACTCCCTGATAAAGAGTCCCTCCCCATCTTTCCTGCAGGCCCCCTTTAAGTACTCTTCTCTACATTAGCCAGCTTCAGAGAGCAGACAAGGAGCAGTTTACAGCAGGGCAGGAGCCGAAAGCCCGGCAAGGAAAGGTAAGGACGGAGGTGGGGTAGTTCAGACTTGACAGCACTGAATGATGCAGGTAGGAACTGTCTCCTAGGACCAAAAGAGAAACACTCAGGAGGATGCGAAGAAAAAGAGCAAAGCCAGGAGAAGGAAACGTATTCGGAACCCATTTGAATACTGGTTATTACCTGACATAGAACAGTAGATAGGCTTGCTGCCTGAGAACTGTGTTGATGTCAGAGCCATCCACAGACGCATCGTTCATCTTGTACCACAGTCCATCGCTGGCCTGCAAAGAAAGGCATCGATAGCTGGAGATGAACTGCCTGGTTTCTCAGGGATAACCCAGGCAGAAAACTACAGAACCAAGAGGACGCCAAAAGAAATCCAACGCAGCCGGGAAGGAGACCTTCTCCCCCAGAACCTTGGCTGCCAGTAACCCTGCTGTGGAAGTTTGCCTTCCCCAGCACACATTGTTCCCCTGCTAGGAAGGAAGTTGCTCTTGACCTTGGTGTAGCAGAAATAGTGTCCTGCATGACAGGTAACACCGCGATGTACCAGGACAGCATATAAGGCGTAGAGGAGCGGTTCTCCTGCTGTCTGGGATGTGTATGGCCGAAGATCCAAGTACTCGGGATACTCCACCACCTACGGAGAGACCAAGAGGGCTCAGAAATGATCCTGAGATAGTACATGGAATAGCCTTCAACATGTAATGGTTTGGGTGGCAGGAAACTGTTCCTGGCCAAAGCAGCTCTGTCGGAGCAGAGTCCATGCTTGTCTTCCCATGGGCACTCTCGTCTCCCCAGAAGGGAACACGGAAAACCCAACATGAACGGCTTGTGAAAGAGCATACTGCTCTGGGAAATCTCCTGCTCCAGGAAGAGAAAGTTGCACTCCAATTGCGTACGCACCTTGCTGATCTTTCTGCCGGTGAAAGGTTCAACACACATTTTCAGACACACGGTGAGAACGTTGGGCACGCGATGGATTGTAAACCTCCTGGAGGCGGCAACCATCTTGTCACACCTTGAAACCAAGCACAGGGCCAGATGCTGAAGGGCAGCCTTTTTCCCCGCCAGAAGGCAAGACAAGCTTTCCTGTCTCACACATCCTGACGCTGTTTTAAGGCTATTCAGAACCATAAGTACCAGATTAAACAACAGCTGCGACCCATTATTGTGCATTAAACCTCCATGAAAAGATGACTTATGCACGATGACATGCAGCACCTTCATGAAGGATCTAGCATTAATATGTCGTTAGTAATCATCTTACTTGCTGCATTTAAAGCAGTTTTCACCATCCAGCTGCTCGGGTTTGACAAAGTCCTCCAGAGCTGCGGTGACAGATGAGGCTGCCTGGAGGAGGGAGAAAGGGGAGCACTGAGCTCGGGGAAACGCCCTTGCCCAAACACTTAGCTAAGAGCTGCCAAGAAGGCCCAGGTAGCTGAGGCTGAGGAGACCCACTGTGAACCCACAAGCAGTGTCCAGAAGGAGGCAGAAAGAGGGTATTATGGTGACCATTTCCCTCATTTCCCAGGAATGCCCAGGGCTATCAAGAGTGCCCTCTCTGTGGCACCACTCAGTTCAGCTACCGATGGGGTGCAGGCTCATCGTAATGAAAACAACAGAACCCATCAGCCTGGGAGCCAGACGGGTGTTGAGGGAGGGCAAAGGGAAGAAGGATGGGAGTCCCTCAAGGGTGCAGGGAGGATAATGCCTGCTTGTCCAGCTTAAAGCCAGCACCTAGAGGGAGACCACTGCCATGGCCTCCCCAGAAGGACACAGTCCATTCCACTTCCCACCCACCACCAAGCTCTCTTCTCTTGGGGTTGCAGTATTTGTTTTTACACCAGCTACAGTGGCCTTGGGATGTCTTGAATCACAGTAATAAACCCTCTTACTTTTATATCCAAAGGAATATCCGGGAAGGCCTCATAAGAATCGGAAACAGCTTTGCAGCTCAAGCACGTGACTGCAAGGCAAATCAAAATGCTCAGCGACAGGGGAAGTCGACTGACTGTGCCGGTTTACGGCCTCCATACCTGCTACGCCAGTCACACAATGAGCTGTTTATCACAGGCAGAGAGAAGGACACAGACAGTTCCAAGGAGAGCAATAGTCATGGAAAAGTACCTCTGGATCTCAGCACACCCCCAAATATTTGGTGGATGACGGTAGTTGCTTGAGAAGAGACATCCAGGCTGGAAAGAAACGGTAACTGGAGCTCAGAAGTAGGGCAGAGAGTTATCTCCTCCAAGAGTTTTGCTTTGTCTGAAAACCCTGGCTGTAGGGTTTCCTTGATGGGAGTACATCAAGGAGTCCAAAGGGCTTGGGCATGTTGAAATGGGAATTTGCTTGTGCTTACTTGCTGCTTCCACTCAGACAAGCTCTCTGCATGGCATCGACAGTGCAGCGTAAGAACTCGTGGGCGTCTCCCTGCCTGCCATGCTGGAAATGTTCTCCTATTCCTAAGAAAGAAGAAGTTAGTAGTTGTCCCCCGAGGACAAGAAGGGAAGGAAACCTGTAAAAGCACCTGGAATGACTCACGTGGGAGGACATTGACTACAGTCCAAGGCTGGATGGCACTGGCTGAGGAATGCAGGACCTTGTTAACATGCGCTTCCATTACGCACATCATGCAGAAGACTTGCTGGCGACCTGAAGAGGAAGGGAGGGAGGGAAGCTTCTCAGGTTAGCAAGATATCCAGAGCGGTGGGAAACCTAATGGAGACCTTGAAGTTACAAGGACAGCCCCCACCCCTCTTCTCCCAAGGTGCCAATGGCCCACCGAGCCTGGGACATTGTCGTGCACAGAAAACTTTCTTCAGAGGGATGCTGAACTGACAAAAGGTTTCTGTGCAAGAAGCAAAGAGAGTTTAACTTGCAGGCATAGGGACCGAGAGCGGGGCCTCGAAAGAGGTGCCTTTCTGAAGATGAACACAGCGAGATAGGACAAGGGGCTTCTAGGCTTGAGTGTTCAAAGCACACCAACTCGGGGGATTGACAGAGGAGGGCTGCTTTTGTCCTCAGTCAAATTCCAGGTGCTGGGAATCCTTGGGAAGAGCCCACCAGATTTGCAAGGAGCTGTTCATAAAAGTACTGACACGAGCGGCTGTGCTCACGCGAGAGCAGGTAGTTGGCGAGAGGGGGTGTGTACGTCAGGCACTGCAGGACGGAGTTGAGGTAGCACGTATTGCCCAGGTTGTGGAGGCCTGCTCCAGCTCCCTGTCTTTGCTGCCAGGCCATGCAAAGCTTCTCCGGGGGAAAGAGGATCCTCTGTGGCAGAGCCATTCCCTCGGCAATGGCTGCAGGGAGACGACATTTGAAAAGAGATGAGACGATGTGGTTGCACGAAAGCATCTTTTAAAAGTCAAGTTCTGTACAGGAGCCCCCAGGACACGCAGCTCTACCCTCCGACACAGAACCACTGGGGGAAGCCTAACACTGCCATTGACAATGAGTGGTCAAGAAACAGTTTTGGAAAAGAGTCTGTTGCCCTGCTTACTTTGCCAAAACACCATGAAACCCACGCTCTGATTTCTGTGCCTCGGGCTACCTTCCTTTCCCTCTAGACTCCTGAACTGGATTATCAGGTCAAGTCTTCCCTTTTCCTGATTGTAACTTGATGAAAACAAGCAAGTCCCTAGCCCAGAAGGTAACCCTACTGATGTCAGAGCTTTCTACGAGCAACATCCTCTTCCAAAGTCTTGTCCATCGTGGCAGAGGAGGGACAAAATGTGTTTTCCCGTGTCTAATTGAAAACACCTGGGTGAGCCTGGCTGATTGCAAACAAATAATTGTAGTTCAACAAAACGATTGAAAAAAATTCCAAAATTCCAAATTCCAAATGAAACCCACAGATCAACGTCTGCCATCAGGAGTGTTTCAGTGGTACTTGTAAGTGCTGCAGAGCTGCAGGCTGACGGCCCTGCTGTCCCTGTCACAGGACTCCAATTGACAGCAATTACCAAGGCCCTTTTGACAGACTGCATTGCGTGTCACCTTCTCTGAAGGGGACCTGCTGCTTACCTGTGGCCAGCGTTAGCAGCAGAGCCCTCTGGTCTCCAGCCCACACTTTCCCACCTTGTACGCAGGAGTGACCGGCTTTCGGCCACTACTTTAACGGCTGCCTTTGCCGTCCTCCTTTTCTGTCTCCCTTCCTACCCCATCAGTCAGGGTGGGCTTCTTGTCATTCCAGGCTGAGCCCAACGCCTCAGACTACACTGCCACCCCCCTACTTACCTATCCTAGGCTATGGTAAAGAAATATAAGAATTAGCAAACAGGAGCTCTACCGATAGCCCATATCTGGCCAGCCTAGAAAGGTGTAATAGCTCAGCCTAGAGCTCAGAAGGCACAGAGCAGCCTATACTTTTCTCCTCTATCTACCTACCCTATGATGTGTCCTGAAAGTCAAATCATAATTACCTTTGACCGAGGATGGAAGCTGAGGAGAAGTGGGCAGGAAACGATAAATGGTTGGAAAAAAGTGGGCACGCAAGTAGCAATGGAAGGAGCCGAGTTATCCCGAAGGGCAGCTCAGCCCAACTGGCTTTCACTGGCCTGCTCTTCAGGATTCCAAGCCCTGGCCAGGTGAGGTCACAAGCGCCAGGTGGGTGCCGCATCACCGCCCCTTTGTGACATGGGCGCCCACACGGGGACATGTCCCCTGGAGGCCACAGAGCTGCCACAGCCCAGGCACCTCCCGCAGCCATCAGCCCCTGGGCTTCCCCATGCCCTGCTGGCGAAGGGCTGCTCATCTGCCGGCAGAGCTCCCACCTCCTCCCTGAGCTGCACCAGCCGGATAAAGAAAATCCTGCCCAGGGCTGTAAGCGTGCCTGTTCCCAGCTTTGGCTGGCACATTTGGGTTGCTGAGGGTTTCTTTTCCACTCTTCCCAGGTACAGGACTGTGTCCGTGAGACTCGTGGAGCAAAGCACCTGGTCTCTTACAGGTTCATTTCCAATGAATTTTATCTGCCCCCAAGATACAGCCACAGGCTGACTCTCAGCTAGTGCTCCTTGTCCCTCCGATTCATTCCCTGGTGAAAGGTGGCCACTCCTATGAAAGGCGGCACCACCTTGCGGTTCCCAACGGGAACCACTGCCCCGGAACCGGCATCCCCTCCCCGGCCTGGTACCAACACCCCTGGTATCTCTGTCCCGTCCTTCTGCTGACAGCCCCACCACCGGCATCCCCACCGCAGGCTGGAACCAATATCCCCAGGAACAGCATCCCCACCCCACGCTGCTACCATCGCCCCCAGTACCTGCAGCTCCCACCCATCTACGAGCAACCCCCACAAGTACCTCCCGGGGACCCCCACAGAGGGACACCCCAGGGGCTCTCTTAGGAAAATCTCATGCCCTAACTATTGCAGCAATTAGTCTTGAGAGTATGAAATTGGACCAAGTTCCTGAAGACAGACAGATAAACATCTAGTTGACATTGTATACTGCACAGTCATGGTTCAGTCAGCATGACCAAAGGGCCCCAGCTCACTGCAAGGAGGAGAAGGACAGCCCCCACCCTGAAGAAGAAAGGATGCCCCTGGACGACCCAGCTCACGCCAGCATCCCAGCCCCTCCGACACCTCTGTGAAACCCTCCCCTTATCTGCCATCAGAGACCAGGATCTGCAGCCAGACCCACTCCAGGGACGTCAAGATCAAGAAAGAAGCAGATGGATGACGACGCCACAGAATTAGAGTTGCTTTGCAGAACAGCAGCCTGTGTGTGTGTTAAGCAGGGACTGGTTAAATTGCATTGGACCTGAACACTTGAAAGGCATAAGAAGCGTGTGTAAAACCGCATTTGTGGTGCCCCAGTTTGAATGGGACATCTCATGCGCATGAATGCAAGAATTCCTCTTGTAATGCTAGACTCTGCGTCCCAGCTTCTCTCCTCGGTCAGCATAGCCCATTTGCCAAATTTTCAGGACAGCTCCCCATCATGGCCACACAGTACCGGTACCGGCACCGGTTCCACCACAGTTGGGAGCAGCAGCTGCCCCCCAGGGCACAGAGGGGAGGACAAAAACAACCCAGAAGTGCCCCCACCCCCCACCCCCCAGTCCCAGCCACCAGGGCAGGATGGGGCAGCACAGGCATGTTGGCATCACAGGGCCACTGGGGCTGGCCCCATCCCTTCCCCTTGGACAGGAAATTCACCTCCCCCAAAACATCATGTTTGGGATGGGAGACCATTGGGATAGCAAACCATCATTGGGATGGGAAATCATCACTGGGACGGGGAACCATGGTGGGGCTGGGAAACCCACACTGAGGGCAGGAAATCATCAGCAGGATGGAAAATCATGGAGGTGGGAAGTTGTTGTGGTATGAAAAATCAAAGCATCGCAAGGCGGGCTGAAGCAGGTGCTGGCGGAATGATCGCCATGGGGACGGACCCCTCAGAATGCTGTTTGCCCCAAACCAACCCCACACCGCCCAACTGCCATGGCAGGTACAGCAGCAGGCTCGCGCTCCTCCTGGTGCCCCTGCCCTCCGGGTCACCCCCCCAACAGCCTCTGCCCACCAGCATCTCAGGATGGGGGTCTGGGTGTCTGTGCAGAGGCTGAGGGACCTGGGCTTCTTTCGCCTGGTGAAGTGGAGGCTCAGGGCACTCTAGTAGTAGCGTGCAACTGCTTGAAGGGTGGCCTCAGAGGTGATGGAGCTTTTCCTGGCAGTGGGAAGAGAAGGAAGCCTCCACAAAGTGCAGCTTGGAAGGTTCAGACTGGATGTGAGGAAGAAGAAATGTCACTGAAAGGGTAGCCTTGTGGTGCAAGAGGTGACCCAGAGGGAGTCTGGATCAGCCCATGGCTTTGTGTGTCAAGGGAAATCCAGCAAGGGTGCAGAGACATCAGTGAAGATATAGAAATGCCGGGCTGAGAGCTAGGCGGGAAGGCAAGATGGATGTCAAGAGCCTGAAGGGAAAGAGGTGCAGGCATGGGACAGCGTAGGACAGCCTGCAGCAGATGTGGCCAAGGGCTCTAGCAAGGCTGAAAGGCCCAAGAGGACCGAGGTCTTTGTCCTCTTGGCTCTGGCAACTGCCTCTGGCACCGAGGCCTACCAGGCAAAAGTTGTTTTGAGGCTCTGGCCTTTGTTTCTTCCTAAGCCCTGCCTGGGGAGGCCGGGAGGTGTTGTACAGTTTTCCTACACTTGGCATTGCTCACCCTCACACCCCACTGCCCCCAGGAAGAGCCCTGAGCCATGCGGGAGGGACAGGATCTGCCTTCCCGGGGCCTGCGGATAAGGGCTTGGCCTTTCTGCTTCACAAAAGAAACCAAAGGCTTTGCTCAGCATTACAGCTGCCTGCACAGAGCCTTTGCCTGCCTGCAATCATGGCCTCCAATTACCTGCTCTAAGGAGTCCCTGGGGAGGCTTTGTCAGTAATGGTCCTCATGGGACTCATTAATGCTTCAGGGTACTTTGGGTTTGCTTCTGACTTGGACTTCTTGAGCAGTTTGTTCAGTCTCCTCTCCGTATCTGAGGTTCAAGGCCTCAGCCCCAAATACACCCTGGGGCTCATTAAAATACAGAAAGCCCTAACAAGCCCTGTCTCTTCCTGTGATTTTCTTCAGGTCTTCACGACTTGTACAGCTAATTAGAGAGGTTTCATAGTGGAGTTAAGGAGAAAGATTTCAAAGTGCATCTAATAAAAATGATTTTTTATTTTAAAGGATATTTTGTATTAATTCTGAGGTTAAAGAAGAGGTGATAGAAGCATTCTCCAGGTGTTAATGATCCAGAGTGTCTGCTCAGGAGGTCTGGACAGGTAGGAAAAGCAGCCCCTTGAGGTCTGAACACTGTATGGACAACTTTGCTCCTCACCTCCCAGAGCTCCCCATTTCTGACATTGGCCCCCTGGGACTTACATCACTGTTCCTTGCATCAGACTTCTGCCCTGGAGTCTGCAGCTGGATGTCACAGCTCCATTGCACCATCTCCCACCTGCTCTCCTTCGAGAACTGGCTGCACACAGGCACAGAAGATTTTTTCCTATTTGCCATTAAAGAAAAGAAAAGCAGGATAAAGTTCCACAAACAATAAAACACACTCTGTAACCATATGCTCAGTCCAAGCTGCCTCTAAGGAGGTTGCCTTTCTACAAGGGATAACCTTATGAGAAATGCTTAGAGATAGATAGGTGCAAACAGATAGATAGGAAAACAACTAAAGTGTTGGTTAAAGAGACAATTAGACTACTGAAAGACAGGCAAGCTTTGAACTCCCTGGGGCTTAAAGCAGCTGCATAGGTGAGAGGTATCTGAAGGAACAAAGACTAAGGGGAGGAGAAAACTGGAGAAAAATGGCAAGGGCCTTTGCCTAGGCAGTCTGCATCCACAAAGATGATTTTAGAAATGGCCACTCTATCAGGATAGGTGAAAGTATATGAAAGACTAGAGAAACTAAATACACTGTATAACAGGCAGAATAGTGGTAATGGAGTTACAGGGGAAGACTGGCATTTCTTTGAGTATCCCTTTTGAAAGGTCATGGGACTGGTGAAGGTCTTATGTGAGTGAGGCCAAGCAAGTGTTGCACCCATCTTGGAAGGCAGCCAAAAGTGCAAGGCAGGGAAGCGCAGGCTGTACAAGCTCCCTTTGGTGAGGAGGGAGCCACTGAATGCCTCCTCATGGCTGACATTTCTGGACAGCTAAAAGAGAAGAACATGTCCAACAGCAGTCAGCATGGACTCCCCAAGGGTAAATCATGCCTCGCCAGCCTGATTGCCTTCGTGGTGAAGTAACTGTGCTGGTGCATGAGGGGAGAAGAGTGGCTGTCGTTTACCTCGGCTTCAGCAGGGCTCTTGGCGTGGTCTCCCTCAATAGTCTTCTACTCAAGTTAGGCCATTGCAGCCTGGATGGACAGACAAACAGAGGGGCAAAACGCCAGTTGGATGCTGCGTGTGTGTGCCACCGAGTGCATTCATGTTCCCGAGATGTGCTCTGTGCCTTGTGAAAGGTGAAAAATGCCGCCTTCTTCTCGAGGGCAATGTCACTGATGCTTGCAGAACCCCTTCTGACTGCCCAGGGGAGATGCTCTGCAGGCCACCTCCTTTGACAGCATGCAATGAAAGGGACAGGCCAGAAAGCCAAGGAAGCGTGATGGAGCATTTGCAATGAAGCTGTCCACAGTGGGTGAGACCTAAGCCTTCAGCAACTGCCCTTTCATGATGGCAATGCTGTTATGGACGTCAGCTCTGCCACAGAAGCACCCACTGCTTGTCCCCTCCTGCTGGCACAAACTGCCACACACCAGGACTATATCAAGCTGCCAGTGCTCTCAGGCCTTACACCAACAGAAGGGCTCAGAAGGAGCGAGTGGAAGAGGAAAGTGAGCAGCTCGGAAAGACCAAGTGCTGGTGCTGCCTGGCAGTGCTGCTGTGCCAGGACTCTCTTCCCCTCCACCTCTGCACACAGGCACTGCCCCTGCAGCTCCAGAGAAGGTCTCAGTAAAGGACCTGGGACAAACAAGTCACTGCAGGGTCATTTATTTTGTTTTAAATCACAGAGAGCACAGCTCGTCATTACACAGTCTCTGGGTCACACAGGACAGGTAGATACTGACTTAGGAATGGTATGAGTAATGGCATTGCTTTGTGGACAACATTATTGCAGCTAAGAAAAGCTAAAAACTAAACCAATCAAACTACCAAAGTCAGGCTGGTACTATAGTGCTTTACACTGTGAGTGATATACAGAATAAGATGGGCAGTTTGTTGCTGCATAAAACCATCCAGTCATCAGCTTCCACACTGCATCCTTGAGCTCCTGGTTCCTCATGCTGTAGATGAGGGGGTTCACTGCTGGAGGCACCACCGAGTACAGCACTGCCACCACCAGATCCAGGGATGGAGAGGAGAAGGAGGGGGGCTTCAGGTAGGCAAACACTGCCATGCTGAGAAACAGGGAGACCACAGCCAGGTGAGGGAGGCACGTGGAAAAGGCTTTGTGCCGTCCCTGCTCAGAGGGGATCCTCAGCACGGCCCTGAAGATCTGCACATAGGACACCACAATGAAAACAAAGCAACCAAAGACTAAACAGGCACTAACCAGAAGAAGTCCCACTTCCCTGAGGTAGGCATCTGAGCAGGAGAGCTTGAGGATCTGGGGGATTTCACAGAAGAACTGCTCCAGGACATTGCCTTGGCAGAGGGGGAGGGAAAATGTATTGGCAGTGTGCAGCACAGCATAGAGAAACCCAGTGCCCCAGGCAGCTGCTGCCATGTGGACACAAGCTCTGCTGCCCAGGAGGGTCCTGTAGTGCAGAGGTTTGCAGATGGCCACATAGCGGTCGTAGGCCATGGTGGTTAGAAGATAAAACTCTGCTGAAATGAAAAAGACAAACACAAAGGCTTGAGCAGCACATCCCGAGTAGGAGATGTCCCTGGTGTCCCACAGGGAATTGGCCATGGCTGTGGGGAGAGTGGTGGAGATGGAGGCCAGGTCGAGGAGGGAGAGGTTGAAGAGGAAGAAGTACATGGGGGTGTGGAGGTGGTGGTCACAGGCTATGGCAGTGATGATGAGGCCGTTGCCCAGGAGGGCAGCCAGGTAGATGGCCAGGAAGAGCCAGAAGTGCAAGAGCTGCAGCTCCCGTGTGTCTGCCAATGCCAGGAGGAGGAACTGGGTGATGGAGCTTCCAGTGGACATTTTTCCCTTTGGTCCCAGGGACCTGTCCAAAAAGGAAAGCACAATGACAAGTCAGGGGAGACTTCTCAGAGGTAAAGCCCACACCATTTCTCATTGCAATCCCCCTCCCTGAGCTGAATGAGGCATGTTTCAGGAAATTTTTCAACGCTACCAACTGAATGACATGGTGCCTCACAGCTTGGGCACCTAGTTCCCATGAAGACACCTCCAGGGCAGGACCCTGAGAGCTGGTGTCAGAACAGAAGCTGACCTGCAGCCCCACCTCAACCCCACAGAGGAAGAGCACAACAGAAATGTGGGGAAACAGGGAAGAAAACTGCAATGCTCCAAAAAAATGAAGCAAGAAGAGAAAGGCAGATGGGCATGCTGTGGAGCCTTCTCCTTACCCAGCTTTGCTCTCCACCTCACTGACAGTGACACTGTAGGGCATTTGTCTGTGTTGTTCTGTGTTAATTGTAGGACACATGCACTTCTCCCAGACTGGAGGTCCAGCTGCCAAGGATGTGACTCATGCCCTGGATCCCATGGCCTTGGGGGAACAGGCTTTGCTGGGTGGGAGAGAAGACCAGGGGGGTTGCTCCAGAGAAGGTGTCTGCACTGCAGGGGATGGCAGGGAGGTGCACAAATCCCCCTCCCATGGCGTTTCTGGGAGCAGCTCCTGCTCACTCCCTGCCCAAGCCTCTGTCTCTGCTGCCAGAAGCTGTCCCTGCCAGGAGCTGGTTCTCTGTCCCCAGGTCTCTTTCATGTAATCACTCACAGACCCCATCCCCCCTCGCTGTGTGCTCAGCTCTGACCTGCAGAGCCCTCCTGGCATCTCTGTGTCTGCAGCAGCTAAGGAGCAGCTCAGACAAGTGCTAAGGAGAACTGGAGTCGCCGTGCCTTTTCCACAAGGGAGACAGAAATTCCCATCTGCCACAGCCCACCCAGTCAACCACGAGGAGAAAACTCAAAGCACAGACTCCGTCCCATTCAGGTAAATGTTGCCTCAATGTTCTTCTTCAAACGGACCCTCTGCAAATGTCCTGGGGGTGATCTGGAGCTGTGAGCAGCCCTCAGCCACACAGCAACCTGTTGACAGCAGGAAGATCCTGACCTACCTTGCCAATGGCTGCTCCTTCCACCCACAGCTTCTCCCCACATCACTGTGCGCAGCTCCCTGGGCAGGCTGCGTGCAGACCCTGGCACGTGGCAGAGTCCCTGCCCCAGCACTCAGCCCCTGGGGTGCAGGGACCCTGCTCTGAAGGACGGCCCTGGGCAGCCCTGGCTGCACACCCACCTTCACACCCTGCAGTTGTCCCTGGGAGAAGGCAGCCATCATGCCCTGTCCCTCCGATGGTGCAGCAAGGAAGCCCTGCTCTGGAGCACATCCTTCTCCTCCATTCCTGCCATGTTGATGTGCCAGTTCTAGGAGATCCCTCCAGGATGGGCCCTGCAGCCAAAGACTTACTGTGTTAAGGGCTGGGAAGATTTCTCCTCCTTCACTCTACGCAATTTCCCACTCCTGGCTCTCTTTAACCTCTCTCTGTCTCAATCCTCTCCCCTCGGTGCCTGCAGGCAGTGCCCTCAGCCCTGCTGCGCTTTGCAGAGGAGCTGCTCCTGGGCAGAGCTGTCTCTCTGCAGGGCTGCCCACTTGCCAGGAGCTCCCTCCATCCCAGGAGCCCAGCCCAGCTCAGCAGCAGAGGCCCAGCCCAAGGCAGCACTTTCTCTGCCCCTCTGGGCTCCCTCCAGGTGTCCCTGGGGCTCCAGGGCTGACAGCTCCTGAAAGGCAGCAGGGTCCTGCATGGGGAACACAATTTGAAGCAGACTGAAGTAATCACCATCTGTCCCTCTCCAAACACTGGGCAGACCGATTCCTGCAGTGGGAATTGCTCTACCAGGGTGCACGGGTCTATGGGAGGTGTCAATGTTCCCCTCTGGACACTTACATCCCTGTCCCATTGTCAGGCAGGAGAGGGTGGCAGTGACGGCAGGGGATCATTTCCACCTGTGTGGGGCAGGGATTCAGCTCAGTGTGCTGGTTTTGGCTGGGGCAGAGTTAATTTTCTTCATAGTAGCTGGGATGGGGCAACGTTTTGGGTTTGTGCTGGCAGCAGTGTTGATAATACAGGGATGTTTTCGTTACTGCTGAGCAGTGCTTACACAGAGTCAAGGCCTTTTCTGCTTCTCCCACCACCCCACCAGTCAGTAGGCTGGGGGTGCACGAGAATCTGGGAGGGGACACAGCCGGGACAGCTGACCCCAACTGGCCAAAGGGCTCTTCCACACCATATGACATCGTGCTCAGCCTATAAACCTGGGGGAAGAAGAAGAAACGGGGGGATGTATGGAGT
This sequence comes from Platalea leucorodia, assembly GCF_965183815.1. Classification (NCBI taxonomy): domain Eukaryota; kingdom Metazoa; phylum Chordata; class Aves; order Pelecaniformes; family Threskiornithidae; genus Platalea; species Platalea leucorodia. Next base: position 383,319 of record NW_028121453.1, read on the forward strand.
GATGGCGTTTGTCTTCCCAAGTAACCGTTACGTGTGATGGAGCCCTGCTTTCCTGGAGATGGCTGAACACCTGCCTGCCAATGGGAAGGAGTGAATGAATTCCTTGCTTTGCTTTGCTTGCGTGCACAGCTCTTGCTTTATTAAACTGTCTTTATCTCAACCCATGAGTTTTCTCATTTTTGCTCTTCCAATTCTCTCCCCCATCCTGCTGGGGGGGAGTGAGCGAGCGGCTGTGTGGTGCTTAGTTGCTGCCTGGGGTTAAACCACGACACGGGGTCAGTGCAGGCATCTCGGCTCTCAGCAGTAGCCCTGAAGCTGGAGGGGCATTCAGCTTGTCCCATGCACCCCACAGACCCACATGAGCTGGGATTCCCCTTGGCTCAGCTCAGAATGGACAAAAGAGGTGGGAGCTCTTTGTTTAAGCTGCCATGCTAGTTAATGGAGATGGGGGCCAGGAGTGGGTTGCTCAGGTGGAGACACCTGGTGCCATTTGAGGTGCCACAGATGGTCCAAGGCATGTGCAGGTGACTGCAAGCTGTAATGGAATAATTGTGAGGGACAGGGTGGTGTCTGGGGGCAACATCTTGGAGGCGGCTGGGGAATTCCTTTGGCCAACTGAAATGGCAGCAGATGCTGACATTTAGTACAAAGAATCCTGTCCATGATCAGTATGTTCAGGGCAGCCCACAGAGATATTCCTCTGACCAAACTGAGGCATCTGCCACAGCCAAGGCTAAGTCTCTCTCCTTCTCTTCTCCCTCAGCTGTATGTCCTAGATCTACACTGACTGTAATGTCTTGTGGTCTCCTTTCAGAGCTGCACAGCCCTGCTCTGCTTATCTCTGGCGCTGGTGAGAGCAGGCTTTGCTCACTCTGCAGGCACCTCATGTCAGCGACCTCAGCATCTACATCTGCATCTCCTATCATTATTTCCCATATGATCCATCTAGCATATACTCCAAGCACATCTCTGCTGTGAAGAAAAGCCATCGCGTATATGGGCTCTTGGGACCTCAGAGGGGCAGACTGTGGCCTGTCCTGGGGACCTTCAGGAGGGATCTCATGAGCAGGAGGACGGATAGGCAGCAGAGCTCAGCACAGCTGGTCTTTAAGGACAACCTCCTGCAAGCACAGCAGTGGTCCATGCGGATGTTCAGTGGACTCTCATAAGGGACTTCAGTGGCACCAAGATGAGCTGTTACTGCTGAAGTTACAGCTAAAGAGGGAAAACCCGACTCTGTGGGGCCACTGCAGAATTTAGCAAGAGCAGGTGTAGACAGGTCTGAGATACAATATGTGGCCTTTGGCTCAGTCTTCGTCAGCAAGGTCTCCCAGGCCTTTTTGCCTTGAGGCAGGACCCATGGAGAACAAGCAGCAGTGGGTGGGGATCAAGTCGGGGGTCACCTGAGCAAACTCAACTCTTTACCAGTCCATGGGAGCGGAGGGACTCCATCCAAGGGTGCTGAGAGAGCAGGCAGAAAGTCACAGTGACACTGCTCTGTGTCACTTTGGGCAGGTCATCAGGGGAACTCCCCGAGGACTTGCAAAAAGCAAACATTGCATGCATCTTTCAAAAAGGCCCCAAGGATGAGCTGGGGAACTCCAGGCTGTTCACCCTCCTTTTGGTTGAGGCGTGTGTCCCAGAGCGTGTCCTCTTGGATCCCATTTCTGGGTTTCTGAAAGAGAAGGTGACTGGATTTACTCAGGTAGATCATGCCTGACCATCTGCGCTGCTCTCTGAGATGAAAGGGTTGTACTTCTGGGTGAGGGGAGAGCAGTGCATGTCATTTACCTGGACTTAAGCAAGGTTTTTAACACTCTGCCCCACGATATGCTTTCATCTGTGTTATGATATCATGGTCTGTCTGGGTGGGTAAGTAGATGGATCACAAACTGATTGCCTGTTTGGGCTCAGAGGGATGCGGTAAATGGGTGCTACTCTGCCTGAAGGCCTCTCACTGCAGAGTCCTGCAGGGGTCTGTCCTGCAACCTGCCCTCTTTCACATGGCTTTCCTGGTCTGGAGGAGATGAAAGAATGCTTTCTCATAGAGTTTGCAGATGGCACCAAAGCGAGGGGAGTAGCTGAGACACTGGAGGGCAGGGCTGCCATCCCAAAGGATACAGACAGGCGGGAGGGATGGACCAACGGGAACCTCATGAGGTCCAGCAAGGACAGATCCAAAGGCCTGTCCTGGAGTGGACTAGGCCCCTGCAGTGGCATAGGCGAGGGGCTGCTGGCTGGGTTGCAGCTCTGTGTTCAATGCTCTGGTGGTCCTTGGGTTACGTTAGGCCAAAGAAGAGCTATCGGCAAGGAAGGCCAAGAGCCTCCTGGGCTGTGTGAGCAGGAGCACAGGCAGGGGAAGTGGTTCTCCGCCTCTGCTCAGCACTTGTTAGGCCACATGCAGAATACTTTCTCAGGGTTTGGCCCCACACAATGCAAGAGAGGCACTGCCCATGGTGATCCAGGGATGTTTCCAAGAAGACAGTCAGGCTGATCACTGGGGTGTAAGACAGGAGGACAAGAGGCAATGGGCTGAGACAAGAGAGAGACAGGTTAGCTCTGGGGAGAAACTTTTCCAACAGGCAGACAGTCAAGCACTGGAAGTTGTTTCCCAGGCTGTGCTCTGGCTCCATCCCTGCAACTTCTCAACACCCAAATGGACCAAACCCCTCGGTAACCTGGTGTGACCCTGCTTGGAGCAGCAAGTTGGTCTGGACACCACCCAAATTCCCTTCCAGCCTGAACGATGCTGGTTTTCCTTCTCCTTCATGTTGTCAATGTTAAGGACTGCACTCAGGGTCTCCCTGACTGTGGAAGTCATTCCCATCCGGGACAGGGCTGCCTCCCAGGTACCCCCAGACAGCCCTGATCCCATCCTTTGCTTCACCTTTCATGTCCTGGTTCCCTCTTGCCCTCCTCTCAAGGTCATCTTTTTTACCATCCTCATACTCCCTGTAAAGAACCGCCTACCCTGTTAGCCCTTTCTGCACTGGCTAGCCTCTTCTGGGTTTGTGCCCTCCTTTGTTGTTTCTGATGTGGGTTTTGTGAGGCTTTCTACCTTGGGCAGCAATTCCAGCAAACAAGTACTGCTTTTTCTTTACCTGTAGTGTCCTGCAATGCCTCGTGCTGATATCCTGGTAGAAGCACAAATGAGGATGGGCCATCTGCAAACATACCATAAATGCTGGCACAAGAGGGCTCCAGTCCAGAGGGACCCAGGCACACTTGGGGATTTCGCCAAAAAAAACCCCAAAACCCTCCCAAAGATCCACAAGGAGAAGAGACAAGCCCTGCACCAGGGACGGAATAATCCTGCAGCAGTGTGGGCTGCAACCTGACTGGGTGAGGAGTGGCCCTGAGCGAAAGGGCCTGGGCATGAGCATGGATGCCATACAAGCCAGTGGTCTCCCAGTTCTGGAGGAATGGGCAGAAGCTGGAGAGGATCGAGACAAGGGCAACAAGGATGGTGTTAGGGGCCTAATTACATGAGCTGTGTGGAGACAGTGAGGGAACGGAGCCTCTTTAGCCTGCTGCTGAAGGGCATGCTGAGGAACACCCAGCACCATCCTACGTCTGCCTGGAGAGATGATGGAAAAACCCTCTCTTGTGCTGTCAGAAATGGTATGGCATGGGCAACAGCCCCAAACTGCCTCTTGGGAGATTCACACAGGGCAACAGGAAAAGTAACAAAAACCCTAGGAGTGTGGTGCTGCACTGCAGCAGGACACCCAGAGTGTCTCTGTGATCCCCACCCTGGGAGGTTTTCAGGTCTCAGCTCCCAAAAGTGCCACCATCCTGACCACGGGGTTGGTGGTAGTTACCCTTTGGGCAGGAGGCCAGGCTGGAGACCCCCAGCAGTCCCTTTCCCACCCACGCTTCCACCAGCAGCCTGTGGCTTGCAGTACGTCCTAGAAGAAGGGACTCAGTTGAAGGTGAGGGTGTCTCTATCAGGCTCATGGGAAGATTCAGAGAAGAAAGCAGCTCAAGCGATCTCTAGTCCATTGTGCAGCTCAAAGCAAGGCCAGCTCTGAGGTCAGACCAGGTTGCTCCCGAAATGTTGGTATTCATGAAAAGGCTCTAAAGAGGAGCCAGGCATCTAAGCCACGGTTAGAGAACCAGAGACAAGACATTTGACCAGCTCCCTGAAGACCAGTATTGGGAACACCTCACCTTTTGGTCCTCTACTGGTTTTGGTTGGGATAGAGTTGATTTTAATCATAGTAGCTCGTATGGTTGTATGTTTTGGATCTGTGATGAAAACAGCCGTGATAACACAACGCTGTTTTAGCGATTGCTGAACTGTGCTGACACAGGGTCAAGGCCTTTTCTGTTTCCCAGGCTGCCCTGCCAGTGAGTAGGCTGGGAGTGGGCAAGAAGTTGGGAGGGGACACAGCCAAGACAGCTGGGGGAATCTCCACTTAATTGCTGAAAGGAAGGTTCTCTGCTGCAGATTTCAGGCTTCAGAGATAGGATCTGAAGAGAAGAGCTTTGAACTAGCAAAACTTTTCCATCATTTTGCGTGTGTTGCCTCACTTCCCCGCTTTCACTCATTGGCACCCAGAAGCATCACCATCTTCAATTTGCTCTCCTCTGAAATACGGCCAAGTGATGGGAAGAAAGGAAGAAGAAGGAGAGAGGAGGTCACTACCACTTTTTCAGTCTGTATACGGCTGAATTTCACAGGTATAATTCAGGTTAATTTTGGTACAAACCTTGAGAGTTTGAAAGCGTTCAAGGGACTCCCCTCCAGCCGCCCACCTTTGGCCCTGGCCTGGTGAGCACCTCCAGGGCCTGGCTCTACAAGCGCTGCAGTGCCATGGCTGTGCTGGGCCTTTGTGTATCGGCCGGAGCCTGGCACTTGGAGGGACAGGGTGTTGTGCCATTGGGCATCCATAACGGCTCAAGCTGGGAAGTGAGTCTGCGAGTCAGACCCAACGAGGTCCATGGCCAGGCATGGCTGTGCCCATGGCTGTGGCTGGCGAGCAGTATGCCCACAGCGTAGCTCAGGTCAGACTGACACTGGATTTCACATCCCTGATCCACTTTTCCCTGTTTGCAAGTACCAGATCCAGGTGAGCATCACCTCTGTTGGCACATCTGGCAGCTGGGCTAAGAAGCTGGCCCCAGGAACCAGAAGAAACCTGCGGGGCTGTTTGCACCCTGCGGTTTCCCCTTCTCATGAGCATCAGGGTGATTAGAGTCCCCAGGGGTGATGTGGAGTCAATGGACTTCCTCCCATTGCTTAAATAAGACTGTGTCCTCTTCCTCACCTCATTCCAGGTATTTAGCTCCTACCACAATGTCTCCCTAACTGGTCTCTCCTGTGACCCCCCACCCACAAGAGCTCACCCAATCTGCTGCCCATCCCATAGAGGACCTCCATACATCCAGGCAGCTCCCTCCCCCTGAGGGCATCCCCCTCCTGATGTTCCCCACCTCTCTCCTCTGAACAGCCTGTATCCACGCATCACAGAACCTTAAGGTTTCTGACCTGTCCCACACACCTCAGCAGGTATTTACATCAATGTCACAGCTCTGTGACAGCACACAGGGCTCCATCCCCTCCTGTCTGTGCCCCAGGCTGAGGCCATTGGTGCACATTTGGGCTGCAGCCCCTCAGCTTGGTGCCACCAGGGCCAACCTCAGACTTGTCACAGCTCTTGCACCCAAGATCCTGTGCAAGCCAAGGCTTTGCTTCAGAGCGGAGACATGCTGGCGTGGATGGCAGATGGCAATGTGAGGCTGAAATGAGGGGCCCACAAGGTGAGCAAACCCTGTGCTCCCCAAGGCAAGAGACAAACAGGTTTGGACTGGGCGGCCCTGGCAGGAGAGGGCTTTGCTGTCTGCAATGTCACTGCAGCCCAGAGAGGCTGTGGTGGAGGTGAAGCTGATCTCCAAGCAGGACAGGTTGCTGCTGAAAATATCCTTGACTGTGGACATCCTGTTATCCAGGCACGCTGTGAAAATCATTCACCTGTCCCTTGATTGTATCATCAAGGAGGTGAATAAAGGATGGGGGGAAGAAGAATCCTTTGAAAGTGTTGGCACATGAGTGGAGACCCTGCTGTGGTGTGCCTCGTACTCATGCACTGCCCCATGCATGTAATGGCTAGACGTGGGACAGACACTGCCTCCCTGCAGCAGTGGCATTCAGTAACTTGCGCCTAAGCCCCAAACCTCTCTGAGATGCCATTAGAGGTGTCTGTTAGTGACCAGCTCTGAATGGGGATTGCTGTGCGATAGGTCCTAAGACGCCCTCGTCAGATGCCCTTGTGCTGGGCAGCTTTGGCATCTGAGATAGCACTACAGGCCGGTATTTGGCCATTAAATTGAGCAGCTGCCCTGTCCCTGTCTGGGTGACTGGTCTCATACCGGAACAAAAGAAGGCGATTCTTAGACCTAACTCTGACAGAAATGACACAGCTGGAAAGAAGTGTCTCTCCCCAGCTGAGAGGGGGAACATGAGTGATTCCATCATTCTGTTTCACAGCAGGTTCCCCTGGAGCCCCAGGGACACCTGGAGGGAGCCCAGAGGGGCAGAGAAAGTGCTGCCTTGGGCTGGGCCTCTGCTGCTGAGCTGGGCTGGGCTCCTGGGATGGAGGGAGCTCCTGGCAAGCGGGCAGCCCTGCAGAGAGACAGCTCTGCCCAGGAGCAGCTCCTCTGCAAAGCGCAGCAGGGCTGAGGGCACTGCCTGCAGGCACCGAGGGGAGAGGAGCAAGGCAGAGAGAGGTTAAAGGCAGACGTGAGTGGGAAGGTGCATAGAGCTCACTGGAGCAGACATCTTCACAGCCCTTGACACGGTAAGGCTCTGGCTGCAGGGCAATGCACTGGAGTATTCTGGAGGGATCTCCTAGAGCTGGCACATCCCATGGTTGGTGCAGTGGAGAGGGGCGTGCTCCAGAGCAGTGGTTCTGTGCTGGGGCAGGGACCCTGCCGCCTGCCAGGGTCAGCTCTCAGCCTGCCCAGGGAGCTCCCCATGGCAATCTAGGGAGAAGCTGTGGGTGGAAGCAGCAACCCTCGGCAGGTTCTGCTGTTGAGAGGGTGCTGCATGGGCCAGGGCTGCTCACAGCTGCAGATCATCCCCAGGATATTTGCAGAGGGTCCTTTTGAAGAAGGCCATTGAGGCAGCATTTACCCGAAGGAGAAGATGGCTGGGTGGGCAGTGGGAGATGGGAATTTCCTTCTGCCTTGTGGAAAAGGCAGGGAGACCCCAGTTCTCCTTAGCACTTGTCTGAGCTGCTCGTCAGTGCCTGCAGACACAGAAATATCCGCGGGCAGTGCCCTGCTGCCAGGAGGGGTCTGCAGGGCAGAGCTGAGCACACAGTGGGGGGGACTGACTGTTTGAGCAGGGACGGGGAGGAGATGTGGGGACAGAGAACCAGCCCCTGGCAGAGGCAGCTCCAGGCACCAGAGACGTGGGCAGGGAGGCAAAGGGATCTGCTCCCAGAAGCACCATGGGAAGGTGGGGATTCAGGCAGCTCTCTGCCATCCCCTGCACTGCAGACGCCTTCCCTGGAGCAACTCCCTGCTCTCCTCTCCCACCCAGAAGAGCCTCTGTCCCCATGGCCCCAGGGTCCAGGTCATGAGTTACCTCCTGCACAGCTGGACCTCCAGAAAAGAAGCACATGGGTCCTACAATTAATATTTATGTGTGCTTGTGTCTGTGAGGTGGAGAGCACAGCTGCGTATGGAGAAGGCTTCCCTGCATGCCTCTCTGCCTTCCTCTCCTTGCTTCGTTTTTGTTTTTTTTTTTTTTTGAGCGTAGCAGTATCCTTCCTTGATTCCCTCCCTGTCAGTGATGCTCTTCGTCTCTGGGGTTGGGGTGGTGGTGCAGGTCAGCTTCTCTCCTAACTATGACTGGGGATCCTTCAATGGAGGTCTCCTCATGGGAACTAGGTGCCCAAGCTGTATTTACAACTGTGAGGCACCATGTCATTCAGTTGACAGGGCTGGGGACTGAGCTGACTCGTTCCTCATTCAGCTCAGGGAGGGGGGATTGCAATGAGAAATGGCAGAGGATTTTCGAGAGAAGATTCTCCTAACTTGTTGCTGTCTATTCCTTTTTGGACAGTGCCCAATGCCCAGAGGAAGCAAATGTCCAATGGCAGCTCCATCACCCAGTTCCTCCTCCTGGCATTGGCAGACAAACGGGAATTGCAGCTCTTGCACTTCTGCCTCTTCCTGGGAATCTACCTGGCTGCCCTCCTGGGCAACGGCCTCATCATCACCGCCATTGCCTGTGACCACCACCTCCACACCCCCATGTACTTCTTCCTCCTCAACCTCTCCCTCCTTGACCTGGCCTCCGTCTCCACTACTCTCCCCAAAGTCATGGCCAATTCCCTGTGGGACAACAGGGAAATCTCCTACTTGGGATGTGCTGCACAGCTCTTTTTTTTAATCTTCTTTATCTCAGCAGAGTATTGTCTCCTAACTGTCATGTCTTATGACCGCTACGTGGCCATCTGCAAACCCCTGCACTATGGGACCCTGCTGGGCAGCAGAGCTTGTGTCCACATGGCAGCAGCTGCCTGGGGCACTGGGTTTCTCAATGCTCTCTTGAACACATTCAATACATTTTCCCTACCCCTCTGCCAAGGCAATGTACTGGACCTTTTCTTTTGTGAGATCCCTCAGATCCTCAAGCTCTCCTGCTCAGACTCCTACCTCAGGGAAATGGGCCTTCTTGTTGTTAGTGCCTCTTTAATCTTTGGTTGCTTTGTTTTCCTTGTGGTGTCCTATGTGCAGATCTTCAGGGCCGTGCTGAGGATCCCCTCTGAGCAGGGTCGGCACAAAGCCTTTTCCATGTGCCTCCCTCACCTGGCCGTGGTCTCCCTGTTTGTCAGCACTGTAATGTTTGCCTACTTGAAGCCCCCCTCCATCTCCTCCAGATCCCTGGATCTGTCGATGGCAGTTCTGTACTCGGTGGTGTCTCCAGCAGTGAACCCCCTCATCTACAGCATGAGGAACGAGGAGCTCAAAGGCATCTTGAGGAAAGTGATTTCAAGGGCTTCTTTCAGGAGGCATAAACTTCCTATCTGTATCCACAAATAACTCCCACGGTAAACCATTCCAGGACTTTACTTTGTGAGGTGTTCTATCGTCATTAGCATCACTATGTTTATAAGTATAATCATCATTATCACCATTATTATTATCACTATCATTATGGCTTCATTGAGCTTTCTCTGTCTTGCCTGTAGCATGTATTTATGTATGTCTAACACTGGGTCAGTGCTGACTCTCTCATAGCAGCTCTTTAATAAATGCCTTCTCCCCAGTGCAGTGCCCGAAGCCTCGACTTGTCTTCCAAAGCTGTTGCCAAGCGTGGTCATGAGCAGCTGCACCCCAAAAGGGCCTGTTGCTCCCTGGACTCAGGAGCAAAGAGCTCAATGTCATGTTGTGACCTGTTAGAGAGCAAGGTTTGCATTCAAGTTTCTAGTTACAGTGGAGATGGTGAATGGTCACTGAGGCACATATGCAGGGCTGTCCCACATGGGGGACACATCCCAGGGCTTCCAGATATGGCAGGTGATGTCCTTAAGGATGGGAGTCTGGAGTTGCCTGGGGAGCCTGGGGCATCCCCATGGACAGCGTGTGCTTGGGGTGGGCAGTGACATGATCCCCACAAAGTGAGAGGTCCCCCACAATGGAGTCACCCAAAGGGAAAGTGCTAAACGCAGGGATCTGTAGGGAAACGAGGACTCTGCAGTCCCAGGGGAGGCAGTGGGCACCAAGCAGGTACAAAAAAGGAAGACCGGAGAGTGATTCTTGTCACCCTCAGGCCCAAATGAACACACCTACTGTCCTTGGGAAAGCACCACAGTCCCTTCAAGCACCTGCCACATCCAGAGACCCCCAGGGAGGCGGATTAGTGGTAGTGATCCCCATCCAGGTCAAGGCCCTGCAGGGAGCATGGGGAGGGGGCCAGGAAACCTCCAGCTGCATCAGAGGAGGGGTGGGGAAAATTCAGGTGGCAGCTGATGTGGGCTGGAAATTGCCTGGGGGAGACAAATTCTGGCATTGCGCTCATCAGCAGTAGTGCCCAGACTGTGGTTACCCTAAAGCAGGCTCACGGTGCAGAGCCACAAGTCCTTTCTGTCCTGGTGCTCCCTGAGGTCTGGGAAGTGGATGAAGCAGAATCGGCATCCCTCACTCCCCACCCCTTAGTGCCATGGTTCCTCCTGAAGCGTGGCATTGAAAGGGAGGCTGGGAACCTTTGTCAGGGCTAGCGATGAAGGAAGCATGACCCCGTGAGTTTGCTGTTGTCCCTCAGTCCCTGTGCCCAGCACATGCCCTAGAGACAGTCTCCCCCAGCCCATATGCTGGCCCCAAAGTCACCCCCAGTCCTGACCCTTTGTGTTTTCCAGCCCTGGCCATTCACCATGGTCCAGGTGTGGGCTGATCATTTAAATGTGACCAGCTCCACCTACGCTGGGAGAACATCCAGCCCTTCCCCAACTCCCACATGCCCAGACCCTGGCAGTCCCCTGTCTACGAACTCCTGCCCGGGACACAGCCAAGTCTGGGCAGGGACCGGTGCTGGGGAGGGCTGCCAAAGCAGGAGGGCTGCCGAGGGATGTGGCACTGAGGTCCATTGGGCAGACCGTCCCAGGGGGACGTTTTCCCACCCCTGAATGCAGCCTGCCCCATTGATGCCTGCACAGCTGGGCTGTGTGGCAGCAGAGCTGCGCTGGTGCAGGGATGGGAATGAGAACAAGAGCCATGATGCTCCAGGAAGCTCCCACACTGCCAGGACTCCAAATGACCCTCAAAATGACCCTCAAACAGGCAGGGCTGTCACCCCAGTCATAGTACTGGAGGGGCAGGCTGAGCTCCAACAGCTCCAGCTCTGCCAGCAGACTCGCTGAAGCCAGAGCAGCTCCCCACAGTCAGGAGAGGACTCACAGCTGCTCACAGGCTTGGGGGTGCCTTGGGGGTGCAGCCCCTGGCACCACTTCCAGGAGGCCCAAGACACGGAGGCAAGCGTTGGTTCCCTGCACCGCAGCCCCTGGTGCCTCCTTCCCTGCGTCACCATCCTCTCTCAGGAGCACCACTGGGTGCATTACTCCCTGCCTTGGTTGAAGGGGAGCTGCTGGAGGTCGTCTCTGATGTCCTCCATGGCCCCTGGCTCTGCCCCAGCACCAGCTCCCATTCACTACCACAGTCCTTCTGCAGGGCTTTTCTCTGCTTGGATTTGGCCACCCCAGCCTGCCTGCATGGTTCCAGAGGGTCCCAGCGAGGCTGTGCTTGGAGAAGAGGTTGTGATTCTCCTTGGTCTGAGTAGGTGCAGTGATCTGGCTGGGGATCATGAAGGGAAGGAAGGGACAAGAGACCATAAAGATAAGCAGCAGTAAGGGGAATTTCTTATCAGGTTAAGTGAAGAAGAAGAAAAACAAAACATATATATACTCATACACACACACAGAGAGAGAGTTTTTTAAACACCTATATACACATATATCACCACGATAGCTGACAAGCAGTGGGTCAGGGGTACAGAGGTTTTCAAAACTCGTCTGGAGAAAGCACTGATGTCCCTGATCTAACCATAAACTTCTCCCTGCTCAGAGCAGACCTTCAGATGTCCCTTCTGACTCAAATCCTGAAGGAAGAAGGGGCTGGACATGGACTCAGGAGGAGGGGACACTGCTGCATGTTGAGGTATTGCTGCCATTTATAATCACTGTTTCACCCTGTCCTCAGGGTTACAAGGTGAGGGAGATCACCCTCAGGAGGAGGCTGTGCTCCAAGGGACACCAGGAGTCCAGTTGGTGTGGGGATCCTACAGAAAAGTTCTCAGAAACCCTGCCAGGCATTACAGACCCAGAGAATCACAAAAGAGTTGGGGTTGGAAAGGATCTCTGGAGGTCACCTAGTCCAACGCACTTGCTCAAAGCAGGGTCAGCTGGGGCAGGTTGCCAAAAGCCATTGGGTCCAGCTGGGTTGTGAGTATTTCCAAGGATGGAGACTCTCTGGGAAACCTGATCCAGTGTTTGACCTCCCTCACATTTAACAAGTGTTGTCTTGTGTTCAGATGGAATTTCATGGGGTTTAATCTTTTTTTCTGTCACTGGGTACCACTGAGAAGAGTCTGGATCCCTCTTCTTCACTCCCTCCCATCAGGTTTTTTTACACTTTAATGAGATTCCCCCCGAGCCTTCTCTTCTCTAGGCTGAACGGTCCCAGCTCTCTCAGCCTCTCTTCATGTGAAAGATGCTCTGGTCCTCAGTCATCTTCATGGCCCAGAGCCAGCCTCGTTTCTGCAAGTTCTCAATGTCATCGCACTGAGGAGCCCAGAACTGGACCCAGCACTCCAGGTATTGCCTCACCAGTGCTGAGGAGAGGGGGAAGGATCACCTGCCTCTGCCTGCTGCCCTTCCTAACGCAGCCAGGGATGCTGATTGCCTTCTACACCATGAGGGCACATTGCTGGCTGATGTTGCACCTGTCCACCGGGACCTGCAGGTCCTTTTCCGTAAAGGACCTTGCATTTCCCTTTGTGGAACTTCATGAGGGTCTCCTCTGAACCACTTCTCCAGCCTGTTGAGGTCCCTCGGAATCCCAGTGCAACCCTCTGGTTTATCAGCCACTCCTCCCAGTATCCTGTCATCTGTTAACTCCCTGAGGGCGCCCTCGCTCTCATCCTCCAGACCAGTAAGAGATTAAACAGTATCGGCCCTAATATTGGACCCAGGGGAACACCATTAGTGACTTGCCTCCCGCTGGAGTTTGTGTTGCAGGTCACAAAAGCTGTGAGCCCAGCAAGTCAGCCAGTTTGCCATTGCCCTCACTTTCCCCTTCTCTAGTCCATTCTTGGTCTAGGAGGGTGTTATGGGAGCCTGGCTGAGCAGCTCCACAGCTCCTCCTGCTCGTCCTCCTTGAAGACAGGACTGACATACGCTTTCTTCCAGTCCTCAGAAGTCTCACCCAAAAGCCATGGGACCTTTCAGAGGTGACCAAGAGTGGCTTCACAATGACATTGGCCAGGTCCCTCAGCCCTCACGAGCACATCTTGTCAGCTCCCATGGCCTTGTTTATATCTGGTTTGTCTAAAGGTTCCCTAACCTGATCCTCCTCCACCAGACTTGCCCTCTGGTCTCAGGGGCCTGAGATTCCTGAAGGCCGGTCTCACCAAGAAGGCACTGGGTGCCTTGGCCCTTTCTGCATCCTCTGTCATTACAGCCCCAGCCCCATTTAGCAGCAGGCCCGTGTTTTTTCCCAGCCTTCCTTTTGCTGCTGATGTCACTGTAGAAGCTGCTCTTGTTCTTCAAATCCCTCCACAGATGCAACTTCAGGTGCGCTTTGGCTTTCCAAGCCCATTCTCTGCATTCTTGGGAAGTTATCGTTGATGGTCTGCAGAAACCGCCTGGATTGCATGTGTCCTGCCCTGTTGTCCTTCCGGCAAATATCAGGGTGGTTCAAGTCCTCATGAGGACCAGGGCCTGTGAATGTGGGGTTTCTGCCTGTTGCCTGAAGAAGGCCTCCTCTGGTGCTTCCTGCTCAGGTGCTCTGTACCGGGCACCCTCTACAACATCAGCGATGCTGGTCTGCCTGCTAATCCTGACCCATAAGCTCCCAGCTAGCTCATTACCCATCCCAAGGCAGAGCTCCATGCGTTCCTGCTGACCTCTCCGATAAAGGGCAGCTCCCTCTCCTTTCCTTCCCAAAAAGCTTGGATCCTGCCTGCATGTGCTTGAGGTCTTTGTCCCCTTGGCCATGGCAGCTGTCTGTGCTACCGATGTCTACGAGGAGACAGGTTGCTCTCATGGCACTGGGGCCTTATTGTCTCCTTGCAGCCCCTGGGAAGGCCGGCCACTGCCATACTCTTGTCCTTCACTAAGCATTGCACATCCCACATCACCCTGCCCCAGGAAGAGCCCTGAGCTCTGTGAGGGACAGGATCTCCCTTCCCACAGGCTGCAGGTCAGCACTTGGCCTTTCTGCTTCATAAAGTCAGCCAAGGCTTGACTCACATCAGAGCCACCTGCACAGTGCCTTTGCCTACCTGCAATCACAGCCTCCAGTTATCTGCTCTGACAAGTCCATGAGGAGGCTTTGTCAGTAATGGCCCTCAGTGGGGCACATTAATGCTTCAAGACACCTTGGGTTTTGCTTCTGACTTTGACTTCTTGAGAGATTACTTCTGTCTTCTCTCAGTGGAGGACGTTCATGGACTCAGAGCACCAAATACACCATGGGGCTCATTAAAATGAAGAAAGGCCTAAGGAGTCATGTCTCTTCCATCATCTTCATCAAGTCTTCTCCAGCTAATTAGAGGGGTTTCAGGAGTGGAGTTAAAGAGAAAGATTTCAATGACAACTTTGAAGACATGATAGCAGCATTCTCCAGTTGATATTGATCCAGGGTCTCCTAAGGAGGTCTCGACCAGGACGAAAAGCAGTCCCTTGAGGTCCAACACTGTATGGGCCTCTGTGCTCCTCATCTCCCCAACCCCACCGTTTCTCTCCTTCACCGCCTGGGACTTAGGTCACTTTTCCTTACATCAGACTTGTCCAGAAGAGAACTGGCTGCAAACAGGCACAGAAGGGTTTTTCCTAATTGTTAAAAAAACCCCAAACAACCAAAAGTACGACATGATAAACAATAAATCACACCTTCACTGTGTGGTACATCCAAGCTGCCTCCAAAGAGGTTTGCTTTTCACAAGGGGTAACCAGACAAGAGATGTTTTAGACAGACAGGAAATGATAAATAGAATTCAAGAGCTAGCCATAGAGACAGCTAGGCAGACTGCTGAACGAAAAGTTCAAAGTAGCAACTGGAATGGTGAGAGGTATCTGAATGGTCACAGAGGCAGAGGAAGGGGAATCTGGAGACCAATGGAAAGTGCATGAGTCCAGTTAGTCTGCTGGAAAGGTGACTTCAGACATGATCAGTGTAGTCAGGCCAGGTGGAAATACCTGAAAGATTAGTGAGATGCAATGCAGAATATAATACAGAGAGTAGTAGCAAGGCAAGTACAGGGGGAAAGCTATGTGTCTTCTCACACGATTAAGACACATCCTGAAAATTCGCATTTTGGCATGAGAGAAATTACACTGACATTTTATTGAAAGTATTGAACCATTTCAGCTGATTAAAAGGTGCTCTCTTTTTTTTTTAATATTGAAAAATTTTCTTAGGTTTTCAGGCTGAGTTCCTCTGTCTGACCATAAGCACCCAGTGCCACCTCTAGAGGCCCCAGTGCATCTGAGGTGCTTGCCTGGGACTGGCAGTTATCAGAGACCAGAGCCCCTCGGGAGCTGCAGATGGAGCCTGGGCAGAGGATGCCAGGGCATCGACACTGGCACCAGGCATCTGTGTCCCTGGAACTGCATCCTCCCCAGCACATGAAATCACCAAAGACGAGTAGATTGCTACAAACCAAACCAAATCCAGGAAGATAGGAACACAAAGAATCCGAGAGGCTTAGCATTTTCTTCATTCTAGATCATTTTCTTATTTTCTCTGTTGGTTTTATTTTTTGGTTTTGTGTGGGGTGGTTTTTTGTTTTGCTTTGGTTTTTTGTTTGTTTGTTTTTTGGTTTGGTTTTTTTTTTTCACATTTTCTGATGCTAGTCAGGCCTACAGCATTCAAAGAGATCATTTTCTGTCTTGCAGAAAGCCCAGTGCCCCCCTCAAAAGAGTCCCTGCCCAGGACTGTGCATATCCCTCCTCACTCTTTGCACACAGCAAGTCACATTCAGGTGCCCAGCTTTCTCACCTGCTACAGGGGAGCAGAGTGACCAGTCGCATTGAAACACCTTGGGTTTGCATGACGACATTTGCGCTCGTCTTACATTTCTGTTACAGTGGCTTCCTAAAGGAGTTCTCAGACATCAAACCACGTTTCCTTTTCATCCCCTACAAGGTGTGTGATGCGTGACACTGTTTTAGGTGATGAAATAGATGAGAGTGGTCTCACTCGGTATTAAACAATTCAGCGCAGATGTCTATGACTAATCAGGTTGTCTAGACTTCCCTCTGTAGTCAGTGGAGAGCAAGAACCTATTTCAACTGATATGTCCAGAGGTGCTTTTCTGGCGGTTACCAGCTAATGCTCCGGAAGGGACCCTGGAGGTCCTGTGTCATGTTTCCAAGCTGCCCCAGGGAATCTCAGGCAGCAACAGACTCTCTACGTGGCCAAATTATTCAAGACCCGAATGTGGATTTTGTCATGAGGTGAAACCTAGCTCAAAAATAAATCTAGGCAATAACTGAAGAAAAGTCATCTTTCTCTAAACTTCAAATTTTTTTGCCAGCTCTAATGATGTTTTGGTATCAATTCCAATGATTTTCTTCTTTCATTTTACTGACAGCGTCAAGCGTGCACACCACAGTTGTTGCTCTCTCACTCTAGGAACATATTTATGTGTAGTCATTCATAAAACCACATTTCCCACCAACACTGCTAGCAGAGAAACTTTGTTCTGAAGAGCCACTCAGTTTACGTAGGTCAGATCAATCTGCTCCTGAACCAGCTGGAATCTGCTTTTGGGCAATTCTGGGCAATGATTCTGCTCTTTCTCTTACTTCTCCACCAGCTCACGGTCATTGCAGCTGTGGCTATCCTCAGCACTGATATACCCATCCAGTTTTGCCTTTGTTATGAGTAACAGAGTCCAGCCCAAGTCAGCTCATTAATGTCTGTGACAACAGATTCTCTTCAGCACCCTCTGGGATGCTCCTGGGCTGCTGGTGCCCAGCCCTACTGGCCGTCCAGTGATTTGGGGCTTATTAAACTACACCATGAGCAGCAAGACTTGTGACCATGGGGCTTCCAGATGCCTGTGTGCATATCAAAGGACAGGAGGGCAGCGGGTGTTAATAAGGATGTCTTGGATAGTACAGGTCCTGAGCATAACGCAAATAGCAGGAATAAGTGGTGGAGATTGTACTGGGGCTGGCTGGGATGGCATTAATTTCCTTCACAGCAGCCAGTGCAGTGCTGTGCGTTGGCCTTGTAACCAAACGAGTGTTGATAACAATCCAGTATTTTGACTGTTGCTGAATATTGCTCACACATCAGCAAGGTTTTTTCCTTTTCCTGCTCTGTCCCCACAGCCAGTAGGCTGGGGATGAGCAAGAGGCTGGGAGGGGACACAGCCAGGACAGCTGACCTGAGCTGACCAAGGGGATATTGCATACCATATGATGTCATGTTCAGCAATAAAAAATGAGGAAAAGGATGAAGAAGGGGAGGATGTGGGTGCTTATGTCATTTGTCTTCCCAAGCAACTGTTACGTGAGCTGAGGCCCTGGTTTCCTGGAAATAGCTAAACATCTGTGTGCTGATGGGAAGTAGTGAATGAATTCCTTATTTTGCTTTGGTTGCGTGCGCAGCTTTGCTTCACTTAATAGACCAATAAATAGGTTTTTTATCTTGAACCACAAGTTCTCCCACATTTGCTCTTCTGATTCTCTTTCCCATTCTGCTGGTGGAGTGTGAGCTTGCAATGGGTGGGTTCTTAGTTGCTGCCTGGGGTCAGCCCACCACACCTGCGTACAGTCTAGCAGTGCTGGAGTCAAAATTCTCTTTGCCTTTATTGAGAATTTTCATACTGCCACTTGCTTGACAGATAGAAAACGTTTTCTTCTTGTACGTTGGTCTAGATTGATCAGGGTTGGCCAGAGTGTTGGATATATGTCTCAGACAATATTTATGCACCAGGAAAACTGGCCGTTACTGTGCTAGGTCTGTGTTTTTGAGTATTTGTCTTAACCCTTCCCCTTCTGGTGTCCTCAGGACCCATTCCAAACTGCATTGGCTGGCCTTTGGAAATCCCGGGCCAAGGGTCTGGGTCATTGGCTGTTTTTTAGCTCCCAGATGGATTGCAGCAAATCAGCAATGTGGCATTCCCCTTTTAAGGTGCCCTACCCGTATAGTATAAAAAACTGCACTCTTGGACGGAAGGCAGGCCTTACTCCTGCACACAGAATTCCCTCAACAAATAACTCTTTGTTCATTTAATATTGGGTTGGCTGACTTCAGGTATTGTCCCCAACACACCCTTGGCTGGACTCAAAGAGCATTTTGTCTGGGAAGCTCTCCTAAGAAGCAGCCTCATGCCAACTTCATTCTGTAAACTGAGGGACAAGCCCTGCAGCAAAAGTGGAAGGTTCATGGGTGAGGGTGGTAACTGAAATGACGAGCGATACATCTTTTGGTCTGGCTCTCTGGATGCTCGGAACCAAAAGAGCTCTGAAGAAAAGTAAATCTGGAATTGCTGCTTACAGAAAACACATTTAAAACTCCTTATTAGCCAGTTGGAGCAGCAAAATTCTTAGTGTAGGAACCGTCTGTCTCGTGCCATGACCAATGCAGATTACACTGGAGTAAAAGCCCCAGTCCAGCAACAACATATTGAAGGCCCACGGGCACAAGTGCAGATTGACTTTGTGGGACCTCTGCCAGCGACAGCTTGAGCTTTGCCAGAGCTTAAAAAAGCTTAAAAAGCTTTGCCTTCCTAAAAACACTGAAGTTAATATAGAAATACATTTCTCCCTTGTAAACTGTCCTTGCTGTCACGTCCCAGCAGCTGCTTCATGGCCCCTGTCAGAGCCAGCCCTGTCCCTGCACTGACCCGGCCCTGCTGCCCCACCAATGCTGTATCATCAAGGGAAGACCCATGGTGGAAGGAAATGCACGATCACTCATCCTGGAAGGGACCTTGGGAGGTCTGTCGGCCAAGTAAAACCGTGGTCAGTGGAAAAAGGGAAACACGGGTTGGGCTGTTTGTATGCTATACGATGTTAGTGTAAAATGTATACCTATATAGAAACGCAGACAGTACGGATCCCTCCAGGAAGCTGTCTTAGACACTCTGTCTCTCCAGAACCTGGCCCTGGGATCCCCTCGTCCCCCTATGCCCAGACAAGAACACACACATGCAAAGAGTTCTCTCCAGCACACAACCACAGAACTATTGAGTCATCCAGCTTCCACCTTTTCTGTGTTTCCTCTTCATGCTTGGTTCCAGTCAGGAGCTCCTTTCTCATCCAGGCCTTCCTCCTGCCACCTCTGCAGGACCTCCTGCCTGCCAGGGTGGACCATTTTGGAGCTGAAAGAAGAGACCCTTGACCATCAAACAGCTCTCTGCACCCCTCTTCTCTGCAGGGCTGTATCCCATGGGATTCTTCCAAGCAGGTCAGGCCAAAGCCACGCTATTCCTGATGCAAGGCAAGATGCTGTTCTTGGCCACCAGGGCACACTGCCAGCTCATTCAGCTGGCTGTCCACCAACACCCCCGTGTTCTTTTCCACCAGGCAGCTTTCCAATCACTCTTCCCTGCGTGCCTGTAGTGGTGTGTGGGCTTGACCCAAGTGCAGGACCCAGCACTTGGCCTTCTTGACTCTCATAAAATTGGCCTTGGCCCATCAATCCAGCCTGTCCAGATCTCTCTGCAGAGCCTTCCTACCCTCCAGCAGATCAATACTGCTGCCCAGCTAAGTGTCGTCTCCAAACTTACTGAGGGTGCAGTGGATCCCCTCCTCCAAATCATTGATAAAGATATTAAACAGAACGGGCCCCAGTACTGAGCCCTGGGGAACACCACTTGTGACCGGCCGCCAACTGAGCGGCACTGACTCAATGAACTCAGTTCATTTTCTCAGTTCATTGAGTTCCTCAGTGAACTGGCTGCACGCGGACACAGCATGTTTAACTTCCTTGCTAACAAACAAATTTAAACATGATGTAATTCAGGAAACCATAAACTACTCTCGTCAACCTTATGCTAAGTGCAAACTGCATCTGACGCAGTCCGCCTTTCTCAAGGACCATTCATACAAGAGCTCTTTGAGACCTAGAGATAAAAAAGAATAGACATAAACACAATTGAAGAGTGGGCTAAAGAGCTATTGAGAGATACTACTGGAAGATAGGAAAGTTTTTAACTCCGTGAAGCTGGAAGCAGCAGCTACATAGTTTCTTCAGCTTCTTCAGTGGGTCTTTGAGCTCCTGGTTCCTCAGGCTGTAGATGAGGGGGTTCACTGCTGGAGGAAACACTGAGTACAGCACTGCCACCACCAGATCCAGGGATGGGGAAGAGATGGAGGGGGGCTTCAGGTAGGCAAAAAATGAGGTGCTGAGAAACAGGGAGAACACAGCCAGGTGAGGGAGGCACGTGGAAAAGGCTTTGTGGCGTCCCTGCTCAGAGGGGATCCTCAGCACGGCCCTGAAGATCTCCACATAAGACACCACAATGAAAACAAAACACCCAAATCCAAAAGAGGCACTAACCACAAGAAGTCCAACCTCCCTGAGGTAGGCATCTGAGCAGGAGAGCTTGAGGATCTGGGGGATTTCACAGAAGAACTGGTCCAGGACTTTGCCTTGGCAGAGGGGTAGGGAAAATATATGGGGAGTGTGCAGCACAGCATAGAGAAACCCACTGCCCCAGGCAGCTGCTGCCATGTGGACACAAGCTCTGCTGCCCAGCAGGGCCCCGTAGTGCAGGGGTTTGCAAATGGCCACATAGCGGTCATAGGCCATGACAGTGAGAAGAGAATACTCTCCTCCAACGAAGAAGAGAAAGAAAAAGACCTGTGCAGCACATCCCGAGTAGGAGATGGCCCTGGTGTCCCACAGGGAATTGGCCATGGCTTTGGGGAGAGTGGTGGAGATGGAGGCCAGGTCGAGGAGGGAGAGGTTGAAGAGGAAGAAGTACATGGGGGTGTGGAGGTGGTGGTTGCAGGCTACAGCGGTGATGATGAGGCCGTTGCCCAGGAGGGCAGCCAGGTAGATGCCCAGGAAGAGCCAGAAGTGCAAGAGCTGCAGCTCCCGCGTGTCTGCGAATGCCAGGAGGAGGAACTCGGTAATGAAGCTGGCGTTGGACATCTGCTGCCTCTGGTCATGAGTGACTGTCCAAGGAGGAAAATGCAGTGAGAAGTTAGGGGAGACTTCTCTAAACAAAACAAAAGCCATTTCTCCTAGATGCTCCCCTTTCTACACCCACCCCCTTTTTACTTTTCTATGAGAACTTCCTTCAGCTCCATTTCTGAAACCCTGCTTGGTGCTGGCTGAATGTGCCATGAGAAATACGGGCTCTGCCTGCTGCCTGCCAAGGAGTCAGCCTACTCTGCAGGAGTGGGTTCATGGGAAAGGTGGGGGAAGGACCCAGTCCTGGTGTTGGACTTTGTCAGGTGAAACTGCTCCTAACGCAGAAGGGCCTGTCAGCACCTGCACTCCCTGTGGTGAGGAAGCAGAATGGCAGAGGGCAATTTCAGAGTTTATTCTTAAAGTTTCCCTCCGTTTCCCCTGGGGAGTGTTCTTGGATGTCAGAAACCTCAGAATTTCTGCTGCCCTCAGGGAGAACAGAGGGAGTCCTGAGAGGCAGGAGGATTGCCTGTGGCTTAGAGCAGAGTGAAGGGAGCTGGTCTGTCCCTCCGCCTTGTTCCCAGCTGCCCTGGGCTTGCACCTTTCTGAGACGGAGGGTGATCACACTCCCATGGTGCCCTGAAGACCACCAGACACTGCTGAGAGCAGAGGGATTCACTGCAGACCACTAAATGTCTCACTCGTTCTCAAGGTCTCAGAACCCCACTTCTAGCCAAGGACACACATGCCTCATTTCACCAACCCGACAGCATTTCCTCGGTCGTAGAGTCTCTGCGTTCTCCGTGGGGCTTTCAGAGAAAAGAGAGGTGCTATGGGACAGCTTTGCATCCTTGAGGGCAGTTCAAGGCTTGGAAGAACAACTCAAATAGACAGCCAAGTGCCCTAAAGATGGCATCTCAGTAAGAGTCAGCTCATTCCCCAGCCCCACAGACTGTATGGATGAGATCTCCACAGGTGAGAGGAAACCTGGGACACCTGTTCCCATGGACACACCTGCATGGGATGACACACAAGATCAGTGTGTGACTCTGCAGCTGAAACTCCCATCCCCAGAGAGCCTGACAGCAAGAACAAAATAAAATAAGAATAACCTAGACCAGTGGAGAAACAAGTTAAAATAAGGTGAGGGTCTGGCTGAGAGACGCCAGGTTAGAAGCACTCAGGCACTGACTCAGGACAGCGTTACCCTTACCCAGCTGTGCACACCGCCTCCCGGACACCAACATTGCCGGGCAGCTGCTCTCAGCCCCTGTGCTCTGCAGAGAGAGAAGGGCCCGTGGCTGCAGAGCTGCACCACGGCTCTGCTGGAGCTCTGGCTGCAGAGGAGGTGGTTCACGCCTTGGACCCCGCGGCCCTGAGGGCATGGGGTTTGCTGGGTGGGAGAGGAGGCTTGCTCATTCTCCCTCCCACAACATTTCTGGTTTTAGTTTCCTCTCATTTCCTGATCATCTATCTGCTGCCTAGAGATTTTTTTTTTCCCTGGGAGGTGTTTCCCTGTTCCATGTCTTTTCCCTGCTAACAAACCCCATGTGAACCTCTGGGCACTCACCTTGGCCCTACAGAAACCCTTCTGTTTGCAGGGACTGGCTGGGCACATGTTCCTGTTGGGAGTGGCAAAAGTTCAGAACAACCCTGATGGGTCCAGCAGAGGTGATGCTGGTGCCGTCCATAGGCAGAAGAGCAGTCGAAGGCACTTTAGGAGGCTATTAGCAGACCTACTGGCCACTCCAAGTTGCAGCTCAGGAGTCTCAATGACTTGCTCAAACTTGACAGGTCCTTTTCTCTTTCTCTTTCCCTCCCCCACTGCACCTCTTCTCTCCCCTGCCCTCACAGTACGAAACTGAAAACACAGACTCGGGAAATCTCCTTATCTTTATTGTAAACCCTGCCTTGAACTTTCCCTTGAAACATCCCCTTGGAAGTTTCGTAGCGGTGATCTGGAGCTGTGAGCAGCCTTGACCCACGCAGCAGCCTCTCTGCAGAAGAAGGATCCTGTCCTGCCCTGCCAGAGGTTGCCTTCCACTCACAGCTTCTCCCTGCAGCATCGTGGGCAGCTCCCCGGGCAGGCTCAGTGCTGACCCTGGCAGGCGGCAGAGTCCCTGCCCCAGCACACAGCCCCAGCACACAGACCCTGCTCGGAAGGACGGCCCTGGGCACACCCAGCTTCACACCCCTGCAGTTATCCCCAGGAGAAGGCAGCGATCGTGCCCTGTCCCTCTGACCGTGCAGCAGGGAAGCCCTGCTCTGGAGCATGTTCCTCTCCTCTCCAACAGGGATACTGTGAGAGTCATCCTGACAGATCCTGTCAACTGTGGGATGTACCAGCTTCAGGAGATTCCTGCAGCCAGAGACTTACCGTGTCAAGGGCTGTGAGGATTTCTCCCTTAGTGAGCTCTCAGCATCCTCCCACTGCTGACTGCCTTTAACACCTCTCTCTGTCTCACTCCTCTCCCCTCGCTGCCTGCAGGCAGCTCCCATGCTAATTACTGGAGATGAAGCCCAGGAGTGAGGTGTTCAGATGCAAACACCTGGTGACATTTGAGGTGCCAGAGCTGGTCCAAGAGACATGGAGGTAACTACATGTTCTAATGTACCTGCTCTGAGAGACAGGGTGGTATCTGGGGCATCATTTCTGAGCAGGAGGATGATTTCCTTTGGACAACTGAGATGACAGCAGATGCACACGTTTAGGACAAGAGAATCTTTCTCTAGTTGTTATTTTCTGGGCAGCCTACACAGGGATTCAGCTGATCAAATGGACTCATGGACCACAGGGAGAGCTAAGTCTCTCGCTTTCTGATCTCCATCAGCTGTACTTCACAGATCTCTCCTGACTATCATGAGAGCTGTCTCGTTTCATCCCCACATGGCCTAACAGATTTCAGGACAGTTACTCAATGGAATGGCCAAAGAAAGGCCTGTAGTGTTATGTGAGGTGCCAAGGCTTTCACAGACAGCTGCGTGCAGCTGGCAGGGACAGCACTGGTCCTGCACAGGAAAGCTGCCCCCCTTCAAAGCCTGTGTGTGACACACAGCCCAGACAGCACTGCCTTTGTGCAAGCCACCGATTGCCACCACTGCCCTGCAGCAAGGTCTGTCCCTGCTCTAGCCAGTAGATGCAGGACAGTGCAGGAATAGGAAGCACATCACACTGGGGTCTGCACTCGTGTGCCTACACTCTCAAGCTGCTGGTTTTTCTCTCCGCCACCCTTTACTCACCCCCTTGATGATACAGGCAAGGAACAGAGCAGCAATGTTCACAGTGTGCCTGTCAGCAGCACCTTGTTCTTGCTGGAGATCAGCTTCACCTCTGCCAAACAGCCTCAGGAACAGCGTAGACACCACTGACAGCAGTCAGTGGTCCTCAGAGAGGGTCTCCTGGTCATAGAAACTAAACCCCTGTTGCTGGTACTAGCTGTGCAACCAATTGCTGACCCACAGGATCTGTCCAGTCCCCAAGCCTCTCCCCCTCACCAGCAGGACTGAGGAGAACACTGCCTGTGCCACCATGCCCATCATCCCCAGAGCCATGCAGTCACACTCAATCCTGTGCAGGTTTGGCTGTGTCATTGGTGCCTACAGGGAAGAGCAGCACGGGGTAACAGTCCAAGGTTTGGAAAAACTTTAGCAGCCTCTCAACACTGCACCTTTTGATCAAGGACAGTGGACAGTGTTCGTTAGAAGATGCTCGAGGTTAGTAGCAGCTTGTTGGAGTCAAGGAATCCTGTAGCCGTCCTTACCTGGCAGCAAAAGGCACCCTCAGCTTCCTCAGAGGGTCTCCAGGAGCCCACCAAAGATCTTAGTCATTTTCAGGACACTCTTGGACAAAAGCCCTTAGGAAGTTAATGGGAATTCATTGCTCATCCCAATGTGAGCAGGAGGTTAGTCTAAAGACCTCCCAAGGTCCCTTCCAACCTGAATGGTTCGGTGATTCTGTTGTCTCTGATGATAGCTACCGCGATTCTTGCAGTCATGAATTCCCTCTCTGCATGTGGGTTAGCACCAAGCATGGCATCCCCAGAGCCAGCCTCTCCTCGTGGTGTGATACTGCCTCTTAGGCCTGAAACATGCTAGGTTCCAAGTTCAATTGTGAATGACGTCATGTTCAGACTGGACCCTCCTCACAGCCTGCAACACCTGCGCATGACAGCATGGTAACTAGTGAGAGTGGCACATGCAGAAAGCCAAGTGGAGGGGGCTGTGAAAGCCCTTGACGTGTTTCATTAAGGAGGATGGCCAAGCCCTGACCCCAGGACCCTAGGAATGGGGATCCTTTCCTTCCTGGGTGTCTCAGGGCTCTTGCTAGGGGCAGAGAGATGTGAGGGTTTGTGATGCTGAGTGCTGGTCAGTGCTAAGACACCTCCCAGGCTCTCTCAGGGGTGAGGAGGCAACAAAGTATGGGGGCTGCAAGGAACTGGTGTCCTCACATAGGCCTCAGCCCAAGAGCCAGCAGCCGTAGCCAAGAGAATAAGGACCTCAGTTCTGGGTCCCAGCCCTACCAAAGCCCTTGGCTTTCCCCACCACAGGCTGTCCTACACTGTCCTCTGTCTGTGCCCGTTTCTCTGCAGATTTTAACCACCACCCCTGCTTCCCCAGCTCACTCTGCCCCCATGATATCCCAAGGTTTACTGATAACTCTGTGTCCTCACTGTTCTTCAAACACAAAGGTGTGGTTTTCTGAGGATTTGCCAATGTCTCTGAGTTCCCCACAACCCATCTGGCTTCTTTCAAAGCCCTGTTCACGTTCCTCTAGCACCCAAGATGTCCTAGCCCCAGACTTGCTTGAATCCTCACATGCTCTGCTCTCTCCCTGCACTACCATGTGTCTCACAAACCCTTCCCTCTTCCCCTGCAGTGGCAGGACCTCAGCCCAGGAGGTCTGTGCATCCTCCACGCTCATCGATGTTTCCTGAGGTCCATCCAAGTGTGGGAAGTGAAGGAGGTAAAGGGAGCATGGTCAGCTCACGGTGCATGACTGAGCACAGCCATCCTCAGCAGCGGGCGTTCCCCTTCTCCTAGGGGATGCACATCACATGGAAATGTCTGTCATCCCTGATTTGCAGAAGAGGGGTCTTCCCTCCTGACATCTTCCCAGGACAAACCTCCTCCTCTTCCCCATCCACACACATCAGTTGCTTTCCATTTCTGGGCTCAGATATGCTTAAGGATAAAGGATAAAGCCATCAGCCACCTCCTTGTTTCTCACTGACACCCCTCGACCCTCTCTCTGAGACCTACACACAGCCAGTCAGCGTTGCTTACAGCCACTCACTCTTCAGAAGTGGCCTTAAGCTTCCTGGATCTTCCTGGTGCTTGTTAACTATCTTCCTGGCTCCCTCCAGAGCCCATGGCAAACTTTGTTGTCTATAACAGGGCTTTTACGACCATCTGCTATGAAATCTTTGTCTTTTTAAGATCTTCTGTGCAGAAAGAGTAGCCACAGAAAAGTACCAGGTACACCAACAGAGATGCCAGTAAGAACCAGGTGAGCAACACCCAAGGCTGGGACTCCCTGGCACGGAGTCTCTCCTGCTTGTCACCTTTTCTCATGAAAGAAACAGGAAAACTGTCCATGCCATGGAGCTCTGCAGCAGGAAAATGGAGCTGTACCTAGCGTCCGGTGACACAAGTGGGATCAGCAGGGAGAGAGGACTTCTGTAGGGAAGGCTTACCGAGGCAGTACCCTGGCTTCACCCAGATCAAAAATAAAGACCAGGCAGTGTGCTGACGTGATGGGGAGAAGTGTCCTGGGGTAAAAGAGTGTGGAGGAGAGAAGGCTGGAGAGACTTGGTTTGCAGAGAGTTGAGGTAGTACTTTCCAGGTCTGAGCAGCCTGAGCTTTGGAGACGAGGAAAAATAAAGAAGCTCTCAAGGATGTTTTGGAATTAGTGGTACTGTCCCTAATGGCAGTAACAGGACAGTGCGGTAAGGGAACTCCTTCGTATTCGCGATGATGAACTGAAGCTCTTCCATTTCATCTTTACTTGACAAAATAGCTACAAGTTCTCCGTGATTAGCCTCTGGCATGCAATTCTTAGAACAGTGCTTTTTCTCTCACTGCTAACTCTCTGTTATTATTTAATGCTTACAGCTCTTAGACAGAATTGCCCTTAAATCATCTCTGCTCCATCTGTTTCTCACAGTTTTCATCAGGACAGGGAGGTGGAATAGGGGAGTTGTTCTGTTTTTAGCCAAAGGCGGCCAAGGGACAGATCCCAGGTTAGTGAAAAGGCACAAAGGAAGGCAAAACCTTGATGTGGAGCACACCGCCACGACACCGTTACCTGCCTTTCCAGTCTCTGAAGTCCTAACTGTGCAGCAGGGAGCCTGGAAGCTCTGAGCTCCCTGCATCTGCCCTGCATGTCAGCATGTAAAATGAGACTAACCTAGTCATCAAGTTGGTTTTGATTGTCTTCAGAGCCTAAAGCACCGCATGGGTCAGGAGATTGGCCAGGACACACGAAGAGGAATCACGCTTCTGTGGACAAAAGCGTAGCTGTTCCCAGGAGTCTCAGGTGGCATGGCATACCGATTCCTGGGTGCAAGGAGCTGGTCAGGTGCCTTGTCTCCATGTCTGCAATGGTGGCCTCCCACCAAAGGGTGGGGTATCACCAACCCCAGGGTCAAGCTGGCTGTGGCTTTGTGGAGCTGAAACCTGAAACCCTCCAAACATGGAAATGAAAGATCCTCTCTGGACGTCCTGCTGCAGGGCAGCACCACCTGCCTTGTCAGGGTTTCCTAAGGCCCAGTGTGAAGCTCCCAGGAGGAACTTGGTGGCTGTTGCCTCTGCCATACCATCTGACACCGCAGAAGAGTTTGGCTCCACCACCTCTCCAGGTCGGTGTCACCTGCTTTTAGACTGCCCTGTGCCTCTCCTTCAGCAGACTAAAGAGGCCCAGGTGCCTCCACCTCTCCACACAGCTCATGTGCTTTAGGCCCCAAAGCCCATCATGACCGACTTCCTCTGGACCTTCTCCGGTTTCTCCATCCTCCTTTCAAAATGGGAACCCCACTGGCTCCTATGGCATAAGTTTTATTCAGGTAGAATAATAATTTTGACAGAGTTCAATGAATTCGATGGAATTTAACAAAGTTTAAGAGTGGTTGCTCAAGGTTCAATAAGTTTGATGATGATGTTTACTCTATTAATTACTGCATGGAAGAAACATACAAAGGAAAATTGAGTTACACTCAAGTTCACATGATTCACGGGGAGACCAGGGATACAAAAGGGTAAGGAGGACCCTCCCGTTGAGTCACAAGGTTCAGAGTAGACCTCCTTGCTTTCTAAACTCCTGATGGAGCTTAGCTGTGGCTAGGTCCAATCTTAGTCTCAGACTTGGACAACGATTTATGTCTAAGAGATTATATAGGCAAAATTTGTCAATTCAGCATGCAATCAAAGTTGCCAAGACAAAATCAAAGTTACCATGCTACAACGTTCTGCACGATATCAGTCTCCTACCAAAGATCTGTCGTTGTTAAAAGGTCTCTCTGCCTTGAGGAGCAGCCTTGAGAGGTGTCCCAGCTCAAGGGGGGATCACCGCCAGGCACCCACGCTGCCTAGCAGGGAGAGCTCAAAGAAGGCTCACTGAGGCTGTTGTATTTATAGGATAAAGTGGTTGGCTTGCGGTCAAATTACATGCGATAGGAAAGGTATGCAGGAGGCTCCTTGTACCCCCGAGTTTCTTTGTTCCTTGATAATTGAGTCTTGGAATAGCCACCCACTATTCCCGTGTCAGTCGCATGATTGGTGTTCCAAGCTCATAGACATCATGTACCCCTCGGCTCCTTTGTGGGTTTTCAGAGAACAGATAGAAACTAGAGGAGTTCATGGCCTGGCTACGGCTCACGCCTTTACCTCTTCTGAAGCCTGTACCAAACTACTGCTCGTTTGGTTAAGAGGTCGAGGGCATCCATCGCAACTGGCTGCACACAGGCCACATAAGGATTTTTCCTATTTGCAAGCAAAGCAAAGCAAAGCATGATCAGTTTTCACAAACAATAAAACACACTCTGTAACCACAGGCTAAGTACAAGCTGTCTCTAATGAGGTTGCCTTTCTACAAGGGATAATCTTATGAGAAATGTTTTAGATAGATAGGTACAAACAGATAGATTTGAAAACAACTCAAGTGTTGGCTAAAGAGACAATTCGACTACTGAAAGACAGGCAAGCTTTGAACTCTGTGAAGCTCAAAGCAGCAGCTGGGTAGGTGAGACTTATCGAATGAACAAAGAATAATGGGAGGAGAAAATTAGAGACTAATGGAACTGGCCTTTGCCTAGAGAGTCTGCATCTGCAAAGATGGCGTTAGAAATGGTCATTGTATGGGGACAGGTGAAACTGTTTGAGAGATTAGAGAAACTAAAGACACCATCTAACAGGCAGAGGAGTGATGAAGAAGGTACAGGTGAAGATCAATATTTCTTTTGAATATCCCTTCTGAAAGGTCATGGGATTGGTAAGAGGTCTCTTGTGAGTGAGGACAAGCAAATGGTGCACCCATCTTTGAAAGAGGCCAGAAGTACAAGCCAGGGAATCCCAGGCTGTACAAGCTCACTTTGGTGAGGACTGGGCCATTGAATGGGTGCTCTTGGGTGACATTCCTGGGCACCCAAAAGAGAAGAGCATCGTCATGCACTTCCCAAGGGTGAATCATGCCTCACCAACCTGGTTGCCTTCATGAGGAAGTAGCTTCCTTTGTGCATGAGGGGACATCAGGTGATGTCATTTACCTCCACTTCAGCAAGCCTTTTGGCAAGGTCTCCCTCAATGTTCTTGTACCCAAGTTAGGCCATTACAGTCTGGATGGACAGACAAACAGATGGGCAAAACACCGCTTGGATGATGAGGCTGAGAGAGCAGTGGTGAAGGGGCCAGACTCTACCTGGAGGCCAGGGGCCATACTGGGGTTTGGTGAGGTGGCACAGGGGACTCTCCTGAGCCCTGCACAGTTTAACACCTGTACCCATGACCTGGAGGAGGCAACTCTCACCACATTTTTCAATGTTACTAGCATGGGAGGACCATTCCTGTGCCTTAGGGATGCCTTTCAGGGGAAACCTGAGAGGCAGGAGGACTGTCCTGTGGGGACCTTCATGAAATAGAAGGAGGACAAAGGCCAGATCCTGTGCCTAGGATAGACTGGTTGGGGCCTGGAGCACATTATGGAGAAGGAGAGGCTGAGAGAGCTGGGTTTTAGCGAAATCCCTCAGAGTGAAACACTGGAGCAAGGATGCAGGCCAGTTGGTGGGATGTCAATCAATGGATTTTTCAACATTTGTTGAGACAAGGTCATGGGCACCTGATCTAGCTGGAGCTGTCTGAGAACTGGCTTGACTGAGAGAGACCAGCTGTGGCAAGAGCTCTGGGACTTGGTGTGTAATAAGTGTCTCTAAGAAACTGGTTCCCTTTTTCTTAATCCCGGTGGTGGAGTTGGATATATCACAGAGCCCCGGAGGAGGAGGGAAGTGACCATGCAGCAAAGATCACTTCTCAGGGTTGGGGTGTATGGCCAGAGATGGAAATGGCCGGTGTGTGGCACTGATCTGGGACAGTTTTCCCAGGGCAGCTTTCCCGAGGTGGCCAGGGGACATGGCAAGGACTGGGCTTCTTACTTATGCACCTTTGGTGCCTTGCTTCCTTCACCACGATGCCTGACTGCACTGTGAGCAGTGCTGGGTGCCCCCACCCTGCACACTCGCACAGCTTAGCTCTACACTGCTGCTTTCCTTTCCCAGGCATTTTCCCAGCCCAGCCCCTCTCCAGCTCTCCCCACCTCCCCTGCCCTCTCCCCAGCCCAGCCCAGCAGAGCAGCCCAGCCTGGGCTGGCCCCATGGCAGTGCCCACCGCAGGGTGCTGCAGAGCTCTGGGCACTCACCCCACAGCCCCAGCCCCTCTGAAGGGCACAGCAGCTCCTGGGGGGCAGAGAGGCACTGTTCAGAGTGCAGAGAGGCTCAGTTCAGGCTCACCATCAGCTCCAGGGATGGTGCTGGCCCCAAGGGCATGAGTAAATAGGGGCCAGGAACACTCTGGATCTCCTGAATACATGTTGTAGGTGATGCCCATACCTGATTGCATTTGCCCCCTTCTCTGCCTCCATCAGCCCCACTGCCCAGGACAATGTGACAGTCCTGGCCCTGGGCCTCCTCAGGCAGCTCCTGCATCTCTCCAGGCTCCCCTCCCTGTTCCTCCTGGGTCTCCACTGACTCCCATGGCATTGCAGAGACCTTGTTCATGGATACATTTATTTAGTGCTTTACTTTTCGGGACTTCACCATTGAGGGTGTTTCACCTTCTGAGCCTCCATTCATTCCAGCCCCAGGGCACATGGTGAGTCCCCATCCTCTCCTCTCCTCACCCCTCCAAACTCATTTCCAGAGAGTCTGGTATATGCCATCACTCCTGTCATACATGAAGAAACCTGAGGAGAGAATGGGAGCTCATGGGCCATCTCCTCTCCCATTGGACACCAAAAAGAGAGCTTTTAAATCCAGAGCATTTGGCTCAGTGGAATGAAATAGTAACATGACCTTTAACTCCTAAAACATTGAGAACACGAGGAGAACAGACAGCTTAAAAGACAAATTCCTTGGATATTATCTTGGAAATACCTTTGGAGGAAGAGCCCGGCCTTCAGGCACTGGACCTGGGAGATCCCATTTTACTGAAGAGCTGCTATCTGACAGGCCACATCTGATACAGTATGGTACAAGGGCCAGACACAATAACATCAAGCCTCAAGATAAGTAGTACAAACCCACAAAATTCTCTATACTTTGGATTATCACAAGAGGAAAAGGCAGACTGGTGGACTAAGATAAACTGTGGGAAATGTGCATAGAAAGGGAGGCAGGTTATTGTCTGTGAGATAGCGCCCATTGGGCCAGTTTAGATAGGGCATCCTTGAGCTCCTCGTTCCTCATGCTGTAGATGAGGGGGTTCACTGCTGGAGGCACCACTGAGTACAGAAATGATACCACCAGATTTAGAACTGGGGAGGAAATGGAGGGGGGTTTCAGATAGGCAAACACTGCCGTGCTGATAAAGAGGGAGACCACGGCCAGGTGAGGGAGGCACGTGGAAAAGGCTTTGTGCTGTCCCTGCTCAGAGGGGATCCTCAGCACGGCCCTGAAGATCTGCACATAGGACACCACAAGGAAAACAAAACAACCAAATCCAAACCAGGCACTAACCACAAGAAGCCCAACTTCCCTGAGGTAGGCATCTGAGCAGGAGAGCTTGAGGATCTGGGGGATTTCACAGAAGAACTGGTCCAGGACATTGCCTCGGCAGAGGGGGAGGGAAAATGTATCAGCCGTGTGCAGCAGAGCATAGAGAAACCCAGTGCCCCAGGCAGCTGCTGCCATGTGGACACAAGCTCTGCTGCCCAGCAGGGTCCCGTAGTGCAGGGGTTTGCAGATGGCCACGTAACGGTCGTAGGCCATAACAGTGAGAAGACAGAATTCTCCTCCAATGAAGAAGAGAAAGAAAAAGAGCTGTGCAGCACATCCCAAGTAGGAGATGGCCCTGGTGTCTCAGAGGGAACTGGCCATGGCTTTGGGCACAGTGGTGGAGATGGAGGCCAGGTCCATGAGGGAGAAGTTGAGGAGAAAGAAGTACATGGGGGTGTGGAGGCGGTGGTCACAGGCTACAGCGGTGATGATGAGGCCATTGCCCAGGAAGGCAGCCAGGTAGATGGCCAGGAAGAGCCAGAAGTGCAAGAGCTGCAGCTCCCGCGTGTCTGCCAATGCCAGGAGAAGGAACTCGTTCATGGAGTTGCGATTGGACATCTGCTGCTTCTGGGCATGGAAACTGCCAAAGGAGAGAAAAGAGAAAAATTCAGAGAATCTTCTCGGAGCCACATTTCATTCATTCTTTGTGAACTACCTAAGGGTGCTTTTCTTTCCTGGGGGGGGCTGTTATGCAGCTGGGAGGCTTCAGCTGTGGTTTGTGCTGGCTGAGTGTGCTGTGCAGAGCCATGCCCTCTCCCCAGGGGCTCCTGAAGGGTCAGCCCTGCTTTCCAGCAATGACCCATGGAGGCAGCAACAGCCCAGGAGGACCGGGAGTGTCACAGGTTGGTCAGCTTCACCTCAGCCCCTGGGAAGGTGACAGGGCAAATGCTCTTGCACTTGAAGGACAAGAAAAGGATTGCTGAACCCATGTGGGAGGGGAAAGAAGGGCATGCTGTGTACCTGGACTTTTGCAAGTCCTTGCATGTGGTTTCCCGTGGTCTCCCTAGAGCGGATTGTTGACATCTGGACTGAAGAAGTGGATGATGCGGTGGGTGGGAAGTTGGCTGGATGATCAGGAACAAATCTGTCAGTGGTACAAAGTCCTCCAAGGAGCCAGATACTAGCAGCATCCCTCGGGGATCAGCAAAATTTCTTAAAAAATCATGAAAAGCTGGAAATTAAGACTTTTTCAGCTATTACATAGATTTCTTTTTCTGAACTCCTTCCAGTACAGACTGGGACCAGTCCCAGTACACACTGGAACCCTCTCAGTACAGACTGACCCCCCTCCAAGCAGAACCTGGGTCCATTTAACCACTCCCAGTAAAGACTGGGCCCTGTCACATTATAAACTGGATCCTGTTAACCCCTCATGGTACAGAATGGACCCTGTCTGAGTCCAAACTGGTTCTCTTTAACCCCTCCCAGTACAGACTGGGCCCTGTCCCAGTACAAACCTGGTCACTTTACCTCTCCCAGTACAGACTGGGCCCCCTCCCAGTACAAAGTGGATCCTTCAAACACCTCCCAGTAGAGAATGGGGCCTCTCCCAGTGCAAACTGGACACATATAATACCTGCCAGTACAGACTGGGCCCTGTCCGAGTCCAAACTGGTTCCTTTTAACCCCTGCCAGTAGAGACTGAGCCCCCTTCCAGTACAAGCTGGATCCATTTAACGCCTCCCATCACAGACTTTCCCTGTCCCAGTATAAACTGGATCCCTTGGTCCCCTTCCCAGCACAGACTGGGCCTCATCCCAGAACAAACTGGATCCCTTTAACATTGCCCAGCTCAGACTGGGCCCTGTCCCAGTACAAACTGCATCCTTTTATCCTTTTCCATTACAGACTGGGCACGTCCTAGTACAAAATGGATCCCATGATCCCTTCCCAGTACAGGCTGTGTCCCGTCACAGTCCAGCCTGGATCCCTTTAACTCCTGCCAGTACAGCCTGGGCCCCATCCCAGTACAAACTGGATCCCCTGGCCCCATCCCAGTAGAGATTGGGCCCCGTCCCCATACAAACTGGATCTCTTTAACCTTATAGACTGGGTCTCATCCCTGTACAGAACCCTAACTGCCCCCCAGACCCCTAAGGGCCCCCCTGGACCCCTAAGTGCAACCTTGGCACCCCTAAGTGCGTCCATTGGCCATACCCCTCCCTCCCTTCCCTCCACTATGCCATGCCCCATGTGTCCTCTGGCCCCAGCTGCAGCCCCGCTTCTTGACCTTCACCTTGCTGTGCGCCAGCGCCTTCAGCCCTTGGCTGAGACTCCCCTCACCTCATCCAGCCTTCCTTGGAGGGAAGCCTCTGCCCAGGTCTTCACCAGACCTTGGGTGGGCTCAAGGCTTGTCCTCCTCAGGTAGTGCCAGGTGGCCATTAGATCTTTAGAAGGTCTCAAGCTCAACCTTGGGTGTTGACTGAGAAGACAACCACTCCAATGGAGACATCAGAAATCCTGTGGTAGTTTCAAGGTCAAATCTAAGAGGAAGAAGAGAGGTTGTAGGTGCTGGAGATCATCTAGTCAAAGCCCACCTTGGAGTGGAGACCACCCCTGGAGATAGATACCCAATGCACGAGTGGTGTCCCTCTGGGGTCCATACTGGGACCAGTAGTGTTTAATGTCTTTAGCAAGGACATGAATAGTGCGATCAAGTGAAAGTTTTGAGATGCCACCAAGCTGAGTGGTGCAAGTGACACTCCCGAGGGACAGGATGCCATCCAGAGGGACCTGGACAAGCTTGAGAAGGGGGCCTGTGTGAACCTCATGAGGTTGAAGAAGGCCAAGTGCAAGGTCCTGCTGTCACGTCCCACCTAGGGAGGAGGGGGGAGGAGTGACAAAGATTCGCAAATCCTCTCGGTGTGGATTAAGGTGGGCCAACACTCAAGGTCCATACACAAACACCAGCTTTAATAGAAAGCTTCTATAGAGACAAATATTGAGTACAAATATTCGATACCCGCCAACCCTCACAGTTATATTCACCCCAGCTGTGCGGTTTTACAGAAAATCAAGGTAGGCTATGCAGTACTTGACTTCAATTTAACAACTTTAACAACTTAACCACCTTAGGAAAAGTGAAAAAGAGTGAGAGAGAGAGAGAGAAAGAGAGAGAAAAGAGAATCACCAGTCCTGGATCCAGCATTGGTCCTGCCAACAAGGGTATTCGGTGAGGGAAGAAAAAGAGTGAGGAGAAGTGAAGGTTCTTATAGAGATGTTGATTCTGCGCAGGATGCTCGGTGATAATAATTCCACAAATCACGCACGCACGAGCATGAGCACGAACGTAAACACGAGTACTGGTACACACACGAGCACCACCACACACACAAACTACAGCACATTTATCAGGCTACATGATTAGTATAAACCCGCCTAAATTTACACTTATTGGTTAGTGATTAACATTTCGTACACTATTGGTTTACTGTATTTAAATTAGCCTCGCTTGCTATGTAAATTAGCACGCATGCTCCTTTCAGGTGGGGGGGGGCAAGTCTTTTCGGTCCTGAATTGAGTCGGTGGTCGTGATCTCCCCTCGCCACATTTACCTTTCGCCTACTTTCTGCAGTTGTATCTTCTCTGGCCGCTGTCCAGTCTTTGGTGCCAAGAGGTTCACTTTTGTCGGCTTGTTAGCTCTTCTTCAAGGTTAGAGCCGTTAGTTTTCCACAGTTTGTTATCTTTTATCTCCCTCCCAAATTCCTTTCCCAAGGCACAAGTGGTTAGTAGTTTTTGCTAATTGGAAGATTACATCAGCGCCCAGTCAAACCAAGAGGAGCGATACCAGGGCTGTCCTCCAGGCAGTAGGGGTGTGGGGGGGAATAAGACGCTTCACAGACCATGGGGAATGGGGCCGAGGCAAGGCCGCCCTGTCTCCACAGGGCTCCCTCCCTCACCCTCACTCCAGGGTACTGTCCGGTCCTGGGTCCTAGCGACCGTTGCTCTGCATTGTGGTTTTAGCACCAGGCTGTTTGAGACATCTTGTTGTTTTACATTAGCAGTTCTCTACACCTGCCCCTGGCTCAGGGCAATCCCCAGTATCAGTACAGGCTGGGGGATGAAGGGATTGAGAGCAGCCCTGAGGAGAAAGACTTGCGGGGACTGGTAGATGAAAAGCTCGACATGAGCTGGCAATGTGCTCTCGCAGCCCAGAAAGCCAACCGTATCCTGGGCTGCATCAAAAGAAGCGTGGCCAGCAGGGCAAGGGAGGGGATTCTGCCCCTCTACTCTGCTCTGGTGAGACCCCACCTGGAGCACTGCGTCCAGCTCTGGAGTCCTCACAGAGGAAGGACATGGACCTGTTGGAGCGGGTCCAGAGGAGGCCACACAAATGATCCGAGGGATGGAACACCTCTGCTATGAGGAAAGGCTGAAAGAGCTGGGGGTGTTCAGCCTGGAGAAGAGAAGGCTGCTGTAGGAGGGTAGATTTAGATTGAACACAAGGAAAAATTTTTCACAATGAGGGGAGTGAAACACTTGAATGGTTTTCCCAGAGTAGTGGTAGATGACCCATCCTTGGAAACATTCAAGGACAGGCTAGATGGGGCTCTGAGCAACCTGATCTAGTTGTAGAAGTCCCTGCCCATTGCAGGGGGGTTTAACTAGATGACCTTTAAAGGTCCCTTCGCACCAAACCATTCTATGATTCTACGATTCTATGATTCTATGAATGCTATGACCAGGATTAGAGGGGGCCCTGCCTCCAGCCAGATGGAAGAAAGGGAAAACCGGGTTTACTGGACTGTGTGGATTCGATGGCCTGGCACAGGAGACCAGCAGGAGTATAAGGCTCTAATGGACACCAGTACACAGTGTACCCTCATGCCATCAAGCTATAAAGGGGCAGAACCCATCTGTGTTTCGGGAGTGACAGGGGCATGACCATGGGACTGTAGGAAAGGAGTGCAGGTGCCTATTTTTAACAGATGCCACGACTGAAGCAAGAGGATTCCCACCTCCTGGGGGTTTGTGGCAGGCATGGGAGGCAGCTGAGGTCCCTTCCAGCCCCAGCACTACAAATCCAGCATGAGATGCCTCCACTGACTCAGCTGATTGCCTTCCCTCAGCATGGCTAAAGGAGATGCCTCCCTGGCAGTGTCCGGGTGTCCTGTCTCATGATGGGCCAAGGAAGGGGAATTCTCAGACCTAACTGTGTCTCGGAGAGCAGCAAGGCCACTGCTGCAAAGAAACATCTCTGCAGAGGTGAGACAGTCAACAGCGGTGATTCCTTCAGTCTCTTCCCAAGCAGGTTCCTGGAGAGCCCCAGGGACACCTGGAGGGAGCGCCGAGTGGGGTGGGGGGCAGAGACAGTGACATCTTGGGCAGGTCCCCTCCTCTGGGGCTGAGACAGGCTCCTGGGGTGGAGGGAGCTCCTGGTAAGCAGGCAGCAGTGCAGAGAGACAGCTCTGCCAAGGAGCAACTCCTCTGCCAAGCGCAGCAGGGCTCTGGGCAAAGGAGTAGGGCAGAGCGCGATTAAAGGCAGGCTGGAGTGGGAGGAGAGAGGAGAGCTGCAAGGGAAGAAACCTTTGCAGCCCTTGCCACGGTAAGTCTCTTGGTGCAGGGCAATGCAGCTGCCGTTGCGGGAAGGGTCTCCGAAAGCGTTCATAGGCTCCAGCCTGCAGGGTCTGTGAGGAGGCCTCCCAGCCCAGGGGCTCATGTCAGACCAGGGGGAAGGGGTGAAGGCAGGGTGTGCAGCCAGAGCTGCCCAGGGCATTTCAGAGGGGACTTTTGCAGAGGAAGAGCAAGGCAGGGGATCCCTTACAGCTAAAGAGCTTTCCTGAGGCTGTGCTTTCAGTTTCCTGCTGTTTCAGGAAAAGGGGAAAAGGCGCTGCTGCGTTTGGAGGGGGAGCCTGAGAGTCCTGAGCTGCCACCCTGAGAGATCAGGAGGTCTGGTAGGAGGCAAGGCAACTGCTTGCATCCACTCCTCTACCTCCAGAGAGCACCAGCATCTCCTTTGCTGTCCTCAGCAGGGTTTCTCTGACCTGCTCCTTCCTGCCTGCAAGCGGGGAGTACCTCTGGAGAGTGCCTGGAACTGGGAGGTTTCTTGAGGTCAGAGCTGAGCAGACAGGAGTGGGTGATGGGGTCTGTGATCCCTGACAGGGAAAAACTGGAGGGCAGAGCAACAGTTCCCGGCAGGGATAGCTCCAGGCAGCAGCGACATGGGCAGAGAGCTCTAGGAACCTCCAACCCCAAATGGCATGGGAGGGAGAAGTTGGGAAGCTCCCTGCCATCCCCTCCAATGCAGACACCTGCCTCTGCACAAGACCCCTGCTCCCGTCTCCCACCCAGCACAGCCTCTGCCCTCAAGGCTGTGTGGTCCCGGGCAGGAGTTGCCTCCTCTGCAGCCAGAGCTCTGGCACAGCAGAGGGGCATCTCTCCTGACACGTGGCCGCTTCCCTCTGCAGGGCAAAGGGGCTGCGAGCGACTGCCCGGGGCTTTTGCTAACTGGGAGGTGCTGTGCTCTGCTGGGTAAGGAGAAGGCTTTCCTGAGTGCCCGGCCACCTCTCCTCTCTCTGTATCACTAATTGGAGCTGTTTCATAGTGTAGTTAAGGAGGAAGATTTCAAAGTGCACCTAATAATAATTATTTTTTATTTTAAAGGGAATACTTTATTAATTTTATTTTTTAGAGAAGAGGTTGTAGCAGCATTCTCCCTGTGATAATGATCCAGAGTGTCTCCTCAGAAGGTCTGGACAGGTAGAAGAATCAGTTCCTTGAGGTCTGACACTGTATGGACAACCTTGCTCCTTCCCTCCCAAACCTCACCATTTCTGACATTGGCCCCCTGGGACTTGCATCACTGTTCCTTGCATCAGACTTCTGCCCTGACGTCTGCAGCTGGATGCTACAGGTCCTTTGCAGCATCTCCCACCTGCTCTCCTTCGAGAACTGGCTGCACACATTTTTCCTATTTGCAAGCAAAGAAAAGTAAAGCATGATAATGTTTCATAAACAATAAAACACACTCTACCCGTATGGTCAATTCAAGTTACCTCTAATGAGGTTGCCTTTCTACCAGGGATAATCTTATGAGAAATGTTTTACATAAGTAGATACAAAAAGAGAGATATAACTAAAAAGTTGGCTAAAGAGACAAATCGACTACTGAAAGACAGGCCAAATTTACTCCCTGAAGCTCAAAGCAGCAGCATAGGGTAGGTAGGTGGATACAAAAAGATAGACATAAAGACAATTAAAGAGCTGGCTAGGGAGACAATTAGAGTGTTGAAAGAGAAGTAAGCTTTTACTCCCTGAAGCTCAACCTGTGAGAGGTATCAGAATGAACAAAGAACAAGGGGAGGAGAAAACTGGAGAAAAATGGCAAGGGCCTTTGCCGAGGCAGTCGGCATCTGCAAAGATGACTTCAGAAATGGCCATTGTATCAGGACAGGTGCAAATATATGAAAGATTAGAGAAACTGAATAGACTGTGTCACAGGCAAAATAGTGGTAATGAAGTTGCAGGGGAAGATCGATATTTCTTTTGAATCTCCCTTTTGACTTGGGATGGGCAGAGGTCTCTTGTGAGTGAGGACAAGGCAATGTTGCACCCATCTTTGAAAGGGGCCCAAGGTGCGACCCTGGGAACCCCAGGCTGTACAAGCTCACTGGGGTGAGGAGTCTGCCATCAATTAGAGTCCTCTTGGGTGACTTCTCTGGGCACCTAAAAGAGATGAGGGTGCCCAAAAGCAGTCAGCATGGACTTACCAAGGGTAAATCCTACTTCAGGAAGGCAGTGGTGACGGTAAGGAAAGCTCTCAGGTTTCCTGTGACCCTGGAAGAAAGTCGCATGTCAGTACAGTCAGAGCAGCTGCAGCTTTCTTGTCCTGCTCCAGGCTGTGTGGCTCAGATGCAGGGCTACTTGACAGGTATCCCCAAACAGCCCTGGTCACTTCCTTTGCTTCACCATTCATTTCCTTTTCATTAATTTCCCACCTCTCAAGTGCTACTCTTGAACCAGCCTTAGCCCCGCCCCTGCAAAAAGCCAACCCCTTTTCACCATTTCCCCACTGGCGCTGCCTTTCCTCACTTTGTACCCACCTTTGCTGTTTCTGAGATGGTTATCACAGTGCTTTCTCCCTTGATTAGCAACTCCATTACACTAGTACTCTTTTCTTATCATCAGTAGTGTCCTGCAGCTGCTTAAGTTATGGTCTTGTTAAAGGCACCGTGCCTCAGGATGGGCATCAGCACATGTACTTTCAGTGCTTGACTGCTGGAGGTTCAGTCCAGAGCAACCTCGACACATCTGAGGATTTGGCTGACAGAAACCTGAAGGTTTGGAAGGAAAAGCTGGAGAACAACTGCATGCAGCAGCATGGGCAGTGACCATACCAGCTAGGGAGTGCCCTGAGGAGAAGGGCCTGCGAGTCATGATGGCTGCCATAGGAGCCCGTGGGCTTTGCATTTCAAAAGGAAAGTGGAGAGACTGGAGAGGGCCCAGAGGAGGTCTGCCAAGATGGAGTGAGGAGCCTAAAGCAGGAGGTGTGAGGAGAGTCTGAGGGAGCTGGGCCTCTCTAGCCTGCTGAAGTGGAGGCATGGGGCAACCTAATAAGAGCTTACACCCCCCTGGAGAGGTGACAGATCCAAGCTCTCTTTTTGCAGTGGCCAATGAAAGAGGCAACAGCCACAAAGTGCCTCTTGGCAGGAAAATAGGAAAGATAAAATGGACTAGGATGAGCATTTCTGTGATCTCCACCTTTGGAAGTCGTCTTTGCTCCACAAAGTCACAGCCAGCCTGGAGGCTGGACTAGAGTCCCCCTGCAGGCTCTTTCCCACCAACTCTTCCAGGAGTCTGGGCACTGACCATGTGCCCTAGGAGAAAAGATTAAGGTGGAGGTGAGGGCCTCTACATCATGTGCTCACAGGACAATTTAGGTTGGAAGGGCGCTCAGGTGATCTGTAGTCCAATGCCCAGCTCCAAGCAGGGCCAGCTCTGAGGTCAGACCAGGTTCCTCAGTAAATGTCAGCATCCAGAGGGAGAGTTTAGACATGAAGCTGGCATCTAGGCCACCATTACAGAAATAGAGACGAGATCTTTGGCCAGCTCCCTAAACAGCTCCCATCAGTACGCCATGCCTCCTGAGATTCCTGGGAACATCCACCTTCTTGTCCAGAGGAGTGGCTTCCTTAGGCAAGTGTCCTGGCATATCTCCAGAGCATGGGGTGCTTTAGGCTGGAAACAGAATTGAAACAAAGCCTCTGACTTGGGTACTATCAACTTCATTGCTAAGGGAGAGGGAGATGGAGGGATCTCAGCATTTCCAGCTTCCTGCAGAATATTTAAGGCCTCTGAGAAAGGAGGTGAAGACAACAGTTTTGGACTAGCATAGCCTCTAGATCATTTCACTTGTGAAGGCTCTGCTTCAGTCATTGGCACCCAGAAATCTCACCTGCTTTGCCTTCCTCTCCTCCCAAAACCTGACCAAACGACAGGAGGTAAGGCAGCAGAAAGGCCCTTAGGCCTCTGTGAATCAGCTGGGGGCTGGCACTTGGAGGGCTACAGTGCCATTCCATTGCACATCTCATAGAGAATCAAGCTGGGAAGTGAGTCTGCAATTCTGTATCAGTAAGGTCCATGGACAGGCAGGGCTGTGTCTATGGCTGTGTCTGGAGACCTGTACACCTCCAGCATAGATCCAGCTAGGGCTGAAACTCAGGCCTGGCTTCAGTGGTCTCCTGGGCCCATGGACAGAGATGCAGGCAGAGGCCCCGGGTGAGGCTGGTCATGGCCATGAAGGCCTATGGATGCTCTCAGGACCCTGACATGGGATCCTATGGGATCCCACCTGCCCGTGCCCTCAACAGAACAAGTTCTCACTCCCTGATGTGCAGGGTCTGCTCTCTGCTCCTCCTTCCCCATTTCCCTGGGGATCTGGGAGACAACCATTTCTTTGTCACTACAGCCAAGGCTGACGCTGCTCTTCACATCCCTGACGAGTCCTTCCTCTTTTGGGCGTATCAGGTCCAGGTGAGCAGAAGACTGGATGGCTCAGTTAGAAGCAGGAGAGGGAGTTGCAAGAAGGACAAAGTGCTGCTGAGAAAGTCCCTGGGGGAGGGCAGCCTGTGACCCAGCCACACTGTGGACATCATGCTGGTGGCGGACCAGCTAGATACCAGCTCTGCAGAGAAGGACTTTGAGATCCTGGAGGACAACAAGCTGAGCATGAGCTTGCATTGCACCCTTGCAGCAAAGGCCAACAGCCTCCTGGGCTGCATTAGGAAAAGCCTTGCTGGCAGATGGAGGGAGGTGACCCTTCCCCTCCAGTCAGCACTGGGGAGGCCCCATCTGGAGTGCTGTGTCCAGTGCTGAGCTCCTCACTACAATAAAGTTGTTGACCTACGAAAGCAAGTCCAGCAAAGGGTGACAAAGCTGTTTTAAGGGACTGCAGCATCTTTCATAGGAGGAAATGCTGAGAGATGTGGGACTGTTCAGTCTGGAGAAGAAAAGGATCTTGTTAATGTGTATAAATACCTGATGGGAGGGCCTGAAGACCGAGGAGCCAAACTCTTCTCAGTAGTTCCCAGTGACAAGACAAGGGGTGATGGACATTTTCCGTCTGAAATCAAGAAAGCACTTTTAGATTGTGAGGGTGGTCAAACACTAGAGCAGGCTGTGGAGTCTCCATTGATGGAGATATTCCAAACCCAGCTAGAGACGGTGCTGACCAACCTGCTCTGGCTCACCCTGCCTCAGCTGGGGGGTTGGACCAGATGATCTCCAGAGATCCCTTCCAACCTCAACTATTCTGTAAGTATAAAGGAGAAAAGTAAGAGAGAAAGAAAGGAACAACACCTAGCCTTGACAACAAATACCTTGGAATCCTGTGGAGAGGACCCATGCTGAGAAGGGGGAAACTGTCATCAGGAAGGAGCAGCAGAGATGAACCACTAGGTACTGGCTGTAACCCCCATTTCCGATCCCGCTTGTGCCTCTCAGTGCTGGAGTGAGTGGAAGAACTGGGAATTAAGCAGTAATTTGAGCCGGGTGTCATGGTTTAACCCCAGCCAGCAACTAAGCACAACACAGCCACTTGCTCACTCCCCCCCGCAGTGGGATGGGGGAGAGAATCAGAAGAGTAAAAGGGAGAAAACTCATGGGTTGAGATAAAGACAGTTTAATAATTGAAATAAAATAAAATAAAATAAAATAAAATAAAATAAAATAAAATAGTAGTAGTAGTAGTAGTAGTAGT
This sequence comes from Platalea leucorodia, assembly GCF_965183815.1. Lineage (NCBI taxonomy): Eukaryota > Metazoa > Chordata > Aves > Pelecaniformes > Threskiornithidae > Platalea > Platalea leucorodia. The sequence continues at coordinate 426,594 of NW_028121453.1, forward strand.
AGTAATAATAATAATAATAATAATAATAATAATATACAAAGCATGTGTTGCATGATGCAATTGCTCCCCACCCCATCCCTGAGCAGTGGTCCCCCACCCCTGGCCAACTTCCCCCAGCTTCTGTACTGACGATGACGTCAAATGGTATGGAATAGCCCCTTGGCCAGTCTGGGTCAGCTGTCCTGGCTGTGCCCCCTCCCATCTTCTTGTGCACCTGGCAGAGCATGGGAAGTTGAAAACTCCTTGACTGGTGTAAGCACTACTTAGCAACACCTAAACCATCAGTGTGTTATCAACATTATTCTCATAGTAAATCCAAAACACAGCACTGTACCAGCTACTAGGAAGAAAATTATCTCTATCCCAGCCAAAACGAGGACACTGGGAAAACAGAAGTTGGGTAGGGAATGGTCTTCAATGTTTTTATCATAGTTTCTCACTATCCAAATTTATTTTGACAATAAATTGGAAATTGGTAAGTGATCTCTCTGTCTTTATCTGGACCCATGACCTTTTTAATCTTATTTTCCCATGTCCCCCCGCCCCATCATTTTGAGGAGGGTGGGTGAGTGAGTAGCTGGGTGGGTGTCTGGATGCTGGCCAAAGCTAACCCACCACAGGACCACATCAGGAATGCTGTGTCCAGTATGGGGCTCTCCAGCACCAGAAAGAACCTGAGAGACTGGAGGGAGTCCTGCAGAGGCCAGAAGTGTGGTTGGGGCCTGGAGCCCACTCTGGACAAGGAGAGGCTGAGAGAGCTGGGGATTTTTGAGAAATCTCTCCAAGTCAAACACAGGAGCAAGGACCCAGGCCAGGTGGTGGGATCTCAGTCAATGGAGATTTCAACATTTGCTGAGACAAGGCCACGAGCACCTGAACCAGCTGGAGCTGTTTGAGAAAGGGCTTGGCTGAGAGACCAGCTGTGGCAAGAGCCCTGGGACTTGTGTGTAATAAGTGTCAGTAGGAAACTGCTTCCCTTTTTCTTAATAAAGGTGGTGGAGCTGGGTAACCACAGAGCCCCGGAGGAGGACAGAGGTGACCATGAAGCAAAGGTCCCTTCTCAGGATTGAGGTGTATGGCCAGCAATGGAAATGGCCGGTGTGTGGGAGGATTTCCATGAGAGAGCTTCTCTGGGCTGTCCAGGGACCATGGCAGAGACCAAGCCCCTCTTCTGCACCTTCAGTGCCTTGCTTCCTTCACCGTGATGCCTGGCTCTGCACTGAGAGCACCCCGCTGGGTGCCCCCACCCAGCTTAGCTCTACACTGGTGCTTTCCTCTCCCGGGCACTTCCCAGCCCAGCCCAGCCCCTCCCCAGCTCTCCAGAACCTCCCCTGCCCCCTCCCCAGCCCAGCCCAGTCTGGGCTGACCCCACAGTAGCGTCCACCACAGGGTGCTGCAGAGCTCTGGGAACTCACCCCACAGCCACCCCCCTCTGAAGGGCACAGCAGGTCCTGGGGGGCAGAGAGGGTTCTCAGCCTTCCCCATTAGCCCCAGGGCTGAGGTCCAGCCATAGCCTGAGGAGACAGAGGCCAGTGTCTCCTATTGTCTCCAAGAGAACTTTATTGCCAACTGACAGAAGCCCCTCTAAGACAGCCCCTCTCCCCAGCACAAGACTCCTGGCCCAGGGGCTCCTCAGGCTGCTCCTGCTGCCCCATTAACAGTGCAGCTTGCCCAAGTTGGTGCATGCAGAAATCGGTCTCTCTGCCATTTATCCCCCCCTGGAAGCACGGAGTTGCTCCTTTGCTCTTCCATAGGGACGTCCCTGCACCCAGAGTGCCTTATCCCAGGGAACTGTGCCCATGGAGGACCCAAGCACAGCAGCATGAGCTCGTGGGAGTAATCTCTTCAGCCTCTTCCTGACCTCAGGTTTGGAAGAAGAGCCCAACCTCCAGACATCTGCACTGAGGAAATTCCCTTTTATTGCAGAGATGTGACACAGGAGGCCACCTGTACAGTTGTGCCAGATGCATGTACAAAGGCCTCTAGGTCAGACAGACTGGTGTCTTGTCTCCGGAGAAGTGGAGTGGCTGCAGACTTTCTTGGACAAACATGGTTATCACAGATAAAATGCCCAAAGCACAGGAGGATCCTGATATGAATTGGAAATCTCTTGTGAAGAGACATGGGTAGCTATTGCTGCTGCAAGACTACTGATTGAATCATCTTCTTCAGTGCGTCCTTGAGCGCCTGGTTCCTCAGGCTGTAGATGAGGGGGTTCACTGCTGGAGGCACCACTGAGTAGACAACGGCAACCACCACATCTAGGAATGGGGAGGAGGTGGCAGGGTGTGGGATATCTGAAAAGCCAAGGACATGTAGTGAGGAACCCAGACTCAGACTATGTGGACTTAATCTGCATTTAACGCAAGAGGAATTCAAGGATGCTGCGAAGGTCGACTGTGGTTTGGAAGACATGAAACAAGCAGATTAAGAGGAAGAAACTATTGGCTTGCAATGTTGAAAACAAGATATGGGAGAAGCGGGCGGTGCGTGTGAACTATTGTTATGAACGAATCAGAATATTGCTAGCAGCGCATGAACAACATATTGCCAAACATAGTTAACCAATTAGCGGTAAGTTTATGCATGATTAGGAAGGCAAGAAACTATATTAACTAAGCTGTGTATGTAATAAAGGGACATTTTGCTTGATCATATTGATCGTGTGCTGTGTCCGTGACTTCCGCGTCAGCAGGTGCCGCCCGAACAGGGACCCTCAGATTGGAGTTGGATTTTCTGACGAAACCGAGAACGGAGGGGGCGGAAGCCGGCCGAAGGTGAGTGCTGCCCCAGCACTCGGGAAACGCTAGCGCAAAAGGTGGAATCTCACCCTGATCAGGTGAGCGGCCGGGGAGGAGATGGGGGCTACCATGACAAAAGAAGAGTCAGCGGTGGTTAAGCTCCTCCAACATATCCTCTCAACGAGAGGTATAAGTTATGACTCGCCTACTCTGAAAGCGTTATTGCTCTGGGCAAAAGGAAAGGATTTGATCCCCATGGTTGGAGTTGCCTCTGATGCTATGACACGGGAGAAAATAGGGGAAGAACTGTGGGAAGAAATAAGTAAAGGATCCAAAGAGACGAGCAAATTCCCCACTGTGTGGAGACTGATTCATGAAACTTTAAAAAGCATGGGGGAAGAGCGGCAAGTCGCTGCATCGGCATTCGCGGCTTTGACTCCAGGGGGCGGGCCCACCTCTGCAACCAGTATGTTGTTTTCGGGTCCGACAATCCCTGCAGCGACCCCGGCCCGCGTTGCAGGAGGGGTCCGGATCCTAGCAGGGACTGCAACTGCAGCTCCCACCACCACCGAAGTGCAGTCACCAGAAGAAAACGCTGCAGAGGCTACTCCACCATCGCCCGATGTACCACAGTCGGACCGCCCTCCGAGTTACGATGAGGCTGATCCACCAAATCGACCTCCCTCACCGGTGGCGACCACCTCACTTTACCCTCCTTTGCCACCAGGTGGCGAAGAGGAGGAGGAAAACGATGGTGTTCTAGAGGAGAAAGCTGAATTACAGGAATTGATAAAAAGACTAGAGACTTTAGAAGCGCGATTGGCGGCCCCGCCAGAAAACCCACCAACGTCACTGTCCGCATTATACCCAGGACGGTCAGCACCCAACGTTTTTACTCCAACTAGGACACCGGTGGAAACTGGTGCTTTTCCGTCTTTGCCACCGCAACAACCATCGGGGGGTGGGGGGGTATTCGGGCAAGGGATGTTGGTGGGAGGAGTTGGGGATCCGTCAATGCGATGGAAAGGTGTTATCCGAGATGCCATGATAGAGGGACAGGTTTTACCCATGGCTTTTCCTGTTGTAGTTGGTAATAACGGGAGAGGCGTATGGGAAGCACTGGACTGGAAAATACTGAAAGAAGCGAAAAGCGCTGTTGCTCAATATGGTTTAAAATCACCATGTACTCAATCTATATTACAGCACATTTTTTCAGCACAGTTATTAACTCCTTATGATTCTAGAATGATTGTCCAGATGCTATTACCACCATCGCAACAACTACAATTTTTCCAACATTGGCAAACTGCCTGTGATAGGGCAGCTTCAATACCTCGACAACAAGGCGATCCGTTATTCGGAATCCAGGCTCAAATGTTAATGGGCGCAGGGCCTTTTACGCGACCTGGTTGGCAAGCAGAGTTTGCTACCAAGGTATTGCAATTGAGTCAGGAGTTAGCTTATAAAGCTCTTAGTAAGATGCAGGATGAGAAAATTAGACCTGCTTTTACTGCTGTAAGGCAGGGACCCACTGAATCGTACGGCAAGTTTATTGATCGTTTGCACGCTGCAATTATGGCTCATCCAGATATGGATGAGGGAATGAAAGTAAAGTTCTTAGATATGCTTGCTTTTGATAATGCTAATGAAAAAACAAAAAGAGCACTCAGTGTGTTGCCAAGAGGATCCAGCACAGGACAGTTGCGAGAGGCTGCTGAGCGAATGTTAGAACAAGAAAAGGCTACGGTTATGGCCGCAGCTGTAGGTGCAGCAGTGAAGCCGTTGGTATCAAAAAAGCAAGGGGGAAAAAAGGACAAGAAGTGCTTTAATTGTGGAAAACTAGGCCATTTTAAAAAAGAATGTAGGAGTCCAATTAATACTGAGGGTTGGAAAGAAAAATGGTGTACGAATTGTAAAAAAGATAATCACGACACCCAAGAGTGTCGAAAATCGGGAAACACGGCGCGGAGCGCGCCACACCCAAGCGTGAAGACAGAAGTGCAGGGTGCTTGGACCGCTGCGCAGCCGCCACAGCCGGTAGCGCCGGAGTGGACCTGGCAACAGCAGTAGACATAACCTTAACAACGTCTGAGGTTAAATTAATTGATTCAGATCAACAAGGACCTCTAGGGCATGGGTTGAGTGCACTGCTCATAGGCCGTTCTTCAATATCACGAAAAGGTATATTTATAGTACCAGGACTCATCGATGCGGATTTCTGCGGAACCATAAAGATTATGGTATGTACCTTAACGCCACCACTTACAATACCAGCACAGTCTAAAATAGCTCAATTAATACCATTTCATGCGTGTGTCCCTAAAGCGCATTCAATTGTACGTGGGCATGGAGGTTTTGGATCCACAGGAGTACCAAATGTGTTATTAGCAATAGATATTGCCAAGGGAAAACCTGAAGAAAGGGTAACATTAAGACATCCTAATGGACAATCTGTAGTACTGTCAATGTTAATTGACACGGGGGCAGATGTAACTATTGTCCCTCTCACAAAATGGCCTCGTCATTGGCCACTGGTACCTGCAGCTACCAGTGTTGTGGGAGTTGGGGGGGCACAATGCACGATGATTAGCAAATTACTGATAGCATTCAATTTTGAAGACGGTGCCACTGTTACCACAAGGCCATATGTAATGCACTTGCCTGTAGCTCTTATAGGTCGGGATATATTATCCCAAATGGGAGCCAAACTTGTAACCCAGCATTTTTAGGAGTGGCCATGGTTGAGCAGCCCATCTTAAAACTCACCTGGACTACGACAACGCCAGTGTGGGTAGACCAGTGGCCGCTGAAACAGGAGAGGCTGCATATTTTACAAAATTTAGTTAAAGAACAGTTAGAAGCAGGTCACATTGTGCCTTCCACAAGCCCTTGGAACACACCCGTTTTTACCATCCCGAAAAAATCTGGAAAATGGCGATTGTTGCATGATTTACGAGCGGTGAATGCTGTAATGCAAAATATGGGGGCATTACAGCCAGGATTACCCTCCCCTGTGATGATCCCAGAAAATTGGGAGTTACTCATCATTTATGCCTTCGAACCTCCCCATGGTGGTGGAATAAAGCAGAATGTCCCTGTGGTGGTGGCCCCATGTCTTAGACCCTCCCCATAGTGGTGGAACCAATCAGAATGTCCCCGTGGTGATGGCCCATTGCCTTAGAACCTCCCTAGGGTAGTGGAACCCATCAGAACATCCCGGTGTAGTGGCCCCACGCCTTCGAAAATCCCTGTGGTGACGGAACCCATCAGAACTTTTCCACGACTGTAGCCCCATGGCTTGAAACCTCCATGCAGCGGTGGAACCCATCAGAATGTCCCCGTGGTGGTGACGCATGTCCTTACAATATCCCCGTGGTGGTGGAACCCATCAGAACATCGCTATGGTGGTGACCCGTTGCCTTCGAACCTCTGCGTGGTAGTGAAACCCATCAGAATGTCCCTGTGGCGGAGGCCCCACGCCTTAGAAGCTCCCCGTGGTGGTGGAACCCATCAGAACATTTTCACGATCATAGCCCCATGCCTAGGAAGCTGCATGTGGCGGTGGAAGCCATCAGAACGTCCCCGTGGTGGTGGAACCCCTCAGAACATCACCGTCGCGGTTCCCCTGCGCCCTGAGAACTTCCCTGTGGTGGTGGAAACCATCAGAACATCGCCATGCTGGTGGACCCCTGCTTTCGAACCTCCCCGTGGCGGTGGAACCCATCAGAACATTTCCACGATCGTAGCCCGTTGCCTTGGAACCTCCGTGTGGCGGTGGAACCCATCAGAACGTCCCCGTGGCGGTGTCCCCATGCCTTAGAATGACCCTGCGGTGGTGGAAGCCATCAGAATGTCACCGTGGTGGTGGTCCCATTCCTTCGAACCTCCCCGTGGTGGTGGAACCAAGCAGAACGTCCCCATGTGTTGGCCCCGTGGCTTATAACCTCTCCGTTGTGGTGGAACCCATCAGAAGGTCCCTGTGCTCGTGGCCCCACGCCTTAGAACCTCGCCTTGGTGGTGGAACCCATCAGAATGTCCTCGTGGCGGTGTCCCCATGCTTTTGAATGACCCTGCTGTTGTGGAACCCATCAGAATGTCACAGTGGTGGTGGTCCCATTCCTTCGAACCTCCCCATGGTGGTGGAACCAATAAGAACGTGACCATGGTTGTGGCCACGTGGCTTATAATCTCTCCGTTGTGGTGGAACCCATCAGAACGTCCCTGTCGTGGTGGCCCCGTGCCTTAGAACCTCCCCGTGGTGCTGGAACCCATCAGAACATCACCGTCGCGGTTCCCCTGCGCCCTGAGAACTTCCCTGTGGTGGTGGAAACCATCAGAACATCGCCATGCTGGTGGACCCCTGCTTTCGAACCTCCCCGTGGCGGTGGAACCCATCAGAACGTCCCCGTGGCCGTGTCCCCATGCCTTAGAATGACCCTGCGGTGGTGGAACCCATCAGAATGTCACCGTGGTGGTGGTCCCATTCCTTCGAACCTCCCCGTGGTGGTGGAACCAAGCAGAACGTCCCCATGTGTTGGCCCCGTGGCTTATAACCTCTCCGTTGGGGTGGAACCCATCAGAAGGTCCCTGTGCTCGTGGCCCCACGCCTTAGAACCTCGCCTTGGTTGTGGAACCCATCAGAACGTCCTCGTGGCGGTGTCCCCATGCTTTTGAATGACCCTGCTGTTGTGGAACCCATCAGAATGTCACCGTGGTGGTGGTCCCATTCCTTCGAACCTCCCCATGGTGGTGGAACCAATAAGAACGTGACCATGGTTGTGGCCGCGTGGCTTATAATCTCTCCGTTGTGGTGGAACCCATCAGAACGTCCCCGTGCTAGTGGCCGCACGCCTTCAAACCTCCCCGTGGTTGTAGAACCCATCAGAACGTCCCCGTGGCGCATGCCCCACGTCTTTAGAACATCCCCGTCGTGGCGGAAACAAGCAAAACGTCTTTGTCGTGGTGGCCCCTTCCCTTCGAACCTCCCCGTGGCAGAGAAATACATCAGCACGTCTCCGTGGCGGTGGCCCCACGCCTTAGAACCTCTCCTTGGTGGTGGAACCCATCAGAACATCCACGTCGTGGTTCCCGTGTGTCTTACAACCTCCTGGTGGTAGTGAAACCCATCAGAACGTCCCTGTCGTGGTGGCCCCGTGCCTTAGAACCTCCCCGTGGTGCTGGAACCCATCAGAACATTTCCACGATCGTAGCCCCATGCCTAGGAAGCTGCATGTGGCGGTGGAAGCCATCAGAACGTCCCCGTGGTGGTGGAACCCCTCAGAATATCACCGTCGCGGTTCCCCTGCGCCCTGAGAACTTCCCTGTGGTGGTGGAAACCATCAGAACATCGCCATGCTGGAGGACCCCTGCTTTCGAACCTCCCCGTGGCGGTGGAACCCATCAGAACATTTCCACGATCGTAGCCCGTTGCCTTGGAACCTCCGTGTGGCGGTGGAACCCATCAGAACGTCCCCGTGGCGGTGTCCCCATGCCTTAGAATGACCCTGCGGTGGTGGAAGCCATCAGAATGTCACCGTGGTGGTGGTCCCATTCCTTCGAACCTCCCCGTGGTGGTGGAACCAAGCAGAACGTCCCCATGTGTTGGCCCCGTGGCTTATAACCTCTCCGTTGGGGTGGAACCCATCAGAAGGTCCCCGTGCTCGTGGCCCCACGCCTTAGAACCTCGCCTTGGTGGTGGAACCCATCAGAACGTCCCCGTGGCGGTGTCCCCATGCCTTTGAATGACCCTGCGGTGGTGGAAGCCATCAGAATGTCACCGTGGTGGTGGTCCCATTCCTTCGAACCTCCCCGTGGTGGTGGAACCAAGAAGAACGTACCCATGTGTTGGCCCCGTGGCTTATAACCTCTCCGTTGTGGTGGAACCCATCAGAATGTCCCCGTGCTAGTGGCCGCACGCCTTCAAACCTGCCTGTGGTTGTGGAACCCATCAGAACGTCCCCGTGGCGCATGCCCCACAGCTTTAGAACATCCCCGTCGTGGTGGAAACAAGCAAAACGTCTTTGTCGTGGTGGCCCCTTCCCTTCGAACCTCCCCGTGGCAGAGAAATACATCAGCACGTCTCCGTGGCGGTGGCCCCACACCTTAGAACCTCCCCTTGGTGGTGGAACCCATCAGAACGTCCCCGTGGTGGTTCCCCTGCGTCTTACAACCTCCTGGTGGTAGTGAAACCCATCAGAACGTCCCCGTCGTGGTGGCCCCGTGCCATAGAACCTCCCCGTGGTGGTGGAACCCATCAGAATATCACCGTGGTGGTTCCCCTGTGCCTTTAGAACCTCCCTGTGGTGGTGGAACCCATCAGAACATCACCGTCGCGGTTCCCCTGCGCCCTGAGAACTTCCCCGTGGTGCTGGAAACCATCAGAACATCGCCATGCTGGTGGACCCCTGCTTTGGAAACTCCCCGTGGAGGTGGAACCCATCAGAACATCACCGTCTCGGTTCCCCTGCGTCTTTAGAATCTCCCCGTGGTGGTGGAACCCATCAGAACGTCCCTGTGGTGGTGGCCCGTTGCCTTAGAACCTCCCTATGGTGCTGGAAGCCATCAGAACATCACTGTCGCGGATCCCCTGCACCTTAGAACCTGCCGAAGAACGTGGAACCCATCAGAACGTCCCCAGGGTGGCGGCCCCACGCCTTAGAACTTCCCCGTGGCGGTGGAACCTATCAGAACGTGACCATGGTGGTGGCCGCGTGACTTACTTAGAACTTCCCGGTAGCGGTGGAACCCATCAGAACGTCACCGTCGTGGTGGTCCCATGCCTTACAACCTTCCCGTGGTGTTGGAACCCATCAGAATGTCACCGTGGTGGTGGTCCCATTCCTTCGAACCTCCCCGTGGTGGTGGAACCAAGCAGAACGTCCCCATGTGGTGGCCCCACGCCTTCGAACCACCCTGTGGTGGTGGAACCCATCAGAAGGTCCCCGTGCTAGTGGCCCCACGCCTTCGAACCTCCCCGTGGTTCTGGAACCCATCAGAACGTCCCCGTGGCGCATGCCCCACGGCTTTAGAACATCCCTGTCGTGGTGGAAACAAGCAAATCGTCTTTGTCGTGGTGACCCCTTCCCTTCGAACCTCCCCGTGGCAGAGAAATACATCAGAACATCTCCGTGGCGGTGGCCCCACACCTTAGAACCTCCCCTTGGTGGTGGAACCCATCAGAACGTCCCCGTGGTGGTGGCCCGTTGCCTTAGAACCTCCCTGTGGTGGTGGAACCCATCAGAACATCACTGTCATGGATCCCCTGCACCTTAGAACCTGCCGAAGAACGTGAAACCCATCAGAACGTCCCTGTCGTGGTGGCCCCGTGCCTTAGAACCGCCCCGTGGTGGTGGAAACCATCAGAACATCACCGTCTCGGTTCCCCTGCGCCTTTAGAATCTCCCCGTGGTGGTGGAACCCATCAGAACGTCCCTGTGGTGGCGGCCCGTTGCGTTAGAACCTCACTATGGTGGTGGAAGCCATCAGAACATCACTGTCGCGGATCCCCTGCACCTAAGAACCTGCCGAAGAACGTGGAACCCATCAGAACGTCCCCAGGGTGGCGGCCCCATGCCTTAGAACTTCCCCGTGGTGCTGGAACCCATCAGAACGTCCCCGTGGCGCATGCCCCCTGTCTTTAGAACATCCCCATCGTGGTGGAAAAAAGCAAAACGTCTTTGTCGTGCTGGCCCCTTCCATTCGAACCTCCCCGTGGCAGAGAAATACATCAGCACGTCTCCGTGGCGGTGGCCCCACGCCTTAGAACCTCCCCTTGGTGGTGGAACCCATCAGAACATCCACGTGGTGGTTCCCGTGTGTCTTACAACCTCCTGGTGGTAGTGAAACCCATCAGAACGTCCCTGTCGTGGTGGCCCCGTGCCTTAGAACCTCCCCGTGGTGCTGGAACCCATCAGAACATCACCGTGGTGGTTCCCCTGAGCCTTTAGAATCTCCCCGTGGTGGTGGAACCCATCAGAACGTCCCTGTGGTGGTTCCCGTGCCTTAGAACGTCCCCGTGGCGGTGGAACCCATCAGAACATCACTGTCGCGGATCCCCTGCACCTTAGAACCTGCTGAAGAACGTGGAACCCATCAGAACGTCCCCAGGGTGGCGGCCCCACGCCTTAGAACTTCCCCGTGGCGGTGGAACCCATCAGAACGTGACCATGGTGGTGGCCGCGTGACTTAGAACCTCCTGGTTTCAGTGGAACCCATCAGAACGTCACCGTGGTGGTGCTCCCATGCCTTCGATCGAAGGTGGAACCTATGAGAACGTCCCCATGGTGGTGGCCCCACACCTTCGAACATCCCCGTGGCAGTGGAACCCATCAGAACATTTTCACGATCAGAGCCCCATGCCTAGGAAGCTGCGTGTGGCGGTGGAACCCATCAGAACATCACCGTCGCGGTTCCCCTGCGCCCTGAGAACTTCCCCGTGGTGGTGGAAACCATCAGAACATCGCCATGCTGGTGGACCCCTGCTTTGGAAACTCCCCGTGGTGGTGGAACCCATCAGAACATCACCGTCGTGGTGGTCCCATGCCTTACAACCTCCCCGTTGTGTTGGAACCCATCAGAATGTCCCTGTGGTGGTTCCCGTGCCTTAGAACGTCCCCGTGGCGGTGGAACCCATCAGAACATCACTGTCGCGGATCCCCTGCACCTTAGAACCTGCCGAAGAACGTGGAACCCATCAGAACGTCCCCAGGGTGGCGGCCCCACGCCTTAGAACTTCCCCGTGGCGGTGGAACCCATCAGAACGTGACCATGGTGGTGGCCGCGTGACTTAGAACCTCCCGGTAGCGGTGGAACCCATCAGAACGTCACCGTCGTGGTGGTCCCATGCCTTACAACCTTCCCGTGGTGTTGGAACCCATCAGAATGTCACCGTGGTGGTGGTCCCATTCCTTCGAACCTCCCCGTGGTGGTGGAACCAAGCAGAACGTCCCCATGTGGTGGCCCCACGCCTTCGAACCACCCTGTGGTGGTGGAACCCATCAGAAGGTCCCCGTGCTAGTGGCCCCACGCCTTCGAACCTCCCCGTGGTTCTGGAACCCATCAGAACGTCCCCGTGGCGCATGCCCCACGGCTTTAGAACATCCCTGTCGTGGTGGAAACAAGCAAATCGTCTTTGTCGTGGTGACCCCTTCCCTTCGAACCTCCCCGTGGCAGAGAAATACATCAGAACATCTCCGTGGCAGTGGCCCCACACCTTAGAACCTCCCCTTGGTGGTGGAACCCATCAGAACGTCCCCGTGGTGGTGGCCAGTTGCCTTAGAACCTCCCTGTGGTGGTGGAACCCATCAGAACATCACTGTCATGGATCCCCTGCACCTTAGAACCTGCCGAAGAACGTGAAACCCATCAGAACGTCCCTGTCGTGGTGGCCCCGTGCCTTAGAACCGCCCCGTGGTGGTGGAACCCATCAGAACATCACCGTCTCGGGTCCCCTGCGCCTTTAGAATCTCCCCGTGGTGGTGGAACCCATCAGAACGTCCCTGTGGTGGTGGCCCGTTGCCTTAGAACCTCGCTATGGTGCTGGAAGCCATCAAAACATCACTGTCGCGGATCCCCTGCACCTAAGAACCTGCCGAAGAACGTGGAACCCATCAGAACGTCCCCAGGGTGGCGGCCCCATGCCTTAGAACTTCCCCGTGGTGGTGGAACCCATCAGAACGTCCCCGTGGTGGTGTCCCGTTGCCTTAGAACCTCCCTATGCTGGTGGAACCCATCAGAAGGTCACTGTCGCGGTTCCCCTGCGCCTTAGAAACTGCCCGAGAAGGTGGAACCTATGAGAACGTCCCCAGGGTGGTGGCCCCACGCCTTCGAACATCCCCGTGGCGGTGGAACCCATCAGAACATCACCGTCGCGGTTCCCCTGCGCCCTGAGAACTTCCCCGTGGTGGTGGAACCCATCAGAACATCACCATGCTGGTGGACCCCTGCTTTCGAAACTCCCTGTGGAGGTGGAACCCATCAAAAAATCACCGTCGCGGTTCCCCTGCGCCCTGAGAACTTCCCCGTGGTGGTGGAAACCATCAGAACATCGCCATGCTGGTGGACCCCAGCTTCGAACCTCCCCGTGGAGGTGGAACCCATCAGAACATTTCCACAATCGTAGCCCTATGCCTTGGAACCTTGGTGTGGCAGTGGAACCCATCAGAACGTCCCCGTGGCGGTGTCCCCATGCCTTAGAATGACCCTGCGGTGGTGGAAGCCATCAGAATGTCACCGTGGTGGTGGTCCCATTCCTTCGAACCTCCCCGTGGTGGTGGAACCAAGCAGAACGTCCCCATGTGTTGGCCCCGTGGCTTATAACCTCTCTGTTGTGGTGGAACCCATCAGAAGGTCCCCGTGCTAGTGGCCGCACGCCTTCAAACCTGCCCGTGGTTGTGGAAACCATCAGAACGTCCCCGTGGCGCATGCCCCACAGCTTTAGAACATCCCCGTCGTGGTGGAAACAAGCAAAACATCTTTGTCGTGGTGGCCCCTTCCCTTCGAACCTCCCCGTGGCAGAGAAATACATCAGCACGTCTCCGTGGCGGTGGCCCCACGCCTTAGAACCTCTCCTTGGTGGTGGAACCCATCAGAACGTCCCTGTGGTGGTTCCCGTGTGTCTTACAACCTCCTGGTGGTAGTGAAACCCATCAGAACGTCCCCGTCGTCGTGGCCCCATGCCTTAGAACCGCCCCGTGGTGGTGGAACCCATCAGAACATCACCGTCTCGGTTCCCCTGCGCCTTTAGAATCTCCCCGTGGTGGTGGAACCCATCAGAACGTCCCTGTGGTGGTGGCCCGTTGCCTTAGAACCTCCCTATGGTGCTGGAAGCCATCAGAACATCACTGTCGCGGATCCCCTGCACCTTAGAACCTGCCGAAGAACGTGGAACCCATCAGAACGTCCCCAGGGTGGCGGCCCCATGCCTTAGAACTTCCCCGTGGTGGTGGAACCCATCAGAACGTCCCCGTGGTGGTTCCCTTGCTTCTTACAACCTTCTGGTGGTAGTGAAACCCATCAGAACGTCCCCGTCGTGGTGGCCCCGTGCCTTAGAACCTCCCCGTGGTGGTGGAAACCATCAAAACATCACCGTCTCGGTTCCCCTGCGCCTTTAAAATCTCCCCGTGGTGGTGGAACCCATCAGAACGTCCCTGTGGTGGTGGCCCGTTGCCTTATAACCTCCCTATGGTGCTGGAACGCATCAGAACATCACCGTCGCGGTTCCCCTGCGCCCTGAGAACTTCCCTGTGGTGGTGGAAACCATCAGAACATCGCCATGCTGGTGGACCCCTGCTGTCGAACCTCCCCGTGGTAGTGGAACACATCAGAACATTTGCACGATCGTAGCCCCATGCCTTGGAACCTCCGTGTGGCGGTGGAACCCATGAGAACGTCCCCGTGGCGGTGTCCCCATGCCTTAGAATGACCCTGCGGTGGTGGAACATATCAGAATGTCACCGTGGTGGTGGTCCCATTCCTTCGAGCCTCCCTGTTGCGGTGGAACCAAGCAGAACGTCCCCATGTGGTGGCCCCACGCCTTCGAACGTCCCCGTGGTGGTGGAACCCATCAGAACGTCACCGTCGTGGTGGTCCCATGCCTTACAACCTCCCTGTGGTGGTGGAACCCATCAGAACGTGACCATGGTGGTGTCCCATGCCTTCGATTCTCCCTGTTGCGGTGGAACCCATGAGAACGTCACCGTGGTGGTGTCCCGTTGCCTTAGAACCTCCCTATGCTGGTGGAACCCATCAGAAGGTCACTGTCGCGGTTCCCCTGCGCCTTAGAAACTGCCCGAGAAGGTGGAACCTATGAGAACGTCCCCAGGGTGGTGGCCCCACGCCTTCGAACATCCCCGTGGCGGTGGAACCCATCAGAACATCACCGTCGCGGTTCCCCTGCGCCCTGAGAACTTCCCCGTGGTGGTGGAACCCATCAGAACATCACCATGCTGGTGGACCCCTGCTTTCGAAACTCCCTGTGGAGGTGGAACCCATCAAAAAATCACCGTCGCGGTTCCCCTGCGCCCTGAGAACTTCCCCGTGGTGGTGGAAACCATCAGAACATCACCATGCTGGTGGACCCCTGCTTTCGAAACTCCCTGTGGAGGTGGAACCCATCAAAAAATCACCGTCGCGGTTCCCCTGCGCCCTGAGAACTTCCCCGTGGTGGTGGAAACCATCAGAACATCGCCATGCTGGTGGACCCCAGCTTTTGAACCTCCCCGTGGAGGTGGAACCCATCAGAACATTTCCACAATCGTAGCCCCATGCCTTGGAACCTTGGTGTGGCAGTGGAACCCATCAGAACGTCCCCGTGGCGGTGTCCCCATGCCTTAGAATGACCCTGCGGTGGTGGAAGCCATCAGAATGTCACCGTGGTGGTGGTCCCATTCCTTCGAACCTCCCCGTGGTGGTGGAACCAAGCAGAACGTCCCCATGTGTTGGCCCCGTGGCTTATAACCTCTCTGTTGTGGTGGAACCCATCAGAAGGTCCCCGTGCTAGTGGCCGCACGCCTTCAAACCTGCCCGTGGTTGTGGAAACCATCAGAACGTCCCCGTGGCGCATGCCCCACAGCTTTAGAACATCCCCGTCGTGGTGGAAACAAGCAAAACATCTTTGTCGTGGTGGCCCCTTCCCTTCGAACCTCCCCGTGGCAGAGAAATACATCAGCACGTCTCCGTGGCGGTGGCCCCACGCCTTAGAACCTCTCCTTGGTGGTGGAACCCATCAGAACGTCCCTGTGGTGGTTCCCGTGTGTCTTACAACCTCCTGGTGGTAGTGAAACCCATCAGAACGTCCCCGTCGTCGTGGCCCCGTGCCTTAGAACCTCCCCGTGGCGGTGGAACCCATCAGAACGTGACCATGGTGGTGGCCGCGTGACTTAGAACCTCCCGGTGGCGGTGGAACCCATCAGAACGTCACCGTCGTGGTGGTCCCATACCTTACAACCTTCCCGTGGTGGTGGAACCCATCAGAACGTGACCATGGTGGTGGTCCCATGACTTCGATCCTCCCTGTTGCGGTGGAACCCATGAGAACGTCCCCATGTGGTGGCCCCACGCCTTCGAACCACCCTGTGGTGGTGGAACCCATCAGAAGGTCCCCGTGCTAGTGGCCCCACGCCTTCGAACCTCCCCGTGGTTCTGGAACCCATCAGAACGTCCCCGTGGAGCATGCCCCACGGCTTTAGAACATCCCTGTCGTGGTGGAAACAAGCAAAACGTCTTTGTCGTGGTGACCCCTTCCCTTCGAACCTCCCCGTGGCAGAGAAATACATCAGAACATCTCCGTGGCGGTGGCCCCACACCTTAGAACCTCTCCTTGGTGGTGGAACCCATCAGAACGTCCCCGTGGTGGTGGCCCGTTGCCTTAGAACCTCCCTATGGTGCTGGAACCCATCAGAACATCACTGTCGCGGATCCCCTGCACCTTAGAACCTGCCAAAGAACGTGGAACCCATCAGAAAGTCCCCAGGGTGGCGGCCCCACGCCTTAGAACCTCCCCTTGGTGGTGGAACCCATCAGAACGTGACCATGGTGGTGGCCACGTGACTTAGAACCTTCCCGTGGTGGTGGAACCCATCAGAACATCACCGTGGTGCTTCCCCTGCGCCTTTAGAATCTCCCCGTGGTGGTGGAACCCATCAGAACGTCCCTGTGGTGGTGGCCCGTTGCCTTAGAACCTCCCTATGGTGCTGGAACCCATCAGAACATAACTGTCGTGCATCCCCTGCACCTTAGAACCTGCCGAAGAACGTGAAACCCATCAGAACGTCCCCGTCATGGTGGCCCCGTGCCTTAGAACCGCCCCGTGGTGGTGGAACCCATCAGAACATCACCGTCTCGGTTCCCCTGCGCCTTTAGAATCTCCCCGTGGTGGTGGAACCCATCAGAACGTCCCTGTGGTGGTGGCCCGTTGCCTTAGAACCTCCCTATGGTGCTGGAACCAATCAGAACATCACTGTCGCGGATCCCCTGCACCTTAGAACCTGCCGAAGAACGTGGAACCCATCAGAACGTCCCCAGGGTGGCGGCCCCACGCCTTAGAACTTCCCCGTGGTGGTGGAACCTATCAGAACGTGACCATGGTGGTGGCCGCGTGACTTAGAACTTCCCGGTAGCGGTGGAACCCATCAGAACGTCACCGTCGTGGTGGTCCCATGCCTTACAACCTCCCCGTTGTGTTGGAACCCATCAGAATGTCACCGTGGTGGTGGTCCCATTCCTTCGAACCTCCCCGTGGTGGTGGAACCAAGCAGAACGTCCCCATGTGGTGGCCACACGCCTTCGAACCACCCTGTGGTGGTGGAACCCATCAGAAGGTCCCCGTGCTAGTGGCCCCACGCCTTCGAACCTCCCCGTGGTTCTGGAACCCATCAGAACGTCCCCATGGCGCATGCCCCACGGCTTTAGAACATCCCTGTCGTGGTGGAAACAAGCAAATCGTCTTTGTCGTGGTGACCCCTTCCCTTCGAACCTCCCCGTGGCAGAGAAATACATCAGAACATCTCCGTGGCGGTGGCCCCACACCTTAGAAACTCCCCTTGGTGGTGGAACCCATCAGAACGTCCCCGTGGTGGTGGCCCGTTGCCTTAGAACCTCCCTGTGGTGGTGGAACCCATCAGAACATCACTGTCATGGATCCCCTGCACCTTAGAACCTGCCGAAGAACGTGAAACCCATCAGAACGTCCCTGTCGTGATGGCCCCGTGCCTTAGAACCGCCCCGTGGTGGTGGAACCCATCAGAACATCACCGTCTCGGGTCCCCTGCGCCTTTAGAATCTCCCCGTGGTGGTGGAACCCATCAGAACGTCCCTGTGGTGGTGGCCCGTTGCCTTAGAACCTCCCTATGGTGCTGGAAGCCATCAGAACATCACTGTCGCGGATCCCCTGCACCTTAGAACCTGCCGAAGAACGTGGAACCCATCAGAACGTCCCCAGGGTGGCGGCCCCATGCCTTAGAACTTCCCCGTGGTGGTGGAACCCATCAGAACGTCCCCGTGGTGGTTCCCTTGCTTCTTACAACCTTCTGGTGGTAGTGAAACCCATCAGAACGTCCCCGTCGTGGTGGCCCCGTGCCTTAGAACCTTCCCGTGGTGGTGGAAACCATCAGAACATCACCATCTCGGTTCCCCTGCGCCTTTAAAATCTCCCCGTGCTGGTGGAACCCATCAGAACGTCCCTGTGGTGGTGGCCCGTTGCCTTAGAACCTCCCTATGGTGGTGGAAGCCATCAGAACATCACTGTCGCGGATCCCCTGCACCTTAGAACCTGCCGAAGAACGTGGAACCCATCAGAACGTCCCTGTGGTGGTGGCCCGTTGCCTTATAACCTCCCTATGGTGCTGGAACGCATCAGAACATCACCGTCGCGGTTCCCCTGCGCCCTGAGAACTTCCCTGTGGTGGTGGAAACCATCAGAACATCGCCATGCTGGTGGACCCCTGCTTTCGAACCTCCCCGTGGTAGTGGAACCCATCAGAACATTTGCACGATCGTAGCCCCATGCCTTGGAACCTCCGTGTGGCGGTGGAACCCATGAGAACGTCCCCGTGGCGGTGTCCCCATGCCTTAGAATGACCCTGCGGTGGTGGAACCCATCAGAATGTCACCGTGGTGGTGGTCCCATGCCTTCGATTCTCCCTGTTGCGGTGGAACCCATGAGAACGTCACCGTGGTGGTGTCCCGTTGCCTTAGAACCTCCCTATGCTGGTGGAACCCATCAGAAGGTCACTGTCGCGGTTCCCCTGCGCCTTAGAAACTGCCCGAGAAGGTGGAACCTATGAGAACGTCCCCATGGTGGTGGCCCCACGCCTTCGAACATCCCCGTGGCGGTGGAACCCATCAGAACATTTTCACGATCATAGCCCCATGCCTAGGAAGCTGCGTGTGGCGGTGGAAGCCATCAGAACGTCCCCGTGGTGGTGGAACCCATCAGAACATCACCGTCGCGGTTCCCCTGCGCCCTGAGAACTTCCCCGTGGTGGTGGAAACCATCAGAACATCGCCATGCTGGTGGACCCCAGCTTTCGAACCTCCCCGTGGAGGTGGAACCCATCAGAACATTTCCACAATCGTAGCCCCATGCCTTGGAACCTTGGTGTGGCAGTGGAACCCATCAGAACGTCCCCGTGGCGGTGTCCCCATGCCTTAGAATGACCCTGCGGTGGTGGAAGCCATCAGAATGTCACCGTGGTGGTGGTCCCATTCCTTCGAACCTCCCCGTGGTGGTGGAACCAAGCAGAACGTCCCCATGTGTTGGCCCCGTGGCTTATAACCTCTCTGTTGTGGTGGAACCCATCAGAAGGTCCCCGTGCTAGTGGCCGCACGCCTTCAAACCTGCCCGTGGTTGTGGAAACCATCAGAACGTCCCCGTGGCGCATGCCCCACAGCTTTAGAACATCCCCGTCGTGGTGGAAACAAGCAAAACATCTTTGTCGTGGTGGCCCCTTCCCTTCGAACCTCCCCGTGGCAGAGAAATACATCAGCACGTCTCCGTGGCGGTGGCCCCACGCCTTAGAACCTCTCCTTGGTGGTGGATCCCATCAGAACGTCCCTGTGGTGGTTCCCGTGTGTCTTACAACCTCCTGGTGGTAGTGAAACCCATCAGAACGTCCCCGTCATCGTGGCCCCGTGCCTTAGAACCTCCCCGTGGCGGTGGAACCCATCAGAACGTGACCATGGTGGTGGCCGCGTGACTTAGAACCTCCCGGTGGCGGTGGAACCCATCAGAACGTCACCGTCGTGGTGGTCCCATACCTTACAACCTTCCCGTGGTGGTGGAACCCATCAGAACGTGACCATGGTGGTGGTCCCATGACTTCGATCCTCCCTGTTGCGGTGGAACCCATGAGAACGTCCCCATGTGGTGGCCCCACGCCTTCGAACCACCCTGTGGTGGTGGAACCCATCAGAAGGTCCCCGTGCTAGTGGCCCCACGCCTTCGAACCTCCCCGTGGTTCTGGAACCCATCAGAACGTCCCCGTGGCGCATGCCCCACGGCTTTAGAACATCCCTGTCGTGGTGGAAACAAGCAAAACGTCTTTGTCGTGGTGACCCCTTCCCTTCGAACCTCCCCGTGGCAGAGAAATACATCAGAACATCTCCGTGGCGGTGGTCCCACACCTTAGAACCTCTCCTTGGTGGTGGAACCCATCAGAACGTCCCCGTGGTGGTGGCCCGTTGCCTTAGAACCTCCCTATGGTGCTGGAACCCATCAGAACATCACTGTCGCGGATCCCCTGCACCTTAGAACCTGCCAAAGAACGTGGAACCCATCAGAAAGTCCCCAGGGTGGCGGCCCCACGCCTTAGAACCTCCCCTTGGTGGTGGAACCCATCAGAACGTGACCATGGTGGTGGCCCCGTGCCTTAGAACCTTCCCGTGGTGGTGGAACCCATCAGAACATCACCGTGGTGCTTCCCCTGCGCCTTTAGAATCTCCCCGTGGTGGTGGAACCCATCAGAACGTCCCTGTGGTGGTGGCCCGTTGCCTTAGAACCTCCCTATGGTGCTGGAACCAATCAGAACATCACTGTCGCGGATCCCCTGCACCTTAGAACCTGCCGAAGAACGTGGAACCCATCAGAACGTCCCCAGGGTGGCGGCCCCACGCCTTAGAACTTCCCCGTGGCGGTGGAACCTATCAGAACGTGACCATGGTGGTGGCCGCGTGACTTAGAACTTCCCGGTAGTGGTGGAACCCATCAGAACGTCACCGTCGTGGTGGTCCCATGCCTTACAACCTCCCCGTTGTGTTGGAACCCATCAGAATGTCACCGTGGTGGTGGTCCCATTCCTTCGAACCTCCCCGTGGTGGTGGAACCAAGCAGAACGTCCCCATGTGGTGGCCACACGCCTTCGAACCACCCTGCGGTGGTGGAACCCATCAGAAGGTCCCCGTGCTAGTGGCCCCACGCCTTCGAACCTCCCCGTGGTTCTGGAACCCATCAGAACGTCCCCATGGCGCATGCCCCACGGCTTTAGAACATCCCTGTCGTGGTGGAAACAAGCAAATCGTCTTTGTCGTGGTGACCCCTTCCCTTCGAACCTCCCCGTGGCAGAGAAATACATCAGAACATCTCCGTGGCGGTGGCCCCACACCTTAGAACCTCCCCTTGGTGGTGGAACCCATTAGAACGTCCCCGTGGTGGTGGCCCGTTGCCTTAGAACCTCCCTGTGGTGGTGGAACCCATCAGAACATCACTGTCATGGATCCCCTGCACCTTAGAACCTGCTGAAGAACGTGAAACCCATCAGAACGTCCCTGTCGTGATGGCCCCGTGCCTTAGAACCGCCCCGTGGTGGTGGAACCCATCAGAACATCACCGTCTCGGGTCCCCTGCGCCTTTAGAATCTCCCCGTGGTGGTGGAACCCATCAGAACGTCCCTGTGGTGGTGGCCCGTTGCCTTAGAACCTCCCTATGGTGGTGGAAGCCATCAGAACATCACTGTCGCGGATCCCCTGCACCTTAGAACCTGCCGAAGAACGTGGAACCCATCAGAACGTCCCCAGGGTGGCGGCCCCATGCCTTAGAACTTCCCCGTGGTGGTGGAACCCATCAGAACGTCCCCGTGGTGGTTCCCTTGCTTCTTACAACCTTCTGGTGGTAGTGAAACCCATCAGAACGTCCCCGTCGTGGTGGCCCCGTGCCTTACAACCTTCCCGTGGTGGTGGAAACCATCAGAACATCACCATCTCGGTTCCCCTGCGCCTTTAAAATCTCCCCGTGCTGGTGGAACCCATCAGAACGTCCCTGTGGTGGTGGCCCGTTGCCTTAGAACCTCCCTATGGTGGTGGAAGCCATCAGAACATCACTGTCGCGGATCCCCTGCACCTTAGAACCTGCCGAAGAACGTGGAACCCATCAGAACGTCCCAGTGGTGGTGGCCCGTTGCCTTATAACCTCCCTATGGTGCTGGAACGCATCAGAACATCACCGTCGCGGTTCCCCTGCGCCCTGAGAACTTCCCTGTGGTGGTGGAAACCATCAGAACATCGCCATGCTGGTGGACCCCTGCTTTCGAACCTCCCCGTGGTAGTGGAACCCATCAGAACATTTGCACGATTGTAGCCCCATGCCTTGGAACCTCCGTGTGGCGGTGGAACCCATGAGAACGTCCCCGTGGCGGTGTCCCCATGCCTTAGAATGACCCTGCGGTGGTGGAACCCATCAGAATGTCACCGTGGTGGTGGTCCCATGCCTTCGATTCTCCCTGTTGCGGTGGAACCCATGAGAACGTCACCGTGGTGGTGTCCCGTTGCCTTAGAACCTCCCTATGCTGGTGGAACCCATCAGAAGGTCACTGTCGCGGTTCCCCTGCGCCTTAGAAACTGCCCGAGAAGGTGGAACCTATGAGAACGTCCCCATGGTGGTGGCCCCACGCCTTCGAACATCCCCGTGGCGGTGGAACCCATCAGAACATTTTCACGATCATAGCCCCATGCCTAGGAAGCTGCGTGTGGCGGTGGAAGGCATCAGAACGTCCCCGTGGTGGTGGAACCCCTCAGAACATCACCGTCGCGGTTCCCCTGCGCCCTGAGAACTTCCCCGTGGTGGTGGAAACCATCAGAACATCACCATGCTGGTGGACCCCTGCTTTCGAAACTCCCTGTGGAGGTGGAACCCATCAAAAAATCACCGTCGCGGTTCCCCTGCGCCCTGAGAACTTCCCCGTGGTGGTGGAAACCATCAGAACATCGCCATGCTGGTGGACCCCAGCTTTCGAACCTCCCCGTGGAGGTGGAACCCATCAGAACATTTCCACAATCGTAGCCCCATGCCTTGGAACCTTGGTGTGGCAGTGGAACCCATCAGAACGTCCCCGTGGCGGTGTCCCCATGCCTTAGAATGACCCTGCGGTGGTGGAAGCCATCAGAATGTCACCGTGGTGGTGGTCCCATTCCTTCGAACCTCCCCGTGGTGGTGGAACCAAGCAGAACGTCCCCATGTGTTGGCCCCGTGGCTTATAACCTCTCTGTTGTGGTGGAACCCATCAGAAGGTCCCCGTGCTAGTGGCCGCACGCCTTCAAACCTGCCCGTGGTTGTGGAAACCATCAGAACGTCCCCGTGGCGCATGCCCCACAGCTTTAGAACATCCCCGTCGTGGTGGAAACAAGCAAAACATCTTTGTCGTGGTGGCCCCTTCCCTTCGAACCTCCCCGTGGCAGAGAAATACATCAGCACGTCTCCGTGGCGGTGGCCCCACGCCTTAGAACCTCTCCTTGGTGGTGGAACCCATCAGAACGTCCCTGTGGTGGTTCCCGTGTGTCTTACAACCTCCTGGTGGTAGTGAAACCCATCAGAACGTCCCCGTCGTCGTGGCCCCGTGCCTTAGAACCTCCCCGTGGCGGTGGAACCCATCAGAACGTGACCATGGTGGTGGCCGCGTGACTTAGAACCTCCCGGTGGCGGTGGAACCCATCAGAACGTCACCATCGTGGTGGTCCCATACCTTACAACCTTCCCGTGGTGGTGGAACCCATCAGAACGTGACCATGGTGGTGGTCCCATGCCTTCGATCCTCCCTGTTGCGGTGGAACCCATGAGAACGTCCCCATGTGGTGGCCCCACGCCTTCGAACCACCCTGTGGTGGTGGAACCCATCAGAAGGTCCCCGTGCTAGTGGCCCCACGCCTTCGAACCTCCCCGTGGTTCTGGAACCCATCAGAACGTCCCCGTGGCGCATGCCCCACGGCTTTAGAACATCCCTGTCGTGGTGGAAACAAGCAAAACGTCTTTGTCGTGGTGACCCCTTCCCTTCGAACCTCCCCGTGGCAGAGAAATACATCAGAACATCTCCGTGGCGGTGGTCCCACACCTTAGAACCTCTCCTTGGTGGTGGAACCCATCAGAACGTCCCCGTGGTGGTGGCCCGTTGCCTTAGAACCTCCCTATGGTGCTGGAACCCATCAGAACATCACTGTCGCGGATCCCCTGCACCTTAGAACCTGCCAAAGAACGTGGAACCCATCAGAAAGTCCCCAGGGTGGCGGCCCCACGCCTTAGAACCTCCCCTTGGTGGTGGAACCCATCAGAACGTGACCATGGTGGTGGCCACGTGACTTAGAACCTTCCCGTGGTGGTGGAACCCATCAGAACATCACCGTGGTGCTTCCCCTGCGCCTTTAGAATCTCCCCGTGGTGGTGGAACCCATCAGAACGTCCCTGTGGTGGTGGCCCGTTGCCTTAGAACTTCCCTATGGTGCTGGAACCCATCAGAACATAACTGTCGTGCATCCCCTGCACCTTAGAACCTGCCGAAGAACGTGAAACCCATCAGAACGTCCCCGTCATGGTGGCCCCGTGCCTTAGAACCGCCCCGTGGTGGTGGAACCCATCAGAACATCACCGTCTCGGTTCCCCTGCGCCTTTAGAATCTCCCCGTGGTGGTGGAACCCATCAGAACGTCCCTGTGGTGGTGGCCCGTTGCCTTAGAACCTCCCTATGGTGCTGGAACCCATCAGAACATCACTGTCGCGGATCCCCTGCACCTTAGAACCTGCCGAAGAACGTGGAACCCATCAGAACGTCCCCAGGGTGGCGGCCCCACGCCTTAGAACTTCCCCGTGGCGGTGGAACCTATCAGAACGTGACCATGGTGGTGGCCGCGTGACTTAGAACTTCCCGGTAGCGGTGGAACCCATCAGAACGTCACCGTCGTGGTGGTCCCATGCCTTACAACCTCCCCGTTGTGTTGGAACCCATCAGAATGTCACCGTGGTGGTGGTCCCATTCCTTCGAACCTCCCCGTGGTGGTGGAACCAAGCAGAACGTCCCCATGTGGTGGCCACACGCCTTCGAACCACCCTGTGGTGGTGGAACCCATCAGAAGGTCCCCGTGCTAGTGGCCCCACGCCTTCGAACCTCCCCGTGGTTCTGGAACCCATCAGAACGTCCCCATGGCGCATGCCCCACGGCTTTAGAACATCCCTGTCGTGGTGGAAACAAGCAAATCGTCTTTGTCGTGGTGGCCCCTTCCCTTCGAACCTCCCCGTGGCAGAGAAATACATCAGAACATCTCCGTGGCGGTGGCCCCACACCTTAGAAACTCCCCTTGGTGGTGGAACCCATCAGAACGTCCCCGTGGTGGTGGCCCGTTGCCTTAGAACCTCCCTGTGGTGGTGGAACCCATCAGAACATCACTGTCATGGATCCCCTGCACCTTAGAACCTGCCGAAGAACGTGAAACCCATCAGAACGTCCCTGTCGTGATGGCCCCGTGCCTTAGAACCGCCCCGTGGTGGTGGAACCCATCAGAACATCACCGTCTCGGGTCCCCTGCGCCTTTAGAATCTCCCCGTGGTGGTGGAACCCATCAGAACGTCCCTGTGGTGGTGGCCCGTTGCCTTAGAACCTCCCTATGGTGGTGGAAGCCATCAGAACATCACTGTCGCGGATCCCCTGCACCTTAGAACCTGCCGAAGAACGTGGAACCCATCAGAACGTCCCCAGGGTGGCGGCCCCATGCCTTAGAACTTCCCCGTGGTGGTGGAACCCATCAGAACGTCCCCGTGGTGGTTCCCTTGCTTCTTACAACCTTCTGGTGGTAGTGAAACCCATCAGAACGTCCCCGTCGTGGTGGCCCCGTGCCTTAGAACCTTCCCGTGGTGGTGGAAACCATCAGAACATCACCATCTCGGTTCCCCTGCGCCTTTAAAATCTCCCCGTGCTGGTGGAACCCATCAGAACGTCCCTGTGGTGGTGGCCCGTTGCCTTAGAACCTCCCTATGGTGGTGGAAGCCATCAGAACATCACTGTCGCGGATCCCCTGCACCTTAGAACCTGCCGAAGAACGTGGAACCCATCAGAACGTCCCTGTGGTGGTGGCCCGTTGCCTTATAACCTCCCTATGGTGCTGGAACGCATCAGAACATCACCGTCGCGGTTCCCCTGCGCCCTGAGAACTTCCCTGTGGTGGTGGAAACCATCAGAACATCGCCATGCTGGTGGACCCCTGCTTTCGAACCTCCCCGTGGTAGTGGAACCCATCAGAACATTTGCACGATCGTAGCCCCATGCCTTGGAACCTCCGTGTGGCGGTGGAACCCATGAGAACGTCCCCGTGGCGGTGTCCCCATGCCTTAGAATGACCCTGCGGTGGTGGAACCCATCAGAATGTCACCGTGGTGGTGGTCCCATGCCTTCGATTCTCCCTGTTTCGGTGGAACCCATGAGAACGTCACCGTGGTGGTGTCCCGTTGCCTTAGAACCTCCCTATGCTGGTGGAACCCATCAGAAGGTCACTGTCACGGTTCCCCTGCGCCTTAGAAACTGCCCGAGAAGGTGGAACCTATGAGAACGTCCCCATGGTGGTGGCCCCACGCCTTCGAACATCCCCGTGGCGGTGGAACCCATCAGAACATTTTCACGATCATAGCCCCATGCCTAGGAAGCTGCGTGTGGCGGTGGAAGGCATCAGAACGTCCCCGTGGTGGTGGAACCCCTCAGAACATCACCGTCGCGGTTCCCCTGCGCCCTGAGAACTTCCCCGTGGTGGTGGAAACCATCAGAACATCACCATGCTGGTGGACCCCTGCTTTCGAAACTCCCTGTGGAGGTGGAACCCATCAAAAAATCACCGTCGCGGTTCCCCTGCGCCCTGAGAACTTCCCCGTGGTGGTGGAAACCATCAGAACATCGCCATGCTGGTGGACCCCAGCTTTCGAACCTCCCCGTGGAGGTGGAACCCATCAGAACATTTCCACAATCGTAGCCCCATGCCTTGGAACCTTGGTGTGGCAGTGGAACCCATCAGAACGTCCCCGTGGCGGTGTCCCCATGCCTTAGAATGACCCTGCGGTGGTGGAAGCCATCAGAATGTCACCGTGGTGGTGGTCCCATTCCTTCGAACCTCCCCGTGGTGGTGGAACCAAGCAGAACGTCCCCATGTGTTGGCCCCGTGGCTTATAACCTCTCTGTTGTGGTGGAACCCATCAGAAGGTCCCCGTGCTAGTGGCCGCACGCCTTCAAACCTGCCCGTGGTTGTGGAACCCATCAGAACGTCCCCGTGGCGCATGCCCCACAGCTTTAGAACATCCCCGTCGTGGTGGAAACAAGCAAAACATCTTTGTCGTGGTGGCCCCTTCCCTTCGAACCTCCCCGTGGCAGAGAAATACATCAGCACGTCTCCGTGGCGGTGGCCCCACGCCTTAGAACCTCTCCTTGGTGGTGGAACCCATCAGAACGTCCCTGTGGTGGTTCCCGTGTGTCTTACAACCTCCTGGTGGTAGTGAAACCCATCAGAACGTCCCCGTCGTCGTGGCCCCGTGCCTTAGAACCTCCCCGTGGCGGTGGAACCCATCAGAACGTGACCATGGTGGTGGCCGCGTGACTTAGAACCTCCCGGTGGCGGTGGAACCCATCAGAACGTCACCGTCGTGGTGGTCCCATACCTTACAACCTTCCCGTGGTGGTGGAACCCATCAGAACGTGACCATGGTGGTGGTCCCATGCCTTCGATCCTCCCTGTTGCGGTGGAACCCATGAGAACGTCCCCATGTGGTGGCCCCACGCCTTCGAACCACCCTGTGGTGGTGGAACCCATCAGAAGGTCCCCGTGCTAGTGGCCCCACGCCTTCGAACCTCCCCGTGGTTCTGGAACCCATCAGAACGTCCCCGTGGCGCATGCCCCACGGCTTTAGAACATCCCTGTCGTGGTGGAAACAAGCAAAACGTCTTTGTCGTGGTGACCCCTTCCCTTCGAACCTCCCCGTGGCAGAGAAATACATCAGAACATCTCCGTGGCGGTGGTCCCACACCTTAGAACCTCTCCTTGGTGGTGGAACCCATCAGAACGTCCCCGTGGTGGTGGCCCGTTGCCTTAGAACCTCCCTATGGTGCTGGAACCCATCAGAACATCACTGTCGCGGATCCCCTGCACCTTAGAACCTGCCAAAGAACGTGGAACCCATCAGAAAGTCCCCAGGGTGGCGGCCCCACGCCTTAGAACCTCCCCTTGGTGGTGGAACCCATCAGAACGTGACCATGGTGGTGGCCACGTGACTTAGAACCTTCCCGTGGTGGTGGAACCCATCAGAACATCACCGTGGTGCTTCCCCTGCGCCTTTAGAATCTCCCCGTGGTGGTGGAACCCATCAGAACGTCCCTGTGGTGGTGGCCCGTTGCCTTAGAACTTCCCTATGGTGCTGGAACCCATCAGAACATAACTGTCGTGCATCCCCTGCACCTTAGAACCTGCCGAAGAACGTGAAACCCATCAGAACGTCCCCGTCATGGTGGCCCCGTGCCTTAGAACCGCCCCGTGGTGGTGGAACCCATCAGAACATCACCGTCTCGGTTCCCCTGCGCCTTTAGAATCTCCCCGTGGTGGTGGAACCCATCAGAACGTCCCTGTGGTGGTGGCCCGTTGCCTTAGAACCTCCCTATGGTGCTGGAACCCATCAGAACATCACTGTCGCGGATCCCCTGCACCTTAGAACCTGCCGAAGAACGTGGAACCCATCAGAACGTCCCCAGGGTGGCGGCCCCACGCCTTAGAACTTCCCCGTGGCGGTGGAACCTATCAGAACGTGACCATGGTGGTGGCCGCGTGACTTAGAACTTCCCGGTAGCGGTGGAACCCATCAGAACGTCACCGTCGTGGTGGTCCCATGCCTTACAACCTCCCCGTTGTGTTGGAACCCATCAGAATGTCACCGTGGTGGTGGTCCCATTCCTTCGAACCTCCCCGTGGTGGTGGAACCAAGCAGAACGTCCCCATGTGGTGGCCACACGCCTTCGAACCACCCTGTGGTGGTGGAACCCATCAGAAGGTCCCCGTGCTAGTGGCCCCACGCCTTCGAACCTCCCCGTGGTTCTGGAACCCATCAGAACGTCCCCATGGCGCATGCCCCACGGCTTTAGAACATCCCTGTCGTGGTGGAAACAAGCAAATCGTCTTTGTCGTGGTGGCCCCTTCCCTTCGAACCTCCCCGTGGCAGAGAAATACATCAGAACATCTCCGTGGCGGTGGCCCCACACCTTAGAAACTCCCCTTGGTGGTGGAACCCATCAGAACGTCCCCGTGGTGGTGGCCCGTTGCCTTAGAACCTCCCTGTGGTGGTGGAACCCATCAGAACATCACTGTCATGGATCCCCTGCACCTTAGAACCTGCCGAAGAACGTGAAACCCATCAGAACGTCCCTGTCGTGATGGCCCCGTGCCTTAGAACCGCCCCGTGGTGGTGGAACCCATCAGAACATCACCGTCTCGGGTCCCCTGCGCCTTTAGAATCTCCCCGTGGTGGTGGAACCCATCAGAACGTCCCTGTGGTGGTGGCCCGTTGCCTTAGAACCTCCCTATGGTGGTGGAAGCCATCAGAACATCACTGTCGCGGATCCCCTGCACCTTAGAACCTGCCGAAGAACGTGGAACCCATCAGAACGTCCCCAGGGTGGCGGCCCCATGCCTTAGAACTTCCCCGTGGTGGTGGAACCCATCAGAACGTCCCCGTGGTGGTTCCCTTGCTTCTTACAACCTTCTGGTGGTAGTGAAACCCATCAGAACGTCCCCGTCGTGGTGGCCCCGTGCCTTAGAACCTTCCCGTGGTGGTGGAAACCATCAGAACATCACCATCTCGGTTCCCCTGCGCCTTTAAAATCTCCCCGTGCTGGTGGAACCCATCAGAACGTCCCTGTGGTGGTGGCCCGTTGCCTTAGAACCTCCCTATGGTGGTGGAAGCCATCAGAACATCACTGTCGCGGATCCCCTGCACCTTAGAACCTGCCGAAGAACGTGGAACCCATCAGAACGTCCCTGTGGTGGTGGCCCGTTGCCTTATAACCTCCCTATGGTGCTGGAACGCATCAGAACATCACCGTCGCGGTTCCCCTGCGCCCTGAGAACTTCCCTGTGGTGGTGGAAACCATCAGAACATCGCCATGCTGGTGGACCCCTGCTTTCGAACCTCCCCGTGGTAGTGGAACCCATCAGAACATTTGCACGATCGTAGCCCCATGCCTTGGAACCTCCGTGTGGCGGTGGAACCCATGAGAACGTCCCCGTGGCGGTGTCCCCATGCCTTAGAATGACCCTGCGGTGGTGGAACCCATCAGAATGTCACCGTGGTGGTGGTCCCATGCCTTCGATTCTCCCTGTTGCGGTGGAACCCATGAGAACGTCACCGTGGTGGTGTCCCGTTGCCTTAGAACCTCCCTATGCTGGTGGAACCCATCAGAAGGTCACTGTCACGGTTCCCCTGCGCCTTAGAAACTGCCCGAGAAGGTGGAACCTATGAGAACGTCCCCATGGTGGTGGCCCCACGCCTTCGAACATCCCCGTGGCGGTGGAACCCATCAGAACATTTTCACGATCATAGCCCCATGCCTAGGAAGCTGCGTGTGGCGGTGGAAGGCATCAGAACGTCCCCGTGGTGGTGGAACCCCTCAGAACATCACCGTCGCGGTTCCCCTGCGCCCTGAGAACTTCCCCGTGGTGGTGGAAACCATCAGAACATCACCATGCTGGTGGACCCCTGCTTTCGAAACTCCCTGTGGAGGTGGAACCCATCAAAAAATCACCGTCGCGGTTCCCCTGCGCCCTGAGAACTTCCCCGTGGTGGTGGAAACCATCAGAACATCGCCATGCTGGTGGACCCCAGCTTTCGAACCTCCCCGTGGAGGTGGAACCCATCAGAACATTTCCACAATCGTAGCCCCATGCCTTGGAACCTTGGTGTGGCAGTGGAACCCATCAGAACGTCCCCGTGGCGGTGTCCCCATGCCTTAGAATGACCCTGCGGTGGTGGAAGCCATCAGAATGTCACCGTGGTGGTGGTCCCATTCCTTCGAACCTCCCCGTGGTGGTGGAACCAAGCAGAACGTCCCCATGTGTTGGCCCCGTGGCTTATAACCTCTCTGTTGTGGTGGAACCCATCAGAAGGTCCCCGTGCTAGTGGCCGCACGCCTTCAAACCTGCCCGTGGTTGTGGAAACCATCAGAACGTCCCCGTGGCGCATGCCCCACAGCTTTAGAACATCCCCGTCGTGGTGGAAACAAGCAAAACATCTTTGTCGTGGTGGCCCCTTCCCTTCGAACCTCCCCGTGGCAGAGAAATACATCAGCACGTCTCCGTGGCGGTGGCCCCACGCCTTAGAACCTCTCCTTGGTGGTGGAACCCATCAGAACGTCCCTGTGGTGGTTCCCGTGTGTCTTACAACCTCCTGGTGGTAGTGAAACCCATCAGAACGTCCCCGTCGTCGTGGCCCCGTGCCTTAGAACCTCCCCGTGGCGGTGGAACCCATCAGAACGTGACCATGGTGGTGGCCGCGTGACTTAGAACCTCCCGGTGGCGGTGGAACCCATCAGAACGTCACCGTCGTGGTGGTCCCATACCTTACAACCTTCCCGTGGTGGTGGAACCCATCAGAACGTGACCATGGTGGTGGTCCCATGCCTTCGATCCTCCCTGTTGCGGTGGAACCCATGAGAACGTCCCCATGTGGTGGCCCCACGCCTTCGAACCACCCTGTGGTGGTGGAACCCATCAGAAGGTCCCCGTGCTAGTGGCCCCACGCCTTCGAACCTCCCCGTGGTTCTGGAACCCATCAGAACGTCCCCGTGGCACATGCCCCACGGCTTTAGAACATCCCTGTCGTGGTGGAAACAAGCAAAACGTCTTTGTCGTGGTGACCCCTTCCCTTCGAACCTCCCCGTGGCAGAGAAATACATCAGAACATCTCCGTGGCGGTGGTCCCACACCTTAGAACCTCTCCTTGGTGGTGGAACCCATCAGAACGTCCCCGTGGTGGTGGCCCGTTGCCTTAGAACCTCCCTATGGTGCTGGAACCCATCAGAACATCACTGTCGCGGATCCCCTGCACCTTAGAACCTGCCAAAGAACGTGGAACCCATCAGAAAGTCCCCAGGGTGGCGGCCCCACGCCTTAGAACCTCCCCTTGGTGGTGGAACCCATCAGAACGTGACCATGGTGGTGGCCACGTGACTTAGAACCTTCCCGTGGTGGTGGAACCCATCAGAACATCACCGTGGTGCTTCCCCTGCGCCTTTAGAATCTCCCCGTGGTGGTGGAACCCATCAGAACGTCCCTGTGGTGGTGGCCCGTTGCCTTAGAACTTCCCTATGGTGCTGGAACCCATCAGAACATAACTGTCGTGCATCCCCTGCACCTTAGAACCTGCCGAAGAACGTGAAACCCATCAGAACGTCCCCGTCATGGTGGCCCCGTGCCTTAGAACCGCCCCGTGGTGGTGGAACCCATCAGAACATCACCGTCTCGGTTCCCCTGCGCCTTTAGAATCTCCCCGTGGTGGTGGAACCCATCAGAACGTCCCTGTGGTGGTGGCCCGTTGCCTTAGAACCTCCCTATGGTGCTGGAACCCATCAGAACATCACTGTCGCGGATCCCCTGCACCTTAGAACCTGCCGAAGAACGTGGAACCCATCAGAACGTCCCCAGGGTGGCGGCCCCACGCCTTAGAACTTCCCCGTGGCGGTGGAACCTATCAGAACGTGACCATGGTGGTGGCCGCGTGACTTAGAACTTCCCGGTAGCGGTGGAACCCATCAGAACGTCACCGTCGTGGTGGTCCCATGCCTTACAACCTCCCCGTTGTGTTGGAACCCATCAGAATGTCACCGTGGTGGTGGTCCCATTCCTTCGAACCTCCCCGTGGTGGTGGAACCAAGCAGAACGTCCCCATGTGGTGGCCACACGCCTTCGAACCACCCTGTGGTGGTGGAACCCATCAGAAGGTCCCCGTGCTAGTGGCCCCACGCCTTCGAACCTCCCCGTGGTTCTGGAACCCATCAGAACGTCCCCATGGCGCATGCCCCACGGCTTTAGAACATCCCTGTCGTGGTGGAAACAAGCAAATCGTCTTTGTCGTGGTGGCCCCTTCCCTTCAAACCTCCCCGTGGCAGAGAAATACATCAGAACATCTCTGTGGCGGTGGCCCCACACCTTAGAAACTCCCCTTGGTGGTGGAACCCATCAGAACGTCCCCGTGGTGGTGGCCCGTTGCCTTAGAACCTCCCTGTGGTGGTGGAACCCATCAGAACATCACTGTCATGGATCCCCTGCACCTTAGAACCTGCCGAAGAACGTGAAACCCATCAGAACGTCCCTGTCGTGATGGCCCCGTGCCTTAGAACCGCCCCGTGGTGGTGGAACCCATCAGAACATCACCGTCTCGGGTCCCCTGCGCCTTTAGAATCTCCCCGTGGTGGTGGAACCCATCAGAACGTCCCTGTGGTGGTGGCCCGTTGCCTTAGAACCTCCCTATGGTGGTGGAAGCCATCAGAACATCACTGTCGCGGATCCCCTGCACCTTAGAACCTGCCGAAGAACGTGGAACCCATCAGAACGTCCCCAGGGTGGCGGCCCCATGCCTTAGAACTTCCCCGTGGTGGTGGAACCCATCAGAACGTCCCCGTGGTGGTTCCCTTGCTTCTTACAACATTCTGGTGGTAGTGAAACCCATCAGAACGTCCCCGTCGTGGTGGCCCCGTGCCTTAGAACCTTCCCGTGGTGGTGGAAACCATCAGAACATCACCATCTCGGTTCCCCTGCGCCTTTAAAATCTCCCCGTGCTGGTGGAACCCATCAGAACGTCCCTGTGGTGGTGGCCCGTTGCCTTAGAACCTCCCTATGGTGGTGGAAGCCATCAGAACATCACTGTCGCGGATCCCCTGCACCTTAGAACCTGCCGAAGAACGTGGAACCCATCAGAACGTCCCTGTGGTGGTGGCCCGTTGCCTTATAACCTCCCTATGGTGCTGGAACGCATCAGAACATCACCGTCGCGGTTCCCCTGCGCCCTGAGAACTTCCCTGTGGTGGTGGAAACCATCAGAACATCGCCATGCTGGTGGACCCCTGCTTTCGAACCTCCCCGTGGTAGTGGAACCCATCAGAACATTTGCACGATCGTAGCCCCATGCCTTGGAACCTCCGTGTGGCGGTGGAACCCATCAGAACGTCCCCGTGGCGGTGTCCCCATGCCTTAGAATGACCCTGCGGTGGTGGAACCCATCAGAATGTCACCGTGGTGGTGGTCCCATGCCTTCGATTCTCCCTGTTGCGGTGGAACCCATGAGAACGTCACCGTGGTGGTGTCCCGTTGCCTTAGAACCTCCCTATGCTGGTGGAACCCATCAGAAGGTCACTGTCACGGTTCCCCTGCGCCTTAGAAACTGCCCGAGAAGGTGGAACCTATGAGAACGTCCCCATGGTGGTGGCCCCACGCCTTCGAACATCCCCGTGGCGGTGGAACCCATCAGAACATTTTCACGATCATAGCCCCATGCCTAGGAAGCTGCGTGTGGCGGTGGAAGGCATCAGAACGTCCCCGTGGTGGTGGAACCCCTCAGAACATCACCGTCGCGGTTCCCCTGCGCCCTGAGAACTTCCCCGTGGTGGTGGAAACCATCAGAACATCACCATGCTGGTGGACCCCTGCTTTCGAAACTCCCTGTGGAGGTGGAACCCATCAAAAAATCACCGTCGCGGTTCCCCTGCGCCCTGAGAACTTCCCCGTGGTGGTGGAAACCATCAGAACATCGCCATGCTGGTGGACCCCAGCTTTCGAACCTCCCCGTGGAGGTGGAACCCATCAGAACATTTCCACAATCGTAGCCCCATGCCTTGGAACCTTGGTGTGGCAGTGGAACCCATCAGAACGTCCCCGTGGCGGTGTCCCCATGCCTTAGAATGACCCTGCGGTGGTGGAAGCCATCAGAATGTCACCGTGGTGGTGGTCCCATTCCTTCGAACCTCCCCGTGGTGGTGGAACCAAGCAGAACGTCCCCATGTGTTGGCCCCGTGGCTTATAACCTCTCTGTTGTGGTGGAACCCATCAGAAGGTCCCCGTGCTAGTGGCCGCACGCCTTCAAACCTGCCCGTGGTTGTGGAAACCATCAGAACGTCCCCGTGGCGCATGCCCCACAGCTTTAGAACATCCCCGTCGTGGTGGAAACAAGCAAAACATCTTTGTCGTGGTGGCCCCTTCCCTTCGAACCTCCCCGTGGCAGAGAAATACATCAGCACGTCTCCGTGGCGGTGGCCCCACGCCTTAGAACCTCTCCTTGGTGGTGGAACCCATCAGAACGTCCCTGTGGTGGTTCCCGTGTGTCTTACAACCTCCTGGTGGTAGTGAAACCCATCAGAACGTCCCCGTCGTCGTGGCCCCGTGCCTTAGAACCTCCCCGTGGCGGTGGAACCCATCAGAACGTGACCATGGTGGTGGCCGCGTGACTTAGAACCTCCCGGTGGCGGTGGAACCCATCAGAACGTCACCGTCGTGGTGGTCCCATACCTTACAACCTTCCCGTGGTGGTGGAACCCATCAGAACGTGACCATGGTGGTGGTCCCATGCCTTCGATCCTCCCTGTTGCGGTGGAACCCATGAGAACGTCCCCATGTGGTGGCCCCACGCCTTCGAACCACCCTGTGGTGGTGGAACCCATCAGAAGGTCCCCGTGCTAGTGGCCCCACGCCTTCGAACCTCCCCGTGGTTCTGGAACCCATCAGAACGTCCCCGTGGCACATGCCCCACGGCTTTAGAACATCCCTGTCGTGGTGGAAACAAGCAAAACGTCTTTGTCGTGGTGACCCCTTCCCTTCGAACCTCCCCGTGGCAGAGAAATACATCAGAACATCTCCGTGGCGGTGGTCCCACACCTTAGAACCTCTCCTTGGTGGTGGAACCCATCAGAACGTCCCCGTGGTGGTGGCCCGTTGCCTTAGAACCTCCCTATGGTGCTGGAACCCATCAGAACATCACTGTCGCGGATCCCCTGCACCTTAGAACCTGCCAAAGAACGTGGAACCCATCAGAAAGTCCCCAGGGTGGCGGCTCCACGCCTTAGAACCTCCCCTTGGTGGTGGAACCCATCAGAACGTGACCATGGTGGTGGCCACGTGACTTAGAACCTTCCCGTGGTGGTGGAACCCATCAGAACATCACCGTGGTGCTTCCCCTGCGCCTTTAGAATCTCCCCGTGGTGGTGGAACCCATCAGAACGTCCCTGTGGTGGTGGCCCGTTGCCTTAGAACTTCCCTATGGTGCTGGAACCCATCAGAACATAACTGTCGTGCATCCCCTGCACCTTAGAACCTGCCGAAGAACGTGAAACCCATCAGAACGTCCCCGTCATGGTGGCCCCGTGCCTTAGAACCGCCCCGTGGTGGTGGAACCCATCAGAACATCACCGTCTCGGTTCCCCTGCGCCTTTAGAATCTCCCCGTGGTGGTGGAACCCATCAGAACGTCCCTGTGGTGGTGGCCCGTTGCCTTAGAACCTCCCTATGGTGCTGGAACCAATCAGAACATCACTGTCGCAGATCCCCTGCACCTTAGAACCTGCCGAAGAACGTGGAACCCATCAGAACGTCCCCAGGGTGGCGGCCCCACGCCTTAGAACTTCCCCGTGGCAGTGGAACCCATCAGAACGTGACCATGGTGGTGGCCGCGTGACTTAGAACCTCCCGGTAGCGGTGGAACCCATCAGAACGTCACCGTCGTGGTGGTCCCATGCCTTACAACCTCCCCGTTGTGTTGGAACCCATCAGAATGTCACCGTGGTGGTGGTCCCATTCCTTCGAACCTCCCCGTGGTGGTGGAACCAAGCAGAACGTCCCCATGTGGTGGCCACACGCCTTCGAACCACCCTGTGGTGGTGGAACCCATCAGAAGGTCCCCGTGCTAGTGGCCCCACGCCTTCGAACCTCCCCGTGGTTCTGGAACCCATCAGAACGTCCCCATGGCGCATGCCCCACGGCTTTAGAACATCCCTGTCATGGTGGAAACAAGCAAATCGTCTTTGTCGTGGTGACCCCTTCCCTTCGAATCTCCCCGTGGCAGAGAAATACATCAGAACATCTCCGTGGCGGTGGCCCCACACCTTAGAAACTCCCCTTGGTGGTGGAACCCATCAGAACGTCCCCGTGGTGGTGGCCCGTTGCCTTAGAACCGCCCCGTGGTGGTGGAACCCATCAGAACATCACCGTCTCGGGTCCCCTGCGCCTTTAGAATCTCCCCGTGGTGGTGGAACCCATCAGAACGTCCCTGTGGTGGTGGCCCGTTGCCTTAGAACCTCCCTATGGTGGTGGAAGCCATCAGAACATCACTGTCGCGGATCCCCTGCACCTTAGAACCTGCCGAAGAACGTGGAACCCATCAGAACGTCCCGAGGGTGGCGGCCCCATGCCTTAGAACTTCCCCGTGGTGGTGGAACCCATCAGAACGTCCCCGTGGTGGTTCCCTTGCTTCTTACAACCTTCTGGTGGTAGTGAAACCCATCAGAACGTCCCCGTCGTGGTGGCCCCGTGCCTTACAACCTTCCCGTGGTGGTGGAAACCATCAGAACATCACCATCTCGGTTCCCCTGCGCCTTTAAAATCTCCCCGTGCTGGTGGAACCCATCAGAACGTCCCTGTGGTGGTGGCCCGTTGCCTTAGAACCTCCCTATGGTGGTGGAAGCCATCAGAACATCACTGTCGCGGATCCCCTGCACCTTAGAACCTGCCGAAGAACGTGGAACCCATCAGAACGTCCCTGTGGTGGTGGCCCGTTGCCTTATAACCTCCCTATGGTGCTGGAACGCATCAGAACATCACCGTCGCGGTTCCCCTGCGCCCTGAGAACTTCCCTGTGGTGGTGGAAACCATCAGAACATCGCCATGCTGGTGGACCCCTGCTTTCGAACCTCCCCGTGGTAGTGGAACCCATCAGAACATTTGCACGATCGTAGCCCCATGCCTTGGAACCTCCGTGTGGCGGTGGAACCCATCAGAACGTCCCCGTGGCGGTGTCCCCATGCCTTAGAATGACCCTGCGGTGGTGGAACCCATCAGAATGTCACCGTGGTGGTGGTCCCATGCCTTCGATTCTCCCTGTTGCGGTGGAACCCATGAGAACGTCACCGTGGTGGTGTCCCGTTGCCTTAGAACCTCCCTATGCTGGTGGAACACATCAGAAGGTCACTGTCGCGGTTCCCCTGCGCCTTAGAAACTGCCCGAGAAGGTGGAACCTATGAGAACGTCCCCATGGTGGTGGCCCCACGCCTTCGAACATCCCCGTGGCGGTGGAACCCATCAGAACATTTTCACGATCATAGCCCCATGCCTAGGAAGCTGCGTGTGGCGGTGGAAGCCATCAGAACGTCCCCGTGGTGGTGGAACCCCTCAGAACATCACCGTCGCGGTTCCCCTGCGCCCTGAGAACTTCCCCGTGGTGGTGGAAACCATCAGAACATCACCATGCTGGTGGACCCCTGCTTTCGAAACTCCCTGTGGAGGTGGAACCCATCAAAAAATCACCGTCGCGGTTCCCCTGCGCCCTGAGAACTTCCCCGTGGTGGTGGAAACCATCAGAACATCGCCATGCTGGTGGACCCCAGCTTTCGAACCTCCCCGTGGAGGTGGAACCCATCAGAACATTTCCACAATCGTAGCCCCATGCCTTGGAACCTTGGTGTGGCAGTGGAACCCATCAGAACGTCCCCGTGGCGGTGTCCCCATGCCTTAGAATGACCCTGCGGTGGTGGAAGCCATCAGAATGTCACCGTGGTGGTGGTCCCATTCCTTCGAACCTCCCCGTGGTGGTGGAACCAAGCAGAACGTCCCCATGTGTTGGCCCCGTGGCTTATAACCTCTCTGTTGTGGTGGAACCCATCAGAAGGTCCCCGTGCTAGTGGCCGCACGCCTTCAAACCTGCCCGTGGTTGTGGAAACCATCAGAACGTCCCCGTGGCGCATGCCCCACAGCTTTAGAACATCCCCGTCGTGGTGGAAACAAGCAAAACATCTTTGTCGTGGTGGCCCCTTCCCTTCGAACCTCCCCGTGGCAGAGAAATACATCAGCACGTCTCCGTGGCGGTGGCCCCACGCCTTAGAACCTCTCCTTGGTGGTGGAACCCATCAGAACGTCCCTGTGGTGGTTCCCGTGTGTCTTACAACCTCCTGGTGGTAGTGAAACCCATCAGAACGTCCCCGTCGTCGTGGCCCCGTGCCTTAGAACCTCCCCGTGGCGGTGGAACCCATCAGAACGTGACCATGGTGGTGGCCGCGTGACTTAGAACCTCCCGGTGGCGGTGGAACCCATCAGAACGTCACCGTCGTGGTGGTCCCATACCTTACAACCTTCCCGTGGTGGTGGAACCCATCAGAACGTGACCATGGTGGTGGTCCCATGACTTCGATCCTCCCTGTTGCGGTGGAACCCATGAGAACGTCCCCATGTGGTGGCCCCACGCCTTCGAACCACCCTGTGGTGGTGGAACCCATCAGAAGGTCCCCGTGCTAGTGGCCCCACGCCTTCGAACCTCCCCGTGGTTCTGGAACCCATCAGAACGTCCCCGTGGCGCATGCCCCACGGCTTTAGAACATCCCTGTCGTGGTGGAAACAAGCAAAACGTCTTTGTCGTGGTGACCCCTTCCCTTCGAACCTCCCCGTGGCAGAGAAATACATCAGAACATCTCCGTGGCGGTGGCCCCACGTCTTAGAAACTCCCCTTGGTGGTGGAACCCATCAGAACGTCCCCGTGGTGGTGGCCTGTTGCCTTAGAACCTCCCTATGGTGCTGGAACCCATCAGAACATCACTGTCGCGGATCCCCTGCACCTTAGAACCTGCCAAAGAACGTGGAACCCATCAGAAAGTCCCCAGGGTGGCGGCCCCACGCCTTAGAACCTCCCCTTGGTGGTGGAACCCATCAGAACGTGACCATGGTGGTGGCCACGTGACTTAGAACCTTCCCGTGGTGGTGGAACCCATCAGAACATCACCGTGGTGCTTCCCCTGCGCCTTTAGAATCTCCCCGTGGTGGTGGAACCCATCAGAACGTCCCTGTGGTGGTGGCCCGTTGCCTTAGAACTTCCCTATGGTGCTGGAACCCATCAGAACATAACTGTCGTGCATCCCCTGCACCTTAGAACCTGCCGAAGAACGTGAAACCCATCAGAACGTCCCCGTCATGGTGGCCCCGTGCCTTAGAACCGCCCCGTGGTGGTGGAACCCATCAGAACATCACCGTCTCGGTTCCCCTGCGCCTTTAGAATCTCCCCGTGGTGGTGGAACCCATCAGAACGTCCCTGTGGTGGTGGCCCGTTGCCTTAGAACCTCCCTATGGTGCTGGAAGCCATCAGAACATCGCTGTCGCGGATCCCCTGCACCTTAGAACCTGCCGAAGAACGTGGAACCCATCAGAACGTCCCCAGGGTGGCGGCCCCATGCCTTCGAACCTCCCCGTGGTTCTGGAACCCATCAGAACGTCCCCATGGCGCATGCCCCATGGCTTTAGAGCATCCCTGTCGTGGTGGAAACAAGCAAATCGTCTTTGTCGTGGTGACCCCTTCCCTTCGAACCTCCCCGTGGCAGAGAAATACATCAGAACATCTCCGTGGCGGTGGCCCCACACCTTAGAAACTCCCCTTGGTGGTGGAACCCATCAGAACGTCCCCGTGGTGGTGGCCCGTTGCCTTAGAACCTCCCTGTGGTGGTGGAACCCATCAGAACATCACTGTCATGGATCCCCTGCACCTTAGAACCTGCCGAAGAACGTGAATCCCATCAGAACGTCACTGTCGTGGTGGCCCCGTGCCTTAGAACCGCCCCGTGGTGGTGGAACCCATCAGAACATCACCGTCTCAGTTCCCCTGCACCTTTAGAATCTCCCCGTGGTGGTGGAACCCATCAGAACGTCCCTGTGGTGGTGGCCCGTTGCCTTAGAACCTCGCTATGGTGGTGGAAGCCATCAGAACATCACTGTCGCGGATCCCCTGCACCTTAGAACCTGCCGAAGAACGTGGAACCCATCAGAACGTCCCCAGGGTGGCGGCCCCACGCCTTATAACTTCCCCGTGGTGGTGGAACCCATCAGAACGTCCCCGTGGTGGTTCCCTTGCTTCTTACAACCTTCTGGTGGTAGTGAAACCCATCAGAACGTCCCCGTCGTGGTGGCCCCGTGCCTTAGAACCTTCCCGTGGTGGTGGAAACCATCAGAACATCACCGTCTCGGTTCCCCTGCGCCTTTAAAATCTCCCCGTGCTGGTGGAACCCATCAGAACGTCCCTGTGGTGGTGGCCCGTTGCGTTAGAACCTCCCTATGGTGCTGGAAGCCATCAGAACATCACTGTCGTGGATCCCCTGCACCTTAGAACCTGCCGAAGAACGTGGAACCCTTCAGAACATCACCGTCGCGGTTCCCCTGCGCCCTGAGAACTTCCCTGTGGTGGTGGAAACCATCAGAACATCGCCATGCTGGTGGACCCCTGCTTTCGAACCTCCCCGTGGTAGTGGAACCCATCAGAACATTTGCACGATCGTAGCCCCATGCCTTGGAACCTCCGTGTGGCGGTGGAACCCATCAGAACGTCCCCGTGGCGGTGTCCCCATGCCTTAGAATGACCCTGCGGTGGTGGAACCCATCAGAATGTCACCGTGGTGGTGGTCCCATTCCTTCGAGCCTCCCTGTTGCGGTGGAACCAAGCAGAACGTCCCCATGTGGTGGCCCCACGCCTTCGAACGTCCCCGTGGTGGTGGAACCCATCAGAACGTCACCGTCGTGGTGGTCCCATGCCTTAGAACCTCCCTGTGGTGGTGGAACCCTTCAGAACGTGACCATGGTGGTGGTCCCATGCCTTCGATCCTCCCTGTTGCGGTGGAACCCATGAGAACGTCACCGTGGTGGTGTCCCGTTGCCTTAGAACCTCCCTATGCTGGTGGAACCCATCAGAAGGTCACTGTCACGGTTCCCCTGCGCCTTAGAAACTGCCCGAGAAGGTGGAACCTATGAGAACGTCCCCATGGTGGTGGCCCCACGCCTTCGAACATCCCCGTGGCGGTGGAACCCATCAGAACATTTTCACGATCATAGCCCCATGCCTAGGAAGCTGCGTGTGGCGGTGGAAGGCATCAGAACGTCCCCGTGGTGGTGGAACCCCTCAGAACATCACCGTCGCGGTTCCCCTGCGCCTTGAGATTATCCCCGTGGTGGTGGAAACCATCAGAACATCGCCATGCTCGTGGACCCCTGCTTTCGAACCTCCCCGTGGTGGTGGAACCCATCAGAACATCACCGTCTCGGTTCCCCTGCGCCTTTAGAATCTCCCCGTGGTGGTGGAACCCATCAGAACGTCCCTGTGGTGGTGGCCCGTTGCCTTAGAACCTCCCTATGGTGGTGGAAGCCATCAGAACATCACTGTCGCGGATCCCCTGCACCTTAGAACCTGCCGGAGAACATGGAACCCATCAGAACGTCCCCAGGGTGGCGGCCCCACGCCTTAGAACTTCCCCGTGGCGGTGGAACCCATCAGAACGTGACCATGGTGGTGGCCGCGTGACTTAGAACCTCCCGGTTGTTGTGGAACCCATCAGAACGTCCCTGTCGTGGTGGCCCCGTGCCTTACAACCTCCCCGTGGTGGTGGAACCCATCAGAACGTGACCATGGTGGTGGTCCCATGCCTTCGATCCTCCCTGTTGCGGTGGAACCCATGAGAACGTCACCGTGGTGGTGTCCCGTTGCCTTAGAACCTCCCTATGCTGGTGGAACCCATCAGAAGGTCACTGTCACGGTTCCCCTGCACCTTAGACACTGCCCGAGAAGGTGGAACCTATGAGAACGTCCCCATGGTGGTGGCCCCACGCCTTCGAACATCCCCGTGGCGGTGGAACCCATCAGAACATTTTCACGACCATAGCCCCATGCCTAGGAAGCTGCGTGTGGCGGTGGAAGCCATCAGAACGTCCCCGTGGTGGTGGAACCCCTCAGAACATCACCGTCGCGGTTCCCCTGCGCCCTGAGAACTTCCCCATGGTGGTGGAAACCATCAGAACATCGCCATGCTGGAGGACCCCTGCTTTCGAACCTCCCCGTGGTGGTGGAACCCATCAGAACATCACCGTGGTGGTTCCCCTGCGTATTTAGAATGTCCTCGTGGTGGTGGAACCCATCAGAACGTCCCTGTGGTGGTGGCCCGTTGCCTTAGAACCTCCCTATGGTGCTGGAAGCCATCAGAACATCACTGTCGCGGATCCCCTGCACCTTAGAACCTGCCGAAGAACGTGGAACCCATCAGAACGTCCCCAGGGTGGCGGCCCCACGCCTTAGAACTTCCCCGTGGCGCTGGAACCCATCAGAACGTGACCATGGTGGTGGCTGCGTGACTTAGAACCTCCCGGTTGCGGTGGAACCCATCAGAACGTCACCGTCGTGGTGGTCCCATGCCTTACAACCTCCCCGTGGTGGTGGAACCCATCAGAACGTGACCATGGTGGTGGTCCCATGCCTTTAATCCTCCCTGTGGCGGTGGAACCCATGAGAACGTCACCATGGTGGTGACCCGTTGCCTTAGAACCTCCCTATGCTGGTGGAACCCATCAGAAGGTCACTGTCACGGTTCCCCTGCGCCTTAGAAACTGCCCGAGAAGGTGGAACCTATGAGAACGTCCCCATGGTGGTGGCCCCACGCCTTCGAACATCCCCGTGGTGGTGGAACCCATCAGAACATTTTCACGATCATAGCCCCATGCCTAGGAAGCTGCGTGTGGCGGTGGAAGCCATCAGAACGTCCCCGTGGTGGTGGACCCCATCAGAACATCACCGTCGCGGTTCCCCTGCGCCCTGAGAACTTCCCCGTGGTGGTGGAAACCATCAGAACATCGCCATGCTGGTGGACCCCTGCTTTCGAACCTCCCCGTGGAGGTGGAACCCATCAGAACATCACCGTCTCAGTTCCCCTGCACCTTTAGAACCTCCCCGTGGTGGTGGAACCCATCAGAACGTCCCTGTGGTGGTGGCCCGTTGCCTTAGAACCTCCCTATGGTGGTGGAAGCCATCAGAACATCACTGTCGCAGATCCCCTGCACCTTAGAAAC
The DNA here is from genome assembly GCF_965183815.1 of Platalea leucorodia. Lineage (NCBI taxonomy): Eukaryota > Metazoa > Chordata > Aves > Pelecaniformes > Threskiornithidae > Platalea > Platalea leucorodia. The sequence goes on from NW_028121453.1 coordinate 470,166, forward strand.
TGTCGAAGAACATGGAACCCATCAGAACGTCCCCAGGGTGGCGGCCCCATGCCTTAGAACTTCCCCGTGGTGGTGGAACCCATCAGAACGTCCCCGTGGTGGTTCCCTTGCTTCTTACAACCTTCTGGTGGTAGTGAAACCCATCAGAACGTCCCCGTCGTGGTGGCCCCGTGCCTTAGAACCTTCCCGTGGTGGTGGAAACCATCAGAACATCACCGTCTCGGTTCCCCTGCGCCTTTAAAATCTCCCCGTGGTGGTGGAACCCATCAGAACGTCCCTGTGGTGGTGGCCCGTTGCCTTAGAACCTCCCTATAGTGGTGGAAGCCATCAGAACATCACTGTCGCGGATCCCCTGCACCTTAGAACCTGCCGAAGAACGTGGAACCCATCAGAACGTCCCCAGGGTGGCGGCCCCACGCCTTAGAACTTCCCCGTGGCGCTGGAACCCATCAGAACGTGACCATGGTGGTGGCCGCGTGACTTAGAACCTCCCGGTTGCGGTGGAACCCATGAGAACGTCCCCGTCGTGGTGGCCCCGTGCCTTACAACCTCCCCGTGGTGGTGGAACCCATCAGAACATCGCCATGCTGGTGGACCCCTGCTTTCGAACCTCCCCGTGGTGGTGGAACCCATCAGAACATCACCGTCTCGGTTCCCCTGCGCGTTTAGAATCTCCCCGTGGTAGTGGAACCCATCAGAACATCACCGTGGTGGTTCCCCTGCGTATTTAGAATGTCCTCGTGGTGGTTGAACCCATCAGAACGTCCCCGTCGTGGTGGCCCCGTGCCTTAGAACCTCCCCGTGGAGGTGGAACCCATCAGAACATCACCGTCTCGGTTCCCCTGCGCCTTTAGAATCTCCCCGTGGTGGTGGAACCCATCAGAACGTCCCTGTGGTGGTGGCCCGTTGCCTTAGAACCTCCCTATGGTGCTGGAAGCCATCAGAACATCACTGTCGCAGAACCCCTGCACCTTAGAACCTGCCGAAGAACGTGGAACCCATCAGAACGTCCCCAGGGTGGCGTCCCCACACCTTAGAACTTCCCCGTTGCGGTGGAAACCATCAGAACGTGACCATGGTGGTGGCCGCGTGACTTAGAACTTCCCGGTAGCGGTGGAACCCATCAGAACGTCACCGTCGTGGTGGCCCCGTGCCTTACAACCTCCCCGTGGTGGTGGAACCCATCAGAACGTGACCATGGTGGTGGTATCATGCCTTCGATCCTCCCTGTTTCGGTGGAACCCATAAGAACATCACCGTGGTGGTGTCCCGTTGCCTTAGAACCTCCCTATGCTGGTGGAACCCATCAGAAGGTCACTGTCGCTGTTCCCCTGCGCCTTAGAAACTGCCCGAGAAGGTGGAACCTATGAGAACGTCCCCATGGTGGTGGCCCCACGCCTTCGAACATCCCCGTGGCGGTGGAACCCATCAGAACATTTTCACGATCAGAGCCCCATGCCTAGGAAGCTGCGTGTGGCGGTGGAAGCCATCAGAATGTCCCCGTGGTGGTGGAACCGCTCAGAACATCACCGTCGCGGTTCCCCTGCGCCCTGAGAACTTCCCCGTGGTGGTGGAAACCATCAGAACATCGCCATGCTGGAGGACCCCTGCTTTCGAACTTCCCCATGGTGGTGGAACCCATCAGAACATCGCCATGCTGGAGGACCCCTGCTTTCGAACCTCCCCGTGGTGGTGGAACCCATCAGAACATCACCGTCTCGGTTCCCCTGCGCCTTTAGAATCTCCCCGTGGTGGTGGAACCCATCAGAACATCACCGTCTCGGTTCCCCTGCGCCTTTCGAATCTCCCCGTGGTGGTGGAACCCATGAGAACGTCACCGTGGTGGTGTCCCGTTGCCTTAGAACGTCCCTATGGTGGTGGAACCCATCAGAACATCACTCTCGCGGATCCCCTGCACCTTAGAACCTGCCGGAGAACATGGAACCCATCAGAACGTCCCCAGGGTGGCGGCCTCACGCCTTAGAACTTCCCCGTGGCGGTGGAACCCATCAGAACGTGACCATGGTGGTGGCCGCGTGACTTAGAACCTCCCGGTTGCGGTGGAACCCATCAGAACGTCACCGTCTTGGTGGGGTCCCGTGCCTTACAACCTCCGCGTGGTGGTGGAACCCATGAGAACGTCACCGTGGTGGTGGCCCGTTGCCTTAGAACCTCCCTGTTGCGGTGGAACCCATCAGAACGTCACCGTGGTGGTGTCCCGTTGCCTTAGAACCTCCCTATGCTGGTGGAACACATCAGAAGGTCACTGTCGCGGTTCCCCTGTGCCTTAGAAACTGCCCGAGAAGGTGGAACCTATGAGAACGTCCCCAGGGTGGTGGCCCCACGCCTTCGAACATCCCCGTGGCGGTGGAACCCATCAGAACATTTTCACGATCAGAGCCCCATGCCTAGGAAGCTGCGTGTGGCGGTGGAAGCCATCAGAACGTCCCCGTGGTGGTGGACCCCATCAGAACATCACCGTCGCGGTTCCCCTGCGCCCTGAGAACTTCCCCGTGGTGGTGGAAACCATCAGAACATCGCCATGCTGGTGGACCCCTGCTTTCGAACCTCCCCGTGGTGGTGGAACCCATCAGAACATCACAGTCTGAGTTCCCCTGCGCCTTTAGAATCTCCCCGTGGTGGTGGAACCCATCAGAACATCCCTGTGGTGGTGGCCCGTTGCCTTAGAACCTCCCTATGGTGCTGGCACCCATCAGAACATCACTGTCGCGGATCCCCTGCACTTTAGAACCTGCCGAAGAACGTGGAACCCATCAGAACGTCCCCAGGGTGGCGGCCCCACACCTTAGAACTTCCCCGTGGCGGTGGAACCCATCAGAACGTGACCATGGTGGTGGCCGCGTGACTTAGAACCTCCCGGTTGCGGTGGAACCCATCAGAACGTCACCGTCGTGGTGGCCCCGTGCCTTACAACCTCCCCGTGGTGGTGGAACCCATCAGAACGTGACCATGGTGGTGGTATCATGCCTTCGATCCTCCCTGTTTCGGTGGAACCCATGAGAACGTCACCGTGGTGGTGTCCCGTTGCCTTAGAACCTCCCTATGCTGGTGGAACCCATCAGAAGGTCACTGTCGCTGTTCCCCTGCGCCTTAGAAACTGCCCGAGAAGGTGGAACCTATGAGAACGTCCCCATGGTGGTGGCCCCACGCCTTCGAACATCCCCGTGGCGGTGGAACCCATCAGAACATTTTCACGATCAGAGCCCCATGCCTAGGAAGCTGCGTGTGGCGGTGGAAGCCATCAGAATGTCCCCGTGGTGGTGGAACCGCTCATAACATCACCGTCGCGGTTCCCCTGCGCCCTGAGAACTTCCCCGTGGTGGTGGAAACCATCAGAACATCGCCATGCTGGAGGACCCCTGCTTTCGAACTTCCCCATGGTGGTGGAACCCATCAGAACATCGCCATGCTGGAGGACCCCTGCTTTCGAACCTCCCCGTGGTGGTGGAACCCATCAGAACATCACCGTCTCGGTTCCCCTGCGCCTTTAGAATCTCCCCGTGGTGGTGGAACCCATCAGAACATCACCGTCTCAGTTCCCCTGCGCCTTTCGAATCTCCCCGTGGTGGTGGAACCCATGAGAACGTCACCGTGGTGGTGTCCCGTTGCCTTAGAACGTCCCTATGGTGGTGGAACCCATCAGAACATCACTCTCGCGGATCCCCTGCACCTTAGAACCTGCCGGAGAACATGGAACCCATCAGAACGTCCCCAGGGTGGCGGCCCCACGCCTTAGAACTTCCCCGTGGCGGTGGAACCCATCAGAACGTGACCATGGTGGTGGCCGCGTGACTTAGAACCTCCCGGTGGCGGTGGAACCCATCAGAACGTCACCGTCGTGGTGGTCCCATGCCTTACAACCTCCCCATGGTGGTGCAAACCATCAGAACGTGACCATGGTGGATGTCCCATGCCTTCGATCCTCCCTGTTGCGGTGGAACCCATGAGAACGTCACCGTGGTGGTGTCCCGTTGCCTTAGAACCTCCCTATGCTGGTGGAACCCATCAGAAGGTCACTGTCACGGTTCCCCTGCGCCTTAGAAACTGCCCGAGAAGGTGGAACCTATGAGAACGTCCCCATGGTGGTGGCCCCACGCCTTCGAACATCCCCGTGGCGGTGGAACCCATCAGAATATTTTCACCATCATAGCTCCATGCCTAGGAAGCTGCGTGTGGCCGTGCAAGTAATCAGAACGTCCCCGTGGTGGTGGAACCCATCAAAACATCACCGTCGCGGTTCCCCTGCACCCTGAAGAACTTCCCCGTGGTGGTGGAAACCATCAGAACATCGCCATGCTAGTGGACCCCTGCTTTCGAACCTCCCCGTGGTGGTCCAACCCATCACAACATAACCGTCGCAGTTCCCCTGCATCTTTAGAATCTCCCCGTGGTGGTGGAACCCATCAGAACATCACCGTGGTTGTTCCCCTGCGCCTTTAGAATCTCCCCGTGGTGGTGGAACCCATCAGAACGTCCCTGTGGTGGTGGCCCGTTGCCTTAGAACCTCCCTATGGTGGTGGAAACCATCAGAACATCACTGTTGCGGATCCTCTGCACCTTAGAACCTGCCGAAGAACGTGGAACCCATCAGAACGTCCCCAGGGTTAAGGCCCCACGCCTTAGAACTTCCCCGTGGCGGTGGAACCCATCAGAACGTGGCCATGGTGGTGGCCGCGTGACTTAGAACCTCCCGGTTGCGGTGGAACCCATCAGAACGTCCCCGTCGTGGTGGTCCCATGCCTTACAACCTCCCCGTGGTGGTGAAAACCATCAGAACATCACCGTGGTGGTTCCCCTGTGCCTTTAGAATCTCCCCGTGGTGGTGGAACCCATCAGAACGTTCCTGTGGTGGTGGCCCGTTGCCTTAGAACCTCTCTATGGTGCTGGAAGCCATCAGAACATCACTGTCGCGGATCCTCTTCACCTTAGAACCTGCCGAAGAACGTGGAACTCATCAGAATGTCCCCAGGGTTAAGGCCCCACGCCTTAGAACTTCTCCGTGGCGGTGGAACCCATCAGAACGTGACCATGGTGGTGGCCGCGTGACTTAGAACCTCCCGGTTGCCGTGGAACCCATCAGAACGTCCCCGTCGTGGTGGTCCCATGCCTTACAACCTCCCTGTGGTGGTGGAACCCATCAGAACGTGACCATGGTGGTGGTCCCATGCCTTCGATCCTCCCTGTTGCGGTGGAACCCATGAGAACGTCACCGTGGTGGTGGCCCGTGTCCTTAGAACCTCGCTATGGTGGTGGAAACCATCAGAACATCACTGTCGCGGATCCACTGCACCTTAGAACCTGCCGAAGAACGTGGAACCCATCAGAATGTCCCTAGGGTGGCGGCCCCACGCCTTAGAACTTCCCCGTGGCGGTGGAACCCATCAGAACGTGACCATGGTGGTGGCCGCGTGACTTAGAACCTCCCGGTTGCGGTGGAACCCTTCAGAACGTCACCGTCGTGGTGGTCCCATGCCTTACAACCTCCCCATGGTGGTGCAACCCATCAGAACGTGACCATGGTGGTGGTCCCATGCCTTCGATCCTCCCTGTTACGGTGGAACCCATGAGAACGTCACCGTGGTGGTGTCCCGTTGCCTTAGAACCTCCCTATGCTGGTGGAACCCATCAGAAGGTCACTGTCGCGGTTCCCCTGCGCCTTAGAAACTGCCCGAGAAGGTGGAACCTATGAGAACGTCCCCATGGTGGTGGCCCCACGCCTTCGAACATTCCCGTGGCGGTGGAACCCATCAGAACATTTTCACCATCATAGCTCCATGCCTAGGAAGCTGCGTGTGGCCGTGCAAGCAATCAGAACGTCCCCGTGGTGTTGGAACCCATCAAAACATCACCGTCGCGGTTCCCCTGCACCCTGAAGAACTTCCCCGTGGTGGTGGAAACCATCAGAACATCGCCATGCTAGTGGACCCCTGCTTTCGAACCTCCCCGTGGTGGTCCAACCCATCACAACATAACCGTCGCAGTTCCCCTGCGTCTTTAGAATCTCCCCGTGGTGGTGGAACCCATGAGAACGTCCCTGTGGTGGTGGCCCGTTGCCTTAGAACCTCGCTATGGTGGTGGAAACCATCAGAACATCACTGTCGCGGATCCTCTGCACCTTAGAACCTGCCGAAGAACGTGGAACCCATCAGAACGTCCCCAGGGTTAAGGCCCCACGCCTTAGAACTTCCCCGTGGCGGTGGAACCCATCAGAACGTGACCATGGTGGTGGCCGCGTGACTTAGAACCTCCCGGTTGCGGTGGAACCCATCAGAACGTCCCCGTCGTGGTGGTCCCATGCCTTACAACCTCCCCGTGGTGGTGAAAACCATCAGAACATCACCGTGGTGGTTCCCCTGCGCCTTTAGAATCTCCCCGTGGTGGTGGAACCCATCAGAACGTCCCTGTGGTGGTGGCCCGTTGCCTTAGAACCTCTCTATGGTGCTGGAAGCCATCAGAACATCACTGTCGCGGATCCCCTGCACCTTAGAACCTGCCGAAGAACATGGAACCCATCAGAACGTCCCGAGGGTGGCGGCCCCACACCTTAGCACTTCCCCGTGGCGCTGGAACCCATCAGAACATGACCATGGTGGTGGCCGCGTGACTTAGAACCTCCCGGTTGCGGTGGAACCCATCAGAACGTCACCGTCGTGGTGGTCCCATGCCTTACAACCTCCCCGTGGTGGTGGAACCCATCAGAACGTGACCATGGTTGTCGTCTGTCCCGATCCAATGTCGGGAGAGGTTTCGATACGATCCCAAGGACGAGATTAAGACGCAAACGAGGTCAAATGCCGTACAACCTTTTGACTTTATTTTGGCGAACGAAGGGGTGAGGACCGGGTAGGGAGATGGGGGAAAAAAAAAAAGAAAGAGAGAGAGAGAGAAAAAGAGAAAGAGCGTGCTCAGGTGGGTGAGAAAAGAGCCACGTAGGGGAACTAGCTACCGCCACTCCGAGTCCGGCGTTGTCCCGTCGATCAAAGGTCCAGTCGGTCCAGCCTCTGTGTCCGCAGGAGCAGCTTCCAAGGAGGTGCACGGTGAAGGACGAGAAGAGAAAAAGAGGACCTCAAAAGGCGCACGCGGTCCTTTTATAGGGCCATGCACGTGCGCAGACCAGGTCTGCGTACATGCAGTTTGCGCTTCTGCTTTTCGCGCCCTGGTCTCTGCGCAGGCGTGCGTGCAGTCCATGGCCCCGCCTTTCGTGTCCTGGTCTCTGCATGGGCTGTGGTGGTTTCGTCGGGGGCTGGATGTCGGACCCAGAAGATGGCGGTAGAACGGCAATGTCGAGACAATTCTGGTTAGTCCTCAACACCACCCTGTGGCTCGACATTGCAGTCTTCACAGTGGTAGGAGAGGCGGGAAGGGAAAAAGAGAGAGAGAGAGAGAGGACCGAGCAGAGGTGGAGAGAGAAGCAGAGAAAAAGGGAAGCTGTAGAGGAAAAAGGTGACATGGGACATGGCAAGAGTGTTCAATTGCAAACAAACAGGAACATTCTCCAATGTAAACACTCTTTTTCCTTAATCTTTCTAAGTTAACAATGTTCAACTTTATAGAACAACCCTGAGAAATCCATTGGGCGAGGTAGTTCACCATTATAAGCAGTATAGAACAACTAGTGAGTATGACATGGGTAGGAATATGCAATTTGTTTGTTGTTGTTGTTTTGGTGTGTTTTTTGTTTGAGGTCTAAACAATGGTTATTGTGGTGGGTTCTACCCGGTGAATGGCACGTATTTGTTTTATGCGCTCGGGTGAGGTGGTAGGTACGAACTGCATATTAGATACCACATGTCGTATTAGCTGAACAAGACAGGGTATTATACAGGGTAAAAACATGAAAGTGGCAAATGCACATAGCAAATGTAACAGCAACTGTTTCACCCAGGGCGCCCCCGGCAGCCAGGACCATAATCCATTCCAACCATTCCAGGTCTGGACGGGGACGTGGGCTATTTTCCTAATGTCTTTGCTTAATTGGAGGACTACTTCGCCTACATCGTCTATTTCTAAACAACAGCTAGAGACATTTAATTTCCCGCATACCCCTCCTTCTTCAGCCAGTAAATAATCTAAAACCATACGGTGTTGAAGGATTGCCATGCGCATTTGTTGAGACTGTTGAGTTAAAAGATCGATAGCATTGGCAGTTTTATTGGTAACAATTTCTAAAACCGCTTGTAATCGGATTATACGGTTCAAATCATAGATTGGTTCCCTTGCCCCTGATATCGGTTCACTTGGGTTCCAGGTGGCAGGCCCATAATGTTGGATTATTCTTTCAGGAGGCCACTCATTTTCCCCCCATTTTTGTGTTCCACCTATGTTCACCTCAACAGCTCGCTTGCGGCGGGCAATCTTTCCATCTTCCAGATTATCGTACACTCTTATCCCCAACTGAGAGCCACCCGTTTGTGGAAGAAGGAAGAATAAAGGCCGGATAATTCCCACGTAACAGACCCCTGACCAGTGCGCTGGCAGTCGTTTCTAGGCAGTATGTCCACAAATCCAATAATGGCCCCTTTTAGCTGTGGCCCCGTTGGCAAATGGTCCCGCTGCATCCCCGGGGAACTGGAAATACATTGTTTTGTCGTTGCCCACAGGGCTAAAAAAGACGGTTGGGTTATTATTCATCCGGCCGGTGCAAGACCAGGCCCCAAAGCTGCTTTTCCATTCACAGGTTTGCTTGTAAGCGTGGTCCCTAGATTGTTGGAAAATTAACGTTTCATTTTTATTTGCCCAGTACCCTTTGAACCCTCGACTGCGTCCGGCACTATCAAGCCATGCCCATATGGAGATAGCCCTATCTGCATTTACCAACTTGTTCGTAAGTGTCCACTGGCACTTGCTTTCTCCCACATAGACCCCTCCCTTTTGAGTACGATTTCAACAATATTGCCCCACAGCAGGAAATTGAACTGGCCATGTTCCACTATCACCCCAAGTGTCATTCGTGGTTTCACTATAATTACTCACAATTTGGGCTGGGGTGAGGGGTGTGGACGTCCACGGCCAACTCGACAGCCCCAGAGGTCCCCCACAAACCCAGCAATGACTTAAATTAAAAGCTCAGCTTATAGCTTTGGCTAACAGTACAAATTCATTGTCCTTGAAGGGATCAAACGGGTCAGGGGAGGGTGAAGGAATTAGCTCTCCGCCACTGCTATAGGTACATTTCCAAACTAGTACAGCCACCAATAACGCGCGCATCCTGATTAAGCAGCAATCGGCGTCTGTCTAGTCTCCGTCGGGTGGTGCGTGTCCAGGTCAGCTGCTTCCTCCTGGAAAACAAAAATAGAAGCAAACTCGCTTCTCGGGTCAGAAGGAAGGGACAACCCATTTAGCATGAATTTTGTGGATCTTTCCACAAGCGTCTTTTGCCTTCCACGTGTATTTATTCACTGGGGTGTCTAATGTTAGTGGTACTGCTCCCACGGTGGGGAGTTCAACTAAGACGGGTTGTCCGGGGAAACAGGATGGGTTGACGGAGTGGTCAGGGCCAGGTGAGGTGGGCATGACTGTCGGCGCTAGTGGGCAAAACGCAGTAATTTTTGGGCATCTGTTTGTTCCCCAACGGCTATTGATGCTAGTCACTGCATCTCCTACCCGCTCAGCCCACCCCGGTTTGTGTGGTTTCAGGAAGCGCTTCAGCAAGCCGTTGGTTCTCTCCACAATCCCATTTGCTTGAGGGTAGTATGGAGTGTGGAATACCCATGAAATCCCCTCCCGAGCCACCCATTCCTGGACCATCTTGGTTGTGAAGTGTGTGCCATTGTCAGATTGTATCAACTGCGGTTTAGGGAAGGTCCCAAACCATTCTTTCAGGGCCTTCACCGTATTCTCCCCTGTTGCCTTAGCGCAGGCTTTAGCCTGTGCTAGGCCAGATACTATTTCAACACCCACTAATACATAGCACTTCCCTTCTGATTTGCGGAACGGACCAATGTAATCAACCTGCCAGGCCTCCCACAAACCTTTTCCCTCTCTCAAATGTAGGGGACTGTCTTCCAGGGGGTGCCTGTCTAAGCGGATACGACATTGCTCACAGGCCAAACTGCAAGTTTTGCAATTTTCTCGGGTAACCGGCCAGCCTCTGGCCTGAGCCTCTCGGTAGAGGTCTTGGGCTCCAGTGTGCCCTCTCTTAAGGTGCAACCATTCCAGGAGTCGCTCCCAATCCTCCGCTACTGGATCACTTTGCAAGGGGGCGAGGCGGGCCAGCTCATCAGCCCTATTGTTCCAATGACCGGACGGATCTCCCGTCTGATGGGAGGCTACCCATCCTACCGCAAAGTTCCCCTGTCTGGCAATGGTTAAAATATCTTGCCACTTTTCCTTTTGCCATACAGGTATTCTGTTAACCTCCCACCCATTTTGTTCCCAAAAGGGGGGCCACTCTGTACACCCCTTAAAGACAGCAAAGGAGTCAGTGTAGATATAGATTGGAGAGGCAGATTGGGCTTCATGTTGAAAGACACTCCATACGGCCACTAATTCCCCTACTTGCGCGCTGCCTTCTCCTTCGGTAATTATTTTTTGGTCGGTCCTTATCTGTAGGGCGACAGCACGGTATTTCCAAGTTCTGCCCTCTCGTTTAGCAGAGGCATCAGTGAACCAAGCGTTCTGTAATTGTTCTGAAAATGGGGGGGCTACCTGCACAGCAGAAGGAGGCACGTCACCTTCCCGGTCTGGGGCCACTCCCTCTTGGATAACTAAATTTTTGGCAGCGCCCCCAGAAACTTCAAGAATACCACAGTAATGTTCTATTTGCGCGTACCATTTCCGCACCGAAGCTCTTTGTGCCACCCCATCAAGGGGAGGTGTCCCAGTTAAAACTGGTTTAATCACTTTGAAAGGACCTCTGAGCACTATTGGTTGCTGGCGAATGGTGCGCTCTGCTTCTCGTAAAGCCAGGCTGACTACAAACAGCCCCTTTTCCCACGCGGTGTACCGTTTTTCTGCATCCTTGAAACTCCGAGAATAAAAGCCAATGGGCCGGATGGGCCCTGCCGGCCCCCGTTGCCACAAATGAATCGACAGCCCGGTTGCGGCAAACCCCCACTCCATCTGCACCGGGTCTGTCGGGTGGATAGGCCCCAGGGCTTGGTATGCATTTGCCTCGAACACCAACAGCCGTAGCGCCTCATCGTGGACCGGGGTCCACTCCCATTGCGCCCTTTTCCTTAGTAAATCATATAGGGGTCTCGCGATAATTGAGAAATCAGGGATATGCTTTCTCCAGAACACAAGCAGCCCTAACGCATGCTGTAACTCTTTTTTCGATTCTGGTATCTTAATTTGGTCGAGGGAGGAAAGGGTGTCTGGTGGGATACATGTCATCCCTCCCTTCCACCAAATTCCTAAAAATTTCACCTCACTTGAAGGGGTTTGTATTTTCTCAGGTGGGATTGTCAATCCTATGCTCTCTAGATGGGTGATGATGTCCTTCTGGACTTCCCCAACCTCTTCCACCTGATTCCCCCCTATGAGTACATCATCTATACATTGGTAAACTTTCACCCCCGCCCTTATGGGAATTGCTTCCAGCTCCTGTGCTAGAGCGTGGTGGGCTAAGGTGGGGGAGTGCTTGTATCCCTGAGGGAGCCGTGTAAAGGTGTACTGTTGCCCCGCCCAGGTAAAAGCAAAGCGGTCCTGGTCCTGCGGCTGCAGGGGGACCATAAAGAACATGTCTTTAACGTCAATAGTCGCCATAATAGGGTGTGATTGCTCTTGAATGGCGGCTATAAGCTCGGCAATGTTCGGTACGGCAGCTGTTAATGGGCCTGTGTTGGCATTCAGCCTCCGGTAATCTACTGTCAACCTCCACTTGCCGTTTGGTTTTCGGACAGGCCATACCGGGGAGTTAAAGGGGGAGTGGGTGGGAACTATAATCCCCCTCCCCTTTAAGTCCTCCAGCACTGGCACGATTCCATCTCTTGCTCCTATCGGTAGCGGGTAGGGTTTCACGCTTGTCAGTTTGGAAGGGGGGAGGGCAGGCGCTGCTTGCAACAGGCGCACCCCCACGCCGGGGGCTTCGGCCAGCCGCCTGATCTGCGGGACGCCGAAAGACCACGAATTTCCCTGGGCGTCGCGCCACTGTCTGCCCTTTAAAACGTCTATGCCCAAGAGGTTCATTTGAAAGGGTCCTATGGCCGCCATGGTGTTCACCGGACTCTCATCTCCTGGTAGCCATAAGGTTACCGGGCTCATGGGCACAGATTGGGTTTTCCCTAGGGCGTTTAATACTATCAGGCGCTTAGAAGGAGTTGAGATGCCGCACCGTTCTGCCTCGCTTTGTTTTATTGCTGTGATTTGGGCCCCCGTATCAATTAAAAAGGTCATGGGCCTCTTCCTCGGCCCTACTGCGACGGTAATGAGGAGGTCCCCTTTATTGTTGCAGGTGAGTTGTCTAATAAACATCCACCCCCCGCCTCCCCCCTCACCCTGAGGGGGCGGAGGTCTTAGTTTCCCGCCACCCTTTCGTCCCCCTTGAACCCCTCCTCCTTATCCAGTGCCGGCACGGAGGGCGCGTTTGGTTTGGGAGAGGGTCCTTGCCCGGACCACCTCCGCACCAGGACCTCTAATTTTTTGGAGGGGAGCCCATCCATTAGGTCTCGGGGCACACCCTTTTGCAGTCCCTTCTGCCACAATTCTTGTCGGAGCAGGGGTTTTTCCCTTTTTGTTGGGTCGGGGCTTGTCCCCGAAAAAGCCAGCGGTTTATTTGCCGGCTCCGCTGCCCGCACGGCCCTAGTTTCCACCTTGTGGTAAGTTCTGCCTACTGGCCCGTATTTCCTCCCATAGTTTATCAGTTCCTGAGCTATCTCCCCCCAGGTCCACACCTTCCTCCCCCGCTGCCGCTGTTCCGGGGTTACTGTTCCCTCCAGGGCAGCTGCAATTCGCTCTTCGCGAGGCACATTTTGGATTCTCCCCTGTAATTGGATCCCGATAGGTTTTAACGAATTGGGGAGTCCTCTTATTAGCGGTGTCAGCCGCTCGGGGTCTACCGGTAACAACATCGGAGAGCTTAAATTTGGCTTAAGTTCCCGGTCATACATCATTTGCAGGCATGCTGCCTTTTGTACGTTTTCTAGCAGTTGCTCAACTGAACCAGTTATAGCCAGGGGATCCCCCCTTTCTAATGGGTTCAGCCCCCCCGCCCAATATGCTGCCCTCTGGGTCAGAGACCATGGGGCCCGGCGATCGCCCGTGGTGAGGAAGACGCCGGGGCCCCAATACCCCTCTGCTTCTTTTTCCGATAGCATGATCCCGTCCCCCCCCGACAGGGATATCCTCCACACATATTCGGTTTCGGACTCCCTTGCCGTCCTAGCAAAATCCTTTCGGAGTTTAGCCAGTTCGGTGGCGGTAAAAGGGATTTCTTTGGTTACAACTTGGGGACGGTTGTCGCTATCGTCCTCATATATATATTCCGTTTTTACCAGCGGGCACATATGGGGGGGGTTATCCACCGTCTCCCTTAATTGCTTTAAGTCTTTCTGGGGATAAATTTGGCGTACCCCTTTCTCCTCCAACATTACCTCCGCCTCAGCGAGGGTGTCTGCCTCCCTCAGGAGCTGAACCCTCAGCTCCTCCTTCAAAATCATATTTTGGCTCTTCTCCTCCTCTAGCGCCCGTTTGGTCTCTAGTAGTTGCTCGCGCAGCGGCGCTATCGCCGCTTGCAACGCAGCGGCCACAGCCTCCGATTGGCAGGGCGCTCGTTTCTTGTCCTCCACCGCCGCTGCCAGACACGCTCCTAACACAGCACAAACAATAGCCTTCCCTTTTCCCTTCTTCGCTCTAGCTTCTTTATGCAAAACCGCTATTCGGTCCATAACACTTTGCAGTTGGAACCAGTGGTCCCGTGCCCAATCTCGTCCCAGGGGTGAGGGGCGAGAGCAGTACGTTTCTAAAAACTCATGTAATTTCTCCGTCTCTTCACAAAAATCGCCTGCCTTTTGGGCGGCCATATCCTACAAAGGGGAGTTCGTCCCGGGAGGGTCAAACCTTAAAAAAACCCCCACGTTTCCCCTATACGCTCCCAGGAGGCCAATCCGCACACTACTACAAGACAAAGACGAGCCTACAAAGGGGATATCGTCCTGAGGGGGTCACACCGTACAATCCAAACTTCCCCTATACTCCCCCAGAAGGCCAGACCATAAAGTACTGTAAGACAGAGCAGAGCCTACAAAGGGGATATCCTCCTGAGGGGGTCACACCACCAATTCAAGTTTCCCCTATACGCCCTCAGGAGCTCAAATCACAAACTACGGGACAGAACAGAGCCTACAAAGGGGATATCATCCTGAGGGGGTCACACTATAAAATTCAAGTCTCCCCTATACGCCCTCAGGAGCTCAAATCACAAACTGCTACACGCGTTTCAGTGCAAAGGTCAACACCCACTCCTTCCTTGCGCTTCGTTCGTCTCCGGCTGCTTCCCTCGCGGGAGAGCAGAACCCCGGATCGGAACTCCGCACTCGCTTCATACTTATTTGTACGCCTCGTTCACACACACTCGCTCAGCACACCGTAAGGTTCTATGACACTCTCGTCTCAAGGGATCCTGTCCGTGACGCCAATTAAAATGTCCCAATCCAATGTCGGGAGAGGTTTCAATACGATCCCAAGGACGAGAATAAGACGCAAACGAGGTCAAATGCCGTACAACCTTTTGACTTTATTTTGGCGAACAAAGGGGTGAGGACCGGGTAGGGAGATGGGGGAAAAAAAAAAAGAAGGAGAGAGAGAGAGAAAAAGAGGAAGAGCGTGCTCAGGCGGGTGAGAAAAGAGCCACGTAGGGGAACTAGCTACCGCCACTCCGAGTCCAGCGTTGTCCCGTCGATCAAAGGTCCAGTCGGTCCAGCCTCTGTGTCCGCAGGAGCAGCTTCCAAGGACTGCGCGGGGAAGGATGAGAAGAGAAAGAGAGAGACCTCAAAAGGCGCACGCGGTCCTTTTATAGGGCCATGCGCATGCGCAGACCAGGTCTGCGTACATGCAGTTTGCGCTTCTGCTTTTCGCGCCCTGGTCTCTGCGCAGGCGTGCGTGCAGTCCATGGCCCCGCCTTCTGCGTTCTGGCCTCTGCCTTTCGCGCCCTGGTCTCTGCGCAGGCGTGCGTGCAGTCCATGGCCCCGCCTTTCGTGTCCTGATCTCTGCATGGGCTGTGGTGGTTTCGTCGGGGGCTGGATGTCGGACCCAGAAGATGGCGGTAGAACGGCAATGTCGAGACAATTCTGGTTAGTCCTCGACACCGTGGTGGTGGAACCCCTCAGAACATCACCGTCTTGGTTCCCCTGCGCCTTTAGAATCTCCCCGTGGTGGTGGAACCCATCAGAACGTCCCTGTGGTGGTGGCCCGTTGCCTTAGAACCTCCCTATGGTGCTGGAACCCATCAGAACATCACTGTCGCGGATCCCCTGCACCTTAGAACCTGCCGAAGAACGTGGAACCCATCCGAACGTCCCCAGGGTGGCGGCCCCACGCCTTAGAACTTCCCCGTAGCGGTGGAACCCATCAGAACATGACCATCGTGGTGGCTGCGTGACTTACAACTTCCCGGTTGCGGTGGAACCCATTAGAACGTCCCCGTGGTGGTGGTCCCATGCCTTACAACCTCCCCGTGGTGGTGGAACCCATCAGAACGTGACCATGGTGGTGGTCCCATGCCTTCGATCCTCCCTGTTGCGGTGGAACCCATGAGAACGTCACCGTGGTGGTGTCCCGTTGCCTTAGAACCTCCCTATGCTGGTGGAACACATCAGAAGGTCACTGTTGCGGTTCCCCTGCGTCTTAGAAACTGCCCGAGAAGGTGGAACCTATGAGAACGTCCCCATGGTGGTGGCCCCACGCCTTCGAACATCCCCGTGGAGGTGAAAACCATCAGAATATTTCCACGATCATAGCCCCATGCCTTGGAACCTCTGTGTGGCGGTGGAACCCATCAGAACGTCCCCGTGGCAGTGTCCCCATGCCTTAGAATGACCCTGCGGTGGTGGAACCCATCAGAATGTCACCGTGGTGGTGGTCCCATTCCTTCGAACCTCCCCGTGGTGGTGGAACCAAGCAGAACGTCCCCATGTGGTGGCCCCGTGGCTTATAACCTCTCCGTTGTGGTGGAACCCATCAGAACATCCCAGTGCTAGTGGCCCCACGCCTTCGAACCTCCCCGTGGTGGTGGAACCCATCAGAACGTCCCCGTGGTGGTTCCCCTGCGTCTTACAACCTCCTGGTGGTAGTGAAACCCATCAGAACATCCCCGTCGTGGTGGCCCCATGGCTTAGAACCTCCCCGTGGTGGTGGAACCCATCAGAACATCACCGTGGTGGTTCCCCTGCGCCTTTAGAATCTCCCCGTGGTGGTGGAACCCATCAGAACGTCCCTGTGGTGGTGGCCCGTTGCCTTAGAACCTCCCTATGGTGCTGGAAGCCATCAGAACATCACTGTCGCGGATCCCCTGCACCTTAGAACCTGCCGAGGAACGTGGAACCCATCCCAACGTCCCCAGGGTGGCGGCCCCACGCCTTAGAACTTCCCCATGGCGGTGGAACCCATCAGAACGTGACCATGGTGGTGGCCGCGTGACTTACAACCTCGCGATTGCGGTGGAACCCATCAGAACATCCCCGTCGTGGTGGTCCCATACCTTAGAACCTCCCCGTGGTGGTGGAACCCATCAGAACGTGACCATGGTGGTGGTCCCATGCCTTCGATCCTCCCTGTTGCAGTGGAACCCATGAGAACGTCACCGTGGTGGTGTCCCGTTGCCTTAGAACCTCCCTATGCTGGTGGAACACATCAGAAGGTCACTGTCGCGGTTCCCCTGCGCCTTAGAAACTGCCCGAGAAGGTGGAACCTATGAGAACGTCCCCATGGTGGTGGCCCCACGCCTTCAAACATCCCCGTGGCGGTGGAACCCATCAGAACATTTTCACGATCATAGCCCCATGCCTAGGAAGCTGCGTGTGGCGGTGGAAGCCATCAGAACATCCCCGTGGTGGTGGAACCCATCAGAACATCACCGTCGCAGTTCCCCTGCGCCTTTAGAATCTCCCCGTGGTGGTTGAACCCATCAGAACATCACCGTGGTGGTTCCCCTGCGCCTTTAGAATGTCCCCGTGGTGGTGGAACCTATCAGAACATCCCTGTGGTGGTGGCCCGTTGCCTTAGAACCTCCCTATGGTGGTGGAACCCATCAGAACATCACTGTCGCGGATCCCCTGCATCTTAGAACCTGTCGAAGAACGTGGAACCCATCAGAACGTCCCCAGGGTGGCGGCCCCACGCCGTAGAACTTCCCCGTAGGGCTGGAACCCATCAGAACGTGACCATGGTGGTAGTCCCATGCCTTCGATCCTCCCTGTTGCGGTGGAACCCATCAGAACGTCACCGTGGTGGTGGCCCGTTGCCTTAGAACGTCCCTATGCTGGTGGAACACATCAGAAGGTCACTGTCGCGGTTCCCCTGCGCCTTAGAAACTGCCCGAGAAGGTGGAACCTATGAGAACGTCCCCATGGTGGTGGCCCCATGCCTTCGAACATCCCCGTGGCGGTGGAACCCATCAGAACATTTTCACGATCATAGCCCCATGCCTAGGAAGCTGCGAGTGGCGGTGGAAGCCATCAGAACGTCCCCGTGGTGGTGGACCCCATCAGAAGGTCAGCGTCGCGGTTCCCCTGCGCCCTGAGAACTTCCCCATTGTGGTGGAAACAATCAGAACCTCGCCATGCTGGTGGACCCCTGCTTTCGAACCTCCCCGTGGTGGTGGAACCCATCTGAACGTGACCGTGGTGGTGGCCGCGTGACTTAGAACCTCCCGGTTGCGGTCGAACTCATCAGAACGTCACCGTCGTGGTGGTCCCATGCCTTACAACCTCCCCGTGGTGGTGGAACCCATCAGAACGTGACCATGGTGGTGGTCCCATGCCTTCGATCCTCCCTGTTACGGTGGAACCCATGAGAACGTCACCGTGGTGGTGTCCCGTTGCCTAAGAACCTCCCTATGCTGGTGGAACACATCAGAAGGTCACTGTCGCGGTTCCCCTGCGCCTTAGAAAATGCCCGAGAAGGTGGAACCTATGAGAACGTCCCCAGGGTGGTGGCCCCACGCCTTCGAACATCCCCGTGGCGGTGGAACCCATCAGAACATTTTCACGATCATACCCCATGCCTAGGAAGCTCCGTGTGGCGGTGGAAGCCATCAGAACGTCCCCGTGGTGGTGGAACCCATCAGAAGATCACCGTC
Organism: Platalea leucorodia; assembly: GCF_965183815.1. Lineage (NCBI taxonomy): Eukaryota > Metazoa > Chordata > Aves > Pelecaniformes > Threskiornithidae > Platalea > Platalea leucorodia. The sequence continues at coordinate 488,422 of NW_028121453.1, forward strand.
GCGGTTCCCCTGCGCCCTGAGAACTTCCCCGTGGTGGTGGAACCCATCTGACCATCGCCATGCTGGTGGACCCCTGATTTCGAACCTCCCCGTGGCGGTGGAACCCATCAGAACATCACCGTCTCGGTTCCCCTGCGCCTTTAGAATCTCCCCGTGGTGGTGGAACCCATCAGATCATCAACGTCTCTGTTCCCCTGCGCCTTTAGAACTTCCCCGTGGTAGTGGAACCCATCAGAACGTCCCTGTGGTGGTGGCCCGTTGCCTTAGAACCTCCCTATGGTGCTGGAAGCCATCAGAACATCACTGTCGCGGATCCCCTGCACCTTAGAACCTGCCAAAAAACGTGGAACCCATTAAACGTCCCCAGGGTGGCGGCCCCACGCCTTACCACCTCCCCGTGGTGGTGGAACCCATCAGAACGTGACCATGGTGGTGGTCCCATGCCTTCGATCCTCCCTGTTACGGTGGAACCCATGAGAACGTCACCGTGGTGGTGTCCCGTTGCCTTAGAACCTCCCTATGCTGGTGGAACACATCAGAAGGTCACTGTCGCGGTTCCCCTGCGCCTTAGAAACTGCCCGAGAAGGTGGAACCTATGAGTACGTCCCCATGGTGGTGGCCCCACGCCTTCAAACATCCCCGTGGCGGTGGAACCCATCAGAACATTTTCACGATCAGAGCCCCATGCCTAGGAAGCTGCGTGTGGCGGTGGAAGCCATCAGAACGTCCCCGTGGTGGTGGAACCCCTCAGAACATCACCGTCGCGGTTCCCCTGCGCCCTGAGAACTTCCCCGTGGTGGTGGAACCCATCAGAACCTCGCCATGCTGGTGGACCCCTGCTTTTGAACCTCCCCGTAGTGGTAGAAACCATCAGAACATCACCGTCTCCGTTCCCCTGCGCCTTTAGAATCTCCCCGTGGTGGTGGAACCCATCAGAACATCACCGTCGCGGTTCCCCTGCGTATTTAGAATATCCCCGTGGTGGTGGAACGCATCAGAACGTCCCCGTCGTGGTGGTCCCGTGCCTTAGAACCTCCCCGTGGTGGTGGAAACCATCAGAACATCACCGTGGTGGTTCCCCTGCGCCTTTAGAATCTCCCCGTGGCGGTGGAACCCATCAGAACAGTTTCACGATCATGGCCCCATGCCTTGGAAGCTGCATGTGGCGGTCGAAGCCATCAGAACTACCCCGTGGTGGTGGACCCCATCAGAACATCACCGCCGTGGTTTCCCTGCGCCCTGAGCACTTCCGCATGGTGGTGGAACCCATCAGAACATCGCCATGCTGGTGGACCCCTGCTTTCGAACCTCCCCGTTGTGGTGGAACCCATCAGAACATCACCGTGGTGGTTCCCCTGCACCTTTAGAATCTCCCTGTGGTGGTGGAACCCATCAGAACATTTTCACGATCATAGCCCCATGCCTAGGAAGCTGCGTGTGGCGGTGGAAGCCATCAGAACGTCCCCGTGGTTGTGGACCCCATCAGAAGGACAGCGTCGCGGTTCCCCTGCGCCCTGAGAACATCCCCATGGTGGTGGAAACCATCAGAACCTCGCCATGCTGGTGGACCCCTGCTTTCGAACCTCCCCGTGGTGGTGGAACCCATCAGAACGTGACCATGGTGGTGGCTGCGTGACTTAGAACCTCCTGGTGGTAGTGAAACCCATCAGAACGTCCCCATCGTGGTGGTCCCATGCCTTAGAACCTCCCCGTGGTGGTGGAAAGCATCAGAACATCACCGTCTCGGATCCCCTGCGCCTTTAGAATCTCCCCGTGGTGGTGGAACCTATCAGAACGTCCCTGTGGTGGTGGCCCGTTGCCTTAGAACCTCCCTATGGTGCTGGAAGCCATCAGAACATCACTGTCGCGGATCCCCTGCACCTTAGAACCTGCCGAAGAACGTGGAACCCATCAGAACGTCCCCAGGGTGGCGGCCCCACGCCTTAGAACTTCCCCGTGGCGGTGGAACCCATCAGAACGTAACCATGGTGGTGGTCCCATGCCTTCGATCCTCCCTGTTGCAGTGGAACCCATGAGAACGTCACCGTGGTGGTGGCCCGTTGCCTTAGAACCTCCCTATGCTGGTGGAACACATCAGAAGGTCACTGTCGCGGTTCCCCTGCGCCTTAGAAACTGCCCGAGAAGGTGGAACCTATGAGAACGTCCCCAGGGTGGTGGCCCCACGCCCTCAAACATCCCCGTGGTGGTGGAACCCATCAGAACATTTTCACGATCAGAGCCCCATGCCTAGGAAGCTGCGTGTGGCGGTGGAAGCCATCAGAACGTCCCCGTGGTGGTGGAACCCATCAGAATATCACCGTGGTGGTTCCCCTGCGCCTTTAGAATGTCCCCGTGGTGGTGGAACCTATCAGAACATCCCTGTGGTGGTGGCCCGTTGCCTTAGAACCTCCCTATGGTGGTGGAACCCATCAGAACATCACTGTCGCGGATCCCCTGCACCTTAGAACCTGTCGAAGAACGTGGAACCCATCAGAACGTCCCCAGGGTGGCAGCCCCTCGCCGCAGAACTTCCCCGTAGGGCTGGAACCCATCAGAACGTGACCATGGTGGTAGTCCCATGCCTTTGATCCTCCCTGTTGCGGTGGAACCCATCAGAACGTCACCGTGGTGGTGTCCCGTTGCCTTAGAACCTCCCTATGCTGGTGGAACACATCAGAAGGTCACTGTCGCGGTTCCCCTGCGCCTTAGAAACTGCCCGAGAAGGTGGAACCTATGAGAACGTCCCCATGGTGGTGGCCCCACGCCTTTGAACATCCCCGTGGCAGTGGAACCCATCAGAACATTTTCACGATCATAGCCCCATGCCTAGGAAGCTGCGTGTGGCGGTGGAAGCCATCAGAACGTCCCCGTGGTGGTGGACCCCATCAGAAGGTCAGCGTCGCGGTTCCCCTGCGCCCTGAGAACTTCCCCGTGGTGGTGGAACCCATCAGACCATCGCCATGCTGGTGGACCCCTGATTTCGAACCTCCCCGTGGTGGTGGAACCCATCAGAACATCACCGTCTCGGTTCCCCTGCGCCTTTAGAATCTCCCCGTGGTGGTGGAACCCATCAGAACATCACCGTCTCTTTTCCCCTGCGCCTTTAGAACTTCCCCGTGGTGGTGGAACCCATCTGAACGTCCCTGTGGTGGTGGCCCGTTGCCTTTGAACCTCCCTATGGTGCTGGAAGCCATCAGAACATCACTGTCGCAGATCCCCTGCACCTTAGAACCTGCCGAAGAACGTGGAACCCATCCGAACGTCCCCAGGGTGGCGGCCCCACGCCTTAGAACTTCCCCGTGGCGGTGGAACCCATCAGAACGTGACCATGGTGGTGGCCGCGTGACTTAGAACCTCCCGGTTGCAGTGGAACCCATCAGAACGTCCCCGTCGTGGTGGAACCCATCAGAACATCACCGTCGCGGTTCCCCTGCGCCCTGAGAACGTCCCCGTGGTGGTGGAACCCATCGGAACATCGCCATGCTGCTGGACCCCTGCTTTCAAACCTCCCCGTGGTGGTGGAACCCATCAGAACATCACTGTCTCGGTTCCCCTGCGTCTTTAGAATCTCCCCGTGGAGGTGGAACCCATCAGAACGTCCCTGTGGTGGTGGCCCGTTGCCTTAGAACCTCCCTATGCTGGTGGAACACATGAGAAAGTCACTGTCGCGGTTCCTCTGCGCCTTAGCAAGTGCCCGAGAAGGTGGAACCTATGAGAACGTCCCCATGGTGGTGGACCCACGCCTTCAAACATCCCCGTGGCGGTGGAATCCATCAGAACATTTTCACGATCATAGCTCCATGCCTAGGAAGCTGCGTGTGGCGGTGGAAGCCATCAGAACGTCCCCGTGGTGGTGGAACCCATCAGAACATCGTCATGCTGGTGGACCCCTGCTTTCGAAACTCCCTGTGGTGGTGGAACCCATCAGAACATCACTGTCGCGATTCCCCTGAGCTTTGAGAACTTCCCCGTGGTGGTGGAAACCATCAGAACATCGCCATGCTGGTGGACCCCTGCTTTCAAACCTACCCGAGGTGGTGGAACCCATCAGAACATCACCGCGGTGGTTCCCCTGCGCCTTTAGAATCTCCCCGTGGTGGTGGAACCCATCAGAACGTCCCTGTGGTGGTGGCCCGTTGCCTTAGAACCTCCCTATGCTGGTGGAACACATCAGAAGGTCACTGTCGCGGTTCCCCTGCGCCTTAGAAACTGCCCGAGAAGGTGGAACCTATGATAACGTCCCCATGGTGGTGGCCCCACGCCTTCGAACATCCCCGTGGCGGTGGAACCCATCAGAACATTTTCACGATCATAGCCCCATGCCTAGGAAGCTGCGTGTGGCGGTGGAAGCCATGAGAAAGTCCTCGTGGTGGTGGAACCCATCAGAACATCACCGTCGCGGTTCCCCTGCGCCCTGAGAACTTCCCCGTGGTGGTGGAACCCATCAGAACATCACCGCGGTGGTTCCCCTGCGCCTTTAGAATCTCCCCGTGGTGGTGCAACCCATCGGAACGTCCCTGTGGTGGTGGCCCGTTGCCTTAGAACCTCCCTATGGTGCTGGAAGCCATCAGAACATCACTGTCGCGGATCCCCTGCACCTTAGAACCTGCCGAAGAACGTGGAACCCATCAGAACGCTCCCAGGGTGGCGGCCCCACGCCTTAGAACTTCCCCGTGGCGGTGGAACCCATCAGAACGTGACCATGGTGGTGCCCGCGTGACTTAGAACCTCCCGGTTGCGGTGGAACCCATCAGAACGTCCCCGTCGTGGTGGCCCCGTGCCTTAGAACCTCCCCGTGGTGGTGGAACCCATCAGAACATCACCGTGGTGCTTCCCCTGCGCCTTTAGAATCTCCCCGTGGTGGTGGAACCCATCAGAAGGTCACTGTCGCGGTTCCCCTGCACCTTAGAACCTGCCGAAGAACGTGGAACCCATTCAGAACGGCACCAGGGTGGCGGCCCCACGCCTTAGAACTTCCCCGTGGCGGTGGAACCCATCAGAACGTCAAAGTGGTGGTGCAACCCATCAGAACATCACCGTCGCGGTTCCCCTGCGCCCTGAGAACTTCCCCGTGGTGGTGGAACGCATCAGAACATCACCGTCTCGGTTCCCCTGCGTCTTTAGAATCTCCCCGTGGTGGTGGAACCAATCAGAACGTCCCTGTGGTGGTGGCCCGTTGCCTTAGAACCTCCCTATGCTGGTGGAACCCATCAGAACATCACCGTCGCGGTGCCCCTGCGCCCTGAGAACTTCCCCGTGGTTGTGGAAACCATCAGAACATCGCCATGCTGGTGGACCCCTGCTTTCTAACCTCCCCGTAGAGGTGGAACCCATCAGAACATTTCCACGATCGTAGCCCCATGCCTTGGAACCTCCGTGTGTCGGTGGAACCCATCAGAACGTCCCCGTGCTAGTGGCCCCACGCCTTCGAACCTCCCCGTGATGGTGGAACCCATCAGAACGTCCCCGTGGCACATGCCCCACGGCTTTAGAACATCCCCGTCGTGATGGGAACAAGCAAAACTTCTTTGTCGTGGTGGCCCCTTCCCTTCGAACCTCCCCGTGGCAGAGAAATACATCAGAACGTCTCTGTGGCACTGGCCGACGCCTTAGAACCTCCCCTTGGCGGTGGAACCCATCAGAACGTCCCTGTGGTGGTTCCCCTGCGTCTTACAACCTCCTGGTGGTAGTGGAACCCATCAGAACATCCCTGTCGTGGTGGCCCCTTGCCTTAGAACCTCCCCGTGGTGGTGGAACCCATCAGAACATCACCGTGGTGGTTCCCCTGCGCCTTTAGAATCTCCCCGTGGTGGTGGAACCTATTAGAACGTTCCTGTGGTGGTGGCCCGTGTCCTTAAAACCTCCCTATGGTGGTGGAACCCATCAGAACATCACTGTCGCGGATCCCCTTCACCTTAGAACCTGCCGAAGAACGTGGAATCCATCAGAACTCCCCAGGGTGGCGGCCCCACGCCTTCGAACATATCCGTGGCGGTGGAACCCATCAGAACATTTTCACGATCATTTCGGCATTCCTAGGAAGTTCCGTGTGGCGGTGGAAGCCATCAGAACGTCCCCGTGGTGTTGGAACCCATCAGAACGTCACCGTGGTGTTGCAACATTGCCTTAGAACCTCCCTATGGTGCTCGAACCCATCAGAACATCACTGTCGCAGATCCCCTGCAGCTTAGAACCTGCTGAAGAACGTGGAACCCATCAGAACGTCCCCAGGCTGGCAGCCCCACGCCTTAGAACTTCCCCGTGGTGGTGGAACCCATCAGAACGTGACCATGGTTGTGGCCGCGTGACTTAGAACCTCCTGGTTGCGGTGGAACCCATCTGAACTTCCCCGTCGTGGTGGCCCCGTGCCTTAGAACCTCCCCGTGGTGGTGGAACCCATCAGAACATCACCGTGGTGCTTCCCCTGCGCCTTTAGAATCTCCCCGTGGTGGTGGAACCCATCAGAACGTCCCTGTGGTGGTGGCCCGTTGCCTTAGAACCTCCCTATTGTGCTGGAAGCCAACAGAACATCACTGTTGCGGATCCCCTGCACCTTAGAACCTGCCGAAGAACGTGGAACCCATCAGAACATCCCCAGGGTGGCGGCCCCACGCCTTAGAACTTCCCCGTGGCGGTGGAACCCATCAGAACATGACCATGGTGGTGGCCGCGTGACTTAGAACCTCCCGGTTGCGGTGGAACCCATCAGAACGACCCCGTCGTTGTGGTCCCGTTGCTTATAACCTCCCCGTGGCGTTAGAACCCATCAGAACGTGACCATGGTGGTGGTCCAATGTCTTCGGTCCTCCCTGTTGCGGTCGAACCCATGAGAACGTCACCGTGGTAATGTCCCGTTGCCTTAGAACCTCCCTATGCTGGTGGAACACATCAGAAGGTCACTGTCGCGGTTCCCCTGCACCTTAGAAACTGCCCGAGAAGGTGGAACCTATGAGAACGTCCCCATGGTGGTGGCCCCACGCCTTCGAACTTCCCCGTGGCGGTGGAACCCATCAGAACATTTCCACGATCACAGCCCCATGCCTAGGAAGCTCCGTGTGGCGGTGGAAGCCATCAGAACGTCCCCGTGGTGGTGGAAACCATCAGACCATCGCCATGCTGCTGGAGCCCTGCTTTCGAACCTCCCCGTGGAGGTGGAAACCATCAGAACATCACCGTCGCGGTTCCCCTGCGTCTTTAGAATCTCCCCATGGTGGTGGTACCCATCAGAACGTCCCTGTGGTGGTGGCCTGTTGCCTTAGAACCTCCCTATGGTGGTGGAAGCCATCAGAATATCACTGTCGCGGATCCCCTGCACCTTAGAACCTGCCGAAGCACGTGGAACCCATCAGAACGTCACCGTCGTGGTCGTCCCATGCCTTACAACCTCCCCGTGGTGGTGGAACCCATCAGAACGTGACCATGGTTGTCGTCTGTCCCGATCCAATGTCGGGAGAGGTTTCGATACGATCCCAAGGACGAGATTAAGACGCAAACGAGGTCAAATGCCGTACAACCTTTTGACTTTATTTTGGCGAACGAAGGGGTGAGGACCGGGTAGGGAGATGGGGGAAAAAAAAAAAGAGAGAGAGAGAGAGAAAAAAAGAGAAAGAGCGTGCTCAGGTGGGTGAGAAAAGAGCCACGTAGGGGAACTAGCTACCGCCACTCCGAGTCCGGCGTTGTCCCGTCGATCAAAGGTCCAGTCGGTCCAGCCTCTGTGTCCGCAGGAGCAGCTTCCAAGGAGGTGCACGGTGAAGGACGAGAAGAGAAAAACAGGACCTCAAAAGGCGCACGCGGTCCTTTTATAGGGCCATAGGTCCTATAAAAGGACCTATTATAGACCTTTATAGACCAGGTCTGCGTACATGCAGTTTGCGCTTCTGCTTTTCGCGCCCTGGTCTCTGCGCAGGCGTGCGTGCAGTCCATGGCCCCGCCTTCTGTGTTCTGGCCTCTGCCTTTCGCGCCCTGGTCTCTGCGCAGGCGTGCGTGCAGTCCATGGCCCCGCCTTTCGTGTCCTGGTCTCTGCATGGGCTGTGGTGGTTTCGTCGGGGGCTGGATGTCGGACCCAGAAGATGGCGGTAGAACGGCAATGTCGAGACAATTCTGGTTAGTCCTTGACACCGTGGTGGCTCGACATTGCTGTCTTCAAAGTGGTAGGAGAGGCGGGAAGGGAAAAAGAGAGAGAGAGAGAGAGGACAGAGCAGAGGTGGAGAGAGAAGCAGAGAAAAAGGGAAGCTGTAGAGGAAAAAGGTGACATGGGACATGGCAAGAGTGTTCAATTGCAAACAAACAGGAACATTGTCCAATGTAAACACTCTTTTTCCTTAATCTTTCTAAGTTAACAATGTTCAACTTTATAGAACAACCCTGAGAAATCCATTGGGCGAGGTAGTTCACCATTATAAGCAGTATAGAACAACTAGTGAGTATGACATGGGTAGGAATATGCAATTTGTTTGTTGTTGTTGTTTTGGTGTGTTTTTTGTTTGAGGTCTAAACAATGGTTATTGTGGTGGGTTCTACCCGGTGAACGGCACGGATTTGTTTTATGCCATCGGGTGAGGTGGTAGGTACGAACTGCATATTAGATACCACATGTCGTATTAGCTGAACAAAACAGGGTATTATACAGGGTAAAAACATGAAAGTGGCAAACGCACATAGCAAATGTAACAGCAACTGTTTCACCCAGGGCGCCCCCGGCAGCCAGGACCATAATCCATTCCAACCATTCCAGGTCTGGACGGGGACGTGGGCTATTTTCCTAATGTCTTTGCTTAATTGGAGGACTACTTGGCCTACATCGTCTATTTCTAAACAACAGCTAGAGACATTTAATTTCCCACATACCCCTCCTTCTTCAGCCAGTAAATAATCTAAAACCATACGGTGTTGAAGGATTGCCGTGCGCATTTGTTGAGACTGTTGAGTTAAAAGATCTATAGCATTGGCGGTTTTATTGGTAACAATTTCTAAAACCGCTTGCAATCGGATTATACGGTTCAAATCATAGATTGGTTCCCTTGCCCCTGATATCGGTTCACTGGGGTTCCAGGTGGCAGGCCCATAATGTTGGATTATTCTTTCAGGAGGCCACTCATTTTCCCCCCATTTTTGTGTTCCACCTATGTTCACCTCAACAGCTCGCTTGCGGCGGGCAATCTTTCCATCTTCCAGATTATCGTACACTCTTATCCCCAACTGAGAGCCACCCGTTTGTGGAAGAAGGAAGAATAAAGGCCGGATAATTCCCACGTAACAGACCCCTGACCAGTGCGCTGGCAGTCGTTTCTAGGCAGTATGTCCACAAATCCAATAATGGCCCCTTTTAGCTGTGGCCCCGTTGGCAAATGGTCCCGCTGCATCCCCGGGGAACTGGAAATACATTGTTTTGTCGTTGCCCACAGGGCTAAAAAAGACGGTTGGGTTATTATTCGTCCGGCCGGTGCAAGACCAGGCCCCAAAGCTGCTTTTCCATTCACAGGTTTGCTTGTAAGCGTGGTCCCTAGATTGTTGGAAAATTAACGTTTCATTTTTATTTGCCCAGTACCCTTTGAACCCTCGACTGCGTCCGGCACTATCAAGCCATGCCCATATGGAGATAGCCCTATCTGCATTTACCAACTTGTTCGTAAGTGTCCACTGGCACTTGCTTTCTCCCACATAGACCCCTCCCTTTTGAGTACGATTTCAACAATATTGCCCCACAGCAGGAAATTGAACTGGCCATGTTCCACTATCACCCCAAGTGTCATTCGTGGTTTCACTATAATTACTCACAATTTGGGCTGGGGTGAGGGGTGTGGACGTCCACGGCCAACTCGACAGCCCCAGAGGTCCCCCACAAACCCAGCAATGACTTAAATTAAAAGCTCAGCTTATAGCTTTGGCTAACAGTACAAATTCATTGTCCTTGAAGGGATCAAACGGGTCAGGGGAGGGGGAAGGAATTAGCTCTCCGCCACTGCTATAGGTACATTTCCAAACTAGTACAGCCACCAATAACGCGCGCATCCTGATTAAGCAGCAATCGGCGTCTGTCTAGTCTCCGTCGGGTGGTGCGTGTCCAGGTCAGCTGCTTCCTCCTGGAAAACAAAAATAGAAGCAAACTCGCTTCTCGGGTCAGAAGGAAGGGACAATCCATTTAGCATGAATTTTGTGGATCTTTCCACAAGCGTCTTTTGCCTTCCACGTGTATTTATTCACTGGGGTGTCTAATGTTAGTGGTACTGCTCCCACGGTGGGGAGTTCAACTAAGACGGGTTGTCCGGGGAAACAGGATGGGTTGACGGAGTGGTCAGGGCCAGGTGAGGTGGGCATGATTGTCGGCGCTAGTGGGCAAAACGCCGTAATTTTTGGGCATCCGTTTGTTCCCCAACGGCTATTGACGCTAGTCACTGCATCTCCTACCCGCTCAGCCCACCCCGGTTTGTGTGGTTTCAGGAAGCGCTTCAGCAAGCCGCTTGTTCTCTCCACAATCCCATTTGCTTGGGGGTAGTATGGAGTGTGGAATACCCATGAAATCCCCTCCCGAGCCGCCCATTCCTGGACCATCTTGGCTGTGAAGTGCGTACCATTGTCAGATTGTATCAACTGCGGTTTAGGGAAGGTCCCAAACCATTCTTTCAGGGCCTTCACCGTATTCTCCCCTGTTGCCTTAGCGCAGGCTTTAGCCTGTGCTAGGCCAGATACTATTTCAACACCCACTAATACATAGCACTTCCCTTCTGATTTGCGGAACGGACCAATGTAATCAACCTGCCAGGCCTCCCACAAACCTTTTCCCTCTCTCAAATGTAGGGGACTGTCTTCCAGGGGGTGCCTGTCTAAGCGGATACGACATTGCTCACAGGCCAAACTGCAAGTTTTGCAATTTTCTCGGGTAACCGGCCAGCCTCTGGCCTGAGCCTCTCGGTAGAGGTCTTGGGCTCCAGTGTGCCCTCTCTTAAGGTGCAACCATTCCAGGAGTCGCTCCCAATCCTCTGCTACTGGATCACTTTGCAAGGGGGCGAGGCGGGCCAGCTCATCAGCCCTATTGTTCCAATGACCGGACGGATCTTCTCCCGTCTGATGGGAGGCTACCCATCCTACCGCAAAGTTCCCCTGTCTGGCAATGATTAAAATATCTTGCCACTTTTCCTTTTGCCATACAGGTATTCTGTTAACCTCCCACCCATTTTGTTCCCAAAAGGGGGGCCACTCTGTACACCCCTTAAAGACAGCAAAGGAGTCAGTGTAGATATAGATTGGAGAGGCAGATTGGGCTTCATGTTGAAAGACACTCCATACGGCCACTAATTCCCCTACTTGAGCGCTGCCTTCTCCTTCGGTAATTATTTTTTGGTCGGTCCTTATCTGTAGGGCGACAGCACGGTATTTCCAAGTTCTGCCCTCTCGTTTAGCAGAGGCATCAGTGAACCAAGCGTTCTGTAATTGTTCTGAAAATGGGGGGGCTACCTGCACAGCAGAAGGGGGCACGTCACCTTCCCGGTCTGGGGCCACTCCCTCTTGGATAACTAAATTTTTGGCAGCGCCCCCAGAAACTTCAAGAATACCACAATAATGTTCTATTTGCGCGTACCATTTCCGCACCGAAGCTCTTTGTGCCACCCCGTCAGGGGGAGGTGTCCCAGTTAAAACTGGTTTAATCACTTTGAAAGGACCTCTGAGCACTATTGGTTGCTGGCGAATGGTGCGCTCTGCTTCTCGTAAAGCCAGGCTGACTACAAACAGCCCCTTTTCCCACGCGGTGTACCGTTTTTCCGCATCCTTGAAACTCCGAGAATAAAAGCCAATGGGCCGGATGGGCCCTGCCGGCCCCCGTTGCCACAAATGAATCGACAGCCCGGTTGCGGCAAACCCCCACTCCATCTGCACCGGGTCTGTCGGGTGGATAGGCCCCAGGGCTTGGTATGCATTTGCCTCGAACACCAACAGCCGTAGCGCCTCATTGTGGACCGGGGTCCACTCCCATTGCACCCTTTTCCGTAGTAAATCATATAGGGGTCTCGCGATAATTGAGAAATCAGGGATATGCTTTCTCCAGAACACAAGCAGCCCTAACGCGTGCTGTAAGTCTTTTTTTTGATTCTGGTATCTTAATTTGGTCGAGGGAGGAAAGGGTGTCTGGTGGGATACATGTCATCCCTCCCTTCCACCAAATTCCTAAAAATTTCACCTCACTTGAAGGGGTTTGTATTTTCTCAGGTGGGATTGTCAATCCTATGCTCTCTAGATGGGTGATGATGTCCTTCTGGACTTCCCCAACCTCTTCCACCTGATTCCCCCCTATGAGTACATCATCTATACATTGGTAAACTTTCACCCCCGCCCTTATGGGAATTGCTTCCAGCTCCTGTGCTAGAGCGTGGTGGGCTAAGGTGGGGGAGTGCTTGTATCCCTGAGGGAGCCGTGTAAAGGTGTACTGTTGCCCCGCCCAGGTAAAAGCAAAGCGGTCCTGGTCCTGCGGCTGCAGGGGGACCATAAAGAACATGTCTTTAACGTCAATAGTCGCCATAATAGGGTGTGATTGCTCTTGAATGGCGGCTATAAGCTCGGCAATGTTCGGTACGGCAGCTGTTAATGGGCCTGTGTTGGCATTCAGCCTCCGGTAATCTACTGTCAACCTCCACTTGCCGTTTGGTTTTCGGACAGGCCATACCGGGGAGTTAAAGGGGGAGTGGGTGGGAACTATAATCCCCCTCCCCTTTAAGTCCTCCAGCACTGGCACGATTCCATCTCTTGCTCCTATCGGTAGCGGGTAGGGTTTCACGCTTGTCAGTTTGGAAGGGGGGAGGGCAGGCGCCGCTTGCAACAGGCGCACCCCCACGCCGGGGGCTTCGGCCAGCCGCCTGATCTGCGGGACGCCGAAAGACCACGAATTTCCCTGGGCGTCGCGCCACTGTCTGCCCTTTAAAACGTCTATGCCCAAGAGGTTCATTTGAAAGGGTCCTATGGCCGCCATGGTGTTCACCGGACTCTCATCTCCTGGTAGCCATAAGGTTACCGGGCTCATGGGCACAGATTGGGTTTTCCCTAGGGCGTTTAATACTATCAGGCGCTTAGAAGGAGTTGAGATGCCGCACCGTTCTGCCTCGCTTTGTTTTATTGCTGTGATTTGGGCCCCCGTATCAATTAAAAAGGTCATGGGCCTCTTCCTCGGCCCTACTGCGACGGTAATGAGGAGGTCCCCTTTATTGTTGCAGGTGAGTTGTCTAATAAACATCCACCCCCCGCCTCCCCCCTCACCCTGAGGGGGCGGAGGTCTTAGTTTCCCGCCACCCTTTCGTCCCCCTTGAACCCCTCCTCCTTATCCAGTGCCGGCACGGAGGGCGCGTTTGGTTTGGGAGAGGGTCCTTGCCCGGACCACCTCCGCACCAGGACCTCTAATTTTTTGGAGGGGAGCCCATCCATTAGGTCTCGGGGCACACCCTTTTGCAGTCCCTTCTGCCACAATTCTTGTCGGAGCAGGGGTTTTTCCCTTTTTGTTGGGTCGGGGCTTGTCCCCGAAAAAGCCAGCGGTTTATTTGCCGGCTCCGCTGCCCGCACGGCCCTAGTTTCCACCTTGTGGTAAGTTCTGCCTACTGGCCCGTATTTCCTCCCATAGTTTATCAGTTCCTGAGCTATCTCCCCCCAGGTCCACACCTTCCTCCCCCGCTGCCGCTGTTCCGGTGTTACTGTTCCCTCCAGGGCAGCTGCAATTCGCTCTTCGCGAGGCACATTTTGGATTCTCCCCTGTAATTGGATCCCGATAGGTTTTAACGAATTGGGGAGTCCTCTTATTAGCGGTGTCAGCCGCTCGGGGTCTACCGGTAACAACATCGGAGAGCTTAAATTTGGCTTAAGTTCCCGGTCATACATCATTTGCAGGCATGCTGCCTTTTGTACGTTTTCTAGCAGTTGCTCAACTGAACCAGTTATAGCCAGGGGATCCCCCCTTTCTAATGGGTTCAGCCCCCCCGCCCAATATGCTGCCCTCTGGGTCAGAGACCATGGGGCCCGGCGATCGCCCGTGGTGAGGAAGACGCCGGGGCCCCAATACCCCTCTGCTTCTTTTTCCGATAGCATGATCCCGTCCCCCCCCGACAGGGATATCCTCCACACATATTCGGTTTCGGACTCCCTTGCCGTCCTAGCAAAATCCTTTCGGAGTTTAGCCAGTTCGGTGGCGGTAAAAGGGATTTCTTTGGTTACAACTTGGGGACGGTTGTCGCTATCGTCCTCATATATATATTCCGTTTTTACCAGCGGGCACATATGGGGGGGGTTATCCACCGTCTCCCTTAATTGCTTTAAGTCTTTCTGGGGATAAATTTGGCGTACCCCTTTCTCCTCCAACATTACCTCCGCCTCAGCGAGGGTGTCTGCCTCCCTCAGGAGCTGAACCCTCAGCTCCTCCTTCAAAATCATATTTTGGCTCTTCTCCTCCTCTAGCGCCCGTTTGGTCTCTAGTAGTTGCTCGCGCAGCGGCGCTATCGCCGCTTGCAACGCAGCGGCCACAGCCTCCGATTGGCAGGGCGCTCGTTTCTTGTCCTCCACCGCCGCTGCCAGACACGCTCCTAACACAGCACAAACAATAGCCTTCCCTTTTCCCTTCTTCGCTCTAGCTTCTTTATGCAAAACCGCTATTCGGTCCATAACACTTTGCAGTTGGAACCAGTGGTCCCGTGCCCAATCTCGTCCCAGGGGTGAGGGGCGAGAGCAGTATGTTTCTAAAAACTTATATAATTTCTCCGTCTCTTCACAAAAATCGCCTGCCTTTTGGGCGGCCATATCCTACAAAGGGGAGTTCGTCCCGGGAGGGTCAAACCTTAAAAAAACCCCCACGTTTCCCCTATACGCTCCCAGGAGGCCAATCCGCACACTACTACAAGACAAAGACGAGCCTACAAAGGGGATATCGTCCTGAGGGGGTCACACCGTACAATCCAAACTTCCCCTATACTCCCCCAGAAGGCCAGACCATAAAGTACTGTAAGACAGAGCAGAGCCTACAAAGGGGATATCCTCCTGAGGGGGTCACACCACCAATTCAAGTTTCCCCTATACGCCCTCAGGAGCTCAAATCACAAACTACGGGACAGAACAGAGCCTACAAAGGGGATATCATCCTGAGGGGGTCACACTATAAAATTCAAGTCTCCCCTATACGCCCTCAGGAGCTCAAATCACAAACTGCTACACGCGTTTCAGTGCAAAGGTCAACACCCACTCCTTCCTTGCGCTTCGTTCGTCTCCGGCTGCTTCCCTCGCGGGAGAGCAGAACCCCGGATCGGAACTCCGCACTCGCTTCATACTTATTTGTACGCCTCGTTCACACACACTCGCTCAGCACACCGTAAGGTTCTATGACACTCTCGTCTCAAGGGATCCTGTCCGTGACGCCAATTAAAATGTCCCAATCCAATGTCGGGAGAGGTTTCGATACGATCCCAAGGACGAGAATAAGACGCAAACGAGGTCAAATGCCGTACAACCTTTTGACTTTATTTTGGCGAACAAAGGGGTGAGGACCGGGTAGGGAGATGGGGGAAAAAAAAAAAGAAGGAGAGAGAGAGAGAAAAAGAGGAAGAGCGTGCTCAGGCGGGTGAGAAAAGAGCCACGTAGGGGAACTAGCTACCGCCACTCCGAGTCCAGCGTTGTCCCGTCGATCAAAGGTCCAGTCGGTCCAGCCTCTGTGTCCGCAGGAGCAGCTTCCAAGGACTGCG
The DNA here is from genome assembly GCF_965183815.1 of Platalea leucorodia. Taxonomy (NCBI): domain Eukaryota; kingdom Metazoa; phylum Chordata; class Aves; order Pelecaniformes; family Threskiornithidae; genus Platalea; species Platalea leucorodia. The sequence continues at coordinate 504,126 of NW_028121453.1, forward strand.
CGGGGAAGGATGAGAAGAGAAAGAGAGAGACCTCAAAAGGCGCACGCAGTCCTTTTATAGGGCCATGCGCATGCGCAGACCAGGTCTGCGTACATGCAGTTTGCGCTTCTGCTTTTCACGCCCTGGTCTCTGCGCAGGCGTGCGTGCAGTCCATGGCCCCGCCTTCTGCGTTCTGGCCTCTGCCTTTCGCGCCCTGGTCTCTGCGCAGGCGTGCGTGCAGTCCATGGCCCCGCCTTTCGTGTCCTGATCTCTGCATGGGCTGTGGTGGTTTCGTCGGGGGCTGGATGTCGGACCCAGAAGATGGCGGTAGAACGGCAATGTCGAGACAATTCTGGTTAGTCCTCGACACCGTGGTGGTGGAACCCCTCAGAACATCACCGTCTTGGTTCCCCTGCGCCTTTAGAATCTCCCCGTGGTGGTGGAACCCATCAGAACGTCCCTGTGGTGGTGGCCCGTTGCCTTAGAACCTCCCTATGGTGCTGGAACCCATCAGAACATCACTGTCGCGGATCCCCTGCACCTTAGAACCTGCCGAAGAACGTGGAACCCATCCGAACGTCCCCAGGGTGGCGGCCCCACGCCTTAGAACTTCCCCGTAGCGGTGGAACCCATCAGAACATGACCATCGTGGTGGCTGCGTGACTTACAACTTCCCGGTTGCGGTGGAACCCATTAGAACGTCCCCGTGGTGGTGGTCCCATGCCTTAGAACCTCCCCGTGGTGGTGGAACCCATCAGAACGTGACCATGGTGGTGGTCCCATGCCTTCGATCCTCCCTGTTGCGGTGGAACCCATGAGAACGTCACCGTGGTGGTGTCCCGTTGCCTTAGAACCTCCCTATGCTGGTGGAACACATCAGAAGGTCACTGTCACGGTTCCCCTGCGCCTTAGAAACTGCCCGAGAAGGTGGAACCTATGAGAACGTCCCCATGGTGGTGGCCCCACGCCTTCAAACATCCCCGTGGCGGTGGAACCCATCAGAACATTTTCACGATCAGAGCCCCATGCCTAGGAAGCTGCGAGTGGCGGTGGAAGCCATCAGAACGTCCCCGTGGTGGTGGACCCCATCAGAAGGTCAGCGTCGCGGTTCCCCTGCGCCCTGAGAACTTCCCCATTGTGGTGGAAACAATCAGAACCTCGCCATGCTGGTGGACCCCTGCTTTCGAACCTCCCCGTGGTGGTGGAACCCATCTGAACGTGACCGTGGTGGTGGCCGCGTGACTTAGAACCTCCCGGTTGCGGTCGAACCCATCAGAACGTCACCGTCGTGGTGGTCCCATGCCTTACAACCTCCCCGTGGTGGTGGAACCCATCAGAACGTGACCATGGTGGTGGTCCCATGCCTTCGATCCTCCCTGTTACGGTGGAACCCATGAGAACGTCACCGTGGTGGTGTCCCGTTGCCTAAGAACCTCCCTATGCTGGTGGAACACACCAGAAGGTCACTGTCGCGGTTCCCCTGCGCCTTAGAAAATGCCCGAGAAGGTGGAACCTATGAGAACGTCCCCATGGTGGTGGCCCCACACCTTCGAACATCCCCGTGGCGGTGGAACCCCTCAGAACATTTTCACGATCATAGCCCCATGCATAGGAAGCTGCGTGTGGCGGTGGAAGCCATCAGGACGTTCCCGTGGTGGTTCCCCTGCGTCTTACAGCCTCCTGATGGTAGTGAAACCCATCAGAACGTCCCTCTGGTGGTGGCCCCGTGCCTTAGAACCTCCCAGTGGTGGTGGAACCCATCAGAACATCACCGTGGTGGTTCCCCTGCGCCTTTAGAATCTCGCCGTGGTGGTGGAACCCATCAGAACGTCCCTGTGGTGCTGGAACCCATCAGAACATCACTGTCGTGGATCCCCTGCACCTTAGAACCTGCCGAAGAACGTGGAACCCATCAGAACGTACCCAGGGTGGCGGCCCCACGCCTTAGAACTTCCCCGTGGCGATGGAACCCATCAGAACGTCACCGTCGTGGTGGTCCCATGCCTTACAACCTCCGCGTGGTGGTGGAACCCATCAGAACGTGACCATGGTGGTGGTCCCATGCCTTCGATCCTCCCTGTTGCGGTGGAACCCATGAGAACGTCACCGTGGTGGTGGCCCGTTGCCTTAGAACCTCCCTATGCTGGTGGAACACATCAGAAGGTCACTGTCGCGGTTCCCCTGCGCCTTAGAAACTGCCCGAGAAGGTGGAACCTATGAGAACGTCCCCATGGTGGTGGCCCCACGCCTTCGAACATCCCCGTGGCGGTGGAACCCATCAGAACATTTTCACGATCAGAGCCCCATGCCTAGGAAGCTGCGTGTGGCGGTGGAAGCCATCAGAACGTCCCCGTGGTGGTGGAACCCCTCAGAACATCACCGTCGCGGTTCCCCTGCGCCCTGAGAACTTCCCCGTGGTGGTGGAACCCATCAGAACATCGCCATGCTGGTGGGCCCCTGCTTTCGAACCTCCCCGTGGAGGTGGAACCCATCAGAACATTTCCACGATCGTAGCCCCATGCCTTGGAACCTCTGTGTGGCGGTGGAACCCATCAAAACGTCCCCGTGGCGGTGTCCCCATGCCTTAGAATGACCCTGCGGTGGTGGAACCCATCAGAATGTCACCGTGCTAGTGGCCCCACGCCTTCGAACCTCCCCGTGGTGGTGGAACCCATCAGAACGTCCCCGTGGCGCATGCCCCCCATGTTTAGAACATCCCCGTCGTGGTGGAAACAAGCAATACGTCTTTGTCGTGGTGGCCCCTTCCCTTCGAACCTCCCCGTGGCAGAGAAATACATCAGAACGTCTCCGTGGCGGTGCCCAACGATTTAGAACCTCCCCTTGGTGGTGGAACCCATCAGAACGTCCCCATGGTAGTTCCCCTGTGTCTTACAACCTCCTGGTCGTAGTGAAACCCATCAGAACATCCCCGTCGTGGTGGCCCCGTGCCTTAGAACCTCCCCGTGGTAGTGGAACCCATCAGAACATCACCGTGGTGGTTCCCCTGCGCCTTTAGAATCTCGCCGTGGTGGTGGAACCCATCAGAACGTCCCTGTGGTGCTGGAACCCATCAGAACATCACCGTCGCGGTTCCCCTGCGCCCTGAGAACTTCCCCGTAATGGTGGAAACCATCAGAACCTCGCCATGCTGCTGGACCCCTACTTTCGAAACTCCCTGTGGTGGTGGAACCCATCAGAACATCACCGTCGCGGTTCCCCTGCACCCTGAGGACTTCCCCGTGGTGGTGGAACCCATCAGAACATCGCCATGCTGGTGGACCCCTGCTTTCGAACCTCCCCGTGGAGGTGGAACCCATCAGAACATTTCCACGATCGTAGCCCCATGCCTTGGAACCTCCGTGTGGTGGTGGAACCCATCAGAACGTCCCCGTGGCGGTGTCCCCATGCCTTAGAATGACCCTGCGGTGGATGAACCCATCAGAATGTCACCGTGGTTGTGGCTCGTGTCCTCAGAACCTCCCTATGCTGGTGGAACACATCAGAAGGTCACTGTCGCGGTTCCCCTGCGCCTTAGAAACTGCACGAGAAGGTGGAACCTATGAGAACGTCCCCATGGTGGTGGCCCCACGCCTTCGAATATCCCCGTGGCGGTGGAACCCATCAGAACATTTTCACGATCATAGCCCCATGCCTAGGAAGCTGCGTGTGGCGGTGGAAGCCATCAGAATGTCCCCGTGGTGGTGGAACCCATCAGACCATCGCCATGCTGGTGGACCCCTGCTTTCGAACCTCCCCGTGGTGGTGGAACCCATCAGAACATCACCGCGGTGGTTCCCCTGCGCCTTTAGAATCTCCCCGTGGTGGTGGAACCCATCTGAACGTCCCTGTGGTGGTGGCCCGTTGCCTTAGAACCTCCCTATGGTGGTGGAACCCATCAGAACATCACTGTCGCGGATCCCCTGCACCTTAGAACCTGCCGAAGAACGTGGAACCCATCCGAACGTCCCCAGGGTGGCGGCCCCACGCCTTAGAACTTCCCCGTGGCGGTGGAACCCATCAGAACGTGACCATGGTGGTGGCCGCGTGACTTAGCACCTCCCGGTTGCGGTGGAACCTATGAGAACGTCCCCGTCGTGGTGCCCCCGTGCCTTAGAACCTCCCCGTGGTGGTGGAACCCATCAGAACATTTTCACGATCATAGCCCCATTCCTAGGAAGCTACGTGTGGCGGTGGAAGCCATCAGAACATCCCCGTGGTGGTGGAAACCATCAGAACATCACCATCGCGGTTCCCCTGCGCCCTGAGAACTTCCCCGTGGTGGTGGAAACCATCAGAACATCGCCATGCTGCTGGATCCCTGCTTTGTAACCTCCCTATGGTGGTGGAAATCATCAGAACATTACCGTCTCGGTTCCCCTGCGTCTTTAGAATCTCACCGTGGTGGTGGAACCTATCAGAACATCCCTGTGGTGGTGGCCCGTTGCCTTAGAACCTCCCTATGGTGCTGGAAGCCATCAGAACATCACTGTCGCGGATCCCCTGCACCTTAGAACCTGCCGAAGAACGTGGAACCGATGAGAACGTCCCCAGAGTGGCGGCCCCACGCCTTAGAACTTCCCCGTGGCACTGGAACCCATCAGAACATTAACATGGTGGTGGCCGCGTGACTTAGAACCTCCCGGTTGCGGTGGAACCCATCAGAAGGTCCCCGTCGTGGTGGTCCCAAGCCTTACAACCTCCCCGTGGTGGTGGAACCCATCAGAATGTCACCGTCGTGGTGGTCCCATGCCTTACAACCTCCGCGTGGTGGTGGAACCCATCAGAACGTGACCATGGTGGTGGTCCCATGCCTTCGATCCTCCCTGTTGCGGTGGAACCCATGAGAACGTCACCCTGGTGGTGGCCCGTGCCCTTACAACCTCCCTATGCTGGTGGAACCCATCACAAGGTCACTGTTGCGGTTCCCCTGCGCGTTAGAAACTGCCCGAGAAGGTGGAACCTATGAGAACGTCCCCATGGTGGTGGCCCCACGCCTTCGAACATCCCCGTGGTGGTGGAACCCATCAGAACATTTTCACGATCATAGCCCCATGCCTAGGAAGCTGCGTGTGGCGGTGGAAGCCATCAGAACGTCCTCGTCGTGGTGGAACCCATCAGAACATCACCGTGGTGGTTCCCCTGCGCCCTGAGAACTTCCCCGTGGTGGTGGAAACCATCACAACATCGCCATGCTGCTGGACCCCTGCTTTCGAACCTCCCCGTGGTGGTGGAACCCATCAGAACATCACCGTCTCGGTTCCCCTGCGTCTTTAGAATCTCCCCGTGGTGGTGGAACCCATCAGAACGTTTCTGTGGTGGTGGCCCGTTGCCTTAGAACCTCCGTATTATGCTGGAACCCATCAGAACATCACTGTCGCGGATTCCCTGCACCTTAGAAACTGCCGAAGAACGTGAAACCCATCAGAACGTGACCATGGTGGTGGTCCCATGCCTTCGATCCTCCCTGTTGCCGTGGAACCCATGAGAACGTCACCATGGTTGTGTCCCGTTGTCTTAGAACCTCCCTATGCTGGTGGAACACATCAGAAGGTCACTGTCGCGGTTCCCCTGCGCCTTAGAAACTGCCCGAGAAGGTGGAACCTATGAGAACGTCCCCATGGTGGTGGCCCCACGCCTTCGAACATCCCCGTGGCGGTGGAACCCATCAGAACATTTTCACGATCATAGCCCCATGCATAGAAAGCTGCGTGTGGCGGTGGAACCCATCAGAAGATCACCGTCGCGGTTCCCCTGCGCCCTGAGAACTTCCCCGTGGTGCTGGAAACCATCACAACATCGCCATGCTGCTGGACCCCTGCTTTCGAAACTCCCTGTGGTGGTGGAACCCATCAGAACATCACCGTCTCGGTTCCCCTGCGCCTTTAGAATCTCCCCGTGGTGGTGGAACCCATGAGAACATCCCTGTGGTGGTGGCCCGTTGCCTTAGAACCTCCCTATGGTGCTGGAACCCATCAGAACATCACTGTCGCGGATCCCCTGCACCTTAAAACCTGCCGAAGAACGTGGAACCCATCCGAACGTCCCCAGGGTGGCGGCCCCACGCCTTAGAAATTCCCCGTGGCGGTAGAACCCATCAGAACGTGACCATGGTGGTGGCCGCGTGACTTAGAACCTCCCGGTTGCGTTGGAACCCATCAGAAAGTCCCCGTCGTGGTGGTCCCATGCCTTACAACCTCCCTGTGGTGGTGGAACCCATCAGAACGTGACCATGGTGGTGGTCCCATGCCTTCGATCCTCCCTGTTGCGGTGGAACCCATGAGAACGTCACCGTGGTGGTGGCCCGTTGCCTTAGAACCTCCCTATGCTGGTGGAACACATCAGAAGGTCACTGTCGCGGTTCCCCTGCGCCTTAGAAACTGCCCGAGAAGGTGGAACCTATGATAACGTCCCCATGGTGGTGGCCCCACGCCTTCGAACATCCCCGTGGCGGTGGAACCCATCAGAACATTTTCACGATCATAGCCCCATGCCTAGGAAGCTGCGTGTGGCGGTGGAAGCCATGAGAAAGTCCTCGTGGTGGTGGAACCCATCAGAACATCACCGTCGCGGTTCCCCTGCGCCCTGAGAACTTCCCCGTGGTGGTGGAACCCATCAGAACATCACCGCGGTGGTTCCCCTGCGCCTTTAGAATCTCCCCGTGGTGGTGCAACCCATCAGAACGTCCCTGTGGTGGTGGCCCGTTGCCTTTGAACCTCCCTATGGTGGTGGAACCCATCAGAACATCACTGTCGCGGATCCCCTGCACCTTAGAACCTGCCGAAGAACGTGGAACCCATCAGAACGCTCCCAGGGTGGCGGCCCCACGCCTTAGAACTTCCCCGTGGCGGTGGAACCCATCAGAACGTGACCATGGTGGTGGCCGCGTGACTTAGCACCTCCCGGTTGCGGTGGAACCTATGAGAACGTCCCCGTCGTGGTGGCCCCGTGCCTTAGAACCTCCACGTGGTGGTGGAACCCATCAGAACATCACTGTCGCGGTTCCCCTGCGCCCTGAGAACTTCCCCGTGGTGGTGGAAACCGTCAGACCATCGCCATGCTGGTGGACCCCTGCTTTCGAACCTCCCTGTGGTGGTGGAAACCATCAGAACATCACCGTCGTGGTTCCCCTGCGCCTTTAGAATGTCCCCGTGGTAGTGGAACCCATCAGAACGTCCCTGTGGTGGTGACCCGTTGCCTTAGAACCTCCCTATGGTGGTGGAAGCCATCAGAACATCACTGTCGCGGATCCCCTGCACCTTAGAACCTGCCGAAGAACGTGGAACCCATCAGAACGCTCCCAGGGTGGCGGCCCAAACCCTTAGAACTTCCCCGTGGCGGTGGAACCCATCAGAATGTGACCATGGTGGTGGCCGCGTGACTTAGCACCTCCCGCTTGCGGTGGAACATATGAGAACGTACCCGTCGTGGTGGCCCCGTGCCTTAGAACCTCTCCATGGTGGTGGAACTCATCAGAACATCACCGTGGTGGTTCCCCTGCGCCTTTAGAATCTCCCCGTAGTGGTGGAACCCATCAGAACATCGCCATGCTGCTGGACCCCTGCTTTCGAACCTCCCCGTGGTGGTGGAACCCCTCAGAACATCACCGTCTCGGTTCCCCTGTGTCTTTAGAATCTCCCCGTGGTGGTGGAACCCATCTGAACGTCCCTGTGGTGGTGGCCCGTTGCCTTAGAACCTCCCTATGGTGCTGGAACCCATCAGAACATCACTGTCTCGGATCCCCTGCACCTGAGAACCTGCCGAAGAACGTGGAACCCATCAGAACGTCCCCAGGGTGGCGGTCCCATGCCTTACAACCTCCGCGTGGTGGTGGAACCCATCAGAACGTGACCATGGTGGTGGTCCCATGCCTTTGATCCTCCCTGTTGCAGTGGAACCCATGAGAACGTCACCGTGGTGGTGTCCCGTTGCCTTAGAACCTCCCTATGCTGGTGGAACCCATCAGAAGGTCACTGTCGCGGATCCCCTGCGCCTTAGAAACTGCACGAGAAGGTGGAACCTATGAGAACGTCCCCATGGTGGTGGCCCCACGCCTTCGAACATCCCCGTGGCGGTGGAACCCATCAGAACATTTTCACGATCAGAGCCCCATGCCTAGGAAGCTGCGTGTGGCGGTGGAAGCCATCAGAACGTCCCCGTGGTGGTGGAACCCATCAGAACATCACCGTCGCGGTTCCCCTGCGCCCTGAGAACTTCCCCGTGGTGGTGGAAACCATCAGACCATCGCCATGCTGGTGGACCCCTGCTTTCGAACCTCCCCGTGGTGGTGGAACCCATCAGAACATCACCGTCTCGGTTCCCCTGCGTCTTTAGAATCTCCCCGTGGTGGTGGAACCCATCAGAACGTTTCTGTGGTGGTGGCCCGTTGCCTTAGAACCTCCCTATGGTGCTGGAACCCATCAGAACATCACTGTCGAGGTCAAATGCCGTACAACCTTTTGACTTTATTTTGGCAAACAAAGGGGTGAGGACCGGGTAAGGAGATGGGGGAAAAAAAAAAAGAAAGAGAGAGAGAGAGAAAAAGAGAAAGAGCGTGCTCAGGTGGGTGAGAAGAGAGCCACGTAGGGGGACTAGCTACCGCCACTCCGAGTCTGGCGTCCCGTCGATCAAAAGTCCAGTCTCTGTGTCCGCAGGAGCAGCTTCCAAGGAGGTGCACGGTGAAGGACGAGAAGAGAAAAACAGGACCTCAAAAGGCGCACGCGGTCCTTTTATAGGGCCATGCGCATGCGCAGACCAGGTCTGCGTACATGCAGTTTGCGCTTCTGCTTTTCGCGCCCTGGTCTCTGCGCAGGCGTGCGTGCAGTCCATGGCCCCGCCTTTCGTGTCCTGGTCTCTGCATGGGCTGTGGTGGTTTCATCGGGGGCTGGATGTCGGACCCAGAAGATGGTGGTAGAACGGCAATGTCGAGACAATTCTGGTTAGTCCTCGACAGATAGAGATAATTTTCTTCTTAGTAGCTGATACAGTGCTGTGTTTTGGATTTACTATGAGAATAATGTTGGTAACACCCTGATGGTTTAGGTGTTGCCAAGTTTTGCTTACACCAGTCAAGGACTTTTCAGCTTCCCATGCTCTGCCAGGTGCACAAGAAGCTGGCAGGGGGCACAGCCAGGACAGCTGACCCAGGCTGGCCAAAAGCCTGTTCCATACCATATGACGTCATGGTCAGTACAGAAGCTGGGGGAAGTTGGCCAGGGGTGGGGGACCACTGCTCAGGGATGGGGTGGGGAGCAATTGCATCATGCAACCCATGTTTGTCTATTATTATGATGATGATTATTATGAATATTATTACTACTAGTACTACTACTATTTTATTTTATTTTATTTTATTTTATTTTATTTTATTTTATTTTATTTTATTTCAACTATTAAACTGTCTTTATCTCAACCCATGAGTTTTCTCCCTTTTACTCTTCTAATTCTCTCCCCCATCCCACTGCGGGGGGGAGTGAGCGAGTGGCTGTGTTGTGCTTAGTTGCTGGCTGGGGTTAAACCATGACACCAGGCTCAAATTACTGCTTAATTCCCAATTCTTCGACTCACTCCAGCACTGAGAGGCACAAGCGGGATGGGAAATGGGGGTTACAGCCAGTACCTAATGGTTCATCTCTGCTGCTCCTTCCTGACTACAGTTTTCCCCTTCTCAGCATGGGTCCTCTCCACAGGATTCCAAGGTATTTGTTGTCAAGGCTAGGTGTTGTTCCTTTCTGTCTTACTTTTCTCCTTTATACTTACAGAATAGCTGAGGTTGGAAGGGATCTCTGGAGATCATCTGGTCCAACCCTTCAACTGAGGCAGGGTGAGACAGAGCAGGTTGGCCAGCACCGTCCCTAGCTGGGTTTGGAATATCTCCATGGATGGAGACTCCACAGCCTGTTCCAGTGTTTGACCACCCTCACAGTCTAAAAGTGCTTTCTTGATTTCAGATGGAAAATGTCCATCACCCCTTGTCTTGTCACTGGGAACGACTGAGAAGAGTTGGGCTCCCTGGTCTTCATGCCCTCCCATCAGGTATTTATACACATTAACAAGATCCCTCTGCGCCTTTTCTTCTCCAGACTGAACAGTCCCACATCTCTCAGCATTTCCTCCTATGAAAGATGCTGCAGTCCCTTAAACCAGCTTTGTGGCCCTTTGCTGGACTTGCTTTTGTAGGTCAACAACTTTATTGTAGTGAGGAGCTCAGCACTGGACACAGCACTCCAGATGGGGCCTCCCCAGTGCTGAGTGGAGGGGAAGGGTCACCTCCCTCCATCTGCCAGCAAGGCTTTTCCTAATGCAGCCCAGGAGGCTGTTGGCCTTTGCTGCAAGGGTGCAATGCAAGCTCATGCTCAGTTTGTTGTCCTCCAGGATCTCAAAGTCCTTCTCTGCAGAGGTGGTATCTAGCTGGTCCGCCACCAGCATGATGTCCACAGTGTGGCTGGGTCACAGGCTGTCCTCCACCAGCGACTTTCTCAGCAGCACTTTGTCCTTCTTGCAAACCCCCTTCCTGCTTCTAACTGAGCCATCCAGTCTGATGCTCACCTGGACCTCATATTCCCAAAAGAGGAAGGGCTCGTCAGGGATGTGAAGACCAACATCAGCCTTGGCTGTAGTGATGAAGAAATGGTTGTCTCCCAGATTCCCAGGGAAATGGGGAAGGAGAGGAGCAGAGAGCAGACCCTGCACATCAGGGAGTGAGAACTTGTTCTGTTGAGGGCACGGGCAGGTGGGATCCCATGGGATCCCATGTCAGGGCCCTGAGAGCATCCATAGGCCTTCATGGCCATGACCAACCTCACCTGGGGCCTCTACCTGCTAGTTCAAAACTGTTGTCTTCACCTCCTTTCTCTGAGGCCTTAAATCTGCAGGAAGCTGGAAATGCTGAGATCCCTCCATCTCCCTCTCCTTTAGCCATGAAGTTGATAGTACCCAAGTCAGAGGCTTGCTTTCAATTCTGTTTCCAGCCTAAAGCACCCCATGCTCTGGAGATATGCCAGGACACTTGCCTAAGGAAGCCACTCCTCTGGACAAGAAGGTGGATGTTCCCAGGAATCTCAGGAGGCATGGCGTCCTGATGGGAGCTGTTCAGGGACCTGGCCAAAGATCTCGTCTCTATTTCTGTAATGGTGGCCTAGATGTGTAAACCTTTCCCTGGATGCTATTTACTGAAGAACCTGGTCTGACCTCAGAGCTGGCCCTTCTTGGAGCTGGGCATTGGACTACAGACCACCTGAGCGCCCTTCCAACCTAAATTGTCCTGTGAGCACATGATGCAGAGGCCCTCACCTCCACCTTAATCTTTTCTCCTAGGGCACATGGTCAAGACTCAGGCTCCTGGAAGGGTTGGTGGGAAAGAGCCTGCAGGGGGACTCTAGTCCAGCCTCCAGGCTGGCTGTGACTTTGTGGAGCAAAGGAGAGTTCCAAAGGTGGAGATCAGAGAAACGCTCATCCTAGTCCATTTTATCTTTCCTATTTTCCTGCCAAGAAGCAGTTTGTGGCTGTTGCCTCTTTCATAGGCCACTGCAGAAGAGAGCTTGGATCTGTCACCTCTCCAGGTGGGCGTAGGCTCTTATTAGGTTGCCCCATGCCTCCACTTCAGCAGGCTAGAGAGGCCCAGCTCCCTCAGACTCTCCTCACACCTCCTGCTTTAGGCTCCTCACTCCTTCTTGGCAGACCTCCTCTGGGCCCTCTCCAGTCTCTCCACTTTCCTTTTGAAATGCAAAGCCCACGGGCTCCTATGGCAGCCATCGTGACTCGCAGGCCCTTCTCCTCAGGGCACTCCTTAGCTGGTATGGTCACTGCCCATGCTGCTGCATGCAGTTGTTCTCCAGCTTTTCCTTCCAAACCTTCAGGTTTCTGTCAGCCAAATCCTCAGATGTGTCGAGGTCCCTCTGGACTGAACCTCCAGCAGTCAAGCACTGAAAGCACATGTGCTGATGTCCATCCTGAGGCACGGTGCCTTTAACAAGACCATAACTTAAGCAGCTGCAGGACACTAATGATGATAAGAAAAGAGTACTAGTGTAATGGAGTTGCTAATCAAGGGAGAAAGCACTGTGATAACCATCTCAGAAACAGCAAAGGTGGGTACAAAGTGAGGAAAGGCAGCGCCAGTGGGGAAATGGTGAAAAGGGGTTGGCTTTTTGCAGGGGAGGGGCTAAGGCTGGTTCAAGAGTAGCACTTGAGAGGTGGGAAATTAATGAAAAGGAAATGAATGGTGAAGCAAAGGAAGTGACCAGGGCTGTTTGGGGATACCTGTCAAGTAGCCCTGCATCTGAGCCACACAGCCTGGAGCAGGACAAGAAAGCGGCAGCTGCTCTGACTGTACTGACATGTGACTTTCTTCCAGGGTCACAGGAAACCTGAGAGCTTTCCTTACCGTCACCACTGCCTTACTGAAGTAGGATTTACCCTTGGTAAGTCCATGCTGACTGCTTTTGGGCACCCTCATCTCTTTTAGGTGCCCAGAGAAGTCACCCAAGAGGACTCTAACTGATGGCAGACTCCTCACCACAGTGAGCTTGTACAGCCTGGGGTTCCCAGGGTCGCACCTTGGGCCCCTTTCAAAGATGGGTGCAACATTGCCTTGTCCTCACTCACAAGAGACCTCTGCCCATCCCAAGTCAAAAGGGAGATTCAAAAGAAATATCAGTCTTCGCCTGTAACTTCATTACCACTATTTTGCCTGTTACATGGTTTGTTCAGTTTCTCTAATCTTTCATATATTTGCACCTGTCCTGATACAATGGCCATTTCTGAAGACATCTTTGCAGATGCCGACTGCCTCGGCAAAGGCCCTTGCCATTTTTCTCCAGTTTTCTCCTCCCCTTGCTCTTTGTTCATTCCGATACCTCTCACCTCTGCAGCTGCTTTGAGCTTCAGGGAGTAAAAGCTTACTTCTCATTCAACAGTCTAATTGTCTCCTTAGCCAGCTCTTTAATTGTCTTTATGTCTATCTTTTTGTATCCACCTTCCTACCCTATGCTGCTGCTTTGAGCTTCAGGGAGTAAATTTGGCCTGTCTTTCAGCAGTCTAATTGTCTCTTCAGCCAACTTTTTAGTTATATCTCTTTATGTATCTACCTATCTAAAATAAAAATAAAATAAAAAATAAAAATAAAAATATTTCTCATAAGATTATCCCTTGTAGAAAGGCAACCTCATTAGAGGTAACTTGAATTGAGCATATGGTTACAGAGTGTGTTATGAAACCCAATCATGCTTTACTTTGCTTGCAAATAGGAAAAATTCTTCTGTGCCTGCGTGCAGCCAGTTCTCGAAGGAGAGCAGGTGGGAGATGCTGCAAAGGACCTGTAACATCCAGCTGCAGACTCCAGGGCAGAAGTCTGATGTAAGGAACAGTGATGCAAGTCCCAGGGGGCCAATGTCAGAAATGGTGAGGTTTGGGAGTGAAGGAGCAAGGTTGTCCATACAGTGTCAGACTTCAAGGGACTGATTCTGCTACCTGTCCAGACCTCCTGAGGAGACACTCTGGATCATTATCACTTGGAGAATGCTGCTATAACCTCCTCTCTAAACTAAAAGGTAATACAGTATTCCTTTTAAAAGAAAAAATAATTCTTATTAGGTGCACTTTGAAATCTTCCTCCTTAACTACACTATGAAACAGCTCCAATTAGAGATACAAGTCTTGAAGACTTGAAGAAAATTACAGAAAGATAACGAGCTCGTTAGGGCATTTGGGGCTCATTCCATGAGCCTCAGATACTGAGAGGAGACTGAACAAACTGCTCAAGAAGTCAAAGTCAGAAGCAAAACCCAAAGTACCTTGAAGTATTAATGGGCCCCACTGAGGATCATTACTGAAAAAGCCTCCCCAGGGACTTGTTAGAGCAGATAATTGGAGGCCATGATTGCAGGTAGGCAAAGGCACTGTGCAGGTGCCTGTAACGCTGAGCAAACCCTTTGGTTTGTTTTATGAAGCAGAAAGGCCAAACCCTGACCCCCAGGCCCTGGACAGATCCTGAGACCCTCAAATTAAAGTTCCATCTCACCAGCCTTGATGGCAGAGGCAACTGCTATAGCCAAGAGGACAAAGACCTCAGTCCTGTTGGGCCTTTCAGCCTTGCTAGAGCCCTTGGCCATCTCTGCTGCAGGCTGTCCTACACTGTCCCATGTCTGCACCTCTTTCCCTTCAGGCTGCTGACATCCTTCTTGCTTTCCCACCTACCTCTCACCCTGGCATTTCTATACCTTCACTGATGGCTCTTTACTCTCACTGGCCATTCCTTGAAACACAAAGCCATGGGCTGATCCAGACTCCCTCTGGGTCACCTCTTGCACCACAAGGCCGACCTTTCAGTGACATTTCTTTTTCCTCACATCCAGTCTGAACCTTCCAAGCTGCACTTTGTGGAGGTTTCCTTCTCTTCCCACCACCAAGAAAAGCTCCATCATCTCTGAAAACACCCTTCAAGCAGATACAGGCTACTACTGTAGTGCCCTGAGCCTCCACTTCACCAGGCTAAAGAAGCCCCAGTCCCTCAGCCTCTCCACACAGGCCCCAAACCCCATCCTGCCAGATCTCCTCTAGAACCCCTCCAGTTCCTCCCATTCCTCCAGACCAGGGAGCCCCACACCCAGACACACTAGTCCAGATGTGGCCACACCAGTGCTGAGACAAGGGGGATGATAACTCCCTTCTCTGGGTGCCCATGCTCCAACCAATGCAGCCCTCTCTGCAGCTGGCTTTCTTCATGGTGAGCAGGTACCACTGCCTCCTATGGCATTCCTCTTAGTGCCCAGGCCCTTCTTCTCAGGGGCACTCCGCAGCTGCTCAGGTCCCAGCCTGCCCTCATGTTTGGGCTTATTCTACCCCAAAAAAAGCATGTGCAACTTCTCCTTGTAAAACTTCCTGAGGTTTCTGTTGCCAAATCCCAGAGTTTCTCAAGGTGCCTCTGGAGTGAAGCTCTGTTGGCACAGCTGTTACTGTGTACGGACAGATGGCCCACCAGCTTAGTGGTGCCTCTGACAAGATAACAGCATGAGGAATTGCAGGACACTACAGCTAATAGAAGGAGGTACTGGTTTAATGGAATTGCTGACCAAGGCAGGAGTTCCCATGATGACAAGCTCAGAATCACCAAATGAGGGTACACAGGAAGCCAAAGTAGGGCCAGGGAGGAAAGGGAAAACAGAGATGTGCTGCTTGCATGGGAGGGTACTGGGGTGGTCAAGGGGAAGAAATTGTGAGTGGGAAAAGAGGGGAAAAGGAAAGAAAAGTTGAAGTAAAGGAAATAATCAGGGTCTTTGAGGGGTACCTGCCAAGCAGCCCCACATCTGGGCAACAATGCCTGGAGTGGGACAAGAAAGCCACAGATCATCTGACCAAGCCTCTTTCTGTCTGACTTCAGTGGTCACTGGGAACCTGAGTGCTTTCCCTCCCATCATAAAGGAAAGAGCTGTTGTGGATGGAAGCACAGAATCATTCCTGCTGGAAGGGACCTCAAGAGATCTCTAGGCCAACCTCCTGCTCTCAGCAGGGTCAGCGATGGGCTCAGAGCAGGTTGCTCAGGAGCTTATTCATTTTGGGCTTGAAAAGCTCCAAGGATGGAGATGACACAAGCTCTCTGGGAAATCTGCTTCAGTGCTTGAGTGTCCTGATGGGGAGAAGGATTTTCCTCTCTTGTTTCAGCTGATGCCCAGTGGCCCTCATCCTCCCATCATGCACAATAGTGAAGAGCCTGGCTCCATTTTCTTGCTGGTACCCAAGAAGACGTGGGAAGGCTGTTATTAGGTCTCCCCAAAGCTTCCTCTCCTCTCCTCTCCTCTCCTCTCCTCTCCTCTCCTCTCCTCTCCTCTCCTCTCCTCTCCTCTCCTCTCCTCTCCTCTCCTCTCCTCTCCTCTCCTCTCCTCTCCTCTCCTCTCCTCTCCTCTCCTCTCCTCTCCCCTCCCCTCCCCTGCCCTCCCCTGCCCTCCCCTCCCCTCTCCCCTCCCCTCCTCTCCCCTCCCCTGTCCTCCCCTACTGGCTTTGCACCTTTGCAGCAAAGGCATCCTGGGCTGCATGAGGAGTTTTAGGGTTTTCTACCCTACCACTCACTCACACTGCAGCCAAAGCTGCCCTCCACATCTTCCACCAGTCCTGCCTTATCTTCTTGTGAAAAACAAGTCCAGGAGAGCATCCCCCCATGTTGGGTCAGGGATCACCTTCCACCTGCCCTCTAAGGAAGGCCTTCTAGCAGAGGTCCATGGTCTTCAAAATCCCCAGTGGCTACCAGGGCCTAAATTTGTGTCCCTTCCGCCAGCTGCCTAGAGGACACCTCATCCTCTTCCCAGCCTTCCTCAGGCAGTTCAGGGATCCTGACCAGAAGACCACTGTACATCAAGGAGTTAGCAATCCATGTAATGGCAAATCTGAGGAGACCCAGGCCTGTGCTATGCTGTGCTCCATGTTCAGCTTGGCCTTTGGGCTGTGTTGTGCTGAGCATATTGCTGGGTTGCAGGATAAACTTGATTGTAATGAGAAGTCTGCAGGAAGCTCCCACTTGGTGCCGGTGATTAGGCCAACTGCTTGTCCTTCCTTTTATCTAAAACTGCAACAACAAATTCACATGTGAACCCCCTCTTTTGGGGGCATTAGAAATGATGACTTGAATTTTTCCTTTATAAGAAAACACTGAAAGAGATCACAGAAGCAAAATGGGATAACCCTTCTACAGATGGGGTCTGCAAGACTTGCTGCACCAGCTGACTGGACAGAAGTAACCTCACCGGGATCTTCCAAGCCACGTGCCTGCTGCTGGCCTTTCAGCTTCTCCAGTAGGCACAACCAAATCATGTGGGCACTGCTGTCCCATCGGGTACTCAGGTGGAAAGGACATGACAGCCCCTGTCCAAGCCCTCTTCCTGCATGGGCCTACCAGGTACTTAGGGATTCCCACAGTCAACTTGCCAACCACGTGCCTTCTGCTGGTCTGGCAGAGACCCTGGCAGATGTGAGCCTCAAAGCACGTATCCCAGCCATGAGTCAAGGGCTGAGCTATCAGCTACTGCAGAAAGAAGTGACCTCACAGTCCCGTTCCCAGCCATGTTCCTGCTGCTGCCCTACCAACTCCAGAGACAGAAGTGACCTCACAGCCACCTTCAAGGCCTTGTGCCTCCTGCTGGCCCAGCAGATCCTAAGGCACAGCTGACCTCACCATAGCATTCCCACCCATCTCCTCCTTGTGGCCTATGAGCCGATCAGATACAGGTCACCTCACATTCCTCTTCCAGTGCCATGCGACTGTTCTGGGACCTCACGATCCCCCTCCTGCCCCAAGGGGCCAAACAGCTTAAGTTAGGGTTAGGAAAGGGATGAAGGTGAGGGGATTAGAGCATGGGAAATAACGGCTTTGGAGCTTAGGTGTTGAGGTTAGGGTTTAGGGACTAAACTGGGGATGGGGATTAGGATGGCTGGCTGGATGGCTGGGGATTAGGCAAAGGTTTATAGGGTAGGTTTGGTGTTCTGCTGAGGGTGTCTGGTTAGTGTTTAGGGTAGGGGCTACCTTTGTGGATGAGGGTTTTGTTTAGGCCTGGGGTGAGGGCTAGGGTTAAGGCCAACATTTTAATGCTAGAGGTATGGGCAAGGGATTAGGGCGATCAATAGGGTAGGAGTACAGGTAAGGGGTTCTGTGTTTGGACTTTGGTTTCGAGGTAAACTTTGAGATGAGGGATTGGAGTAGTGGATTCCTTGCAGGGTGAGGGGTAGCATTTAGGGGCAGGCTTGGGACTTAAGTTTTCTGATTAGAAATAGGGTAAAGGCCTAACATGAATATTTTCACAGTCAGTGTTGCAGAGGCATCAACATTACCTGAACTCATCTTACCTCTTCAAAATCTTTCATTTCTTTTGGCCAAGCCCCTCTTCCCTCCCCCAAACCTACCATCTTCCAGTCCCAGCTACCCCTGACCTCCCCAAAGCTTTCATCTTGTTGGGGACAGTAATGTAAGGGCTTTCAAGACCTCCAAGTATCTGTCTGCCCACTGCTGGCCGGTCCGAAGTGCCCTCAGAGCCAGCAGCCAAGGGGACACAATGTGCTGCTGTGCTGGAGAGGTCCCTGCTCAGCCACCCCAGCAGTGCTGGCGGCAGGTGATGCCCTCCCCCACCCCTGAGGTACTCTGCCTGCATCCCAGCTCATGCTCCAGAAGGGCTCCCATATCTCCTGGGACGCATTTCCCACACGGGTGCTTCAGCTACCCCAGGGCATCCTGGAGGCAGTGACCACCTCTGTGTGGATAACTGAAGCAAGGGCTGAACATAGATTTTAGGACAAACTTGAAACCTCTGCAGGAAAGAACTCTTTGGAAGAGCTGAAAAAGTCTTCCTTTCCAGCATTGCTAGGTTTTTTGATGAATTTTCATTATTTTTTTCAAAGGTTTTCTTTTTAAACAGCACCAAGGGTATGTACTAGCAAGCTGATTATGCTCTCTTTCACCATGTGAATAGTTTTCTGCAGCCACTTATCAAAATAAATGTTCTTCCCGATGGTTCAAATGGAGAAACATTGCTCAGAGGAACTACTGTGTTTATATTGGCACATTTTCTCTCTCTAATTCTGCCCCTCTGTCTTTTCTCCTTCCTCTGCCTATTCTGTCTTCAAGGGAAAGACTCTTTGAATGACCAAATAACTCATGTTGGAAGAGACCTGAACATTGTCTTGTCTGACTCTTCTGCTCAAGACGGGGTGACCTAGATGAGATATCTCAAAGGCTCCCCTCAGCTTGCCCTCATCTACAAAGGAGCTGAAGGTGAGCTCCATCCCACCATCCAGGGAGATAACAAAGATAACTCAGCAGTGTTGGCCCAAGTGCTGGTCACAGAGCAATGCCAAAAGTGATGGGCTGCCAGGAGGACTCCGTACCACTGATGACATCGGGGCCTAATCGTCCAGCATAACTCCCACTCACATCATCATCTACTTCTTCAGTCCAGGTATGACCAGTCTGGCTATAAGGAGATCATGGGAGACCATGTCTAAGGCCTTGTCAAAGTCCAGGGACACAACATCACCTAATTTCCCCTGTCATATAGGTTCAGCAATGTTTTTCTTTGCCTTCAAGTACCTGGAGATGGCTGCAGGAGGACTTGCCCCATCACCTTCCAAGGGACTGAGGTAAAGCTGACCAGCCTGTAATTCTCCCAGACCTCCTTCTTGCCCTTCTTGAAGATGGGTTTGATATTTGCCTTTTCTGAGGACCTTGGAACCTCCCTGATGGCTCTGGCATTTCTGAGATGTTTGAGAGTGTTCTCGTGTTGACACTGGCCACCTCCACCAACACCTCTTTACTCCTTCCCACACCAGGACCAGCTCAAGGCAGCACTTTCTCTGCCCCTCTGGGCTCCCTTGAGGTGCTCCTGGGGCTCCAGGGAAACCTGCTGTGCAACAGGCTGAAGTCATCACTGATGTTCCCTCCCTCAGCTGGGGAGAGACACTTCTTTCCAGTAGTGTCATTTCTCGAAACAGAGACTGAGTTTTCAGGTCCCGTCATTAGACAGGAAACCAAGACAGTGACCAGGAGGGATCTCCTTTACCCCTCCTGAGGGAAGGCATTCAACTGAGTCAATGGAGGCATCTCATCCTGGCTCTGTGGTCCTGGGGCTAGAAGGGGTCTCAGCTCCCTCCCATGCAGACCACAACCCCCAGGAACTGGGATTCCTCTTGCATAGTTCAGGTGTGCACAAAACAGGCACCTGCATGTGAGCTTCTTGTCTCAGCTCCCATGGTAATTAGTGAAGATGAAGGCCATGAGTGAGCTGCTCAGACACAAACACCTGGTGACATTTGAGGTGCCAGAGGTGACCAAGATGCATGCTGGTCACTGTGAGCTCTAATGGAGCATCTGGGGGCATCACCTTGGAGGCTGATGGGAAATTCCATTGGCCAGATGAAATGACAGCAGATGCCCACATGTAGGACAACTGAACCTGTAGATATTCCTTACGTCCTGGGCAGCCTATAGAGGTCTTCAGCTGACCAAATGCAGCCATGTGCCATAGGGAGAGCTAAGTCTCTCTCTTTCTGTTCTCCATCAGCTGTATTTTCTACATGTCCTTCAAGTATAGGGGCAGTTTTGTCAAGCGCATCCCTTGCACTCTAATTGTCTGACCTAATTCAGGCCAGCTGAATCTTAATTTAATAGCCAAATACAGGCCTGTAGAGCTATGTGAGATGCCAGGATGCTCCAGCCCAACTGCATGCAGCTGACATGGACAGCACAGGGCCTATCCAGGAACCCCCTCCCCATTCAGACTCATTGTGTGACAGGCACCACCCAGGGCATCTCAGACAGATTCGGTGCCTTTGGGCCCATGTCTGAATCCCACCACTGCACTGACGTGAGGTCTGTCCCTTCTCTCTCCAGCAGATGCTGGGCAGTGCATGAATACCAAGCACATCACACCAGGGGCCCCACTCGTGTGCATTCCCTCTCAAACTCTGCTGTCCCTTCTCTCCCCCATCGTTTAACCATGCCCTTGATGTCACAGACATGCATCAGGCTGGTGATTTTCATTCTGCCTCTATCACAGCATGTCCACAGCCAAGGGCACTCTCAACATCATCTCTTCCTTCCTGTGATTCACCTCCACCACAGAGGCTGCAGAGACGCCACAGACAGCAAACTCCTCTCCTGCTTGGACTGAACAGCTCTGTTTCTCTTTGGCCTTGCAGAGAGCAGGGTTTGCCGCCTTTGTGGGCACCTCATTTCTTCTTCACATTGCCATCTGCTCTCCACTCCAGCATGTCTCTGCTCTGAAGCAAAGCCTTTGCACGCTTGAGGTCTTGGGTAGCAGGTTTCCCTCTTGCAAGTCTGCTCTCAGCCCAAAGGTGCCACAGCTGAGGTGCTGCAGCCCAGCCATGCACCCATGCCCTCAGCCTGGGGCACAGGCAGGAGGAGCTGGAGCTCTGCATGCAATCTCTTCATCCCACTTGGAGGGAATAACAGCTGAGGTGTGTTGGGACAGCTGACATGATTGGGGTGCTGTGATGGGTGGGTACGTGATCATCAGGAGAGACAGGCCAGAAGGATGAGGAGGGAGGTGTCCCCAGTGTGAAGGAGCTGCTTAGATGTGTGAAGCTCCTCTGTGGGATGAACAAACTGGGGGAGCCCTTGTGGGTGAGGGTCAGAGGAGAGAGTGGTAAGGGTGACATTGTGGTGGGAGACAAAGAACCCATGGAAGTCCCCCTCTGGACTTTCATTACCCTGGCATTCACTGGAAGGAGACCACAACAGCATGGAAACAGTCCTGGAGGTTTCTGGGGGGGTTTGGGACACAGCTTGGGACACAGAACTTTGTAGCACAGCTGCCAGATTGGCCAAAAATGGTGACACTCGTCTGCATCTGTTACTCTCAAAGAAGGCAGAGCTGGCCATGGATGTGAAAACCAGTGTCAGCCTTGGCTGTCGTGACCATGCAAGAGTGGGGTGTCACCTCCCAGGGGGAAGGAGAACAGAAGAGTGCAGATGCTAGCCCTCAGAGCAGCAGACTTTAGCCTGGTCTTGTGACTTTAAGTGGGGGATCCCCAATGAGCGGCACAGAAGAGCAGCAGAGCTCAGTAGAGCTGGTCTGCAAGGACAGTGTCTTTCAAGTCTGAGAGTGTGCAGACCAAGAGTCAGAAGAACAAGCAGAGATCTCAAGACAGAAGCGTGGGGAACCAGGAAAGTCATGGGGGAAGCTGCATAGGAAAAAGGCAGCATACAAGAGGTGGATGCAAGGATTGAAACAAAGGAGGAATTCAGAAATGTGGTTGGTTTTAGGAAAGCCAGAGCTCCCGTAGAGTTGACACTTGCAAGGGAGTTCAAGGGCACAATGTTACCACTTCAGGAACAGTTAAAGAAGAAATGAAGTCAACATGTGGCCACTGCTGAATTGAGTTAGGTAGGCGTAGATAGGTGTGAGGCACTCTTGGCCTTTGTCTTCACCAGCAAGGTCTCCCAGTTCCGTGTGCCTAAGAGGCAGAACCCCAGGTGAAATCCAGCAGTGGATGGAGATCAAGTCAGGGGTTACTTAGGGAAGGTCAGCCCTTCATAGTCCCTTGGACCAGATGGGATGAATCCAAGGCTGCTGAGAGACCAGGCTGATGTCATAGCAGGGCTGCTCTGCTACATTCTGGAAGGCCATCATGACTGGAGAAAGCCAAAGGCAAATCTTGCATACATCTTCTAAAAAGGCCCAAGGGCTGAGCAGGGGAGTTACAGGCTGCAGTGACAGAGGCCAGGGGCTGCGTGGCTGGGCAGCAGCTCTGTGGAGAAGGCGCTGGTGGTCCTTGAGTTTCCTTAGGCAAAACATGAGCCAGCAGAGGATCCTGGGCTGTGTGAGCAGGGCCACAGCCAGGAGAAGTGATTCTCCCCCTCCGCTCGGCACTTTTTACACCGCATCCAGAATCCTTGCCCAGGTTTAGAGCCTGTGCAATGACAGTGAGACATGGGCAAAGAGGAGCCACTTCACTGGAGGGCCACTAAGATGGCAATCCTTCCATTACCCTTCAAGTGTTTGTGTGATTTCCCCAACAATACCAGTATCTGCAACAACAACAACAACAAAAGCACTGATCTGCCTGAATATAAATACCTGCAGTGGAGCAGTCTGCATCCATGGTAGCCACTTTGGGCAATGTCAATTAAATCAGTATTTGCAATATAGGGCATGATGCCCAATCCAAAAGTACATACCTAAAGCAGTTCAGAATAAAGGCTGCTGTGGTTTAACTGGGCAGGCAGCTAAACACCATGCAGTTGTTTGCTCACTTTCCTCCCTGCAGTGGAACAGAGGAGAAAATTGGAAAAAAAATACCAAAACCGTGGGTTGAGACAAAGACAGTTGAATAGGACAGCAGAGGAAGATAAAATAATGGTGATAGTAATAATAATAACAACAACAACAATAACAACAATAAAAGAATATACAAACCAGTGATGCACAACGCAATTGCTCACCACCTGCTGACTGATGCCCACCCCGTCCCCGAGCAGCGATCGCTGCCCCCCAGCAGACTCCCTCCGGTTTCTTTACTGAGCATGACGTCATATGGTATGGAACAGGCTTTTGGCCAGGTTGGCTCAGCTGTCCTGGCTGTGCTCCCTCCCAGCTTCTTGTGCACCTGGCAGAGCATGGGAAGCTGAAAACTCCTTGACTAATAGAAATACTACTTAAGTAAACCCTCAGTGTGTTCTCAGCATTATTCTCATCCTAAATCCAAAACACAGCACTCTACCAGCTACTAGGAAGAAAATTAACTCTAATCCAGCTGAAACCAAGAGGCTTGAGTACTATCAACTTCATTGCTAAAAGAGAGGGAGATGGAGGGATCTCAGAGCTTCCTGGTTCCTGTAGAAGATTTCAGGCCTCCAAGAAAGCAGCTGAAGATAACAGTTTTCAACTAGCATAGCCTTTAGATCATTTCACGTGTGAGGGATCTGCTCCCCCATTTCAGTCACTGGCACCCAGAAACCTCACCTGCTTTGCCTTCCTCTCCTCCCAAAGCCTGACCAAGGGATGGGAGGAAAGGCAGCCAAAAGAGTGTAGACCTCTGTGAATCAGCTGGGGTCTGGCACTTGGAGGGCCATGGTGTCATTCCCTTGTACACCCCATAAAGAATCAAGCTGGGAAGTGAGTCTGCAAGTCTGACTCAACAAGGTCCATGGACAGGCAAGGCTGTGTCTATGGCTGTGTCTGGAGACCCGTACACCTCCAGCATAGATCCAGCTGGGTGAAAGTGGGCATAAATGGTGTCCAGGGCCCCTGGACAGAGGTGGGGGTGGAAGCCGCAGGTAGTGCTGGTCAGGGCTGTGAAGGTCTATGGATGCTCTCAGGGCCCTGACAACGCCCCCATGGGATCCCACCTGCCAGTGCCCACAGGAGGCCAAATTCTCTTTCCCTGATGTGCAGGGTCTGCTCTGTGCTTCTCTCCTTCCCCATGTCCCTGGGGATCTGGAGACCACAATTTCATGGCCACTACAGCCTTCAGGTCTTCACATGCCTGACCAGCTCTTCCTCTTTTGGGAGTACCAGACCCAGGAGAGCAGAAGACTGGGTGGCCCATTCAGAAGCTGACCCACACACAAGGCACCATCTAACCTGTAACATGTCCCATAGAGACCCTCCATATATCTGAGCTGCCCTCACATCACACAAGGCATCCCCCACTTCTCATCTCCCCTCTCAGTCTCTCCTCAAGACACTGTATCGCCAGCAACCACAAAAGCCATGGGAGCTGTCCTTCCCCACCTCACCTCTTATTCCCCTGATGTCACAGCTCTGCGATGGCACACGGGGCTCCTGCTCTCTGCGCCCCAGGCTCTGGGCTTTGGTGCCCATTTGGGCTGCAGCACCTCAGATGTGGCACCAGGGCCAAGGGCAGACTTGTCACATGGAAACCTGGTCCCCAGAGATGGGAGCCCGTGTGTGGCAAGGCTTGGCTTCCCAGCAGAGGCATGCTGGAGTGGGTGGCAGGTGGTGCCATAATGATGGATGAGGTTCCCCCCCCGAGAGCAAAAGCTGCAGTCCCCAAGGGCAGAGAGCAAGAGGCCTGGGCTGTGCAGCCCTGGCAGGAGAGGGCTTTGCTGTGCCAGGTGACTCTGCAGCACCGTGGGGCCTGTGCCAGAGGTGGAGCTGAGCTGCAAGAAGGACAAGGTGCTGCTGAGAAAGTCGCTGGGGGAGGGCAGCCTGTGACCCAGCCACACTGTGGACATCATGCTGGGGGCCAACTGGCCAGATGATAGCAGCTCTGCAGAGAAGGACCTTGGCATCCCAGAGGAGAAGCAGCTGAGCAGGATCTGAATTGCACCCTTGCGGCAAAGGCCAACAGCGTCCTGGGCTGCATTAGGAAAAGCCTTGCTGGCAGATGGAGGGAGGTGATCCTTCCCCTCCACTCAGCACTGGGGAGGCCCCATCTGGAGTGCTGTGTCCAGTGCTGGGCTCCTCACTACAATAAAGTTCTTGACCTACAAAAGCAAGTCCAGCAAAGGCCATAAAGCTGTTTTAAGGGACTGCAGCATCTTTCATAGGAGGAAAGGCTGAGATGTGGGACTGTTCAGTCTGGAGAAGAAAAGCCTCGGAGGGATCTTATTCATGCATATAAATTCCTGATGGGATAGCATGAAGACCAGGGAGCCAAACTCTTCTCAGTAGTTCCCAGTGACAAGACAAGGGGCGATGGACACAGCTAAAAATACATGAAATGCCATCTGAACCCAAGAAAGCACTTTTGGACTGTGAGGGTGGTCAGCCACTGGAAAAAGTTGCCAAGAGAGGTTGTGGAGCCTATATCCATGGAGATATTCCAACCCCAGCTAGACAAGGTGCTCAGCAACCTGCTCTAGCTGACCCTGCCTCACTTGGAGGGTTGAACTAGATGATCTCCAGAGGTCCCTTCCAATCTCAACATTTCCATGATTCTGTGAGTATGAAGGAGAAAAGTAAGAGAGAAAGAAAGGAACAACACCTAGCCTTGACTGCAAATACAGTGGGATCCCATGGAGAGGACCCATGCTGGAGCATGGGGAGAAGTGTGAGAAGGAAGGAGCAGCACAGATGTTCTGTAGTGACTGTTAGCCCCCTCTTCACCATCCCCTCTGCTCCTCATGGTGTTAGGTAGGTAGAAGAACTGGAAACAATGGAGTAATTTGAGCCTGGGGGAAAGTGTGAGGGGAATGGTCTTCAATATTTTTGTCATTGTTTCTCACAATCCAAATCTTTTTATAATTGGCAACAAATGAATTTGATCTTCCCCAAGTCAACGGGTCTTTGCCCATGATGGTATTCGGTAACTGATCTCCTTTACTTTATCTTGACCCATGAGTTATTCCATCTTATTTTCTCCCCTTGTCCTGCTGAGGCAGGGGAGTGAGTGAGCAGCTGGGTGGGTGTCTGGCTGCTGGCCAGGCTAACCCACTACAGGACCACCACATCAGGTCTGCTGCGTCCAGCATGGGGCTTCCCAGCACAAGAAAGACCCTGACAGACTGGAGCAAGTCCTGCAGAGGCCAGAAGGGTGGCTGGGGCCTGGAGCACATTATGGACAAGGAGAAGCTGAGAGAGATGGGTTCTTTAGAAATCGTTCAGAACAAAACACAGGAGCAAGAACCCCGGCCGGTTGGTGGGATCTCAATCAATGGAGATATTCAGTATTTGTTGAGACAAGGCCATGAGCACCTGTTCAAACTGGATCTGTCTAAGAACGGGCTTGGCTGAGAGACCAGCTGTGGCAAGAGCTATGGGGCTTGTGCGCAATAAATGTCAGTAGGAAACTGGTTCCCTTTTTCTTAATACTGGTGGTGGAGTTGGGCATCACTGAGCCCCGGAGGAGGATGGGAGTGACCATGCAGGAAACGTCCCTTCTCAGGGCTGGGGTGTACGAACAGAGGTGGAAATGGCTGGTGTGCAGGACTGATCTGGGACAGTTTTCCCAGGGCAGCTTCCCCAGGATGTCCAGGGAATATCGCACAGACCTGGCCCCTCTCTTCTGCACCTTTGGTGCCTTGCTTCCTTCACCATGATGCCTGACTCTGCACTGTCAGCACCCTGCTGGGGGCCCCCACCTTGCACACTCACACAGCTTAGCTCTACACTGGGGCTTTCCTCTCCCAGGCACTTCCCAGCCCAGACCAGCCCCTCCCCAGCTCTCCCCACCTCCCCTGCCCCCTCCCCAGCCCAGCAGAGCAGCCCAGCCTGGGCTGGCCCCATGGCAGCGCCCACCACAGGGTGCTGCAGATCTCTGGGCACTCACCCCACAGCCCCAGCCCCTCTGAAGGGCACAGCAGCTCCTGGGGGGCAGAGCGGAGGGGGTTCAGGCTCCCCATCAGCGCCAGGGCTGGTATGGCCCCAAGGGCATGAGGAAATGGAGGCCAGGCACTCTCTGGCTCTCCTGAATTCATATTGTAGGTGATGCCCAATCCTGACTGAATTTGCCCCTCCTCTGCTCCCACCAGCCCCACTCCCCAGGACGGCATGAGAGTCCTGGGGCTCATCAGACAGCTCCTGCACCTCTCCACTCTCCCTTTCTTCTGCCTGCTGGGCTCCTACTGACTCCCATGGCAGAGTCCTTGTTTTGCATACCTCAATTTAATCATAGAATCATAGAATCGTGAAGGTGGGAAAGGACCTCAGAGATCATCGAGTCCAACCTCATAACCCAACTGCCTGGTCCACCTCTAAGCCATGTCCCTAAACACCACATCCACACGATTTTTGAATACTTCCAGGGACCATGATTGGACCACTTCCCTGGGCAGTCTGTTCCAATGCCTACCCACTCTCTCTGGGAAGATATTTTTCCTAATATTTAATCTAAATCTCCCCTGGCACAACTTGAGCCCATTTCCTCTCGTCCTATCACTTGTTACCTGGGAGAAGAGACCGACCCCCACCTCGCTACAACCTCCTTTCAGGTAGTTGTAGAGAGCAATAAGGCCTCCCCTCAGCCTCCTCTTCTCCAAACTAAACCACCCCAGCTCCCTCAGCTGCTCCTCGTAAGACTTCTCCTCTAGACACTTCAACAGCTTCAATAGCTTCATGTTTTGCTTTTGGGGGAGTTCACATCTGAGAGCCTTTCACCTTCTGAGCCTCCATTCATTGCAACCCCAGGGCATGTGGGAAGTCCCCATCCTCTCCTCTCCTCACCCCTCCAGATTCATTTCCAGGGAGTCTGGTATACGCCATCACTCCTGTCATACATGAAGAAACGTGAAGAGAGAAAGGGAGCTCATGGACCATCTCCCCTGCGCCTGGACACCAAGAAGAGAGCTTTTAAATCCAGAACATTAGGTCCAGTGGAACCCAATAGTACCATGATCTTAACTCCCAAAACACTGAGAACAAAAGGAGATCAGACTCTTCAAAAAAACAATTCCTTGGACATTTTCTTGGCAGCAGCTTTGGAGGAAGAGCGCAGCCTTCAGGCACTGGACCTGGGAGATTTTGTTTTATTGAAGACCTGCTCTTGGGCATGCCACATCTGACAGAGTGTTGTGCAACTCAGGGAAAATAAGATCAAGCCTCAAGAAAAGTAGTATAAGCCCAGAAAATTATCTATAAGCAGGATTATCATGAGAGAAGAAAACAGACTCCTGGCCTAAGAAAGACTCTGGCAAATGTGCAGAGAAGGGAAGGCAGGTTATTGTCTGTGAAACAGCGTCCATTGGGCCAGTTTCCATAGTGCATCCTTGAGCTCCTGGTTCCTCATGCTGTAGATGAGGGGGTTCACTGCTGGAGGCACCACAGTGTACAGCACTGCCACCACTAGGTCCAGTGCTGGGGAGGAGATGGAGGGGGGCTTCAAGTGGGAAAATATGCCAGTGCTGAGAAACAGGGAGACCGTGGCCAGGTGAGGGAGGCACGTGGAAAAGGCTTTGTGGCGTCCCTGCTCAGAGGGGATCCTCAGCACAGCCCTGAAGATCTGCACATAGGACACCACAATGAAAACAAAACACCCAAATACTAAACAGACACTAACCAGAAGAAGTCCCACTTCCCTGAGGTAGGCATGTGAGCAGGAGAGCTTGAGGATCTGGGGGACTTCACAGAAGAACTGGTCCAAAGCATTGCCTTGGCAGAGGGGTAGGGAAAATGTATTGGCAGTGTGCAGGACAGAGTTGAGAAACGCACTGCCCCAGGCAGCTGCTGCCATGTGGACACAAGCTCTGCTGCCCAGCAGGGTCCCGTAGTGCAGGGGTTTGCAGATGGCCACATAGCGGTCATAGGCCATGACAGTGAGAATACAATATTCTCCGCCAATGAAGAAGAGAAAGAAAAAGACCTGTACAGCACATCCCAAGTAGGAGATGGCCCTGGTGTCCCACAGGGAATTGGCCATGGCTTTGGGGAGAGTGGTAGAGATGGAGGTCAGGTCGAGGAGGGAGAGGTTGAGGAGGAAGAAGTACATGGGGGTGTGGAGGCGGTGGTCACAGGCTATGGCGGTGATGATGAGGCCGTTGCCCAGGAGGGCAGCCAGGTAGATGGCCAGGAAGAGGCAGAAGTGCAAGAGCTGCAGCTCCCATTTCTCTGCAAATGCCAGGAGAAGAAACTCATTCATGGAGCTGCCATTGGACATCTGCCACTTCTGGGCATGGAAACTGCCAAAAGAGAGAAAAGAGAAAAATTCAGAGAAGCTTCTCTGAGCCAAATTTCATTCATTCATTGTGAAATGCCTAAGGGTGCTTTTCTTTCCCGGGGGACTGTTACGCAGCCTTTCCTTCTTGTGCAGGACTGTTATGCAGCTCGGAGGCTTCAGCTGTGGTTTGTGCTGGCTGAGTGTGCTGTGCAGAGCCGTGGCCTCTCCCCAGGGGCTCCTGAAGGGTCAGCCCTGCTTTCCAGCAATGACCCATGGAGGCAGCAACAGCCCAGGGTGTTTGGAGGGAGGCTTCCTGGGGAGGAGTTCCCTGTGCTGCACTAGAGCGGAGGGCAAAAAGCCCAGAAGGACGCTTTCTTCCCCAGAGGAAGGTGGGAGATGAGGTGCAGCAAATGGGTCTCGTCACAGAGGTTGCTCTGGAAAAGACACTGGCCTGTCCTGGGAGCAGAGGGGTGCTGTGCCAGGTGCAGAGTTCAAAACACCTCTCCTTTCCAGCACAGCTCTGCAGAGTATGAGGAAGAGGACAGGGCAAGGATGCTGATTGGCATGGGCAGATCGGGTGCTCTCAGACATCTCCAAGGTCCTACAGGAGAGCTGTGCCCTTCTGGAGGGATGCTCACAGCCCTGCAGGACTCCCTGTCCAGCATAATCAGGTGTCTTAAGGTGCTGTCTGCTAAGGGAAGCAGTGTCTCATTGTCAAGCACTGAGTGCAGTGTCTCGAGCCTGGCAAATGAAGAGAGGGCGTGGGCACCTTGGTCCCATGAAAACACCTCCAGGGCAGCGCCCTCCAGGCCAGGGCCAGAGCAGGCACTCCACACCCCCACCCCTTGCCCCACACCACCACCGTTCCTGCCAGGGACCCCACGAGCAGGAAGAAGAGCAGCACAAGCAGGTGGAGGACCAAAGCAGAACTCTGTGACTCTCCTCCCAAGGGAAGCAAGGAGAGGAGAGGCGGCCGGGCACTCAGGAAAGCCTTCTCCTTACCCAGCAGAGCACAGCACCTCCCAGTTAGCAAAAGCCCCGGGCAGTCGCTCGCAGCCCCTTTGCCCTGCAGAGGGAAGCGGCCACATGTCAGGAGAGATGCCCCTCTGCTGTGCCAGAGCTCTGGCTGCAGACGAGGCAACTCCTGCCCTGGACCACACAGCCTTGAGGGCAGAGGCTGTGCTGGGTGGGAGACGAGAGCAGGGGTCTTGTGCAGAGGCAGGTGTCTGCATTGGAGGGGATGGCAGGGAGCTTCCCAACTTCTCCCTCCCATGCCATTTGGGGTTGGAGGTTCCTAGAGCTCTCTGCCCATGTCTCTGCTGCCTGGAGCTATCCCTGCCGGGAACTGTTGCTCTGCCCTCCAGTTTTTCCCTGTCAGGGATCACAGACCCCATCACCCACTCCTGTCTGCTCAGCTCTGACCTGAAGAAACCTCCCTGTTCCAGGCACTCTCCAGAGGTACTCCCTGCTTGCAGGCAGGAAGGAGCAGGTCAGACAAACCCTGCTGAGGCCAGCAAAGGTGGTGCTGGTGCTCTCTGGAGGGAGAGGAGTGGATGCAAGCAGTTGCCTTGCCTCCTACCAGACCTCCTGATCTCTCAGGGTGGCAGCTCAGGACTCTCAGGCTCCCTCTCCAAACGCAGCAGCGCCTTTTCCCCTTTTCCTGAACAGCAGGAAACTGAAAGCACAGCCTCAGGAAAGCTCTTTAGCTTTCAGGGATCCCCTGCCTTGCTCTTCCTCTGCAAAAGTCCCCTCTGAAATGCCCTGGGCAGCTCTGGCTGCACACCCTGCCTTCACCCCTTCCCCCTGGTCTAACATGAGCCCCTGGGCTGGGAGGCCTCCTGACAGACCCTGCAGGCTGGAGCCTATGTACGCTTTCGGAGACCCTTCCCGCAAGGGCAGCTGCATTGCCCTGCACCAAGAGACTTACCGTGGCAAGGGCTGCAAAGGTTTCTTCCCTTGCAGCTCCCCTCTCTCCTCCCACTCCAGCCTGCCTTTAATCGCGCTCTGCCCTACTCCTTTGCCCAGAGCCCTGCTGCGCTTGGCAGAGGAGTTGCTCCTTGGCAGAGCTGTCTCTCTGCACTGCTGCCTGCTTACCAGGAGCTCCCTCCACCCCAGGAGCCTGTCTCAGCCCCGGAGGAGGGGACCTGCCCAAGATGTCACGTTCTCTGCCCCCCACCCCACTCGGCGCTCCCTCCAGGTGTCCCTGGGGCTCTCCAGGAACCTGCTTGGGAAGAGACTGAAGGAATCACCGCTGTTGCCTGTCTTACCTCTGCAGAGATGTTTCTTTGCAGCAGTGGCCTTGCTGCTCTCCGAGACACAGTTAGGTCTGAGAATCCCCCTTCCTTGGCCCATCATGAGACAGGACACCTGGAGACTGCCAGGGAGGCATCTCCTTTAGCCATGCTGAGGGAAGGCAATGAGCTGAGTCAGTGGAGGCATCTCATGCTGGATTTGTAGTGGTGGGGCTGGAAGGGACCTCAGCTGCCTCCCATGCCTGCCACAAACCCCCAGGAGGTGGGATTCCTCTTGCTGCAGTCATGGTGTCTGTTAGGAATAGGCACCTGCACTCCTTTCCTACAGTCCCATGGTCATGCCCCTGTCACTCCAGAAACACAGATGGGTTCTGCCCCTTTATAGCTTGATGGCATGAGGGTACACTGTGTACTGGTGTCCATTAGAGCCTTATACTCCTGCGGGTCTCCTGTGCCAGGCCATCGAATCCACACAGTCCAGTAAACCCTGTTGTCCCTTTTCTTCCACCTGGCTGGAGGCAGGGACCCCTCTAATCCTGGTCATAGCATTCATAGAATCATAGAATCATAGAATGGTTTGGATGCGAAGGGACCTTTAAAGGTCATCTAATTAAACCCCCCTGCAATGGGCAGAGACATCTACAACTTGATCAGGTTGCTCAGAGACCCATCTAGCCTGTCCTTGAATGTTTCCAAGCATGGAGCATCTACCACCACTCTGGGAACCCGTTCGAGTGTTTCACTCCCCTCATCATGAAAATTTTTTTCCTTGTGTTCAGTCTAAATTTACCCTCCTACAGCAGCCTTCTCTTCTCCAGGCTGAACACCCCCAGCTCTTTCAGCCTTTCCTCATAGCAGAGGTGTTCCATCCCTCGGATCATTTGTGTGGCCTCCTCTGGACCCCCTCCAACAGGTCCATGTCCTTCCTGTGCTGAGGACCCCAGAGCTGGACACAGGGCTCCAGGTGGGGTCTCACCAGAGCAGAGTAGAGGGGCAGAATCCCCTCCCTCGACCTGCTGGCCACGCTTCTTTTGATGCAGCCCAGGATACGGTTGGCTTTCTGGGCTGAGAGAGCACATTGCCGGCTCATGTCCAGCTTTTCATCTACCAGTCCCCCCAAGTCCTTCTCCTCAGGGCTGCTCTCAATCCCATCATCCCCCAGCCTGTACTGATACTGGGAGTTGCCCCCACCCAGGGGCAGGACCTTGCACTTGGCCTTGTTGAATCTCATGAAGTTCACGCAGGCCCCCTTCTCAAGCTTGTCCAGGACCCTCTGGATGGCATCCTGTCCCTCGGGAGTGTCACCTGCACCACTCAGCTTGGTGGCATCTCAAAACTTGCACTCAGTTGCACTGTTCGTTTCCTTGATAAAGATATTAAACAGTACTGGTCCCAGTACGGACCCCTGAGGGACACTACTCGTGCATTGGGTATCTCCAGGGGTGGTCTCCACTCTAAGGTGGGCTTTGACTAGATGATCTCCAGCACCTACAACCTCTCTTCTTCCTCTTGGATTTGACCTTGAAGCTATCTCAGGATTTCTGATGTCTCCACTGGAGGGGTTGTCTTCTCAGTCAACACCCAAGGTTGAGCTTGAGACCTTCTAAAGATCTAATGGCCACCTGGCACCACCTGAGGAGGACAAGCCTTGAGCCCACCCAAGGTCTGGTGAAGACCTGGGCAGAGGCTTCCCTCCAAGGAAGGCTGGATGAGGTGAGGGGGAGTCTCAGCCCAGGGCTGAAGGCACTGGGGGAGGTGGGGCTGGCCCACAGCAAGGTGAAGGTCAAGAAGCGGGGCTGCGGCTGGGGCCAGAGGACACATGGGGCATGGCATAGTGGAGGGAAGGGAGGGAGGGGTATGGACAATGGACGCACTTAGGGGTGCCAAGGTTGAACTTAGGGGTCCAAGGGGGCCCTTAGGGGTCTGGGGGCAGTTAGGGGTCTGTACAGGGATGAGACCCAGTCTATAAGGTTAAAGAGATCCAGTTTGTACGGGGACAGGGCCCAATCTCTACTGGGATGGGGCCAGGGGATCCAGTTTGTACTGGGATGGGGCCCAGGCTGTACTGGCAGGAGTTAAAGGGACCCAGGTTGGACTGTGATGGGACACAGCCTGTACTGGGAAGGGATCATGGGATCCAGGTTGGACTGTGACAGGACACAGCCTTTACTGGGAAGGGATCCTGCGATCCATTTTGTACTAGGACGTGCTCAGTCTGTAATGGAAAAAGATAAAAGGATGCAGTTTGTACTGGGACAGGGCCCAGTCTGAGCTCGGCAATGTTAAAGGGATCCAGTTTGTACTGGGATGACGCCCAGTCTGTGCTGGGAAGGGGACCAAGGGATCCAGTTTCTACTGGGACAGGGCAAAGTCTGTGCTGGGAGGCATTAAATGGATCCAGCTTGTACTGGAAGGGGGCTCAGTGTGTACTGGCAGGGGTTAAAAGGAACCAGTTTGTACTGGGACAGGGCCCAGTCTGTACTGGCAGGTATTAAATGTGTCCAGTTTGCACTGGGAGAGGCCCCATTCTCTACTGGGAGGTGTTTGAAGGATCCACTTTGTACTGGGAGGGGGCCCAGTCTGTACTGGGAGGGGTTAAAGGGAACTAGTTTGGACTCGGATGGGGTCCATTCTGTAAAGTCTTAATTTCCAGCTTTTCATGATTTTTTAAGAAATTTTGCTGATCCCTGAGGGATGCTGCTAGTATCTGGCTCCTCGGAGGACTTTGTACCACTGACAGATTTGTTCCTGATCGTCCAGCCAACTTCCCACCCACCGCATCATCCACTTCTTCAGTCCAGATGTCAACAATCCGCTCTAGGGAGACCATGGGAAACCACATGCAAGGACTTGCAAAAGTCCAGGTACACAGCATGCCCTTCTTTCCCCTCCCACGTGGGTTCAGCAATCCTTTTCTTGTCCTTCAAGTGATGGAGATAGCTGCAAGAGCATTTGCCCTGCCACCTTCCCAGGGGCTGAGGTGAAGCTGACCAACCTGTAACACTCCCGGTCCTCCTTCTTGCCCTTCTTGAGGATGGCTTTGATATTTGCCTTTTCTGAGGACCTTGCAACCTCCCTGATCTCTCTGCCCCTTCCAAGATGTTTGAGAGAGGTCTCATGATGACACCAGCCAGCTCCACCAGCCAGCTCCACCAGCACCTCTCTGCTCCTTCCCACACCAAAAGCCTTCTTCATATCCCACCCTTGCAGGGGAGTGCCCAGGACACAGCACACACCAGTCCAGGTCCTCTGGGCTGGCTCAGAAGAGAGCCAGAAGTGATTTCTTCCTGCAGGCCCACAGCTCCCATGGTTTCTCTGTGCAGCTCACAGCTTCCCTGAGCATTTTTCTCAGTGTCCCCCAACCTTTCTAGTCCACAGGCTTAGATGAAGGGATTGAAGAGGGATGTGAGGATGGTGGAGAAAAAGGGCTTTGTCAAACTGTCTCAGGAGGGCTGTTCTGGGCATCACACCCCCAAGGATGAGGGTGTCATAGAAAACAGTGGCACCAGTGAGGTGAGAGGAGCAGGTGGAGAAGGCTTTCTGCCTGCCCACGCTGGATGGGAGAGCTGCCCCGGGGAGGCATCTCTGATGCACACAGGATGACCATGTGAGCAGGAAGGGGAGGATGGGGTCTAAAAAGCAGGTTATGAGAGCAAAGACCACGAGTGTCACAGTGTCACTGCATGAGAGCTCCAGCAATGGAGTGAAATCACAGAAGAAGTGGTCCGCTCCCCTGGGACCACACAACTGTATCTGGGACACAACTGAAATTATGACTGTAGATGACAGAAATGCCCCTAGCGAAGGGGCAGCTGCCCTCTGGAGACCGACCTGCCGGTTCATGAGTCTTGTAGAGAGCAGCGGGTGGCACACAGCCCAGTACTGATCGTAGGGTGTGGTCACGGGTAGTAAACACTCAGTGCATACAAAAGGTGCAGGAAACAATACCAGCACCGTGATGAGCAGAGATGGTGCTGTCCCCAGTCACGCAGCTGGCCATCAGCTGGGGCAGGGTGGTGGGTCTGTGGAAGATCTCCAGGGAAGACAAATGGCCCAAGAAGAAGCCCATGGGGGTGTGCGGATGCTGGTTTGCCACCACGTGCATAATGATGAGGGTTTTCTCAAGCACAAACACTATGCAGGTCATGAGAGAGAGGGAAGAGATTTGCCTAAGGGCTGGGAATGTTCCCCATTCCGTAGGTATGGGGGACTCCATCATGGCCCCATTGCCCTTTCTCCACCTATGAGGAAGAATATTTGGTTCAGTTTTAGTTGCTTGGGTCACAGACAGACAAGTCAATGCAAGTACATTTCTTTTGTTTCATTAGAGAAGGAGTATAGCTCCTTATTTACACAGTCGGTGGGTCAGACTAGTGAGGAAGAGAATGAAGTAGAAGTGGGGTGTCCACATTTCTTTGTGGACAACATTATCACAAGTTAAAAAAGCAAGAAAAGAAAAAACTTACCCAACAACAATGATAACAACAAAAATTAATCAAGAAAGGCTGGGCCTGTTATGAGTTACATTATGAGTCATATGTTGAAGACGATGGACACTCTATAGCTCCTGGAGAACATCCAGTCATCAGTTTCCACACTGCATCCTTGAGCTCCTGGTTCCTCATGC
The DNA here is from genome assembly GCF_965183815.1 of Platalea leucorodia. NCBI lineage: Eukaryota > Metazoa > Chordata > Aves > Pelecaniformes > Threskiornithidae > Platalea > Platalea leucorodia. Next base: position 540,036 of record NW_028121453.1, read on the forward strand.
TGTAGATGAGGGGGTTCACTGCTGGAGGCACCACCGAGTACAGAGCAGCAACCACTTGATTCAGGGATGGGGAGGAGGTGGAGGGGGGCTTCAGGTAGGCAAATGTGGCGGTGCTCAGAAACAGAGACCACGGCCAGGTGAGGGAGGCACGTGGAAAAGGCTTTGTGGCGTCCCTGCTCAGAGGGGATCCTCAGCACGGCCCTGAAGATCTGCACATAGGACACCACAAGGAAAACAAAACACCCCAAAAAGACAAAAGTACTAAACATAAGAAGCTTAAATTCCCTGAGGTAGGCATCTGAGCAGGAGAGCTTGAGGATCTGGGGGATTTCACAGAAGAACTGGTCCAGGACATTGCCTTGGCAGAGGGGTAGGGAAAATGTATTGGCTGTGTGCAGAAGAGCATAGAAGAAACCACTGCCCCAGGCAGCTGCTGCCATGTGGACACAAGCTCTGCTGCCCAGGAGGGTTCCGTAGTGCAGGGGTTTGCAGATGGCCACGTAGCGGTCATAGGCCATGACAGTAAGAAGAAAATACTCTGCTGAAATGAAAAAGACAAATAGAAAGAGCTGGGCAGCACATCCCGAGTAGGAGATGGCCCTGGTGTCCCACAGGGAATTGGCCATGGCTTTGGGGAGAGTGGTGGAGATGGAGGTCAGGTCGAGGAGGGAGAGGTTGAGGAGGAAGAAGTACATGGGGGTGTGGAGGTGGTGGTCACAGGCTACGGCGGTGATGACGAGGCCGTTGCCCAGGAGGGCAGCCAGGTAGATGGCCAGGAAGAGCCAGAAGTGCAAGAGCTGCAGCTCCCGTGTGTCTGCAAATGCCAGGAGAAGGAACTCGATGATGGAGCTGCTGTTGGACATCTGCTGCCTCTGTGCATGGGGACCTGCCCAAGGAGGTAAAGGCAGTGAGAAGTTAGGGTAGAGTTCTCTGAGCAAAGCCTATTCCAGTTCTCATGGAAACACCCCAGACTGCCTTGCACCTTTCAGGGAGACCTTTGGCAGGTGACTTTCATGAGCTCTGGTTGGTGCTGGCTGAGGGTGCCATGTGGAGCAGGGGGCTCTGCTGTGCGCTCTGGAGGGGTCAGCCCTGTCCTACAGCAATAGGTAATAGCAACATGGGGTGATCTCAGATTAAATCCACTTTTGATATCAATGAGCTTTTCAGCATTGTTGCTCCCATTTCACCCAACTGCAGAGCGGAGCCGAAGGGATTTTGTTTTGTTTATCTTGTTCTAGTTGCCACAGCACAACTGAGAAGTGCTTGTAAAGCAGAAATCCTTGGCACTTCTGCTGTACTCCAAGTGAAATGGTGTGGGTGCTGACAGGCAAAGGGACTGTCCCTTAGTGCAGGGTGTGGAGAGCTGCTCCGTCCATCAGCCCTGGTCTCAGCTGCCTTTTCCTTGCGGCTCTTTGAGCTGGAGGAGGATCACACCCAGATGTTCACCTGAGAAGAAACTGGAAACTTCTGAGAGCAGAGGAATCCAGTTCCCAAGTGCAGATCTCCAAACCCCTCCCCACCATCTCATTGTACCTGAGCAGGATCTCAGCTCTCCCCTCCCAGCCATGGACACACAGGGCTCATTGCAGCTGCCCACACAGACGATGAGCCACATTGCCATGGCCTTAGCACTGAGTTGTCTTCTCCAGGGGACACAGAGAGCCCATGGGAGAGCTGTGCCCTTCTGGAGGACAGCCTGCATCCCAGCAGGACCCCCAGGGAAAAAGTCAAAAGTCCTGAAGACAGGGAGTCCTTAGGTGAGGGTCAGCTCATTGCCAGCCCCACACACTGCAGTGCCCGGAGCCCCCAGGTAAGGTGGGGACAAAGGCAGCAAGGACAGGAGGGGAAACACAGAGAAATGTCCCAATGCTCCGGCCATGGGAGGAAGGACAGGGACACACAGACAGGCACTCAGGGGTTTCTCCTCACTGTGGGTTGGGCTGCCAAGAAGAAGACAGCGTGAAACCCCATGACCATGGGGGCAAAGGCCATGCTGGGTGGGAGAGGAGAGCAGGAGGGTGCTCCCTGAAGGTGTCTGTGCTGCAGGGGATGGCAGGGAGGTGCCTGAATCCCCACTGCCATGGTGTTCATGGGAGCAGCTCCCTCTCCCTCCCTGCCCATGTCTCTGCTGCCTGGAGCTGTCCCTGCCAGGAGCTGTTTCTCTGTCCCCAAGTCTCCTCCCTGCCAGCGCTCACAGAGCCCATCCCACCCGCTCTGTGCTCAGCTCTGCCCTGCAGACATCTCCCGGCAGCAGGGCACTGCCCAGGGGCATCTCTGTATGTGCAGGGGCTCAGGAGAAGCTCAGACAAGTCCCAGTGAGAAGCAGGGTCTCAGTGCCTTCTCCAGAGCAGAGAAATACATTCCCATCTCCCACTGCCCACCCAGCCAACCAAGAGTGGCAAGGAGAAAGCAGAGATTCCTTCCCTTTTAGGTAATCCTCATCTTGACCTTCCTCTTGAAAAGTCCCCTTGGAAATTCCCTGGGGGTAATCTGGAGCTGTAGGCAGCCCTGACCCATGCAGCACCCTCTCAACAGAGGGACCCGGTCTTACCCTGCCAGGGTCACTGCTTGCACACACAGCTTCTCCCTGCGGCGTTGTGGGCAGCTCCCCAGGCAGGCTGAGTGCTGACCCTGGCAGGCGGCAGCGTCTGTTGCCCTGGCACACAGCGCCCTGGGGTGCAGGGACCCTGCTCTGAAGGACGGCCCTGGGCACCCCTGGCTGCACACCCGGCTTCACGCCCTTGCAGCCATCCCCAGGAGAAGGCAGCCATCATGACCTTTCCTTCAGATGGTGCGGCAGGGAAGCCCTGCTCTGGAGCATGTCCTCCTTCTCCACCCCAGAGAAGCCAAGAAAGACATCCTGATAGGTCCTCTCAGTCATGGGATGTGCCAGCTCTGGAAGACCCCTCCAGGATACTCATCTGAATCTCGCTGCTGCCAGAGACTTACTGTGTCAAATGCTGTGAAGATTTCTCTCCGAACAAGCTCAGCTCTCTCCTTCCACCCCACACTGCCTTTAACCTCTCTCTGCCTCACTCCTCTCCCCTCAGTGCCTGCAGGCAGTGCCCTCAGCCCTGCTGTGCTTTGCAGAGGAGCTGCTCCTGGGCAGAGCTGTCTCTCTGCAGGGCTGCCCACTTGCCAGGAGCTCCCTGTGTCCCAGAAGCCCGGCCCACCTGACCAACAGAGGCCCAGCCCAAGGCAGCACTTTCTCTCTTTTTTGAGCTCCCTCCAGGTGTCCCTGGGGCTCCAGGGGAACCTGCTGTGAAACAGGCTGGAGCAATCACTCATGTTCCCTCCCTCAGCTGGGGAGAGAGATTTCTTTCCAGCAGTGTCCTTTCTCCTATCAGAGATGGGCTTAGGTCTAAAAATCGCCCCTTTGTCTTACCATTAAGTAGGACACCCAGACAATGACAGGCAGGGATCTTCTTTAATCCTGATGAGGGACGGGATTCAGCTGGAGGCTGAGACTCAGTGGAGGCATCTCATCCTGTGTTTCTATTGCTAAGCACTGGAAGGGGACTCAGCTCCCTCCCATGCCTGCCACAATCCCACAGGAGGTGGGATTCCTCTTGCTTCAGTTCAGGTGGGCATTAAATAGGCACCTGCATGTGAGCTCCTTGTCTCAGCTCCTGTGGTCACTGGTGAAGATGTAGGTCGGGACTTGGCTGTTCACATGAAATACCTGCTGACATCTGAGGTGCCAGGGGTTGTCCAAGGCACGTGCAAGGCAACTGCACTTGTCCCTGTTTACTACTTTCTTGGCAGCCTATGCTGCCATCTGACCAAATGATGTCATGTAGCCCAGGGAGAACTAAGCTTTGCTCTGTCTTTTCCATCAGCTGGGTTGACTAGATCTCCATTGCCTGTAATGATGGTTTTCATCCCCACATTGCCTAATCAAATTCCAGACTGTTACTCGATTTCATGTCCAAATAGATGTCTGTAGTGTTCTGTGAGATGCCAAGGCTCTCACCCGTACCTACATGTGGCTGGCAGGTACAGCACGGGAAAGCCATGCCCATTCAGAACGAGTGTGTGTCGGACACCCCAGACAGCATTGCAGACAGGTTCGGTGCCTTTGTGCAAGAAACTCTTTGCCACCACTGCAGTGTGGCAAGGTCCGTCCCTTCTCTACCCAGTAGATGTAAGGCAGGCCAGGAGCACAAGGCACATCACACTGGGGTCTCCACTTGTGTGCCTATGTTCTCAGACTGCTGTTTTATCTCTCCACCAGCCTTTACTCACCCCCTTGATGATACAATCAAGGAACGGACCAACAGTTTTCACACTGGCCTGACAGCAGCACCTTGTCATTGACGGAGATCACCTTCACGTCCACCAAAGGCCCTAAGAGGCAGCAGAGACACCACTGAAATAAACCTCTTTCTTTCCAGGGCTGCACTTCCCAGCCCCATTTTCCTCTGGCCTTGGGGACAGCAGGGTTTGCTCATTATTGTGGCATCCAATTGCAGCTTTATGTTTCCATCTGATGTCCACTCTGGAACGTCTCTGCTCTGAAGCAAAGCCTTTGCAAACAGGGCTTCTCGGACGCTGGGTACCAGGTTTCCGTAAGACAAGTCAAAGTTTTGCCTGGAGCCACAGCTGAGGAGCTACAGCCCAAATGTGCACTCATGCCCTCAGCCAGGGGCACAGCCAGGATGAGCTGGAGCCTGTGCTTTTTGACATGCATGGAGTAACTGCCAAGGCATGATGGGACAAGTCACACAGCTTGGGGTGCTGCAATGGATGGGTACAGGCTTTTCAGGAGAGACAGGCTGGAAGGATCAGGAGTGGGGCTCCCTCAAAGTGAAGAAATTAACTGCATAGATGGAGCTCCTCTGTGGGGCAAGTGACAAGTTGGGTGAGCCCTTGTGAGCGAGGGCCAGAGGAGGGGCCAGTAAAGGTGACACCGTGGTGGGAGATGAGAAACCCACAGTTGGCCTAGTCTTTTCTAAGCATCCAAATGAAGTCCCTGGATGTAGAAGCCTGGGTCTCACTGGAGACTGCAATGTCCCTGGCATTTAATGGAAGAGGAACACAGCAGGATTGTTGTGGTTTAACCCCAGCTGGCAACCAAGCACCACACAGCCGCTCACTCACCCTCCTCCCAGCCGGTGGGATGAGGGAGAGAATCTGAAGAGCAAAAGTAAGAAAACTCGTGAGTTGGGATAAGAATGGTTTAATAATGGAAAAAAAATAAAATTAAATTTAAAAAAAAAAAAACTGTAATGAAAAGGAAAACAATAAGAGAGAGAGAGGGGAACAAAACCCAGGAAAATCAAGTGATGCAACCGCCTACCAGTCACCGACCAATGCCCCGCCAGTCTCCGAGCAGTGATCACTGCCCTCTGGCCAACTCCCTCCAGTTTATATCCTGACCATGACATCATATGGTATGGAATAGCCCTTTGGCCAGTTGGGGTCAGCTGTCCTGGCTGTGCTCCCTCCCAGCTACTTGTGCACCTCCTGGCTGGCAGAGTATGGGAAGCTGAAAAGTCCTTGTCTTAATATAAGCACTAGAATGACAGAATCATAGAATGTCCTGACTTGGAAGGGACCCACACGGATCATCGAGTCCAACACTACTTAGCAACAACTAAAACACCAGTGTGCTGTCACGTTATTCTCAGGCTAAATCCAAAACACAGCACTCTGCCAGCTACTAGGAAGAAAATGAACTCTGTCCCAGCTGAAACCAGGACAGTATCCACCCCTTATTCTATACCATCTACGTCGTGCCCAGGTCCCATACTTTCCAATACCTTTCAATTAATTGCCACCACTTTTCCTGTCTTTTAATATATACACACAGATATCATTCCCTTGGTCTATGGGCCATGCCTCTAAAATGTCCGTTGGGTTCCTTGAGTCCATGACTTTGGGCTTTATCTGTCATAACAGCCTTTCAGGGCAGGAGAGCTGGTGTGTGGTCTTGGATTGTTGCATGCTGAAGTCAGTTCTGGTTCCATCACTGCTGCACTTCGCTTGGTTTCATCAAAGTTCATTCTTCATTAATCTGGGTGATTCTTACTGTAATACCATTGGTATGGCATATAGCCACCATAGAAGTGATGACATGCACTATCATTTAGCAATTCACATCATACGATTCAGTTCATTGGCTATTTTCACCCAAAATCAAATCCCCCTGAGGTACACATCAGAATTCCCCATCCTTCCACATCACCCACCAAGTGCACCCACGTCCTTGAGCAAAAGCAATCCCACCAATGGGTTTTCCTTTGCCTGAGGCGGGAGTAACCCAGACTGTCTGCCCCAGCATATTTTTTATGTGCACCACATGGACTTTATTCCCTTCTACAGTACGTAAAAGTTTTGATTGGGCAGGGCCAGCTCGATTGGCAGATCCCCTAGTGTTGACTAACCAGGTGGCCTTTGCTAAATGTGTATCCCAGTGTTTGAATGTCCCACCACCCGTTGCTCTCAGTGTAGTCTTTAACAGTCCATTGTACCATTCGATTTTCCCAGAGGCTGGTGCGTGATAGGGGATGTGATATACCCACTCAGTGCCATGCCTTTGGCCCAGGGGTCTATGAGGTTCTTTCAGAAATGAGCCCCATTGTCTGTCTCAACTCTTTCTGGGGTGCCATGTTGCCATAGGATTTGCTTTTCAAGACCCAGGATAGTGTTCCGGGCGGTGGCATGGGGCACAGGACATGTTTCCAGCCGTCTGGTGGTTGCTTCCACCGTTGTAAGCACATGACGCGTGCCTTGGTGGGTTTGTGGGAGTGTGATATCATCAATCTGCCAGGCCTCCCCATATTTATCTTTCAGCCATCGTCCTCCAAACCAGAGAGGCTTGAACTGCTTGGCTCGCTTGATTGCAGCGCATGTTTCGCATTCATGGGTAACCAGTGCAATGGTGTCCATGGTTAAGTCCACCCCTCGATCGCAAGCCCATCTATGTGTTGCATCTCTTCCTTGATGGCCTGAGGTGTCATGGGCCGAGTGAGCTAGAAATAATTCACCCTTCTGTTGCCAGTCCAGACCCACCTGAGCCACTTCAGTCTTAGCAGCCTGATCCACCTGCTGGTTGTTTTGAGGTTCTTCAGTGGCCCGACTCTTGGGTACGTGAGCATCTACGTGACGTACTTTTACAGCCAGGTCCTCTACCCGGGCAGCAATATCTTGCCACAATGCGGCAGCCCAGATGGGTTTGCCTCTGCGCTGCCAGTTGCTCTGCTTCCATTGCTGTAACCATCCCCACAGGGCATTTGCCACCATCCATGAGTCAGTACAGAGATGGAGCATTGGCCACTTTTCTTGGTCAGCAATATCTAAAGCCAGCTGGATGGCTTTCGCCTCTGCAAACTGGCTCGATTCACCTTCTCCTTCAGCAGTTTCTGCCACCTGTCGTACAAGACTCCATACAGCAGCTTCCCACCTCCAATGCTTCCCCACAAGACGACAGGATCCATCAGTGAACAGGGCATATTGCTTCTCATTTTCTGGCAGTTTATTGTACAGTGGGGCCTCCTCAGCACACGTCACCTCCTTCTCTGGTGATATTCCAAAATCTTTGCCTTCTGGCCAGTCCATGATCACTTCCAAGATTCCTGGGCAACTGGGGTTTCCTATTCGAACCCGTTGTGTGATCAGTGCGACCCACTTACTCCATGTAGCATCAGTTGCATGATGTCTAGAAGGGACTCTCTCTTTGAACATCCAGCCCAACACTGGCTGTCGGGGTGCCAGGAGGAACTGTGCTTCAGTACCAACCACTTCTGGAGCAGCTCAAACCCCTTCATATGCTGCCAATATCTCTTTTTCAGTTGGAGTGTGGTGGGCCTCAGATCCTCTGTATCCCCGACTCCAAAAGCCCAGGGGTCGACCTCGCGTCTCCACCGGTGCTTTCTGCCCGAGGCTCCAGGTTCTCCCTGGCTGCGATGTAGAGCACATTTTTTACATCTTGTCCTGCCTGGGCTCACCCAAGGGCGACTGCATGAACTCTCTCCCATTTAATTTGTTCAAAGGCTTGTCGTTGCTCAGGACCCCATTTGAGGTTGTTCTTCTTCTGGGTCACTTGATAGGGAGGGCTTATGATGAGACTGTAATTTGGAATATGAATTCTCCAAAAACCCACAATGCCCAAGAAAGCTTGTGTTTCCTTTTTGCTGGTTGTTGGAGACATAGCCATTATTTTGTTGATCACATCCATTGGGATCATGCCCCACTTCTCATCTCCCCTCTCAGTCTCTCCTCAAGACGCTGAATCTCCATCCAGCACAAAAGCCATGGGAGCTGTCCTTCCCCACCTCACCTCTTATTCCACTGATGTCACAGCTCTGTGATGGCACACAGGGCTCCTGCTCTCTGTGCCCCACGCTCTGGGCTTTGGTGCCCATTTGGGCTGCAGCACCTCAGATGTGGCACCAGGGCCAAGGGCAGACTTGTCACATGGAAACCTGGTCCCCAGAGATGGGAGCCCGTGTGTGGCAAGGCTTGGCTTCCCAGCAGAGGCATGCTGGAGTGGGTGGCAGGTGGTGCCATAATGATGGATGAGGTTCCCCCACGGAGAGCAAAAGCTGCAGTCCCCAAGGGCAGAGAGCAAGAGGCCTGGGCTGTGCAGCCCTGGCAGGAGAGGGCTTTGCTGTGCCAGGTGACTCTGCGGCACCGTGGGGCCTGTGCCAGAGGTGGAGCTGAGCTGCAAGAAGGACAAGGTGCTGCTGAGAAAGTCCCTGGGGGAGGGCAGCCTGTGACCCAGCCACACTGTGGACATCATGCTGAGGGCTGACTGGACAGAAAGCAGCTCGGCAGAGAAGGACCTTGGCATCCCAGAGAAGAAGCAGCTGAATATAAGCCAGCAATACACACTTGCAGCAAAGTCCAACAGCGTCCTGGGCTGCATTAGGAAAAGCCTTGCTGGCAGATGGAGGGAGGTGATCCTTCCCATCTACTCAGCACTGATGAGGCCCCATCTGGAGTGCTGTGTCCAGTGCTGGGCTCCTCACTACAATAAAGATGTTGACCTACGAAAGCAAGTCCAGCAAAGGGTGACAAAGCTGTTTTAAGGGACTGCAGCATCTTTCATAGGAGGAAAGGCTGAGAGACGTGGGACTGTTCAGTCTGGAGAAGAAAAGGCTCAGAGGGATCTTGTTAATGTGTATAAATACCTGATGGGAGGGCCTGAAGACCAGGGAGCCAAGCTCTTCTCAGTAGTTCCCAGAGACAAGACAAGGGGCAATGGACACAGCTAAAAACACATGAAATGCCATCTGAACCCAAGAAAGCACTTTTTGACTGTGAGGGTGGTCCAACACTGTAATAGGTTTCCCAGAGAGGTTGTGGAGTCTCCATCCATGGAGATATTCCAAACCCAGCCAGACAAGGTGCTCAGCAACCTGCCCTAGCTGACCCTGCCTCGGCTGGGGGGTTGAACTAGATGATTTCCAGAGGTCCCTTCCAATCTCAACATTTCCATGATTCTGTGAGTATGAAGGAGAAAAGTAAGAGAGAAAGAAAGGAACAACACCTAGCCTTGACCACAAACACGGTGGGATCCCATGGAGAGGACCCAAGCTGGAGCAGGGGAGAACTGTGAGAAGGAAGGAGCAGCAGAGATGTTCTGTAGTGACTGTTAACCCCCTCTTCACCATCCCCCCTCCTCCTCGTGGTGTTGAGGTAGGTAGAAGAACTGGGAACAATGGAGTAATTTGAGCCTGGGGTAAAGTGTGAGGGGAATGGTCTTTAATATTTTTGTCTTTATTTCTCACAATCCAAATCTTTTTATAATTGGCAACAAACGAATTTGATCTTCCCCAAGTCAACGGGTCTTTGCCCATGATGGTATTCGGTAACTGATCTCTTTTACTTTACCTTGTCCCATGAGTTATTCCATCTTATTTTCTCCCTTTGTCTTGTTGAGGCAGTGGAGTGAGTGAGCAGCTGGGTGGGTGTCTGGCTGCTGGCCAGGCTAACCCTCTACAGGACCACCACATCAGGACTGCTGCATCCAGCATGGGGCTTCCCAGCACAAGAAAGACCCTGACAGACTGGAGCAAGTCCTGCAGAGGCCAGAAGGGTGGCTGGGGCCTGGAGCACATTATGGACAAGGAGAAGCTGAGAGTGCTGAGTTTTTGAGAAATCCCTCCAAGTCAAACACTGGAGGAAGGACCCAAGACAGTTGAGGGATCTCACTCAATGGAGATATTCAGTATTTGTTGAGACAAGACCATGAGCACCTGTTCAAGCTGTATCTGTCTGAGAAGTGGCTTGGCTGAGAGAGCAGCTGTGGGACTTGTATGTAATAAGTGTCAGTAGGTAACTGGTTCCCTTTTTCTTAATACTGATGGTGGAGTTGGGCATCACGGAGCCCCGGAGGAGGACAGAGCTGACCATGAAGCAAAATTCCCTTCTCTGGGCTGGGATGTCCCAAGAGAGATGGAAATGGCCGGTGTGTGGCACTGATCTGGGACAGTTTTCCCAGGGCAGCTTCCCCAGGATGTCCAGGGAACATGGCACAGACCTGGCCGCTCTCTTCTGCACCTTCGGTGCCTTGCTTCCTTCACCATGATGCCTGACTCTGCACTGTCAGCACCCTGCTGGGGGCCCCCACCCTGCACACTCACACAGCTTAGCTCTACACTGGGGCTTTCCTCTCCCGGGTGCTTCCCAGCCCAGCCCAGCCCCTCCCCAGCTCTCCCCAACACCCCTGCCCTCTCCCCAGCCCAGCCCAGTCTGGGCTGACCCCACAGTAGCATCCACCACAGGGTGCTGCAGAGCTCTGGGCACTCACCCCACAGCCCCAGCCCCTCTGAAGGGCACAGCAGCTCCTGAGGGGCAGAGAGGGGGGCTCAGGCTCCCAATCAACCCCAATGCTGGTGCTGGCCCCAAAGGCCATGAGGAAACAGGCGAGGAACTCTCCGGCTCTCCTGAATTCATATTGTAGGTGATGCCCATACCTGACTGCATTTATCCCCTCCTCTGCTTCCACCAGCCGCACTCCTCAGAACAGCATGGCAGTCCTGGCCCTGGGCCTCCTCAGGCAGCTCCTGCATCTCTCCAGGCTCCCCTCCCTCTGGACTCTGAGTCCTCACTGACTCCCATGGCACTGCAGAGTCCTTGTCCGTGGATACATTGATTTACTGCTTTAATTTTGGAGGACTTCAGCATTGAGTGTGTTTCACCTTCTGAGCCTCCATTCATTCCAGCCCCAGGGCACATGGTGAGTCCCCATCCTCTCCTCTCCTCACCCCTCCAAATTCATTTCCAGAGAGTCTGGTATATGCCATCACTCCTGTCATACATGAAGAAACCTGAGGAGAGAAAGGGAGCTCATGGGCCATCTCCTCTCCCATTGGACACCAAAAAGAGAGCTTTTAAATCCAGAGCGCTTGGCTCAGTGTAACCCAATAGTACCATGAGTTAAACTCCCAAAACACTGAGAACAAGAGGAGATCAGACTCTTTAAAACACCAATTCCTTGGACATTTTCTTGGCAGCAGCTTTGGAGGAAGAGCCCAGCCTTCATGTACTGGACCTAGGAGATTCCTTTGTACTGAAGAGCTGCTATCTGACAGGCCACATGTGATAGAGTGTGGTACAAGGGTCAGACACAATAAGAGCAAGCCTCAAGACAAGTAGTATAAGCCCAGAAAATTCTCTATAAGCAGGAGTATAATAAGATAAAAAAGCAGACATGCGGCCTAAGATAAACTCTGGGAAATGTGCAAAGAAGGGGAGGCACGTTATTGCTTGTGAAACAGCGTCCATTGGGCCAGTTTCCATAGGGTATCCTTGAGCTCCTTGTTCCTCATGCTGTAGATGAGGGGGTTCACTGCTGGAGGCATCACTGAGTACAACACTGCCACCACCAGGTCCAGGGATGGAGAGGAGATGGAGGGGGGCTTCAGGTAGGCAAATATACCAGTGCTGACAAACAAGGAGACCACAGCCAGGTGAGGCAGGCACATTGAAAAGGCATTGTGCCAACCCTGCTCAGAGGGGATCCTCAGCACGGCCCTGAAGATCTGCACATAGGACACCACAAGGAAAACAAAACAACCAAATCCAAAACAGGCACTAACCACAAGAAGCCCAACTTCCCTGAGGTAGGCATCTGAGCAGGAGAGCTTGAGGATCTGGGGGATTTCACAGAAGAACTGGTCCAGGACATTGCCTTGGCAGAGAGGTAGGGAATATATATATTGGCAGTGTGCAAGACAGCACTGAGAAACCCAGTGCCCCAGGCAGCTGCTGCCATGTGGACACAAGCTCTGCTGCCCAGCAGGGTCCCGTAGTGCAGGGGTTTGCAGATGGCCACGTAGCGGTCGCAGGCCATGACAGTGAGGAGAGAAAACTCTGCTGAGATCAAGAAGGCGAGCATAAAGACCTGTGCAGCACACCCTTGGTAGGAAATGGCCCTGGTGTCCCACAGGGAATTGGCCATGGAGTTGGGGAGAGTGTTGGAGATGGAGGCCAGGTCGAGGAGGGAGAGGTTGAGGAGGAAGAAGTACATGGGGGTGTGCAGGCAATGGTTGCAGGCTATGGCAGTGATGATGAGTCTGTTGCCCAGGAGGGCAGCCAGGTAGATGGCCAGGAAGAGCCAGAAGGTCAGGAGCTGCAGCTCTCGCATGTCTGCGAATGCCAGGAGGAGGAACTGGGTGATGGAGCTGCCATTGGACATTTTTTCACTTTGGCATGTGGACTGTTCAAGGAGGAAAATACAGTAAGTTAGCAGAGACTTCTCTGAGCAAAATCAAAGCCTTTTCCCATAGACTCTGCTCCTGCTGCACACACCCCCTTTTCATTTCCCAGGAGACCTTCCTCAGGTCTGTGGCTGGAGCTCTGGTTGGTGCTGGCAGAATGTGCCATGAGGAGCAGGGCCCCTGTCCGCTGGTTGCTGAGGAGTCAGCCCTGCTCTGCAGCAGTGGGGTCATGGGAATGGTGGGGGCAGGGGCAAGTGCAGGTGTCCAACTTTGCCAGATGAAACCACACCTAACACAGAATGGCCTGTCAGCATCTGCACTGCCAGTGCCAAGGAACTGGCATAGCAGAAGGCAGTTTGAGAGGCTTGGGGTTTCTTACCGTTGCCCCCATCTCTCCAGGGATTGTCCTGGGATGTCAGAAACCCTCTGCATTTCTGCTGCTCTCATGGAGAACAGAGTGAGCCCCGCGAGGCAAGACGATTGCCTGTGGCTCAGTGCAGTGAGGGCATCTGGTCACTCCCTCTGTCTCGTCCCCAGCTGCCTTGGGCTTGCACCTTCCTGAGATGGAGGGCAAGTACATTCTTATGTTACGCAGCCAGACACTGCTGAGAGCAGAGGGATCCAGTGCAGACTACTAAATATGTCAGCCTTTCTCACGGTCTCAGCACCCCACTTCTAGCCCAGGACACTCATGCCTCCTTTCACCAACCCAACAGCATTTCCTCAGCCATAGAGTCTCTGCATTTCTCCATGGGGCTTCCAGAGAACACAAAGGTGCTATGGGACAGGTTTGCATGCTGGAAGGCAGCTGACAGCTTGGAAGGACACCCTCAGGAGCTGATAGCCAATTGTCTTAATGTTGGCATCTCATGAAGAGAAAAGTGACTCCTTCCCCAGCCCCACAGGCTGCCTTGCCCACAGCCCCACAGATTAGAGGAAAGCTGGGACGCTTGTTCCCATCGACATGCCTGCATGAATGGACGAACAAGATCAGTGTGTGACTCTGCAGCTGAAATTCCCATCCCCCGGGAGTCTGACAGCACTAAAAAGATGACTTCAAAATGGGCAGGTGGAGAAATGAGGAAAACTACAGTGAGGGTCTGGCTGAGAGAGGCAAGGGGGGAGGCAGACGGACCCTCAGGACAGCGTTACCCTTACCCAGCTGTGCACGCCACCTCCCAGACGGTGATAATGCAGGACAGTTGTCCTCAGCCTGATTGCTGGTCAGTGGGAAAAGGGGACATGGCACGAGGGATGCCCTTCGCCTCTTCTGCTGCTCTGCTGGACAGAGAGGTGACTCCCACCCCAGACCCCATGGCTGTGAGGGCCGAGGGCTGTGTTGGGTGGGAGAGGAGAGATGAAGGGGTTGCTCAGGGAAGGCATCTGCACTGCAGGAGTGGCCGGGAGGTGCCCAGATCTCCCCTGCAACAGGGCTTCCCTTAGCAGGTCCTTCCTTTCCTGCCCATCTCTACTGCCTGCAGCTGTCCCTGCCACGAGCTGTTGCTCTGGCCCCACGTCTCTTCCCTGCCAGTGCTCACAGACCCCATCTCAGCCCCTCTGTGCCCAGCTCTGCCCTGCAGCCTCTCCGTGTGTGCAGGGGCTAAAGAGCAGGTCCCACAAACCCCAATGAGACTGGAAAGGTGATGCTGGTTCTATGTGTAGCCCACCCAGCCAGCCAAGAGGAGAAACCTCAAAAGACAGACACCTTCCCTTACAGGAACTCCACCTTGAAAAGTTCCCTCAGAAATGTGTGGGAGTGAGCTGGAGCTGAGAGCAAACCTGACCCACACAGCACCCTCTCAACAGCAGAAGGACACTGCCCTGCCGAGGATCGCTCCTTCTACCCACAGCTTCTCCCCACAGCGCCATGGGCAGCTCCCTGGGCAGGCTGAGTGCTGACCCTGGCAGGTGACAGAGTCCCTGCCCCAGCACACAGCCCCTGGGGTGCAGGGACCCTGCTCTGAAGGACGGCCCTGGGCACCCCTGGCTGCACACCCACCTTCACACCTCTGCAGTTGTCCCTGGGAGAAGGCAGCGATCGTGCCCTGTCCCTCCGATGGTGTGGCAGGAAAGCCCTGCTCTGGAGCACATCCTTCTCCTCCATTCTTGCCTTGTTGATGTGCCAGTTCTAGGAGAACGCTCCAGGCTGTGCCCTGCAGCCAAAGACTTACTGTGTTAAGGGCTGGGAAGATTTCTCCTCCTTCACTCTATGCAGTTTCCCACTCCTGGCTCTCTGTAACCTCTCTCTGCCTCGCTCCTGTCCCCATCGGTGCCTGCAGGCCCTCAGCCCTGCTGCGCTTTGCAGAGGAGCTGCTCCTGGGCAGAGCTGTCTCTCTGCAGGGCTGCCCACTTGCCAGCAGCTCCCTCCATCCCAGGAGCCCAGCCCAGCTCAGCAGCAGAGGCCCAGC
Source organism: Platalea leucorodia (assembly GCF_965183815.1). Classification (NCBI taxonomy): domain Eukaryota; kingdom Metazoa; phylum Chordata; class Aves; order Pelecaniformes; family Threskiornithidae; genus Platalea; species Platalea leucorodia. Next base: position 555,112 of record NW_028121453.1, read on the forward strand.
CCAAGGCAGCACTTTCTCTGCCTCCTACCCCCAGCCCCTGCCCCCGGAGCCCTCCAGGTGTCCCTGGGCCTCCAGGGCTGACAGCTCCTGAAAGGCAGCAGGGTCTCTCCTGGGGAACAGAACTTGAAGCAGACTGAAGTCACCACCAACTCTCCCTCCCTAAGCACTGCACAGACTCATTCCTGCACTGGGAATTGCTCTGCCAGGGTGTGCAGAGCTACGGGAGGTGTCAACGTTCCCCTCTGGAAACCCCCGTTCCTCTCCCATGGTCAGGCAGGGCATGTGGGCAGGGACAGGCAGGGGATCATTGCCACCTGGGCAGGGCAGGGATTGAGCCAAGTCAATGTCAGCATCTCAGCTCTCATCAGTATTCCTGAGGCCGGAGGGGCATTCAGCTTCTCCAGTGCACCCCACAGACCCACAGGAGGTGGGATGCCTCTTGCCTCAGCTCGGCTGCACAAAAGAGCTGGGAGCTCCTTCTCTAAGCTGCTGTGTTAATGATGGGGATAGAGGCCAGGAGTGAGCTTTTCCGATGCAAACGCCTGGTGACACTGGAGCTGCCAGAGGTGGTTCAGGACATGTGCAGGAAACTCCAAGCTCTAATGGAGCAATTGTGAGAGACAGGGCGGCATCTGGGGGCATTGCCTTGGCGGCTGGTGGGGAATCCCTTTGGCCAACTGAACTGGTAGAAAAGGATGACAGTTAGGACAACCCAAGCTGTCCCTCCTCAGTATGCTTAGGGCAGCTGACAGAGGTGTTCATCTGACCAAATGGAGTCACGTGCCACAGGGGAGCTCAGTCTGTCTCTCTGTCCCAATCAGCCCCAAGTCTGGTGCTGGCCCCACCACTCTGCCCAAAGCCATGGCCAATTCCCTCTGGGACACCAGGGCCATCTCTTACTTGGGATGTGCTGCACAGCTCTTTTTCTTTCTCTTCTTGACCTCAACAGAGTATTGTCTTCTCACTGTCATGGCCTATGACCACTGTGTGGCCATCTGCAAACCCCTGCACTACGGGACCCTCCTGGGCAGCAGAGCTTGTGTCCACATGGCAGCAGCTGCCTGGGGCACTGGGTTTCTCAATGCTGTGCTGCACACAGCCAATACATTTTCCCTACCCCTCTGCCAAGGCAATGTCCTGGACCAGTTCTTCTGTGAAATCTCCCAGATCCTCAAGCTCTCCTGCTCAGATGCCTACCTCAGGGAAGTGGGGCTTCTTGTGGTCACTGCCTGTTTAGTCTTTGGGTGTTTTGTTTTCCTTGTGGTGTCCTATGTGCAGATCTCCAGGGCCGTGCTGAGGATCCCCTCTGAGCAGGGTCAGCACAAAGCCTTTTCCACGTGCCTCCCTCACCTGGCCGTGGTCTCCCTGTTTATCAGCACTGTAATGTTTGTGTACCTGAAGCCCCCCTCAGTGTCCTCCATATTTCTAGACCTCGTGGTTTCTGTTTTGTACTCGGTGGTGCCTGCAGCAGTGAATCCCCTCATCTACAGCATGAGGAACCAGGGGCTCAGGGATGCCCTATGGAAACGGACCCAATAACCGCTGTTTCATTGACAATAACCTGCCTTCCCTTCTCATCACATTTCCCATTTCTCACTTTTTTCTTGGGCCACGTCTGCTTTTTTCTCTTGTGGTAATCCTGCTTATAGATAATTTTCTAGGCTTATACTACTTGTCTTGAGGCCTGATCCCCTCGTATATGACTCTTGCACAACACTGTGCCAGATGTGGCATGGCCAATAGCAGCTCTTCAATAAAAGGGAATCTCCCAGGTCCAGTGCCTGAAGGATGGGCTCTTCCTCCAAAGGTGCCGCAAAGAAAATGTCCAAGGAATTGGTCTTTTAAAGAGTCTATTCTCCTTCTGTTCTCAATATTTTGGGAGTTAAGTTCAGGGTGGCACTGAGTTCCACTGGACCAAATGCTCTGGATTTAAAAGCTCTCTTCTTGGTGTCCAGGCGCAGGGGAGATGGTCCATGAGCTCCCTTTCTCTCCTCAGGTTTCTTCATGTATGACAGGAGTGATGGCATATACCAGACTCCCTGGAAATGAATTTGGAGGGGTGAGGAGAGGAGAGGATGGGGACTCACCACGTACCCTGGGGTTGGAATGAATGGAGGCTCAGAAGGTGAAAGACCCTCAGATGTGAACTCCCCCAAAAGCAAAACATGAAGCTATTGAAGCTGTTGAAGTGTCTAGAGCACAAGTCTTACGAGGAGCAGCTGAGGGAGCTGGGGTTGTTTAGTCTGGAGAAGAGGAGGCTGAGGGGAGACCTTATTGCTCTCTACAACTACCTGAAAGGAGGTTGTAGCGAGGTGGGGGTCGGTCTCTTCTCCCAGGTAACAAGAGAAAGGACGAGAGGAAATGGGCTCAAGTTGTGCCAGGGGAGATTTAGATTAGATATTAGGAAAAATTTCTTCCCAGAGAGAGTGGGTAGGCATTGGAACAGACTGCCCAGGGAAGTGGTCCAATCATGGTCCCTGGAAGTATTCAAAAATCGTGTGGATGTGGTGTTTAGGGACATGGCTTAGAGGTGGACCAGGCAGTTGGGTTAAGAGGTTGCACTCAATGATCTCTGAGGTCTTTTCCAACGTTAACAATTCTATGGTTCTATGATTAAATTGAGGTATGCAAAACAAGGACTCTGCCATGGGAGTCAGTAGGAGCCCAGCAGGCAGAGGGAAGGGAGAGTGGAGAGATGCAGGAGCTGCCTGAGAAGCCCCAGGACTCTCATGCTGTCCTGGGCAGTGGCGCTGGTGGGAGCAGAGGAGGGGCAAATTCAGTCAGCACTGGGCATCACCTACAATATGAATTCAGGAGAGCCAGAGAGTGCCTGGCCTCTGTTTCCTTGTGCCCTTGGAGCCAGCACCAGCCCTGGGGCTCGTGGGGAGACTGAACCTCGCCCCTCTCTGCCCCCAGGAGCTGCTGTGCCCTTCAGAGGGGCTGGGGCTGTGGGGTGAGTACCCAGAGCTCTGCAGCACCCTGCGGTGGGCACTGCCGGGCACTGCCATGGGGCCAGCCCAGGCTGGGCTGCTCTGCTGGGCTGGGCTGGGGAGAGGGCAGGGGAGGTGGGGAGAGCTGGGGAGGGGCTGGGCTGGGCTGGGAAGTGCCCGGGAGAGGCAAGCACCAGTGTAAAGCTAAGCCGTGTGAGTGTGCAGGGTGGGGGCACCCAGCAGGTTGTTCACAGTGAAGTCAGGCATTATGGTGAAGAAACAAGGCACCGAAGGTGCAGAAGAGAGGGGCCAGGTCTGTGCCATGTTCCCTGGACACCCCAGGGAAGCTTCCCTGGGAGAACTGTCCCAGATCATTCCCCCACAGCGGCCATGTCCATCTCTGTTCGTACACCCCAGCCCAGAGAAGGGACGTTTCCTGCATGGTCAGCCCCATCCTCCTCCGGGGCTCAGTGATGCCCAGCTCCACCACCAGTATTAAGAAAAAGGAACCAGTTTCCTACTGCTGGTCTCTCAGCCAAGCCAGTTCTCAGAAACCTCCAGCTACTTCGGGTGCTCATGGCCTTGCTCAACAAATATTGAAAATCTACATTGATTGACATCCCACCAACTGGCCTGGGTTCTATCTCCTGTGTTTTGTTCTGAATGATTTCTAAAGAACCCATCTCTTGTCCATGATGTGCTCCAGGTCCCACCCACCCTTCTGGCCTCTGCAGGACTCGCTTCAGTCTGTCAGGGTCTTTCTTGTGCTGGGAAGCCCCATGCTGGATGCAGCAGTCCTGATGTGGTGGTTCTGTAGTGGGTTAGCCTTGGCCAGCAGCCAGGCACCCACCCAGCTGCTCACTCACTCCCCTGCCTCAACAGGACAAAGGGAGAAAATAAGATGGAATAACTCATGGGTCAAGATAAAGTAAAGGAGATCAGTTACCGAATACCATCATGGGCAAAGACCCGTTGACTTGGGGAAGATCAAATTCATTTGTTGCCAATTATAAAAAGATTTGGATTGTGAGAAACAATGAGAAAAATTTTAAAGACCATTCCCCTCACACTTTACCCCAGGCTCAAATTACTCCATTGTTCCCACTTCTTCTACCTACCTCAACACCACGAGGAGCAGGGGGGATGGTGAGGAGGGGGTTAACAGTCACTGCAGAACATCTGTGCTGCTCCTTCCTCCTCACACTTCTGTAGCTCAACCCCCCAGCCGAGGCAGGGTCAGCTAGAGCAGGTTGCTGAGCACCTTGTCTAGCTGGGGTTGGAATATCTCCATGGATATAGACTCCACAACCTCTCTGGGCAACCTGTTCCAGTGTTTGATCACCCTCAGAGTCAAAAAGTGCTTTCTTGGGTTCAGATGGCATTTCATGTGTTTTTAGCTGTGTCCATCGCCACTTGTCTTGTCACTGCTGAGAAGAGTTGGGCTCCCTGGTCTTCATGCTCTCCCATCAGGTATTTATACACATGAATAAGATCCCTCTGAGCCTTTTCTTCTCCAGACTGAACAGTCCCACATCTCTCAGCATTTCCTCCTATGAAAGATGCTGCAGTCCCTTAAACCAGCTTTGTGGCCCTTTGCTGGACTTGCTTTTGTAGGTCAACAACTTTATTGTAGTGAGGAGCCCAGCACTGGACACAGCACTCCAGATGGGGCCTCCCCAGTGCTGAGTGCTGGGAAGCCCCATGCTGGATGCAGCAGTCCTGATGTGGTGGTTCTGTAGCGGGTTAACCTTGGCCAGCAGCCAGACACCCACCCAGCTGCTCACTCACTCCCCTGACTCTACAGGAGAAAGGGAGAAAACAGCCCAGAAATCTCATGGGTCAAGATAAAGTAAAGGACATCAGTTACCAAGTACTGTCATGGGCAAAGACCTGTTCACTTGGCGAGGATCAGTTTAATTTATCGCCCATTACAAAAGATTTTGAGTGTGAAAAACAATAACAAAAATATTTTAAAGACCATTCCCCTCACACTTTCACCCAGGCTCAAATTACTCCATTGTTGCCAATTCTTCTGCCCAGCGCAACCCCAAGAGGAGCAGAGGGGATGCTGAAGAGGGGGTTAGGAGTCAGTAAAGAACATCTCTGTTACTCCTTCCTCCTCATACTTCTCCCCTGCTCCAGCGTGGGTCCACTCCACGGCATCCCACCATATTTGCAGTCAAGGCTAGGTGTTGTTCCTTTCTTTCTCTCTTACTTTTCTCCTTCATACTCACACGATCATGGAAATGTTCAGATTGGAAGGGACCTCTGGAAATCACCTAGCTGAACCCTCCAAGTGAAGCAAGGTCTGCTAGGGCAGGTTGCTCAGGACCTTATCTAGGTGAGTATGGAATACCTCCATGGATGGAGATTCCACAACCTCTCTGGGCTACCTGTTCTAGGGATTGCCCACCCTCACAGTTAAAAAGTGTTTTCTTGGGTTCAAATGGAATTTTATATAGATTAATAAGATCTCTCCATTCATTATCCTCCAGTCCCATATCTCTCAGCCTTTCCCCCCATGAAAGATGCTGCAGTCCTTTAAACCACCTTTGTGGTCCTTTGCTGGAATTCCTGTAGTAAGTCAACAAATTTCCTTTACTGCAAAGCCCAGCACTGGACACAGCACTCCAGATGGGGCCTCCCCAGTTACTGAGAAGAGGCGAAGGGTCACCTCCCTCCATCTGCCAGCAAGGCTTTTCCTAATGCAGCCCAGGACGCTGTTGGCCTTTGCCGTGGGGATGCATTGCTGGCTCATGCTCAGCTGCTTCTCCCTTGGGACGCCAAGGTCCTTCTCTGCAGAGCTGCTATCATCTGGCCAGTTGGCCCCCAGCATGATGTCCACAGTGTGGCTGGATCACAGGCTGTCCTCCCCCAGGGACTTTCTCAGCAGCACCTTGTCCTTCCTGCAGATCAGCTCCACCTCTGGCACAGGCCCCACGGTGCTGCAGAGTCACCTGGCACAGCAAAGCCCTCTCCTGCCAGGCCTGCACAGCCCAGGCCTCTTGCTCTCTGCCCTTGGGGACTGCAGCTTTTGCTCTCGGGGTGGGAACCTCATCCATCATTATGACACCACCTGCCACCCACTCCAGCATGCCTCTGCTGGGAAGCCAAGCCTTGTCACACACGGGCTCCCATCTCTGGGGACCAGGTTTCCATGTGACAAGTCTGCCCTTGGCCCTGGTGCCACATCTGAGGTGCTGCAGCCCAAATGGGCACCAAAGCCCAGAGCGTGGGGCACAGAGAGCAGGAGCCCCATGTGCCATCACAGAGCTGTGACATCAGGGGAATAAGAGCTGAGGTGGGGAAGGACAGCTCCCATGGCTTATGTGGTAATGGAGATACAGCGTCTTGAGGAGAGACTGAGAGGGGAGATGAGAAGGGGGATTTTCTGTGTGATGTGAGGGCAGCTCAGATATATGGAGGGTCTCTATGGGACATGTTACAGGTTAGATGATGCCTTGTGTGTTGGTCAGCTTCTAGCTGGGCCACCCAGTCTTCTGCTCTCCTGGACCTGATACTCCCAAAAGTCGAAGAGCTGGTCAGGCATGTGAAGACCTGAAGGCTGCAGTGGCCATGAAATTGTGGTCTCCAGGTCCCCAGGGACATGGGGAAGGAGAGGAGCAGAGAGCAGACCCTCCACATCAGGGAATGAGAATTTGGCCTCCTGTGGGCACTGGCAGGTGGGATCCCATGGGGGCGTTGTCAGGGCCCTGAGAGCATCCATAGACCTTCACAGCCCTGACCAGCATTACCTGCGGCTTCCACCCCCACCTCTGTCCAGGGGCCCTGGACACCATTTATGCCCACTTTCACCCAGCTGGATCTACGCTGGAGGTGTACGGGTCTCCAGACACAGCCATAGACACAGCCTTGCCTGTCTATGCACCTTGTTGAGTCAGACTTGCAGACTCACTTCCCAGCTTGATTCTTTATGGGGCGTACAAGGGAATGAAACCATGGCCCTCCAAGTGCCAGACCCCAGCTGATTCACAGAGGTCTACACTCTTTTTGCTGCCTTTCCTCCCATCCCTTGGTCAGGCTTTGGGAGGAGAGGAAGGCAAAGCAGGTGAGGTTTCTGGGTGCCAGTGACTGAAATGGGGGAGCAGATCCCTCACACGTGAAATGATCTAAAGGCTATGCTGGTTGAAAACTGTTATCTTCAGCTCCTTTCTTGGAGGCTTGAAATCTTCTACAGGAACCTGGAAGCTCTGAGATCCCTCCATCTCCCTCTCTTTTAGCAATGAAGTTGATAGTAGCCAAGTCTCCTGTTTTCAGCTGGAATAGAGTTAATTTTCTTCCTGGTAGCTGGTAGAGTGCTGTGTTTTGGATTTAGGATGAGAATAATGCTGAGAACACTGACGTTTTAGCTGTGGCTAAGTAGTCCTTACATTAGTCAAGGAGTTTTCAGCTTCCCATGCTCTGCCAGGTGCACAAGAAGCTGGGAGGGAGCACAGCCAGGACAGCTGAGCCAACCTGGCCAAAAGCCTGTTCCATACCATATGACGTCATGCTCAGTATATAAACTGGAGGGAGTCTGCTGGGGGGCAAAGATCGTTGCTGAGGGACGGGGTGGGCATCAGTCAGCGGGTGGTGAGCAATTGCATTGTGCATCACTTGTTTTGTATATTCTTTTATTTTTTTATTATTATTATCATCTTCATCATTATATTTTTATCTTCCTCTGCTGTTCTATTAAACTGTCTTTGTCTCAACCCACGGTTTTGTTTTTTTTTTTCCAATTCTCTCCCCTATCCCACTGCGGGGAGGGGAGTGAGCAAACGGCTGCGTGGTGTTTAGCTGCCTGCCCAGTTAAACCACAACAGCCCTTCTTCTGAACCGCTTTAGATATGTACTTTTGGATGGGGTATCATGCCCTATATTGCAAATACTGATTCAATTGGCATTGCCCAAAGTGGCTACCACAGATGCAGACTGCTCCACTGCAGGTATTTATATTCAGGCAGATCAGTGCTTTTGTTGTTGTTGTTGTTGCAGATACTGGTATTGTTGGGGAAATCACACAAACACTTGAAGGGTAATGGAAGGATTGCCATCTTAGTGGCCCTCCAGTGAAGTGGCTCCTCTTTGCCCATGTCTCACTGTCATTGCACAGGCTCTAAACCTGGGCAAGGATTCTGGATGCGGTGTAAAAAGTGCCGAGCAGAGGGGGAGAATCACTTCTCCTGGCTGTGGCCCTGCTCATACAGCCCCGGATCCTCTGCTGGCTCATGTTTTGCCTAAGGAAACTCAAGGACCACCAGAGCCTTCTCCACAGAGCTGCTGCCCAGCCACGCAGCCCCTGGCCTCTGTCACTGCAGCCTGTAACTCCCCTGCTCAGTCCTTGGGCCTTTTTAGAAGATGTATGCAAGATTTGCCTTTGGCTTTCTCCAGTCATGATGACCTTCCAAAATGTAGCAGAGGAGCCCTGCTATGGCATCGGCCTGGTCTCTCAACAGCCACAGCCTTGGATTCATCCGATCTGGTCCAAGGGACTATGAAGGGCTGACCTTCCCTAAGTAACCCCTGACTTGATCTCCACCCACTGCTGCATTTCACCTGGGGTTCTGCCTCTTAGGCACACGGAACTGGGAGACCTTGCTGGTGAAGACAAAGGCCAAGAGTGCCTCACACCTATCTACGCCTACCTAACTCAATTCAGCAGTGGCCACATGTTGACTTCATTTCTTCTTTAACTGTTCCTGAAGTGGTAACATTGTGCCCTTGAACTCCCTTGCAAGTGTCAACTCTACGGGAGCTCTGGCTTTCCTAAAACCAACCATATTTCTGAATTCCTCCTTTGTTTCAATCCTTGCATCCACCTCGTGGATGCTGCCTTTTTCCTATGGAGCTTCCCCCATGAGTCTGCTGGTTCCCCACGTTTCTCTCTTGAGATCTCTGCTTGTTTTCCTGACTCTTGGTCTGCACACTCTCAGACTTGAAAGACACTGTCCTTGCAGACCAGCTGTACTGAGCTCTGCTGCTCTTCTGTGCCGCTCATAGGGGATCCCCCACTTAAAGTCACAAGACCAGGCCAAAGTCTGCTGCTCTGAGGGCTAGCATCTGCACTCTTCTGTTCTCCTTCCCCCTGGGAGGTGACACCCCACTCTTGCATGGTCACGACAGCCAAGGCTGACACTGGTTTTCACATCCATGGCCAGCTCTGCCTTCTTTGAGAGTAACAGATGCAGGTGAGTGTCACCATTTTTGGCCAATCTGGCAGCTGTGCTACAAAGTCCTGTGTCCCAAGCTGTGTCCCAAACCCCCCCAGAAACCTCCAGGACTGTTTGCATGCTGTTGTGGTCTCCTTCCAGTGAATGCCAGGGTGATGAAAGTCTGCAGGGGGACTTCCATGGGTTCTTTGTCTCCCACCACAATGTCACCCTTACCAGTCTCCTCTGACCCTCACCCACAAGGGCTCACCCAGTTTGTTCATCCCACAGAGGAGCTTCACACATCTAAGCAGCTCCTTCACACTGGGGACACCTCCCTCCTCATCCTTCTGGCCTGTCTCTCCTGATGATCACGTACCCACCCATCACAGCACCCCAATCATGTCAGCTGTCCCAACACACCTCAGCTGTTATTCCCTCCAAGTGGGATGAAGGGATTGCATGCAGGGCTCCAGCTCCTCCTGCCTGTGCCCCAGGCTGAGGGCATGGGTGCATGGCTGGGCTGCAGCACCTCAGCTGTGGCACCTTTGGGCTGAGAGCAGACTTGCAAGAGGGAAACCTGCTACCCAAGACCTCAAGCGTGCAAAGGCTTTGCTTCAGAGCAGAGACATGCTGGAGTGGAGAGCAGATGGCAATGTGAAGAAGAAATGAGGTGCCCACAAAGGCGGCAAACCCTGCTCTCTCCAAGGCCAAAGAGAAACAGAGCTGGGCTGTGCAGTCTGAGCAGGAGAGGGGTTTGCTGTCTGTGGTGTCTCTGCAGCCTCTGAGGGCTTGTGGTGGAGGTGAATCACAGGAAGGAAGAGATGATGTTGAGAGTGACCTTGGGTGTGGACATCCTGTGATGATGGAGAGAAGAACCAGCAGAGCCTGAGAGGGAATGCACACGAGTGGGGACCCTGGTGTGATGTGCTTGGTATTCATGCACTGCCCAGCATCTGCTGGAGAGAGAAGGGACAGACCTCACGTCAGTGCAGTGGTGGGATTCAGACATGGGCCCAAAGGCACCGAATCTGTCTGAGATGCCCTGGGTGGTGCCTGTCACACAATGAGTCTGAATGGGGAGGGGGTTCCTGTACAGGCCCTGTGCTGTCCATGTCAGCTGCATGCAGTTAGGCTGGAGCATCCTGGCATCTCACATAGCACTACAGGCCTGTATTTGGCTATTAAATTAAGATTCAGCTGGCCTGAATTAGGTCAGACAATGGAGGGATGCACATGAGACAACTGCCAAAGGAGATGTGCATAATACAACTGGTGGAGAAGAGAAAGAGAGACTTAGCTCTCCTTGGGCCACATGACTGCAGTTGGTCAGCTGAAGACCTCTATAGGCTGCCCTGGACATAAGGAACAGTTACAGGTTCAGGTGTCCTACATGTGGGCATCTGCTGTCAATTTACCTGGACAATGGAATTTCCCACCAGCCCCCAAGGTGATGCCCCCAGATGCTGCCCTGTCTCTGTGGACTGCTCCATTACAGCTCACAGTGACCAGCATGCATCTTGGTCACCTCTGGCACCTCAAATGTCACCAGGTGTTTGTGTCTGAGCAGCTGACTCCTGGTCTCCATCTCCAGTAATTAGCATGGGAGCTGAGATAAGAAGCTCACATGCAGGTGCCTGTTTTGTGCACACCTGAACTATGCAAGAGGAATCCCAGCTCCTGGGGGTTGTGGTCTGCATGGGAGGGAGCTGAGACCCCTTCTAGCCCCAGGACCACAGACCCAGGATGAAACGCCTCACTTGACTCTGCTGAAACCCTTCCCTCAGCAGGGGTAAAAGAGACCCCTCCCTGTCGCTGCCTGGGTGTCCTGCCTAATGATGGGACAAGAAAATGTGATTATAGGACCGAACTCTGTCTCTGGTAAGAGAAATTGCACTGCTGGGAGTAAGTCTCTCTCCCCAGCTGAGGGAGGGAACATCAGTGGTTGCTTCAGCCTGTTTCACAGCAGGTTCCCCTGGAGCCCCAGGGACACCTGGAGGGAGCCCAGAGGGGCAGAGAAAGTGCTGCCTTGGGCTGGGCCTCTGCTGCTGAGCTGGGCTGGGCTCCTGGGATGGAGGGAGCTCCTGGTAAGTGGGCAGCCCTGCAGAGAGACAGCTCTGCCCAGGAGCAGCTCCTCTGCAAAGCGCAGCAGGGCTGAGGGCACTGCCTGCAGGCACTGAGGGGAGAGGAGCGAGGCAGAGAGAGAAGGCAATCTGGAGTGGGAGGAGAGCTGAGTGTTCACTGTGGGAGAAATGTTCACAGCCCTTGACACAGTAAGTCTCTGGCTGCAGGGCAACACAGCTGTGGTTCCTGGAAAGATCTCCTAAAGCTGGCACATAACCCCAGCTTATGCAGTCTGTCAAGAGGGCTCTCAGTGGTTCTCTAGCATAGAGGAGGAGGATGTGTTCCAGAGCGGGGCTTCCCTGCTGCACCATCAGAGGCACAGGGCATGGCGTTTCCCTTCTCCTGGCGACGGCTTCAGAAGTGTGAAGGTGGGTGTGCAGCCAGGGGTGCCCAGGGCCGTCCTTCCGAGCAGGGTCCCTGCACCCCAGGGGCTGTGTGCTGGGGCAGGGACTGTTCTGCCTGCCAGGGTCAGCACTCAGCCTGCCCGGGGAGCTGCCCATGGTGATGTGGGGAGAAGCTGTGGGTGGAAGGAGTGACCCCTGGCAGGGCAGGGTCCTTCTGCTGTTGAGAGGGTGCTGCGTGGCTCAGGGCTGCTCCCAGCTCCAGATCATTCCTAAGGCATTTCTGAGGAGACTTTCAAGGGTGACATCAAAGCCACATTTCCCTGAAAGGGAACGAATCTGTGCTTTCAGTTTTCCACTCTTGGTGGTCTGGGTGGGCAGTGGGAGATGGGAATTTATTTCTCCACTCTGGAGAAGGCACTGAGACCCTGGTTCTGGTTAGGACTTTTCTGAGCTGCTCCTAAGCCCCTGCACACACAGAGATGCCCCTGGGCAGTGCCTTGCTGCCGGGAGGGGTCTGCAGGGCAGAGCTGAGCACACAGCAGGTTGGATGGAGTCTGTGAGCACTGGCAGGGAGGAGATGTGGGCACAGAGAAACAGCTCCTAGCACTGACAACTCCAGGCAGCAGATATGGGCAGGGAGTGAGAGGGGAGCTGCTCCCAGAAATGCTGGGGGAAGGAGGATTCAGGCACCTCCCTGCCGTCCCCTGCCATGCCAGACACGTTCTCCGGAGCAAGCCCCTGGTGTCCTCGCCCACATAGCAGAGCATTACGAAAAATAGCATAGATTTTGTTCAGAGTAGTCTGACCTAAATATTTGACTGTCTTTTCCTTCATGGACAGTGCTGATGCCCAGCAGAATGAGATGTGCAACGGCAGCTCCATCACCCAGTTCCTCCTCCTGGCATTCACAGACACGCGGGAGCTGCAGCTCTTGCACTTCTGCCTCTTCCTGGCCATCTACCTGGCTGCCCTCCTGGGCAACGGCCTCATCATCACTGCCATAGCCTGCGACCACCGCCTCCACACCCCCATGTACTTCTTCCTCCTCAACCTCTCCCTCATAGACCTGGCCTCCATCTCCACCACGCTCCCAAAGGCCATGGCCAATTCCTTGTGGGACAGCAGGGACATCTCGTACTTGGCATGTGCTGCCCAGCTTTTTCTGATAGTCTTTTTTATCTCAGCAGAATGTTACCTTCTCACTGTCATGGCCTATGACCGCTACGTGGCCATCTGCAAACCCCTGCACTACGGGACCCTCCTGGGCAGCAGAGCTTGTGTCCACATGGCAGCAGCTGCCTGGGGCACTGGGTTTCTCAATGCTGTGCTGCACACTGCCAATACATTTTCCCTACCCCTCTGCCAAGGCAATGTCCTGGACCAGTTCTTCTGTGAAATCCCCCACATCCTCAAGCTCTCCTGCTCACATGCCTACCTCAGAGAGGTACGTCTTCTCGTGGTTAGTGCCTGTTTAATCTTTGGGTGTTTTGTTTTCATTGTGGTTTCCTATGTGCAGATCTTCAGGGCTGTGCTGAGGATCCCCTCTGAGCAGGGTCGGCACAAAGCCTTTTCCATGTGCCTCCCTCACCTGGCCGTGGTCTCCCTGTATGTCAGCACTGGCATGGTTGCCTACCTCAAGCCCCCCTCCGTCTCCTCCCCAGTTTTAAATCTGGTGGTATCATTTCTCTACACTGTGGTGCCTCCAGCAGTGAACCCCCTCATCTACAGCATGAGGAACAAGGAGCTCAAGGATTCCCTGAAGAAACTTATGACTGGATGCTTTTAAGCAACAATGAACTGCCCATCTTCTTCTGGAAATCTCATTGCACTCATAATGTAACTCATTATAGGCTGAGACTTTCTTTGGTACTTTGTTTTTAGCTTTTCTTAGTTGTAATTATGCTGTCCACAAAAAGTGCTTGTCTGCATCCCGCTTCTGTTTCAGTATCCACCTGTTTTTTGTGATCCATGGACTGTGTAAATGAGGAGCCATGCTCTCTGTGTGTTTAAACAAAATAAATGACACTGCAGTGACTTTTTTGTCCATGATCCTTCCCCTGAAACCTTTGTAAAGCTGCAGGTGAAGCACCTTGGTGCAGAGGTGCAGAGGAAAAACAGCCCTGGCACAGCAGCACTGCCAGGGAGCACCAGTTCTTGGTCTTTCCCAAGCTGCTCTCTTTCCACTTCCACACTCTCCTTCTCAGCCCTTGTCTTGGTGCACGGTCGGAGTGCTCTGGCAGCTTGGTCACAGTCCTGTGGTGCGGCAGTCCTGTGCCCGCAGGCAGGGACGGGCAATGGGCACCTCTGTGACAGAGCTGGACTCCATAATAGCATTTTAGATTAGCTATTAGGAAAAAATTCTTCACGGAGAGAGTGGTTAGGCATTGGAACAGACTGCCCAGGGAAGTGGTACAATCACAATCCCTGGAAGTATTCAGGAAACCTGTGGATATGGATACGGTGTTTAAGGACATGGTTTAGAGGTGGACCAGGCAGTTAGGTTAACAGGTTGGACTCGATGATCTCAGAGGTCCTTTCCAACCTTAACCATTCTATGATTCTATGAGAAAGGATCTTCTCCGGGCAGTGCCTGAAGGCTTGGGTCTTTCAAAGTGGCTCTAGAGAACATGCCCAGAGAGGTGCCCAGGAGAGGAAAACCCTTGTGAGCAGCTCAAATGTGTGAGTGTGCAGCTCTGGGGCACACAGCAGTGTCATGGATGCTCATGGGAGAATTCAGTCCTTGGCACCCAAAAATGTCTCCTCGCACAGCCAGGCCTCCTGGGAGAGACGTGAAGGACCAGCGGAGCAGGGTCTGGTCTGTGCCCGTGTGTGCTGGACACCCCATCCAAAGCACATACGATACGGGCTGCTGTGGAGAAAATTAACCCTATCCCAGCCACAGCCAGTACACCGAAGCTCCCCTCCCACGGCATTCCTGGTAGCAGTTCCGTCTCACTCCCTGCCCAGTGCAGACCAACCGCCTGCAATACAAATGGGGTCACCAAATGAGCTCCTCCCGAGCCGTGCACAAGCAGTCAAAGAGCCAAGAGGTGCCTCAGGGAGGTCCTCCCCTCACACATCTTGATGTGCTTCCTCAGCTCGTGTTTTTTGGATCCATGAATAGTGAATGGTGAAAGATGGTCATCCCCTGAGGATGAGATGGAAAGCCTTGAGAGCTTCTGAACTCAATAAATACTGCTTGTCGTTGTTGTTATGCTAACAAATGTAAACCAATTGAGTACAGTGTAAATATCATTCGAGAATATGCCCATACCTGACACCAAATAGCTCAAGAACAATCTCTGCTCAGGGGTCTGTCAGCTGACTGGTCATGGCTGTGCTCTTAGGTACCACATCTCGGAGCCTGGGCACAGCACAGTTTAAGGATATTAGCTGTGAGGAAAGGGTAAACTGCTGAGCCCAGATAGCCAGGTAAAAATCCTGAGAAGAGACCTGAGCAGGATGCCCTCAGGAGAAGGAGAATAAAAAGGAACCTGTGTTTGGCAAACGCAGGGGAACATCTGGACCTCAGGAGGTCATGTTTGAACAACCAGACTGCCCATGCAGAACAACACTGGGTGACTGAGAATACTTGCAAGGAACTGAACGTGATCGGAGAGGACTAAAGTGTGTGTGTGCGCTATTGGATGATTAAACTTAGCTATATAGAAACCTTTCAAGCTGTATATGAGCTCTTGAAAAATCCCGATGGATACCTTCCTTCCCTATGGAGAGCTGGTCTCACGATCATGAAAGAAACCTTTTGCAGTTCTACCCTTGTGTCCCTTTCCTCCTCAGCTGACGAATGTCCCAACTTGCTTTTGCGACAGTGCCCCAGTTTAGCTGGGGCACCTCATGTGCATGCATAAATACTGACCCTTGTAATTCTAGACTTTGCATCCTAGCCTCTCTCCTCAGTGTGCACGTGGCAGTTGGAAATTTTCCTAACAGAAGCAACTGATGGCCATGACTGCAGTGTTACAAGGTCTGTCCCCTGTCAATCCAGTAGATGTAGGGCAGTCCAGGAACACAAGGCACAGAGCACCGCGGTCTCCACTTGTGTGCCTGCACACTGTCTTATGTGCAGATCTTCAGGGCTGTGCTGAGGATCCTCTCTGAGCAGGGATGGCACAAAGCCTTTTCCATGTGCCTCCCTCACCTGCCCATGGTCTCCCTGTATGTCAGCACTGCCATGTCTGCCTACCTGAAGCCCCTCTCCGTCGCCTCCCCTGTTCTAAATCTGGTGGTATCATTTTGGTATTCAGTGGTGCCTCCAGCAGTGAACCCCCTCATCTACAGCCTGAGGAACCAGGAGCTCAAGGATGCCCTATGGAAACGGGCCCAGTGGACGTTTTTTTACCAACAGTAACCTGCCTCCCCTTCTCTGCACATTTCCCAGAGTTTACCTTACGGCAGGAGACTATTGTTTTCCCTCATGATAATCATACATCTAGATATTTTTCTGTTTGTTTTTTTTTTTTTTTTTTTAATATAGTGCTTCTCTTGAGGCTTGATCCTGTTGTGCCTTACCCTTGCAAACAAGGTGTCAAATGTGGCCTGTCCAATATCAGCTCTTCAATAAAACAGAACCTCGCAGTTCCAGTGCCTGAAGGCTGAGCTCTTCCTCCAAAGCTGCTGCCAAGAAAATGTCCAATGAATTAGTCTTTTAAAGAGTCTGTTCTTCTTGTGTTCTCAATTTTTTGGGGTTAGGTTCATGGTACTATTGGGTTCCACTGGACCTAGTATTCTGGATTTAAAAGCTCTCTTCTTGGTGTCCAGGCGCAGGGGAGATGGTCCATGAGCTCCCATTCTCTCCTCAGGTTTCTTCATGTATGACAGGAGTGATGGCATATACCAGACTCCCTGGAAATGAATTTGGAGGGGTGAGGAGAGGAGAGGATGGGGACTCACCACATGCCCTGAAGTTGGAATGAATGGAGGCTCAGAAGGTGAAACACCCTCAATGGTGAAGTCCCCCAAAAGCAAAACACTAAACTGAGGTATGCACAAACAAGGACTTTGCCATGGAGG
Organism: Platalea leucorodia; assembly: GCF_965183815.1. NCBI lineage: Eukaryota > Metazoa > Chordata > Aves > Pelecaniformes > Threskiornithidae > Platalea > Platalea leucorodia. Next base: position 571,693 of record NW_028121453.1, read on the forward strand.
TCAGTTGGAACCCAGCAGGCAGAGGGAAGGGAGACAGGACAAGGGGTAATGGTTTTAAAGTAAAGGAGGGTAGATTTAGACTGAACAAAAAGAAAAAAAAAAATCACGATGAGGGTGGTGAAACACTGAAATGGGTTGTCCAGAGTGATTGTAGATACTCCGTCCTTGGAAACATTCAAGGACAGGCAGGATGGGGCTCTGAGCAACTTGATCTGGTTGAAGATGTCCCTGCTCATTGCAGAGGGGTTGGACTAGATGACCACTAAAGGTCCCTTCCCACCCAAACCATTCTATGATTCTATGAATACAATGACAAGGACTAGAGGGGGCCCTGCCTCCAGCCAGGTGGAGGAAAGGGACAAACGGATTTACTTGACCGGTTTACCCCTGGCGCAGCTTGACCGGTGTACCCCTGGCGCAGCTTGAGGCCGTTTCCTCTCGTCCTATCACTCGTTACTAGGGAGAAGAGACCGACCCCCTCGCTACAACCTCCTTTCAGGTAGTTGTAGAGAGCAACAAGGTCTCCTCTCAGCCTCTTCTTCTCCAGACTAAACAACCCCAGTTCCCTCAGCTGCTCCTCGTAAGCCTTGTTCTCCAGACCCTTCACCATCTTCGTTGCCCTCCTCTGGAAACACTCCAGCACCTCGATGTCCTTCTTGTAGTGAGGGGCCCAACACTGAACACAGTACTCGAGGTGCGGCCTCACCAATGCTGAGTACAGGGGCACCATCACCTCCCTGGTCCTGCTGGTCACACTGTTCCTGATACAGGCCAGGATGCCATTGGCCCTCTTGGCCACCTGAGCACACTGCTGGCTCATGTTCAGGTGGCTGTCAACCAAGACCCCCAGGTCCTTTTCTGCCAGACAGCTCTCCAGCCACCCCTCCCCCAGCCTGTAGCATTGCATGGGGTTGTTGTGACCCAAGTGCAGGACTCGGCACTGAGCCTTGTTGAACCTCATGCAGTTGGCCCCGGCCCAACGATCCAGCCTGTCCAGGTCCCTCTGCAGGGCCTTCCTACCCTCCAGCAGATCGACACTTCCACCCAACTTGGTGTCATCTGCAAACTTACTGAAGGTGCACTCGATCCCCTCGTCCAGATCATCAATGAAGACATTGAAAAGGACTGGCCCCAGTACTGAGCCCTGGGGAACACCACTCGTGACAGGCCACCAACTGGATTTGACTCCATTCACCACCACTCTCTGAGCTCGCCCGTCCAGCCAGTTTTTAACCCAGCGTAGAGTGCACCCATCCAAGCCGTGAGCAGCCAGCTTCTCCAGGAGAATGCTGTGGGAGACTGTGTCAAAGGCCTTACTGAAGTCCAAGTAGACAACATCCACAGCCTTCCCCTCATCCACTAAGCGGGTCACCTTGTCATAGAAGGAGACCAGGTTAGTGAAACAGGATCTGCCTTTCATAAACCCATGCTGGCTGGGCCTGATCCCTCGGTTGTCCCGCACTTGCTGCATAATGGCACTCAAGATGACCTGCTCCATGACCTTCCCCGGCACCGAGGTCAGGCTGACAGGCCTGTAGTTCCCCAGATCCTCCTTCCGACCCTTCTTGTAGAGGGGCGTCACGTTTGCTAGCTTCCAGTCATCCGGGACCTCCCTGGTCGACCAGGACTGCTGATAAATGATGGAGAGTGGCTTGGCCAGCTCCACTGCCAGATCCCTCAGTATCCTCGGGTGGATCCCATCTGGCCCCATGGACTTGTGCACATCCAGGTGGAGGAGCAGGTCAGTGATTATCACCTCTTCAACAACTGGGACTTCACTTTGTGTCCTATCTCCATCTCCCAGCTCAGGGGCTGGAAAAACCCGAGGATGACTAGCTTGACTATTAAAGACTGAGGCAAAGAAGGCATTAAGTACGTCTGCCTTCTCCTCATCCTTTGTGGCAAGGTTACCTTCTGTATCCAACAAAGGAGGGAGATTCTCCCTGGCCCTCCTTTTGTCACTAACATATTTATAAAAACTTTTTTTGTTGTCTTTAACGGCAGTGGCCAGTTTAAGTTCCAGCGGCACCTTCGCCTTTCTGATCTTCTCCCTGCATAACCTCACAATATCCTTGTAGTCCCCCTGAGTCACCTGCCCCTTCTTCCAAAGGTGGTAGGCTCTCCTTTTTTTTCTAAGTTCTAGCCAAAGCTCTCTGTCCAGCCAGGCCGGTCTTCTCCCCCACCTGCTCGACTTGCGGCACATGGGGACGGCCTGCTCCTGCGCCTTTAAGATTTCCTCCTTGAATAACGTCCAGCCTTCCTGGACTCCTTTGCCCTTCAGGACTGCTTCCCAAGGGACTCTGTTAACCAGACTCCCGAACAGCCCAAAGTCCGCCCTTCTAAAGTTCAGGGTGGCGGTCTTGCTGACCCCCTTCCTTACCTCTCCTAGAATTGAAAACTCTATCATTTCATGGTCGCTGAGCCCAAGACAGCAGACACAGGTCACCTCACATTCCTCTTCCAGTGCCATGCGACTGTTCTGGGACCTCATGATCCCTGCCCTGTTCAAGGGGCCAAACAGAGGAAGTTAGGGTTAGGAGGGGCTGAAGGTGAGGGGGTTGGAGCACAGGAATGAGGGCTTTGGGGCTTAGGTGTTCAGGTTAGGGCTTTGAGATCAGAGCTCACCTTTAGGACGCTGTGACACCTTGGGGTCAGGGACAGGTGAAAGCTGGACACCCAGCTTGAGGCCAGACACTGAACCTGAAGGCAGCTAAAATGAAAGGCTGTGCGTTCAGTCTCGGGTGGTTTAGCTCTTTGTGTGTAGTTGTTGTTATAAGTTACTCTCGCTTAAATTGAAATAGAGAGTTGGTTAAACAAAAGAAGCAGTTTATTGAATTAAGTAAGCAGCCACAAGCAAAACAGCGCTGGGCGGCCGCGGAGTCACAACTCCACCTAGGCGCGCGCACTTCTCACAGTGAGTCCTGTTTTTATAAACCGCGGGTTCCGAGACACATTGGCACATCCTGGTCCGTCTTGCGCATGCGTGGGCTGTTGCTAGGGGGTCGTCTCGAGTCTCCTGGTGGTTGCGAAGAGGAGGGCTGTAATTTTCCTTGATCTTTTGACTTCTGCATACCTTCTTATCTGGCTTAAGACACAGCATGAGCTGTGAAGCGGGATGTTTTACGGTGGGTTGAGTCTCTCAAAGGATTATATGACCTTATACTTATCAGGAAGTTGGCATGGTTTGTTTGTCTATCCCTGTGTCTCCACTCTGGTTATCGTGAAACCTTGCCCCCCCCCCCCTCGGCAATCTTCCCCAATTTAGGCAATGAACAAACATTTACAAATTTATCACAATCCCTCCTTTTTCTCTTTGGTTACTTATTTTGTTCATTGAATTCTTGGAGGGCCTGTCGGCTTAGCACCAGTGCATCCACATCTTCATCCTGCTCTAATGATTCGTATTTAGCATGTACAAACATCAGATGTGCAGCTTCTAGACGACCTTTTACAATCGCAATTATTCTATTAAAAATACATGGTCCGAAAGTCAATGCTATTATTAACAACAATAGAGGTCCTGCTATAGTTGACAGTAGAGTAGTTAGCCAAGGTGAATAATTAAACCAGGATTCGTACCAATTCTGCTGGGCTTTATTTTCTCTTTTTCGTTTTTCAAGACCTTCCCGGAGCTTGGTCATGGTGTCTCTTATTACCCCAGTGTGGTCAGCATATACACAACACTCTTCTCGAAGGGCTGCACAAAGCCCCCCTTGCTGCAAGAAGACTAAATCCAATCCCCTACGATTTTGCAGTACTACCTCCGAAAGAGATCTAATTGATTTTTCCAAAGCTGAAATAGACTGTTCAATTCTGGCCAGGTCTTCATCCACTGCGATACGCAGAGAGGTGAACTCCTGACTCTGTTTCACCAAGGCAGCCACTCCCGTTCCTGCCCCTGCTACCCCTAGGAGCATTAATGTGGCTAGGGTTACTGCAGTGATCGGCTCCCTCTTTTCTAGGTGATAATCGGCTACAGTGTGTTGTGTATATACATATTCCTCAGTGTGATACAGAATCCTTGGCATAATTATTACCTGTACACAGAAATCATGCATGGCATTAAAAAGCCTTAATGACAAACATGGTGTAACCCCTAGCAATGAACAAACCCATCTAGTATTATTAGCGGGTATCAACCATTGGGCCGACTGGCTTTTATTCTCTGTAATGCTACATAAATTGCTCTTTCTTTTTGGAACTGTGCCCACACATCTGCCACTCCCGGACACTTGGGTCAGTGTTATCCCAATTGGCTGTCCCCAATTACACTGTTGGGGGTTACTCTCGTTGGAGTAGACAGGGTCTCCCAGGTCCCCAATAGCCTCGTAATACGGGGGTCTTATGCTAACGCACAGCCAGCAGCGTTCAGTAATGTTAGGATTTGTTTGATTTAATACCTGATAACTGGCACTTATGACCTTCCATATGCCATTTTCAGGAATGGTCATTTCTTCCTTTGCCGTGGTAGGCAGTGCTTCGGTAGGAATTGCTTCTGTTGAATTGTTAGGAGATGTTGCCCCAGGATTCTTTGTAAGCTGTGTCACCTTGGGGACTTCCCGAACCCCCTCTGACAGTGCTCCATTTGGTCCCACTGATTGAGGAGTTTTCAGTTCCTCCTTCCTTATTAGTATAAGCCCTCCCTTATCAGTTCCCTCTGAGTAGAATCTCACGCCCCACATTTTTCCTATTAACCAGCTGATATCTTCTGGCTTAGTTACATTTAGATATAATACCTTACAGGTCCCTGCATAATTCGGTGATGACCTATAACTTAGTTGTATAGTGCTACCTAACCGTTGGCACCCCTTTGGCCCGTACCCTACTTGCAGGTACTTATCGCGACCCGCTCCAAGCTCCCAGTCTGTAGCAATAGTCTCACAACCCCAATATGCACAGTAGTACTCGTTCGGGTAATTGCAATACCCCTTCCCAGGGTTAGAACTCGGGCAAAAATATAATCCTGTTTGGTTATTCGGACACCATGTCGTGGACCAAGTTGTAAGGTTACATGGGGTAGTGCGGAAACTGGGGGCCCCTGTAGTTATTATTTGCTGTACAGTTTGTTGGTCCTCCCATCTAATTAAGCTCCATCTAAAGGGTTGATGGGGGTGATGTTCGTGAATGGCACCATAGCTGACCATGATAATGACACTAATTCCCACATATCGTAGGAGAGGGCCGGAGCTCATTTTACTTGGCCTCCTTATCTTCTCCCCACTGTGAGTGCTCCTCTGCCTCACTCGTCATTCCGGTTGCAGCGGACTACGAGGTATCGATTCTTCTCGGCAGCAGTAGCGTTCTTCAGGGGAGGCTTATTCGGGGCCTTTATGGTCTCCGTCCCTTTCTTTGACTACAATACACGGGTCGGGGAGGGTGATACTTATCAAGTCCTTTTAAGCGTCAGCTTCAGGTCGTCAGGGCCCGAGACTGCTTTCCACTCCTTCCCCAGAATCGGTCCTTTCACACGACTGGCGTGAGTCCACCCCCTCTCTGCAGTTCGAACAGCGGTTTCTGTGGTAAGCAAAACAACATAGGGACCTTCCCACCGAGGTGTTAGTGAGGTTTCCTTCCATGTTTTAATTAGCACTTTATCCCCAGGCCGTACCTGGTGTATAGCTATATCTAATGGGGGGCGCTGAACAACTAAACCCCTTTTTTGTAACTCTCTACGACGGTTCATTAGTTGTGTCAGGTAGGGCTGTAATTGTGTATCTTGTAGCTGAGGGTGCTCAAGAGGCATCTCTAAGTCGTATGGCATTCCATAAAGCATCTCAAAAGGGGAGAGCCCCACATCGGTGCGTGGCTGCGTTCGTATATTTAGTAATGCAAGCGGCAAGCATTTCACCCAGGAAGCTTTAGTCTCCAGCATGAGTTTTGTTAATTGTTTTTTAATTTCACCATTCATTCGTTCTACTTTCCCTGAGCTTTGGGGATGCCACGGAGTATGGTATTCCCAACTCACTCCCAGAGCCTTCATGGTTTCCTGAGATACTTTGGACACGAAATGGGGGCCTCGATCTGAATCAATTGCTTCTATGATTCCATATCTAGGAATTATATTTTCAAGTAATATCTTTACCACGGTTTGAGCTGTGGCCCTTGCCGTAGGAAATGCTTCAACAAAATGTGTAAGGTGGTCTACAATTACAAGAATGTATTTGTACCGACCTGTTTTTGGGAGTTCTGTGAAATCCAATTGGATCTTAGCAAAAGGTCGGTGGGCCAATTCTCGACCTCCCAATACCCTTTTCCTAATATGCTGAGCATTTACCTTTCAGCAAGTTATACAGTCATTCACAATTCTCTTGGCTATATTATAAATTCCAACACACATGTATTTTGTAGCAAATTGATCTACCAATGCCTGAGTTCCCCAGTGCGTGTTCTCATGAAACCTCCGTAGCACCCCCAGAGCTACAGCCTTCGGGAGTATTTCCCGCCCATCAGGTAGTATCCATTTCCCTTTATCAGTTTCTTTTATACCCATTTGTACCATTTTATCTTTTTCTTGTACTGTGAAGCTATACAAAGCATATATTTGCCCATGAAGGTAGCAGTGTGTATACTTCTTTTCTTCCTCCTCGTAGGTTGGGCATCGACACTGGATTGCATCCCAACCAAAGTCCTTGTAGCAGTCATAGCATGGAAATTCCCTTAAGTCCTTCCCACAGTCTGGGCAGTCTTCTCGTTTTTCTATGATCCTTATACACATTAGTGCTGCCCTTTTTGCTTCTTGATCTGCCAAATTGTTTCCCCTAATCTGGGGAGTTAGGCCTCGCTGGTGTCCTTTTACATGTACTACAGCAATTTCTTTTGGCCCCCTTATGGCCTGTAATACTTGAGTAATTAGCTCTTGGTGTATTAGTCCCTTTCCTTGCGAATTAATAAGTCCTCATTCTTCCCATATTTTACCAAATGTATGTACTACCCCAAAAGCATATTTTGAATCTGTATATATTGTGCCACTCTTATTTTTCAATAATTTTAAGGCCTGCAGTATTGCGTATAACTCACAAGCCTGAGCAGACCAATTAGGACTCAAAGGTCCGGACTCAATTACTTCCAGGGTCTTTCCATTTACTAAGGCATAACCTGACTTTCGCTTCCCTTCCACTACTCGTGAGGAACCATCCACATATATCTGTTCTCCTGTTGGTAACTCCGTTTCCTCTAAGTCAGGTCTTAACTTTGTTTGCTCCTCTATATTCCGGAGGCAATCATGTGTTAAAGGCTCATTTGGTTCCCCGTAGAGAAACTGAGCAGGATTCTGCAGAGAAGTTGTTTCTAATGACAATTTTGGGGAGGAGATTAAAATTCCTTCATATTTCAGTAATCTAGCATCAGTAATCCATTTTTCTGCTTTTTGTTGTAGGACTCCGCGTATATTATGTGGGGATATCACTTTAATCTCTCCCCCAAAGGTAATTTTCTGTGCTTCTTCTACTAGCAAAGCGGCTGCCACTACTACTTGCAAACAATTCGGCCAGCCCCTGCTAACTGGATCAAGTAGCTTAGATAAATAAGCAACTGGCTTCTTGCTTCCTGCCCATTCTTGAGCAAGCACTCCATAAGCAGCACACTCTGTACTATTTACAAACAAAAAGAACGGCTTTTTCAAATCCGGGAAGCTTAATACTGGAGGATGCATTAACTCCTCTTTTAGTTTCTCTAATTGCTCCTCGTCTTCCTTCGTCCACTTAAGTAATCCTTCTCTGTTTAATTTATTATAGAGGAATTTAACCTTTCCACTGTAATCTTCTATCCACTGTCTACAATACCCGGTTAGTCCTAATAATTGCCGTACCTGCCTTTTTGTTGTTGGGGCTTTTAGGGCTAGTATACCACTAATCCTTTCCGGATCCAATCTCTTAGTTCCCCTACTTAATCGGTGGCCCAAATATTTTACCTCATTTTCTACAAATTGCAATTTTGATTTTGATACTTTTAATCCTTGTAAACTAAGAAAGTTTAACAGCTGAATGCTAGCCTGCCTTACAGTGTTTTCATCTTTTCCAGCTATTAACAGGTCATCCACATACTGTACCAGCGTCACTCCTGGTATTTTATCATAATTTTGCAGGATCTGTTCCAGGGCCTGTCCAAATAAATTTGGGGATTCTGTAAATCCTTGAGGTAGGACAGACCATCGTAATTGCTGTTTTCGATGGGTATCAGGGTCCTCCCATTCAAAGGCAAAATAATCTCTACTGTTTTCATCTAAAGGACATGCCCAAAATGCGTCCTTTAAATCTATCACACTATACCACTGGTCATCCGGGCGCAACTGACTTAGTAGAGTATGTGGATTTGCCACTACTGGGAATCGGGTCACAGTTCTTTTATTGATCTCCCTTAGATCATGCACTAATCGATATTTACCATCCTTTTTCTTTACTGGTAATATCGGGGTGTTAAAAGGGGACATGCAAGGTTCTAACAGCCCCTGTTGTAGTAACCTCTGAATTTCAGGTTTCAATCCCCTTCTGCCCTCTTCGGACAGGGGATACTGTTTAATTCTTGTAGGTACACCCGGGTTGTTTATAGTTACCTTAAAGGGTTTGATATCCAATTTTCCCACACTTTCTGGGGTGTACCACACTTCTGGATTTATACTTTGTTCGTCCTCCACTCTGAGAGGACATAATTTGATTTGTAACCTTTTGTCTATCACTTCTAAACTTATGCCTAATTCTATTATCAAATCTCTACCTAACAAATTATACTCGGCCTCAGGCACCAAAAGTAAAGACCCGACGCCCACTTTAGAGTCTGATTCTATAAACACTTCTTTTATAACGGAGACCCCAAATGGTTCTCCTTTTGCCCCAACCACTTGTACTTTTTCTGCCGAGGCTTTGCACCCTAAAGGCAAGGTTTGGACTGTAGATCTTTCAGCCCCTGTATCTATGAGGAACTCCAATTCCTCACGCTGAGGACCCACTTTTAATTTTATCAAGGGCTCATTTTTCCCTCGGGTCCCCAGCAAATAGAGCCCCTGACACCCCTATTCATATTTAAACATCTTTTCATCCTCCTTTCTCTGTCGGCACTCTCTCTTCATGTGACCTTTTTTGTTACAATAAAAACAGGTCACATCCCTTCTTCCCTGTCCATCTCTTCCTTCTCCTCTCTCAAACCTCCCAGGCTTCCTCCTTTGTTCATTTCTTCTCTGTCCTTCCCGTACAGCTGCCACCATCATCCGTACTTGTTTCCTTTCTTTTTCGTCTTCTCTCCTAACATACACCTTCTGCGCCTCCCTCAGGAGTTCATCTAAACCTTTATCTTGCCAATCTTGTATTTTTTCCAATTTCTTTCTAATATCGGTCCAGGATTTTGCCACAAACTGGGTCTTAAGTAGGGCTTCCCCCACCGGGGTCCCTGGATCTAAACCGCTATACAGCTGCAGGCTCTTTCGCAGCCTCTCTAACCACTCCGTCGGAGTCTCCTCCCGTCTTTGTTGCTCATTAAAGACCTTATTGATATTCTGCCCTCTGGGAACCGACTCCCTAATTCCCTGAATGATAATAGTTCTTAGGTCTTGCATGTGGCCGCGATGAATAGGATCTTGGTTATTCCAATTGGGCGGCTGCATTGGCCACTTAACATCTGCTACTGGACCCTGTTGGTGCTGTTGGTCCCAGATACGCATGCCAGCCCGTCTAATCATCCCTCTCTCCTCTGATGTAAACAGGATCCCTAAGATGGACTGCAACTCCTCCCAAGTATAAATATTAGGACCTAGAAACTGGTCCACCCGCTCTGCTACTCCCAATGGATCTTCTAATAAACTCCCCATTTCCTTCTTAAAATCTCTTACATCCCCAGAATTAATAGGGACGGCTACATATCCCATCCCTGGTTGGGGTCCCCCCATAGCTATTTCCCGCAGAGGGTATAATCCTCCCTCAGGATTTAATCCCTGCGCTCTGGTCTGACTCCTAGTCACCGGCCTCCTCATGCTTGTTTCATCATCCGAATCCTCCGAAGACGGAGGTTCGGCGGGGGCGGTAGGTATGGGGGGAGGCATATAGGGAGGTGGTGATGTTGGGACCTCTAGATCTCGTTTCTTCCTCCCTCGCCCTCCTTTTTCTTTTAGCGGGTACAAGCGAGTCCTTGTTTCCGATTTTATCCAAAGATGTGCGTACTCGCTTTCTTCTAAACTGAAAGGCTCCTTCGAGTTTACATAGATGTTTAGAGCCTGACAGATCCAATCTTCAAATGAACCAAATGGGGGCCATAAAACACTATCTCCCTTTATAGGTTTATTACCCCAAACCTCAATGCAGTAGTGAATCATTTTAACTTTACTCTTTCCCCGCCTAGAAGGGGAATCATCCCAATATTTAATCATCAATCCTAATGGACTATCCGGGGGAATGGGGGGTAGGCCCCCACCACTAACTCCCCCACCCATGGAACCAGAAGGCTTACTTTTCTTCTGTCCCATCCTCCGGAGCACCTTCACACACTCACACACACGCTTCCCCCTTTTCGTGGCCCAGTCCCTCGCGGGATGTGGGAACCGCACTACCGAGGGGTCCGCACTCGCTTCGTCCTAGCAGACGTCTCACACATTATGCTCCGGGATACCCAACCCCAACCGAATGGAACACCGGCCTATACTCACTCAATCCTGAGTCTTCATTCGGTCTTCGTGCACAAAAATTACGGGGTTGCCGGCTTTATTTGCCTGTGACTAATTTAGGGTTCGTCGGTGAAGGGCTTGAGAGAAAATAACTCCCAACAAGGGCCGCCGAACTCGGTGGGGCGCCTCCCCCGGAGAGCTTTTCAATTCAATTGCCTTCATCCGAGTCACGGCACCGAACCCATCAGAACATTTACACGATCGCAGCCCCATGCCTTGGAACCTCCGTGTGGCGGTGGAACCCATCAGAACGTCCCCGTGGTGCTGTCCCCATGCCTTAGAATGACCCTGCGGTGGTGGAACCCATCAGAATGTCACCGTGGTGGTGGTCCCATTCCTTCGAACCTCCCCATGGTGGTGGAACCAAGCAGAACGTCCCCATGTGGTGGCCCCGTGGCTTATAACCTCCCCGTGGTGGTGGAACCCATCAGAAGGTCCATGTGCTAGTGGTTCCATGCCTTCGAACCTCCCCGTGGCAGAGAAATACATCAGAACGTCTCCGTGGCGGTGGCCCCACGCCTTAGAACCTCCCCTTGGTGCTGGAACCCATCAGAACGTCCCCGTCGTGGTTCCCCTGCGTCTTACAACCTCCTGGTGGTAGTGAAACACATCAGAACGTCCCTGTGCTGGTGGCCCCACGCCTTAGAACCTCCCCGTGGTGGTGGAACGCATCAGAATATCACCGTGGTGGTTCCCCTGTGCCTTTAGAATCTCCCCGTGGTGCTGGAAGCCATCAGACCATACCTGTCGCGGATCCCCTGCACCTTAGAGCCTGCCGAAGAACGTGGAGCCCATCCGAACGTCCCCAGGGTGGCGGCCCCACGCCTTAGAACTTCCCCGTGGTGGTGGAACCCATCAGAAGGTGACCATGGTGGTGGCCGCGTGACTTAGAACCTCCCGGTTGCGGTGGAACCCATCAGAACGTCACTGTCGTTGTTGTCCCATGCCTTACAACCTCCCCGTGGTGGTGGAACCCATCAGAACGTGACCATGGTGGTGATCCCATTCCTTCGATCCTCCCTGTTGCGGTGGAACCCATGAGAACGTCACCGTGGTGGTGTCCCGTTGCCTTAGAACCTCCCTATGGTTGTGGAACCCATCAGAAGGTCACTGTCGCGGTTCCCCTGCGCCTTAGAAACTGCCCGAGAAGGTGGAACCTATGAGAACGTCCCCATGGTGGTAGCCCCACGCCTTCGAACATGCCCGTGGTAGTGGAACCCATCAGAACATTTTCACGATCAGAGCCCCATGCCTTGGAACCTCCGTGTGGCGGTGGAGCCCATCAGAACATCCCCGTGGCGGTGTCCCCATGCCTTAGAATGACCCTGCGGTGGTGGAACCCATCAGAATGTCACCGTGGTGGTTGTCCCACACCTTCGAACCTCCCCGTGGTGGTGGAACCCATCAGAACGTCCCTGTGGCACAAACCCCATGGCTTTACAACATCCCCGTCGTGGTGGAAACAAGCAAAACGTCTTTGTCGTGTTGGCCCCTTCCCTTCGAACCTCCCCGTGGCGGAAAAATACATCGGAACGTCTCCGTAGCGGTGGCCCCACGCCTTAGAACATCCCCTTGGTGGTGGAACCCATCAGAACGTCCCCATGGTCGTTCCCCTGCGTCTTACAACCTCCTGGTGGTAGTGAAACCCATCAGAACGTCCCCGTCGTGTTGACCCGGCGCCTTAAAACTTCCCCGTGGTGCTGGAACCCATCAGAACATTTTCACGATCATAGCCCCATGCCTAGGAAGCTCCGTGTGGCAGTGGAACCCATCAGAATGTCCCTGTGGTGGTGGAACCCATCAGAACATCGTCGTCGCAGTTCCCCTGCGCCCTGAGAACTTCCCCGTGGTGGTGGAAACCATCAGAACATCGCCATGCTGCTGGACCTCTGCTTTCAAAACTCCCTGTGGTGGTGGAACCCATCAGAACATCACCGTCTTGGTTCCCCTGCGCCTTTAGGATCTCCCCGTGGTGGTGGAACCCATCTGAACGTCACCATGGTGGTGGCCCGTTGCCTTAGAACCTCGCTATGGCGGTGGAACCCATCAGAACATCACTGTCGCGGATCCCCTGCACCTTAGAACCTGCCGAAGAACGTGGAACCCATCAGAACGTCCCCGTGGCAGTATCCCCATGCCTTAGAATGACGCTGCAGGGGTGGAACCCATTAGAATGTCACCGTGGTGGTGGAACCCATCAGAACGTCCCCGTGGCGCATGCCCCACGGCTTTAGAACATCCCCGTGGTGGTGGCAACAAGCAAAACGTCTTTGTCGTGGTGGCCCCTTCCCTTCGAACCTCCCCGTGGCAGAGAAATACATCAGAACGTCTCCGTGGCGGTGGCCCCGTGCCTTAGAACCTCCCTGTGGTGGTGGAACCCATCAGAACATCACCGTCTCGATTCCCCTGCGCCTTTAGAACCTCCCCTTGGTGGTGGAACCCATCAGAACGTCCCTGTGGTGGTGGCCCGTTGCCTTAGAACCTCGCTATGGTGCTGGAACCCATCAGAACATCACTGTCGCGGATCCCCTGCACCTTAGAACCTGCCGAAGAACGTGGAACCCATCAGAACGTCCCCGTGGCAGTATCCCCATGCCTTAGAATGACGCTGCAGGGGTGGAACCCATTAGAATGTCACCGTGGTGGTGGAACCCATCAGAACGTCCCCGTGGCGCATGCCCCACGGCTTTAGAACATCCCCGTGGTGGTGGCAACAAGCAAAACGTCTTTGTCGTGGTGGCCCCTTCCCTTCGAACCTCCCCGTGGCAGAGAAATACATCAGAACGTCTCCGTGGCGGTGGCCCCGTGCCTTAGAACCTCCCTGTGGTGGTGGAACCCATCAGAACATCACCGTCTCGATTCCCCTGCGCCTTTAGAACCTCCCCTTGGTGGTGGAACCCATCAGAACGTCCCTGTGGTGGTGGCCCGTTGCCTTAGAACCTCGCTATGGTGCTGGAACCCATCAGAACATCACTGTCGCGGATCCCCTGCACCTTAGAACCTGCCGAAGAACGTGGAACCCATCAGAACGTCCCCGTGGCAGTATCCCCATGCCTTAGAATGACGCTGCAGGGGTGGAACCCATTAGAATGTCACCGTGGTGGTGGAACCCATCAGAACGTCCCCGTGGCGCATGCCCCACGGCTTTAGAACATCCCCGTGGTGGTGGCAACAAGCAAAACGTCTTTGTCGTGGTGGCCCCTTCCCTTCGAACCTCCCCGTGGCAGAGAAATACATCAGAACGTCTCCGTGGCGGTGGCCCCGTGCCTTAGAACCTCCCTGTGGTGGTGGAACCCAGCAGAACATCACCGTCTCGATTCCCCTGCGCCTTTAGAACCTCCCCTTGGTGGTGGAACCCATCAGAACGTCCCTGTGGTGGTGGCCCGTTGCCTTAGAACCTCGCTATGGTGCTGGAACCCATCAGAACATCACTGTCGCGGATCCCCTGCACCTTAGAACCTGCCGAAGAATGTGGAACCCGTCAGAACATCCCCAGGGTGGCGGCCCCACGACTTATAGAACTTCCCCGTGGCGGTGGAACCCATCAGAACATTTTCACAATCATAGCCCCATGCCTAGGAAGCTGCGTGTGGCGGTGGAAGCCATCAGAACATCCCCGTGGTGGTGGAACCCATCAGAACATCACCATGCTGCTGGACCCCTGCTTTCGAAACTCCCTGTGGTGGTGGAACCCATCAGAACATCACCGTCGCGGTTCCCCTGCGCCCTGAGAACTTCCCCGTGGTGGTGGAAACAATCAGAACATCGCCATGCTGGTGGACCCCTGCTTTTGAACCTCCCCGTGGAGGTGGAACCCATCAGAATATTTCCGCGATCGTAGCCCCATGCCTTGGAACCACTGTGTGGCGGCGGAACCCATCAGAACGTCCCCGTCGTGGTGGCCCCGCGCCTTAGAATCTTCCTGTGGTGCTGGAACCCATCAGAACATCACCGTGGAGGTTCCCCTGCGCCTTTAGAATCTCCTCGTGGTGGTGGAACCCATCGGAACGTCCCTGTGGTGGTGGCCCGTTGCCTTAGAACCTCCCTATGGTGCTGGAACCCATCAGAACATCACTGTCGCGGATCCCCTGCCCCTTAGAACCTGCCGAAGAACGTGGAACCCATCCGAACGTCCCCAGGGTGGTGGCCCCACGCCTTATAGAACTTCCCCGTGGCGGTGGAACCCATCAGAACATTTCCACGATCGTAGCCCCATGCCTTGGAACCTCCGTGTGGTGGTGGAACCCATCAGAACGTCCCCGTGGCGGTGTCCCCATGCCTTAGAATGACCCTGCGGTGGTGCAACCCATCAGAATGTCACCGTGGTGGTGGTCCCATTCCTTCGAACCTCCCCGTGGTGGTGGAAGCAAGCAGAACGTCCCCATGTGGTGGCCCCGCGGCTTATAACCTCTCCGTTGTGGTGGAAGCCATCAGAACGTCCCCGTGCTAGTGGCCCCACGCCTTCGAACCTCCCCGTGGTGGTGGAACCCATCAGAACGTCCCCGTGGCGCATGCCCCACGGCTTTAGAACATCCCCGTGGTGGTGGCAACAAGCAAAACGTCTTTGTCGTGGTGGCCCCTTCCCTTCGAACCTCCCCGTGGCAGAGAAATACATCAGAACGTCTCCGTGGCGGTGGCCCCACGCCTCAGAACCTCCCCTTGGTGGTGGAACCCATCAGAACGTCCCCGTGGTGGTTCCCCTGCGTCTTACAACCTCCTGGTGGTAGTGAAACCCATCAGAACGTCCCCGTCGTGGTGGCCCCGTGCCTTAGAACCTCCCCGTGGTGCTGGAGCCCATCAGAACATCACCGTGGTGGTTCCCCTGCGCCTTTAGAATCTCCCCGTGGTGGTGGAACCCATCAGAACGTCCCTGTGGTGGTGGCCCGTTGCCTTAGAACCTCGCTATGGTGCTGGAAGCCATCAGAACATCACTGTCGCGGATCTCCTGCACCTTAGAACCTGCCGAAGAACGTGGAACCCATCCGAACGTCCCCAGGGTGGCGGCCCCACGCCTTAGAACTTCCCCGTGGTGGTGGAACCCATGAGAACGTGACCATGGTGGTGGCCGCGTGACTTAGAACCTCCCGGTTGCGGTGGAACCCATCAGAACGTCACCGTGGTGGTGGTCCCATGCCTTACAACCTCCGCGTGGTGGTGGAACCCATGTGAACCTGACCATGGTGGTCTTCCCATTCCTTCGATCCTCCCTGTTGCGGTGGAACCCATGAGAACGTCACCGTGGTGGTGTCCCGTTGCCTTAGAAGCTCCCTATGCTGCTGGAACACATCAGAAGGTCACTGTCGCGGTTTCCCCTGCGCCTTAGAAACTGCCCGAGAAGGTGGAACCTATGAGAACATCCCCATAGTGGTGGCCCAACGCCTTCGAACATCCCCGTGGCGGTGGAACCCATCAGAACATTTTCACGATCCTAGCCCCATGCCTAGGAAGCTGCGTGTGGCGGTGGAAGCCATCAGAACGTCCCCGTGGTGGTGGAACGCGTCAGAACATCATCATCGCGGTTCCCCTGCGCCCTGAGAACTTCCCCGTGGTGGTGGAAACCATCAGAACCTCGCCATGCTGCTGGACCCCTGCTTTCGAACCTCCCCGTGGAGGTGGAACCCATCAGAACATTTCCACGATCGTAGCCCCATGCCTTGGAACCTCCGTGTGGCGGTGGAACCCATCAGAACGTCCCCGTGGCGGTGTCCCCATGCCTTAGAATGACCCTGCGGTGGTGGACCCATCAGAATATCACCGTGGTGGTGGTCCCATTCCTTCGAACCTCCCCGTGGTGGTGGAAGCAAGCAGAACGTCCCCATGTGGTGGCCCCGTGGCTTATAACCTCTCCGTTGTGGTGGAAGCCATCAGAACGTCCCCTTGCTAGTGGCCCCACGACTTCGAACCTCCCCTTGGTGGTGGAACCCATCAGAACATCCCCGTGGTGCATGCCCCCCGTCTTTAGAACATCCCCGTCATGGTGGAAACAAGCAAAAAGTCTTTGTCGTGGTGGCCCCTTCCCTTTGAACCTCCCCGTGGCAGAGAAATACAATGGAACATCTCCGTGGCGGTGGCCCCACGCCTTAGAACCTCCCCTTGGTGGTGGAACCCATCAGAACGTCCCCGTGGTGGTTCCCCTGCGTCTTACAACCTCCTGGTGGTAGTGAAACCCATGAGAATGTCCCCGTCGTGGTGGCCCCGTGCCTTAGAACCTCGCTGTGGTGGTGGAACCCATCAGAACATCACCGTGGTGGTTCCCCTGCGCCTTTAGAACCTCCCCGTGGTGGTGGAACCCATGAGAACGTCCCTGTGGTGGTGGCCCGTTGCCTTAGAACCTCCCTATGGTGCTGGAACCAATCAGATCATCACTCTCGTGGATCCCCTGCACCTTAGAACCTGACGAAGAATGTGGAACCCATCCGAACGTCCCCAGGGTGGCGGCCCCATGCCTTAGAACTTCCCCGTGGCGCTGGAACGCATCAGAACGTGACCATGGTGGTGGCCGCGTGACTTAGAACCTCCCGGTTGCGGTGGAACCCCTCAGAAAGTCACCGTCGTGGTGGTCCCATGCCTTACAACCTCCGTGTGGTGGTGGAACCCATCAGAACGTGACCATGGTGGTGGTCCCATGCCTTCGAACCTCCCTGTTGCGGTGGAACCCATGAGAACGTCACCGTGGTGGTGTCTTGCTGCCTTAGAACCTCCCTATGGTGGTGGAACACATCAGAAGGTCACTGTCGCGGTTCCCCTGCGCCTTAGAAACTGCCCGAGAAGGTGGAACCTATGAGAACGTCCCCATGGTGGTGGCCCCACGCCTTCGAACATGCCCGTGGCGGTGGAACCCATCAGAACATTTTCACGATCCTAGCCCCATGCCTAGGAAGCTGCGTGTGGCGGTGGAAGCCATCAGAACGTCCCCGTGGTGGTGGAACGCCTCAGAACATCACCGTCGCGGTTCCCCTGCGCCCTGAGAACTTCCCCGTGGTGGTGGAAACCATCAGAACCTCGCCATGCTGCTGGACCCCTGCTTTCGAACCTCCCCGTGGACGTGGAACCCATAAGAACATTTCCACGATCGTAGCCCCATGCCTTGGAACCTCCGTGTGGCGGTGGAACCCATCAGAACGTCCCCGTGGCGGTGTCCCCATGCCTTAGAATGACCCTGCGGTGGTGGACCCATCAGAATATCACCGTGGTGGTGGTCCCATTCCTTCGAACCTCCCCGTGGTGGTGGAAGCAAGCAGAACGTCCCCATGTGGTGGCCCCGCGGCTTATAACCTCTCCGTTGTGGTGGAAGCCATCAGAACGTCCCCGTGCTAGTGGCCCCACGCCTTCGAACCTCCCCGTGGTGGTGGAACCCATCAGAACGTCCCCGTGGCGCATGCCCCCCATGTTTAGAACATCCCCGTCGTGGTGGAAACAAGCAAAACGTCTTTGTCGTGGTGGCCCCTTCCCTTCGAACCTCCCCGTGGCAGAGAAATACATCAGAACGTCTCGGTGGC
This sequence comes from Platalea leucorodia, assembly GCF_965183815.1. Lineage (NCBI taxonomy): Eukaryota > Metazoa > Chordata > Aves > Pelecaniformes > Threskiornithidae > Platalea > Platalea leucorodia. The sequence goes on from NW_028121453.1 coordinate 589,840, forward strand.
GGTGGCCCCACACCTTAGAACCTCCCCTTGGTGGTGGAACACATCAGAATGTCCCCGTGGTGGTTCCCCTGCGTCTTACAACCTCCTGGTGGTAGTGAAACCCATCAGAACGTCCCCGTCGTGGTGGCCCCGTGCCTTAGAACCTCCCCGTGGTGGTGGAACCCATCAGAACATCACCGTGGTGGTTCCCCTGCGCCTTTAGAATCTCCCCGTGGTGGTGGAACCCATCAGAACGTCCCTGTGGTGGTGGCCCGTTGCATTAGAACCTCCCTATGGTGCTGGAAGCCATCAGAACATCACTGTCGTGGATCCCCTGCACCTTAGAACGTGCCGAAGAATGTGGAACCCATCCGAACGTCCCCAGGGTGGCGGCCCCATGCCTTAGAACTTCCCCGTGGCGGTGGAACCCATCAGAAGGTGACCATGGTGGTGGCCGCGTGACTTAGAACCTCCCGGTTGCAGTGGAACCCACCAGAACGTCACCGTGGTGGTCCCATGCCTTACAACCTCCGTGTGGTGGTGGAACCCATCAGAAGGTGACCATGGTGGTGGCCGCGTGACTTAGAACCTCCCGGTTGCGGTGGAACCCATCAGAACGTCACCGTGGTGGTGGTCCCATGCCTTACAACCTCCGCGTGGTGGTGGAACCCATCAGAACGTGACCATGGTGGTGGTCCCATGCCTTCGATCCTCCCTGTGGTGGTGGAACCCATGAGAACGACACCGTGGTGGTGTCTTGCTGCCTTAGAACCTCCCTATGGTGGTGGAACACATCAGAAGGTCACTGTCGCGGTTCCCCTGCGCCTTAGAAACTGCCCGAGAAGGTGGAACCTATGAGAACGTCCCCATGGTGGTGGCCCCACGCCTTCGAACCTCCCCGTGGTGGTGGAACCCATCAGAACGTCCCCGTGGCGCATGCCCCACGGCTTTAGAACATCCCCGTCGTAGTTGAAACAAGCAAAACGTCTTTGTCGTGGTGGCTCCTTCCCTTCGAACCTCCCCGTGGCAGAGAAATACATCAGAACGTCTCCGTGGCGGTGGCCCCACGCCTTAGAACCTCCCCTTGGTGGTGGAACCCATCAGAACGTCCCCGTGGTGGTTCCCCTGTGTCTTACAACCTCCTGGTGGTAGTGAAACCCATCAGAACGTCCCCGTCGTGGTGGCCCCGTGCCTTAGAACCTCCCCGTGGTGGTGGAACCCATCAGAACATCACCGTGGTGGTTCCCCTGCGCCTTTAGAATCTCCCCGTGGTGGTGGAACCCATCAGAACGTCCCTGTGGTGGTGGCCCGTTGCCTTAGAACCTCCCCATCACCGTCGCGGTTCCCCTGTGCCCTGAGAACTTCCCCGTGGTGGAGGAAACCATCAGAACATCGCCATGCTGGTGGACCCCTGCTTTCGAAACTCCCTGTGGTGGTGGAACCCATCAGAACATTTCAATGATCGTAGCCCCATGCCTTGGAACCTCCGTGTGGCGGCGGAACACATCAGAACGTCCCTGTGGCGGTGTCCGCATGCCTTAGAATGACCCTGCGGTGGTGGAACCCATCAGAATGTCACCGTGGTGGTGGTCCCATTCCTTCGAACCTCCCCGTGGTGGTGGAACCAAGCAGAACGTCCCCATGTGGTGGCCCCGTGGCTTATAACCTTTCCGTTGTGGTGGAACCCATCAGAAGGTCCCCGTGCTAGTGGCCCCACGCCTTCGAACCTCCCCGTGGTGGTGGAACCCATCAGAACGTCCCCGTGGCTCATGCCCCCCGTCTTTAGAACATCCTCGTCGTGGTGGAAACAAGCAAAACGTCTTTGTCGTTGTCCCGATCCAATGTCGGGAGAGGTTTCGATACGATCCCAAGGACGAGATTAAGACGCAAACGAGGTCAAATGCCGTACAACCTTTTACTTTTATTGGAGGGGAGAAGAGAACGGAGGGAGGAGGGAGGGCAAGGGAGGAGAGGACAAGAATAGGGGAGAGAGAGTTAGAAAGAGCAGGAGAAGGAGGAGTTTGTCACCACCACTTCGAGTCCGGTGATCTTCCGCAGGGTCTTCGGTGGCCTCAGGTTCCGGCGGGGATCGAAGCGGGTGGGGGGTGAGCCTTGAGGGTGCAGGAACGGAAGGAGGAGTGTCGCGCGCGCTGCTGCCGCCCCCGCCGAGGGGCACGTGCGCTCCTTATATAGGGGCTCCCACGCATGCGCAGATCACAAATGTGTACATGCAGTTCGCCACGGCCGTGCTGCCCCCGCCTCTGCTCTTTTCGCGCCTTTTTGTCCCCGCCTCAGCTCTTTTCGCGCCTTTAGTCCCTGCGCAGGCGCACGAAGTTGTTTTTTCTCAAAGCTGTGGAGAAGATGGTCTTCTCGAAGCGCTACGCTGGATGGCGCTACAGCAGCAATGTCGAGACAAAACCGCATTTGGTACCGGTTCTCTACACCACCCCGTGGCTCGACATTGCAGCTTGGTGGTATAAGACAGAGAGAGAAAGAGAAAACAAAGGAGAAAGAAAGAAAATGCAGAGTTGAAAGGGTTGGAGATAAGGGTGGAGGAAAGTTGTGGGAAGGGAAACGGGAATAACATTGTTTCAGGTGAAGGAATGTCTTAACACAGATTAACTGAGGTATTGCTCCATGCAAGCTTATTCTTGAACGACTTTAACAATTCTTCAACTTTGAAGGGTAAACATTAGAAATAGGGTTGACAATAACTGGCAACAGTAAACATTAGAAATAGGGTTAACAGTAACTGGCAATACGCGGTTTCTTCCTTTAGAAGTAATTGGGGATGGGTTTAAATGATGGGTACTGAGGTTGGTTGTGGCTGACGGATGGTACAGATTTTCGTTACACCATCAGGTGAGGTGTTAGGAACAAATTGCATATTTGACACAACATGTCGAATTAATTGAATAAAACATGGAATTATACAGGGTAGGAACAGTAAGGTAGCAGTTGCACATAGCAAATACAATATTAATTGTTTGACCCACGGTGCCCCTGGTAACCAGGACCACAAATCACCATTCCAACCACTCCAGGTTTGAACAGGGACATGGGCTGTTTTCCTGATATCTTGGGTCAGTTGGAGAACCACTTCTCCCACATCATCTATTTCTAGGCAGCAGTTAGAGATATTTAATTTTCCACATGCCCCTCCCTCCTCAGCCAGTAAATAATCTAAAACCATGCGGTGCTGAAGGATTGCCGTGCGCATTTGTTGAGACTGCCGAGTTAATAGGTCTATGGCGTCAGCGGTTTTATTGGTGATAATTTCTAGGGCCGCTTGTAGTCTGATTATTCGGTTTAGATTATAGATTGGTTCTCTTGCCCCTGCAATGGGCTCGTTCGGATTCCAGGTTGCTGCTCCATAGTGTTCAATTATTTGCTCAGGGGGCCATTCGTCATTCCCCCATTTTTGTGTCCCACCTAAATTTACCTTGGTAGATCGCGTCTTACGGGCAATACTTCTATCTCCGACGTTATCATACACTTTTATGCCTAATTGGGGTCCACCAGTTTCTGGCAGGAGGAAGAATAGGGGTCTTATGATCCCTATATAACAAACTCCCGACCACCCCGCGGGTAAGAATTTGTATGCCGTGTTTCCACAAATCCAATAATGCCCTTTTCTGGCTTTATTTCCTTGAGAAAATGGCCCATCTTTCCCTGGTGGAAATTGGAAATAAGTTGTGTCTTTGTCACCCAGAGGGCTGAAAAAGGTCGTTGCCCCATCCCTTATTCAGCCGGTACAATACCAAGCCCCATAAGTACCCCTCCATTTGCAAGTTTGTTTGTAATGCTGGAGAATCAAGGTTTCGTTTTTGCTTGACCAATATCCCTTAAACCCCTGGTTACGCCCCGTTTCATTAAGCCACACCCACAGGTCCCTTTCCTTGTCGAGGGGCTTACGTGTGAGTGTCCATTGGCATTTGCTTTCTCCCACCTCGACCCCTCCTTTCTGAGTGCGATTCAAGCAGTATTGCCCCTTAGCTGGAAACTGAATTGGCCAGGTCCCACTGTCATCCCACAGATTGTCTGCGGCTTCGCTGTATTTGCTTACGATTTGGTCTGGGGTGAGGGGTGCGGATGTCCACGGCCAACTCGATAGCCCTAGGGGTCCGCCGCACACCCAACAGTGACTCAGATTGAAAGTTTGACTCACGGCTTTCGCTAATAACACAAACTCGTTTTCCTCGAAGGGATTATATGGAGGAGGGGAAGGTGGAGGGAATGGTCGCTCGTCACTTTCAGAGAGATGTCCCTGAGTCAAAACGATCCAAAGCAGCAGGTGCGTCGTGGTCATATCGCTGCCCTTAAAAACAGAAACAGGAACAAAACTCGCTCCTTGGGTTAGAAGGAGGGAATAATCCATTTGGTGTGTATTTTGTGGGTTCTCCCACTGGTATCTTTCGCTTTCCACATGTGTTTATTTAGGGGGGTATCTAGTACAAGAGGCACAGCTCCCACAGTGGGAAGCTCAACCAGAACCGGTTGACCAGGAGAATAACATGGTGTCCTGGGGGAGTTGGGGTTTCGAGAGATGGGTACCATGGTTGGGGCTTGTGGACAAAATGCTGCAATATTCGGGCACCCGTTTGCACCCCAGCGATTATTGACGTTGGTCACCGCCTCTCCTACCCGCTCAGCCCACCCCGGTTCGTGTGGTTTCAGGAAGCGCTTCAGCAAGCCATTTGTTCTCTCCACAATCCCATTTGCTTGGGGGTAGTATGGAGTGTGGAATACCCATGAAATCCCCTCCCGAGCCGCCCATTCCTGGACCATCTTGGCTGTGAAGTGTGTGCCATTGTCAGATTGTATCAACTGCGGTTTAGGGAAGGTCCCAAACCATTCTTTCAGGGCCTTCACCGTATTCTCCCCTGTTGCCTTAGCGCAGGCTTTAGCCTGTGCTAGGCCAGATACTATTTCAACACCCACTAATACATAGCACTTCCCTTCTGATTTACGGAACGGACCAATGTAATCAACCTGCCAGGCCTCCCACAAACCTTTTCCCTCTCTCAAATGTAGGGGACTGTCTTCCAGGGGGTGCCTGTCTAAGCAGATACGACATTGCTCACAGGCCGAAATGCAAGTTTTGCAATTTTCTCGGGTAACCGGCCAGCCTCTGGCCTGAGCCTCTCGGTAGAGGTCTTGGGCTCCAGTGTGCCCTCTCTTAAGGTGCAACCATTCCAGGAGTCGCTCCCAATCCTCCGCTACTGGATCACTTTGCAAGGGGGCGAGGCGGGCCAGCTCATCAACCCTATTGTTCCAATGACCGGACGGATCTTCTCCCGTCTGATGGGAGGCTACCCATCCTACCGCAAAGTTCCCCTGTCTGGCAATGGTTAAAATATCTTGCCACTTTTCCTTTTGCCATACAGGTATTCTGTTAACCTCCCACCCATTTTGTTCCCAAAAGGGGAGCCACTCTGTACACCCCTTAAAGACAGCAAAGGAGTCAGTGTAGATATAGATTGGAGAGGCAGACTGGGCTTCATGTTGAAAGACACTCCATACGGCCACTAATTCCCCTACTTGAGCGCTGCCTTCTCCTTCGGTAATTATTTTTTGGTCGGTCCTTATCTGTAGGGCGACAGCACGGTATTTCCAAGTTCTGCCCTCTCGTTTAGCAGAGGCATCAGTGAACCAAGCGTTCTGTAATTGTTCTGAAAATGGGGGGGCTACCTGTACAGCAGAAGGGGGCACGTCATCTTCCCGGTCTGGGGCCACTCCCTCTTGGATAACTAAATTTTTGGCAGCGCCCTCAGAAACTTCAAAAATACCACAATAATGTTCTATTTGCGCGTACCATTTCCGCACCGAAGCTCTTTGTGCCACCCCGTCAGGGGGAGGTGTCCCAGTTAAAACTGGTTTAATCACTTTGAAAGGACCTCTGAGCACTATTGGTTGCTGGCGAATGGTGCGCTCTGCTTCTCGTAAAGCCAGGCTGACTACGAACAGCCCCTTTTCCCACGTAGTGTACCGTTTTTCTGCGTCCTTGAAACTCCGAGAATAAAAGCCAATGGGCCGGATGGGCCCTGCCGGCCCCCGTTGCCACAAATGAATCGATAGCCCGGTTGCGGCAAACCCCCACTCCATCTGCACCGGGTCTGTCGGGTGGATAGGCCCCAGGGCTTGGTATGCATTTGCCTCGAACACCAACAGCCGTAGCGCCTCATCGTGGACCGGGGTCCACTCCCATTGCGCCCTTTTCCGTAGTAAATCATATAGGGGTCTCGCGATAATTGAGAAATCAGGGATATGCTTTCTCCAGAACACAAGCAGCCCTAACGCATGCTGTAAGTCTTTTTTCGATTCTGGTATCTTAATTTGGTCGAGGGAGGAAAGGGTGTCTGGTGGGATACATGTCATCCCTCCCTTCCACCAAATTCCTAAAAATTTCACCTCACTTGAAGGGGTTTGTATTTTCTCAGGTGGGATTGTCAATCCTATGCTCTCTAGATGGGTGATGATGTCCTTCTGGACTTCCCCAACCTCTTCCACCTGATTTCCCCCTATGAGTACATCATCTATACATTGGTAAACTTTCACCCCCGCCCTTATGGGAATTGCTTCCAGCTCCTGTGCTAGAGCGTGGTGGGCTAAGGTGGGGGAGTGCTTGTATCCCTGAGGGAGCCGTGTAAAGGTGTACTGTTGCCCCGCCCAGGTAAAAGCAAAGCGGTCCTGGTCCTGCGGCTGCAGGGGGACCATAAAGAACATGTCTTTAACGTCAATAGTCACCATAATAGGGTGTGATTGCTCTTGAATGGCGGCTATAAGCTCGGCAATGTTCGGTACGGCAGCTGTTAATGGGCCTGTGTTGGCATTCAGCCTCCGGTAATCTACTGTCAACCTCCACTTGCCGTTTGGTTTTCGGACAGGCCATACCGGGGAGTTAAAGGGGGAGTGGGTGGGAACTATAATCCCCCTCCCCTTTAAGTCCTCCAGCACTGGCACGATTCCATCTCTTGCTCCTATCGGTAGCGGGTAGGGTTTCACGCTTGTCAGTTTGGAAGGGGGGAGGGCAGGCGCCGCTTGCAACAGGCGCACCCCCACGCCGGGGGCTTCGGCCAGCCGCCTGATCTGCGGGACGCCGAAAGACCACGAATTTCCCTGGGCGTCGCGCCACTGCCTGCCCTTTAAAACGTCTATGCCCAAGAGGTTCATTTGAAAGGGTCCTATGGCTGCCATGGTGTTCACCGGACTCTCATCTCCTGGTAGCCATAAGGTTACCGGTCTCATGGGCACAGATTGGGTTTTCCCTAGGGCATTTAATACTATCAGGCGCTTAGAAGGAGTTGAGATGCCGCACCGTTCTGCCTTGCTTTGTTTTATTGCTGTGATTTGGGCCCCCGTATCAATTAAGAAGGTCATGGGCCTCTTCCTTGGCCCTACTGCGACGGTAATGAGGAGGTCCCCTTTATTGTTGCAGGTGAGTTGTCTAATAAACATCCACCCTCCGCCTCCCCCCTCACCCTGAGGGGGCGGAGGTTTTAGTTTTCCGCCACCCTTTCATCCCCCTTGAACCCCTCCTTCTTATCCAGTGCCGGCACGGAGGGCGCGTTTGGTTTGGGAGAGGGTCCTTGCCCGGACCACCTCCGCACAAGGAGCTCTAATTTTTTGGTGGGGAGCCCATCCATTAGGTCTCGGGGCACACCCTTTTGCAGTCCCTTCTGCCACAATTCTTGTCGGAGCAGGGGTTTTTCCCTTTTTGTTGGGCCGGGGCTTGTCCCCGAAAAAGCCAGCGGTTTATTTGCCGGCTCCGCTGCCCGCACGGCCCTAGTATCCACCTTGTGGTAAGTTCTGCCTACTGGCCCGTATTTCCTTCCATAGTTTATCAGTTCCTGAGCTATCTCCCCCCAGGTCCACACCTTCCTCCCCCGCTGCCGCTGTTCGGGGGTTACTGTTCCCTCCCGGGCAGCTGCAATTCGCTCTTCACGAGGCACATTTTGGATTTTCCCCTGTAAATGGATCCCGATAGGTTTTAACGAGTCGGGGAGTCCTCTTATTAGCGGTGTCAGCCGCTCGGGGTCTACCGGTAACAACATCGGAGAGCTTAAATTTGGTTTAAGTTCCCGGTCATACATCATTTGCAGGCATGCTGCCTTTTGTACGTTTTCTAGCAGTTGCTCAACCGAACCAGTTATAGCCAGGGGATCCCCCCTTTCTAATGGGTTCAGCCCCCCCGCCCAATATGCTGCCCTCTGGGTCAGAGACCATGGGGCCCGGCGATCGCCCGTGGTGAGGAAGACGCCGGGGCCCCAATACCCCTCTGCTTCTTTTTCCGATAGCATGATCCCGTCCCCCCCCGACAGGGATATCCTCCACACATATTCGGTTTCGGACTCCCTTGCCGTCCTAGCAAAATCCTTTCGGAGTTTAGCCAGTTCGGTGGCGGTAAAAGGGATTTCTTTGGTTACAACTTGGGGACGGTTGTCGCTATCGTCCTCATATATATATTCCGTTTTTACCAGCAGGCACATATGGGGGGGGTTATCCACAGTCTCCCTTAATTGCTTTAAGTCTTTCTGGGGATAAATTTGGCGTACCCCTTTCTCCTCCAACATTACCTCCGCCTCAGCGAGGGTGTCTGCCTCCCTCAGGAGCTGAACCCTCAGCTCCTCCTTCAAAATCATATTTTGGCGCTTCTCCTCCTCTAGCGCCCGTTTGGTCTCTAGTAGTTGCTCGCGCAGCGGCGCTATCGCCGCTTGCAACGCAGCGGCCACAGCCTCCGATTGGCAGGGCGCTCGTTTCTTGTCCTCCACCGCCGCTGCCAGACACGCTCCTAACACAGCACAAACAACAGCCTTCCCTTTTCCCTTCTTCACCCTAGCTTCTTTATGCAAAACCGCTATTCGGTCCATAACACTTTGCAGTTGGAACCAGTGGTCCCGTGCCCAATCTTGTCCCGGGGGTGAGGGGCGAGAGCGGTACGTTTCTAAAAACTCATATAATTTCTCTGCCTCTTCACAAAAATCGCCTGCCTTTTGGGCGGCCATATCCTACAAAGGGGAGTTCGTCCCGGGAGGGTCAAACCTTAAAATAAACACGTTTCCCCTATACGCTCCCAGGAGGCCAATCCGCACACTACTACAAGACAAAGACGAGCCTACAAAGGGGATATCGTCCTGAGGGGGTCACACCGTACAATCCAAACTTCCCCTATACTCCCCCAGGAGGCCAGACCATAAACTACTATAAGACAGAGCAGAGCCTACAAAGGGGATATCCTCCTGAGGGGGTCACACTATAAAATTCAAGTCTCCCCTATACGCCCTCAGGAGCTCAAATCACACACTGCTACGCGCGTTTCAGTACAAAGCTCTCAACATCCACTCCTTCCTTGCGCTTCGTTCGTCTCCGGCTGCTTCCCTCGCGGGACAGCAGAACCGCGGATCGGAACTCCGCACTCGCTTCGTACTTGCTCGTACGTCTCGTTCACACACACTCGCTCAGCACACTGTAAGGTTGTATGACACTCTCGTCTCAAGGGATCCTGTCCGTGACGCCAATTAAAATGTCCCGATCCAATGTCGGGAGAGGTTTCGATACGATCCCAAGGACGAGATTAAGACGCAAACGAGGTCAAATGCCGTACAACCTTTTACTTTTATTGGAGGGGAGAAGAGAACGGAGGGAGGAGGGAGGGCAAGGGAGGAGAGGACAAGAATAGGGGAGAGAGAGTTAGAAAGAGCAGGAGAAGGAGGAGTTTGTCACCACCACTTCGAGTCCGGTGATCTTCCGCAGGGTCTTCGGTGGCCTCAGGTTCCGGCGGGGATCGAAGCGGGTGGGGGGTGAGCCTTGAGGGTGCAGGAACGGAAGGAGGAGTGTCGCGCGCGCCGCTGCCACCCCCGCCGAGGGGCATGTGCGCTCCTTATATAGGGGCTCCCACGCATGCGCAGATCACAAATGTGTACGTGCAGTTCGCCACGGCCGTGCTGCCCCCGCCTTTGCTCTTTTCGCGCCTTTTTGTCCCCGCCTCAGCTCTTTTCGCGCCTTTAGTCCCTGCGCAGGCGCACGAGGTTGTTTTTTCTCAAAGCTGTGGAGAAGATGGTCTTCTCGAAGCGCTACGCTGGATGGCGCTACAGCGGCAATGTCGAGACAAAACCGCATTTGGTACCGGTTCTCTACAGTCGTGGAGGCCCCTTCCCTTCTTACCTCCCCGTGGCAGAGAAATACATCGGAACGTCTCCGTGGCGGTGGCCCCACGCCTTAGAACCTCGCCTTGGTGGTGGAACCCATCAGAACGTCCCTGTGGTGGTTCCCCTGCGTCTTACAACCTCCTGGTGGTAGTGAAACCCATCAGAACGTCCCCGTCGTGGTGGCCCCGTGCCTTAGAACCTCCCCGTGGTGATGGAACCCATCAGAACATCAGCGTGGTGGTTCCCCTGCGCCTTTAGAATATCCCCGTGGTGGTGGAACCCATCAGAACGTGCCTGTGGTGGTGACCCGTTGCCTTAGAACCTCCCTATGGTGCTGGAACCCATTAGAACATCACTGTCGCGGATCCCCTGCACCTTAGAACCTTCCGAAGAACGTGGAACCCATCCGAACGTCTCCAGGGTGGCGGCCCCACGCCTTAGAAATTCCCCGTGGTGGTGGAACCCATGAGAACGTGACCATGGTGGTGGCCGCGTGACTTAGAACCTCCCGGTTGCGGTGGAACCCATCAGAACGTCACCGTGGTGGTGGTCCCATACCTTACAACCTCCGCGTGGTGGTGGAACCCATCAGAACGTGACCATGGTGGTGGTCCCATGCCTTCGATCCTCCCTGTTGCGGTGGAACCCATGAGAACGTCACCGTGGTGGTGTCTTGCTGCCTTAGAACCTCCCTGTGGTGGTGGAACCCATCAGAAGGTCACTGTCGCGGTTCCCCTGCGCCTTAGAAACTGCCCGAGAAGGTGGAACCGATGAGAACGTCCCCATGGAGGTGGCCCCACGCCTTCGAACATCCCCGTGGCGGTGGAACCCCTCAGAACATTTTCACGATCAGAGCCCCATGCCTAGGAAGCTGCGTGTGGCGGTGGAAACTATGAGAACGTACCCGTGGTGGTGGAACCCATCAGAACATCACCGTCGCGGTTCCCCTGCGCCCTGAGAACTTCCCCGTGGTGGTGGAAACCATCAGAACATGCCATGCTGGTGGACCCCTGCTTTCGAACCTCCCCGTGGAGGTGGAACCCATCAGAACATTTCCACGATCGTAGCCCCATGCCTTGGAACCTCCGTGTGGCGGTGGAACCCATCAGAACGTCCCCATGGCGGTGTCCCCATGCCTTAGAATGACCCTGTGGTGGTGGAACCCATCAGAATGTCACCGTGGTGGTGGTCCCATTCCTTCGAACCTCCCCGTGGTGGTGGAACCAAGCAGAACGTCCCCATGTGGTGGCCCCGTGGCTTATAACTTCTCCGTTGTGGTGGAACCCATCAGAAGGTCCCCGTGCTAGTGGCCCCACGCCTTCGAACCTCCCCGTGGTGGTGGAACCCATCAGAACGTCCCCGTGGCACATGCCCCACGGCTTTAGAACATCCCCGTTGTGGTGGAAACAAGCAAAACGTCTTTGTCGTGGTGGCCCCTTCCCTTCGAACCTCCCCGTGGCAGAGAAATACATCAGAACGTCTCGGTGGCGGTGACCCCACGCCTTAGAACCTCCCCTTGGTGGTGGAACCCATCAGAACATCCCCGTGGTGGTTCCCCTGCGTCTTACAACCTCCTGGTGGTAGTGAAACCCATCAGAACATCCCTGTGGTGGTGGCCCGTTGCCTTAGAACCTCCCTATAGTGCTGGAACCCATGAGAACATCACTGTCGCGGATCCCCTGCACCTTAGAACCTGCCGAAGAACGTGGAACCCATCCGAATGTCCCCAGGGCGGCGGCCCCACACCTTAGAACTTCCCCGTGGTGGTGGAACCCATCAGAACATTTTCACGATCAGAGCCCCATGCCTAGGAAGCTGCGTGTGGCAGTGGAAGCCATCAGAACGTCCCCGTGGTGGTGGCCCCATGCCTTCGAACCTTTCCGTGGCAGTGGAACCCATCAGAACATTTTCACGATCATAGCCCCATGCCTAGGAAGCTGCATATGGTGGTGGAAGCCATCAGAACGTCCCCGTGGTGGTGGAACGCCTCAGAACATCACCGTCGCGGTTCCCCAGTGCCCTGACAACTTCCCCATGGTGGTGGAACCCATCAGAACATCGCCATGCTGGTGGACCCCTGCTTTCGAACCTCCCTGTGGTGGTGGAACCCATCAGAACATTTCCACGATCGTAGCCCCATGCCTTGGAACCTCCGTGTGGCGGTGGAACCCATCAAAACGTCCCCGTGGCGGTGTCCCCATGCCTTAGAATGACCCTGCGGTGGTGGAACCCATCAGAATGTCACCGTGGTGGTGGTCCCATTCCTTCGAACCTCCCCGTGGTGGTGGAACCAAGCAGAACGTACCCATGTGGTGGCCCCGTGGCTTATAACTTCTCCGTTGTGGTTGAACCCATCAGAAGGTCCCCGTGCTAGTGGCCCCACGCCTTCGAACCTCCCCGTGGTGGTGGAACCCATCAGAACGTCCCCGTGGCGCATGCCCCCCATGTTTAGAACATCCCCGTCGTGGTGGAAACAAGCAAAACGTCTTTGTCGTGGTGGCCCCTTCCCTTCGAACCTCCCCGTGGCAGAGAAATACATCAGAACGTCTCCGTGGCGGTGCCCAACGATTTAGAACCTCCCCTTGGTGGTGGAACCCATCAGAACGTCCCCGTGGTAGTTCCCCTGCGTCTTACAACCTCCTGGTGGTAGTGAAACCCATCAGAACATCCCCGTCGTGGTGGCCCCGTGCCTTAGAACCTCCCCGTGGTAGTGGAACCCATCAGAACATCACCGTGGTGGTTCCCCTGCGCCTTTAGAATCTCCCCGTGGTGGTGGAACCCATCAGAACGTCCCTGTGGTGCTGGAAGCCATCAGAACATCACCGTCGCGGTTCCCCTGCGCCCTGAGAACTTCCCCGTGGTGGTGGAAACCATCAGAACATCGCCATGCTGGTGGACCCCTGCTTTCGAAACTCCCTGTGGTGGTGGAACCCATCAGAACATCACCATGGTGGTTCCCCTGCGCCTTTAGAATCTCCCTGTGGTGGTGGAACTCATCAGAACGTCCCCGTGGTGGTTCCCCTGCGTCTTACAACCTCCTGGTGGTAGTGAAACCCATCAGAACGTCCCCGTCGTGGTGGCCCCATGCCTTAGAACCTCCCCGTGGTGGTGGAACCCATCAGAACATCACCGTGGTGGTTTTCCTGCACCTTTAGAATCTCGCCGTGGTGGTGGAACCCATCAGAACGTCCCTGTGGTGGTGGCCCGTTGCCTTAGAACCTCCCTGTGGTGGTAGAACCCATCAGAACATCACTGTCGCGGATCCCCTGCACCTTAGAACGTGCCGAAGAATGTGGAACCCATCAGAACGTCCCCAGGGTGGCGGCCCCACGCCTTAGAACTTCCCCGTGGCGCTGGAACCCATCAGAACGTGACCATGGTGGTGGCCGCGTGACTTACAACCTCCCGGTTGCGGTGCAACCCATGAGAACGTCACCGTCGTGGTGGTCCCATGCCTTACAACCTCCGCGTGGTGGTGGAACCTATCAGAACGTGACCATGGTGGTGGTCCCATGCCTTCGATCCTCCCTGTGGCGGTGGAACCCATGAGAACGTCACCGTGGTTGTGTCCCGTTGCCTTAGAACGTCCCTATGCTGGTGGAACACATCAGAAGGTCACTGTTGCGGTTCCCCTGCGCCTTAGAAACTGCCCGAGAAGGTGGAACCGATGAGAACGTCCCCATGGTGGTGGCCCCACGCCTTCGAAAATCCCCGTAGCGGTGGAACCCATCAGAACATTTTCACGATCATAGCCCCATGCCTAGGAAGCTACATGTGGCGGTGGAAGCCATCAGAACGTCCCCGTGGTGGTGGAACCCATCAGAACGTCACCGTCGCGGTTCCCCTGCGCCCTGAGAACTTCCCCGTGGTGGTGGAAATCATCAGAACATCGCCATGCTGGTGGACCCCTGCTTTCGAAACTCCCTGTGGTGGTGGAACCCCTCAGAACATCACCGTCGCGGTTCCCCTGCGCCCTGAGGACTTCCCCGTGGTGGTGGAAACCATCAGAACATCGCCATGCTGGTGGACCCCTGCTTTCGAACCTCCCCGTGGAGGTGGAACCCATCAGAACATTTCCACGATCGTAGCCCCATGGTTTGGAACCTCTGTGTGGCGGTGGAACCCATCAGAACGTCCCCGTGGCGGTGTCCCCATGCCTGAGAATGACCCTGCGGTGGTGGAACCCATCAGAATGTCACCGTGGTGGTGGTCCCATTCCTTCGAACCTCCCCGTGGTGGTGGAACCAAGCAGAACGTCCCCATGTGGTGGCCCCATGGCTTATAACCTCTTCGTTGTGGTGGAACCCATCAAAACGTCCCCGTGCTAGTGGCCCCAGGCCTTCCAACCTCCCCGTGGTGGTGGAACCCATCAGAACGTCTCCGTGGCGCATGCCTCCCATCTTTAGAACATCCCCGTCGTGGTGGAAACAAGCAAAACGTCTTTGTTGTGGTGGCCCCTTCCCTTTGAACCTCCCCGTGGCAGAGAAATACATCAGAACGTCTCCGTGGCGGTGGCCCCACGCCTTAGAACCTCCCCTTGGTGGTGGAACCCATCAGAACGTCCCCGTGGTGGTTCCCCTGCACCTTTAGAATCTCCCCGTGGTGGTGGAACCCATGAGAACATCCCTGTGGTGGTGGCCCGTTGCCTTAGAAACTCCCTGTGGTGGTAGAACCCATCAGAACATCACTGTCGCGGATCCCCTGCACCTTAGAACGTGCCGAAGAACGTGGAACCCATCAGAACGTCCCCAGGGTGGCGGCCCCACGCCTTAGAACTTCCCCGTGGTGGTGGAACCCATCAGAACGTGACCATGGTGGTGGCCGCGTGACTTAGAACATCCTGGTTGCATTGGAACCCATCAGAACGTCACCGTCGTGGTCGTCCCATGCCTTACAACCTCCGCGTGGTGGTGGAACCCATCAGAACGTGACCATGGTGGTGGTCCCATGCCTTCGATCCTCCCTGTTGCGGTGGAATCCATGAGAACGTCACCGTGGTGGTGGCCCGTTGCCTTAGAACCTCCCTATGGTGGTGGAACACATCAGAAGGTCACTGTTGCGGTTCCCCTGCGCCTTAGAAACCCCCTGAGAAGGTGGAACCTATGAGAACGTCCCCATGGTGGTGGCCCCACGCCTTCGAACATCCCCGTGGCGGTGGAACCCATCAGAACATTTTCACGATCATAGCCCCATGCCTAGGAAGCTGCGTGTGGCGGTGGAAGCCATCAGAACGTCCCCGTGGTGGTGGAACCCCTCAGAAGATCACCGTCGCGGTTCCCCTGCGCCCTGAGAACTTCCCCGTGGTGGTGGAACCCATCAGAACATCGCCATGCTGGTGGACCCCTGCTTTCGAACCTCCCCGTGGAGGTGGAACCCATCAGAACATTTCCACGATCGTAGCCCCATGCCTTGGAACCTCCGTGTGGCGGTGGAACCCATCAAAACGTCCCCGTGGCGGTGTCCCCATGCCTTAGAATGACCCTGCGGTGGTGGAACCCATCAGAATGTCACCGTGGTGGTGGTCCCATTCCTTCGAACCTCCCCGTGGTGGTGGAACCAAGCAGAACGTACCCATGTGGTGGCCCCGTGGCTTATAACTTCTCCGTTGTGGTTGAACCCATCAGAACATCCCCGTGCTAGTGGCCCCACGCCTTCGAACCTCCCCGTGGTGGTGGAACCCATCAGAACATCCCTGTGGTGGTGGCCCGTTGCC
The DNA here is from genome assembly GCF_965183815.1 of Platalea leucorodia. Taxonomy (NCBI): domain Eukaryota; kingdom Metazoa; phylum Chordata; class Aves; order Pelecaniformes; family Threskiornithidae; genus Platalea; species Platalea leucorodia. Next base: position 605,680 of record NW_028121453.1, read on the forward strand.
TTAGAACCTCCCTGTGGTGGTAGAACCCATCAGAACATCACTGTCGCGGATCCCCTGCACCTTAGAACCTGCCGAAGAACGTGGAACCCATCAGAACGTCCCCAGGGTGGCGGCCCCACGCCTTCGAACGTCCCTGTGGCGGTGGAACCCATCAGAACATTTTCACAATCATAGCCCCATGCGTAGGAAGCTGCGTGTGGCGGTGGAAGCCATCAGAACGTCCCCGTGGTGGTGGAACACCTCAGAAGATCACCGTCGCGGTTCCCCTGCGCCCTGAGAACTTCCCCGTGGTGGTGGAACCCATCAGAACATCGCCATGCTGGTGGACCCCTGCTTTCGAACCTCCCCGTGGAGGTGGAACCCATCAGAACATTTCCACGATCGTAGGCCCATGCCTTGGAACCTCCGTGTGGCGGTGGAACCCATCAAAACGTCCCCGTGGCGGTGTCCCCATGCCTTAGAATGACCCTGCGGTGGTGGAACCCATCAGAATGTCACCGTGGTGGTGGTCCCATTCCTTCGAACCTCCCCGTGGTGGTGGAACCAAGCAGAACGTCCCCATGTGGTGGCCCCGTGGCTTATAACTTCTCCGTTGTGGTGGAACCCATCAGAAGGTCCCCGTGCTAGTGGCCCCACGCCTTCAAACCTCCCCGTGGTGGTGGAACCCATCAGAACGTCCCCGTGGCGCATGCCCCCCATGTTTAGAACATCCCCGTCGTGGTGGAAACAAGCAAAACGTCTTTGTTGTGGTGGCCCCTTCCCTTCGAACCTCCCCGTGGCAGAGAAATACATCAGAACGTCTCCGTGGTGGTGCCCAACAATTTAGAACCTCCCCTTGGTGGTGGAACCCATCAGAACGTCCCCGTGGTAGTTCCCCTGCGTCTTACAACCTCCTGGTGGTAGTGAAACCCATCAGAACATCCCCGTCGTGGTGGCCCCGTGCCTTAGAACCTCCCCGTGGTGGTGGAACCCATCAGAACATCACCGTGGTGGTTCCCCTGCGCCTTTAGAATCTCGCCGTGGTGGTGGAACCCATCAGAACATCCCTGTGGTGTTGGCCCGTTGCCTTAGAACCTCCCTGTGGTGGTAGAACCCATCAGAACATCACTGTCGCGGATCCCCTGCACCTTAGAACGTGCCGAAGAATGTGGAACCCATCAGAACGTCCCCAGGGTGGCGGCCCCACGCCTTAGAACTTCCCCGTGGCGCTGGAACCCATCAGAACGTGACCATGGTGGTGGCCGCGTGACTTACAACCTACCGGTTGCGGTGCAACCCATGAGAACGTCACCGTCGTGGTGGTCCCATGCCTTACAACCTCCGCGTGGTGGTGGAACCTATCAGAACGTGACCATGGTGGTGGTCCCATGCCTTCTATCCTCCCTGTTGCGGTGGAACCCATGAGAACGTCACCGTGGTTGTGTCCCGTTGCCTTAGAACGTCCCTATGCTGGTGGAACACATCAGAAGGTCACTGTTGCGGTTCCCCTGCGCCTTAGAAACTGCCCGAGAAGGTGGAACCGATGAGAACGTCCCCATGGTGGTGGCCCCACGCCTTCGAAAATCCCCGTAGCGGTGGAACCCATCAGAACATTTTCACGATCATAGCCCCATGCCTAGGAAGCTACATGTGGCGGTGGAAGCCATCAGAACGTCCCCGTGGTGGTGGAACCCATCAGAACGTCACCGTCGCGGTTCCCCTGCGCCCTGAGAACTTCCCCGTGGTGGTGGAAACCATCAGAGCCTCGCCATGCTGCTGGACCCCTGCTTTCGAAACTCCCTGTGGTGGTGGAACCCATCAGAACATCACCGTCGCGGTTCCCCTGCACCCTGAGGACTTCCCCGTGGTGGTGGAAACCATCAGAACATCGCCATGCTGGTGGACCCCTGCTTTCAAAACTCCCTGTGGTGGTGGAACCCCTCAGAACATTTCCACGATCGTAGCCCCATGGTTTGGAACCTCCGTGTGGCGGTGGAACCCATCAGAACGTCCCCGTGGCGGTGTCCCCATGCCTTAGAATGACCCTGCGGTGGTGGAACCCATCAGAATGTCACCGTGGTGGTGGACCCATTCCTTTGATCCTCCCCGTGGTGGTGGAACCAAGCAGAACGTCCCCATGTGGTGGCCCCATGGCTTATAACCTCTTCGTTGTGGTGGAACCCATCAGAACGTCCCCGTGCTAGTGGCCCCAGGCCTTCCAACCTCCCCGTGGTGGTGGAACCCATCAGAACGTCTCCGTGGCGCATGCCTCCCATCTTTAGAACATCCCCGTCGTGGTGGAAACAAGCAAAACGTCTTTGTCGTGGTGGCCCCTTCCCTTCGAACCTCCCCGTGGCAGAGAAATACATCAGAACGTCTCCGTGGCGGTGCCCAACGATTTAGAACCTCCCCTTGGTGGTGGAACCCATCAGAACGTCCCCGTGGTGGTTCCCCTGCTTCTTACAACCTCCTGGTGGTAGTGAAACCCATCAGAACGTCCCCGTCATGGTGGTCCCATGCCTTAGAACCTCCCCGTGGTGGTGGAACCCATCAGAACATCACCGTGGTGGTTCCCCTGCACCTTTAGAATCTCCCCGTGGTGGTGGAACCCATGAGAACATCCCTGTGGTGGTGGCCCGTTGCCTTAGAAACTCCCTGTGGTGGTAGAACCCATCAGAACATCACTGTCGCGGATCCCCTGCACCTTAGAACGTGCCGAAGAACGTGGAACCCATCAGAACGTCCCCAGGGTGGCGGCCCCACGCCTTAGAACTTCCCCGTGGCGCTGGAACGCATCAGAACGTGACCATGGTGGTGGCCGCGTGACTTAGAACATCCTGGTTGCGGTGGAACCCATCAGAACGTCACCGTCGTGGTCGTCCCATGCCTTACAACCTCCGCGTGGTGGTGGAACCCATCAGAACGTGACCATGGTGGTGGTCCCATGCCTTCGATCCTCCCTGTTGCGGTGGAACCCATGAGAACGTCACCGTGGTGGTGGCCCGTTGCCTTAGAACCTCCCTATGCTGGTGGAACACATCAGAAGGTCACTGTCGCGGTTCCCCTGCGCCTTAGAAACCCCCTGAGAAGGTGGAACCTATGAGAACATCCCCATAGTGGTGGCCCCACGCCTTCGAACATCCCCGTGGCGGTGGAACCCATCAGAACATTTTCACGATCATAGCCCCATGCGTAGGAAGCTGCGTGTGGCGGTGGAAGCCATCAGAACGTCCCCGTGGTGGTGGAACACCTCAGAAGATCACCGTCGCGGTTCCCCTGCGCCCTGAGAACTTCCCCGTGGTGGTGGAACCCATCAGAACATCGCCATGCTGGTGGACCCCTGCTTTCGAACCTCCCCGTGGAGGTGGAACCCATCAGAACATTTCCACGATCGTAGGCCCATGCCTTGGAACCTCCGTGTGGCGGTGGAACCCATCAAAACGTCCCCGTGGCGGTGTCCCCATGCCTTAGAATGACCCTGCGGTGGTGGAACCCATCAGAATGTCACCGTGGTGGTGGTCCCATTCCTTCGAACCTCCCCGTGGTGGTGGAACCAAGCAGAACGTACCCATGTGGTGGCCCCGTGGCTTATAACTTCTCCGTTGTGGTTGAACCCATCAGAAGGTCCCCGTGCTAGTGGCCCCACGCCTTCGAACCTCCCCGTGGTGGTGGAACCCATCAGAACGTCCCCGTGGCGCATGCCCCCCATGTTTAGAACATCCCCGTCGTGGTGGAAACAAGCAAAACGTCTTTGTTGTGGTGGCCCCTTCCCTTCGAACCTCCCCGTGGCAGAGAAATACATCAGAACGTCTCCGTGGTGGTGCCCAACAATTTAGAACCTCCCCTTGGTGGTGGAACCCATCAGAACGTCCCCGTGGTAGTTCCCCTGCGTCTTACAACCTCCTGGTCGTAGTGAAACCCATCAGAACATCCCCGTCGTGGTGGCCCCATGCCTTAGAACCTCCCCGTGGTGGTGGAACCCATCAGAACATCACCGTGGTGGTTCCCCTGCGCCTTTAGAATCTCGCCGTGGTGGTGGAACCCATCAGAACGTCCCTGTGGTGCTGGAACCCATCAGAACATCACCGTCGCGGTTCCCCTGCGCCCTGAGAACTTCCCCGTGGTGGTGGAAACCATCAGAACATCGCCATGCTGGTGGACCCCTGCTTTCGAACCTCCCTGTGGTGGTGGAACCCATCAGAACATCACCGTGGTGGTTCCCCTGAGCCTTTAGAATCTCCCCGTGGTGGTGGACCTCATCAGAACGTCCCCGTGGTGGTTCCCCTGCGTCTTACAACCTCCTGGTGGTAGTGAAACCCATCAGAACGTCCCCGTCGTGGTGGCCCCGTGCCTTAGAACCTCCCCGTGGTGGTGGAACCCATCAGAACATCACCGTGGTGGTTTTCCTGCACCTTTAGAATCTCGCCGTGGTGGTGGAACCCATCAGAACATCCCTGTGGTGGTGGAACACCTCAGAAGATCACCGTCGCGGTTCCCCTGCGCCCTGAGAACTTCCCCGTGGTGGTGGAACCCATCAGAACATCGCCATGCTGGTGGACCCCTGCTTTCGAACCTCCCCGTGGAGGTGGAACCCATCAGAACATTTCCACGATCGTAGGCCCATGCCTTGGAACCTCCGTGTGGCGGTGGAACCCATCAAAACGTCCCCGTGGCGGTGTCCCCATGCCTTAGAATGACCCTGCGGTGGTGGAACCCATCAGAATGTCACCGTGGTGGTGGTCCCATTCCTTCGAACCTCCCCGTGGTGGTGGAACCAAGCAGAACGTACCCATGTGGTGGCCCCGTGGCTTATAACTTCTCCGTTGTGGTTGAACCCATCAGAACGTCCCCGTGCTAGTGGCCCCACGCCTTCGAACCTCCCCGTGGTGGTGGAACCCATCAGAACGTCCCCGTGGCGCATGCCCCCCATGTTTAGAACATCCCCGTCGTGGTGGAAACAAGCAAAACGTCTTTGTTGTGGTGGCCCCTTCCCTTCGAACCTCCCCGTGGCAGAGAAATACATCAGAACGTCTCCGTGGTGGTGCCCAACAATTTAGAACCTCCCCTTGGTGGTGGAACCCATCAGAACGTCCCCGTGGTAGTTCCCCTGCGTCTTACAACCTCCTGGTCGTAGTGAAACCCAGCAGAACATCCCCGTCGTGGTGGCTCCGTGCCTTAGAACCTCCCCGTGGTGGTGGAACCCATCAGAACATCACCGTGGTGGTTCCCCTGCGCCTTTAGAATCTCGCCGTGGTGGTGGAACCCATCAGAACGTCCCTGTGGTGCTGGAACCCATCAGAACATCACCGTCGCGGTTCCCCTGCGCCCTGAGAACTTCCCCGTGGTGGTGGAAACCATCAGAACATCGCCATGCTGGTGGACCCCTGCTTTCGAACCTCCCTGTGGTGGTGGAACCCATCAGAACATCACCGTGGTGGTTCCCCTGCGCCTTTAGAATCTCCCCGTGGTGGTGGACCTCATCAGAACGTCCCCGTGGTGGTTCCCCTGCGTCTTACAACCTCCTGGTGGTAGTGAAACCCATCAGAACGTCCCCGTCGTGGTGGCCCCGTGCCTTAGAACCTCCCCGTGGTGGTGGAACCCATCAGAACATCACCGTGGTGGTTCCCCTGCACCTTTAGAATCTCCCCGTGGTGGTGGAACCCATGAGAACATCCCTGTGGTGGTGGCCCGTTGCCTTAGAACCTCCCTGTGGTGGTAGAACCCATCAGAACATCACTGTCGCGGATCCCCTGCACCTTAGAACGTGCCGAAGAATGTGGAACCCATCAGAACGTCCCCAGGGTGGCGGCCCCACGCCTTAGAACTTCCCCGTGGCGCTGGAACCCATCAGAACGTGACCATGGTGGTGGCCGCGTGACTTACAACCTACCGGTTGCGGTGCAACCCATGAGAACGTCACCGTCGTGGTGGTCCCATGCCTTACAACCTCCGCGTGGTGGTGGAACCTATCAGAACGTGACCATGGTGGTGGTCCCATGCCTTCGATCCTCCCTGTTGCGGTGGAACCCATGAGAACGTCACCGTGGTTGTGTCCCGTTGCCTTAGAACCTCCCTATGCTGGTGGAACCCATCAGAAGGTCACTGTTGCGGTTCCCCTGCGCCTTAGAAACTGCCCGAGAAGGTGGAACCGATGAGAACGTCCCCATGGTGGTGGCCCCACGCCTTCGAAAATCCCCGTAGCGGTGGAACCCATCAGAACATTTTCACGATCATAGCCCCATGCCTAGGAAGCTACATGTGGCGGTGGAAGCCATCAGAACGTCCCCGTGGTGGTGGAACCCATCAGAACGTCACCGTCGCGGTTCCCCTGCGCCCTGAGAACTTCCCCGTGGTGGTGGAAACCATCAGAGCCTCGCCATGCTGCTGGACCCCTGCTTTCGAAACTCCCTGTGGTGGTGGAACCCATCAGAACATCACCGTCGCGGTTCCCCTGCACCCTGAGGACTTCCCCGTGGTGGTGGAAACCATCAGAACATCGCCATGCTGGTGGACCCCTGCTTTCAAAACTCCCTGTGGTGGTGGAACCCCTCAGAACATTTCCACGATCGTAGCCCCATGGTTTGGAACCTCTGTGTGGCGGTGGAACCCATCAGAACGTCCCCGTGGCGGTGTCCCCATGCCTTAGAATGACCCTGCGGTGGTGGAACCCATCAGAACCTCCCCGTGGTGGTGGAACCCATCAGAACATCACCGTGGTGGTTTTCCTGCACCTTTAGAATCTCGCCGTGGTGGTGGAACCCATCAGAACCTCCCTGTGGTGGTAGAACCCATCAGAACATCACTGTCGCGGATCCCCTGCACCTTAGAACGTGCCGAAGAATGTGGAACCCATCAGAACGTCCCCAGGGTGGCGGCCCCACGCCTTAGAACTTCCCCGTGGCGCTGGAACCCATCAGAACGTGACCATGGTGGTGGCCGCGTGACTTACAACCTACCGGTTGCGGTGGAACCCATGAGAACGTCACCGTCGTGGTGGTCCCATGCCTTACAACCTCCGCGTGGTGGTGGAACCCATCAGAACGTGACCATGGTGGTGGTCCCATGCCTTCGATCCTCCCTGTTGCGGTGGAACCCATGAGAACGTCACCGTGGTGGTGGCCCGTTGCCTTAGAACCTCCCTATGCTGGTGGAACACATCAGAAGGTCACTGTCGCGGTTCCCCTGCGCCTTAGAAACCCCCTGAGAAGGTGGAACCTATGAGAACATCCCCATAGTGGTGGCCCAACGCCTTCGAACATCCCCGTGGCGGTGGAACCCATCAGAACATTTTCACGATCATAGCCCCATGCCTAGGAAGCTGCGTGTGGCGGTGGAAGCCATCAGAACGTCCCCGTGGTGGTGGAACACCTCAGAAGATCACCGTCGCGGTTCCCCTGCGCCCTGAGAACTTCCCCGTGGTGGTGGAACCCATCAGAACATCGCCATGCTGGTGGACCCCTGCTTTCGAACCTCCCCGTGGAGGTGGAACCCATCAGAACATTTCCACGATCGTAGGCCCATGCCTTGGAACCTCCGTGTGGCGGTGGAACCCATCAAAACGTCCCCGTGGCGGTGTCCCCATGCCTTAGAATGACCCTGCGGTGGTGGAACCCATCAGAATGTCACCGTGGTGGTGGTCCCATTCCTTCGAACCTCCCCGTGGTGGTGGAACCAAGCAGAACGTACCCATGTGGTGGCCCCATGGCTTATAACTTCTCCGTTGTGGTTGAACCCATCAGAACGTCCCCGTGCTAGTGGCCCCACGCCTTCGAACCTTCCCGTGGTGGTGGAACCCATCAGAACGTCCCCGTGGCGCATGCCCCCCATGTTTAGAACATCCCCGTCGTGGTGGAAACAAGCAAAACGTCTTTGTTGTGGTGGCCCCTTCCCTTCGAACCTCCCCGTGGCAGAGAAATACATCAGAACGTCTCCGTGGCGGTGCCCAACGATTTAGAACCTCCCCTTGGTGGTGGAACCCATCAGAACGTCCCCGTGGTAGTTCCCCTGCGTCTTACAACCTCCTGGTGGTAGTGAAACCCATCAGAACATCCCCGTCGTGGTGGCCCCGTGCCTTAGAACCTCCCCGTGGTAGTGGAACCCATCAGAACATCACCGTGGTGGTTCCCCTGCGCCTTTAGAATCTCGCCGTGGTGGTGGAACCAAGCAGAACGTCCCTGTGGTGCTGGAACCCATCAGAACATCACCGTCGCGGTTCCCCTGCGCCCTGAGAACTTCCCCGTGGCGGTGGAAACCATCAGAACATCGCCATGCTGGTGGACCCCTGCTTTCGAACCTCCCTGTGGTGGTGGAACCCATCAGAACATCACCGTGGTGGTTCCCCTGCGCCTTTAGAATCTCCCCGTGGTGGTGGACCTCATCAGAACGTCCCCGTGGTGGTTCCCCTGCGTCTTACAACCTCCTGGTGGTAGTGAAACCCATCAGAACGTCCCCGTCGTGGTGGCCCCATGCCTTAGAACCTCCCCGTGGTGGTGGAACCCATCAGAACATCACCGTGGTGGTTCCCCTGCACCTTTAGAATCTCCCCGTGGTGGTGGAACCCATGAGAACATCCCTGTGGTGGTGGCCCGTTGCCTTAGAACCTCCCTGTGGTGGTAGAACCCATCAGAACATCACTGTCGCGGATCCCCTGCACCTTAGAACCTGCCGAAGAATGTGGAACCCATAAGAACGTCCCCAGGGTGGCGGCCCCACGCCTTAGAACTTCCCCGTGGCGGTGGAACCCATCAGAACGTGACCATGGTGGTGGCCGCGTGACTTAAAACCTCCCGGTTGCGGTGCAACCCATGAGAACGTCACCGTCGTGGTGGTCCCATGCCTTCGATCCTCCCTGTTGCGGTGGAACCCATGAGAACGTCACCGTGGTTGTGTCCCGTTGCCTTAGAACGTCCCTATGGTGGAACCCATCAGAACATCGCCATGCTGGTGGACCCCTGCTTTCGAACCTCCCCGTGGAGGTGGAACCCATCAGAACATCACCGTCTCGGTTCCCCTGCGTCTTTAGAATCTCCCCGTGGTGGTGGAACCCATCAGAACGTCCCTGTGGTGGTGACCCGTTGCCTTAGAACCTCCCTATGGTGCTGGAACCCATCCGAACATCACTGTCGTGGATCCCCTGCACCTTAGAACCTGCCGAAGAACGTGGAACCCATCCGAACGTCCCCAGGGTGGCGGCCCCACGCCTTAGAACTTCCCCGTGGCGGTGGAACCCATCAGAACGTGACCATGGTGGTGTCCGCGTGACTTAGAACCTCCCGGTTGCGGTGGAACCCATCAGAACGTCCCCGTCGTGGTGGCCCCGTGCCTTAGAACCTCCCCTTGGTTGTCAAACCCATCAGAACATTACCGTGGTGCTTCCCCTGTACCTTTACAATCTCCCCGTGGTGGTGGAAACCATCAGAACATCACCGTCGCGGTTCCCCTGCGCCCTGAGAACGTCCCCGTGGTGGTGGAACCCATCAGAACATCGTCATGCTGGTGGACCCCTGCTTTCGCAACTCCCTGTGGTGGTGGAACCGCTTCAGAACATCACCGTCGCGGTTCCCCTGCGCCCTGAGAACTTCCCCGTGGTGGTGGAACCCATCAGAACATCGCCATGCTGGTGGACCCCTGCTTTCGAACCTACCCGTGGTGGTGGAACCCATCAGAACGTCCCTGTGGTGGTGACCCGTTGCCTTAGAACCTCCCTATGGTGGTGGAAGCCATCAGAACATCACTGTCGCGGATCCCCTGCACCTTAGAACCTGCCGAAGAATGTGGAACCCATCAGAACGTCCCCAGGGTGGCGGCCCCACGCCTTAGAACTTCCCCGTGGCAGTGGAACCCATCAGAACGTGACCATGGTGGTGTCCGCGTGACTTAGAACCTCCCGGTTGCGGTGGAACCCATGAGAACGTCCCCGTCGTGGTGGCCCCGTGCCTTAGAACCTCCGCGTGGTGGTGGAACCCATCAGAACATCACCGTGGTGCTTCCCCTGCGCCTTTAGAATCTCCCCGTGGTGGTGGAACCCATCAGAACGTCACTGTCGCGGTTCCCCTGCACCTTAGAACCTGCCGAAGAACGTGGAACCCTTTCAGAACGTCACCAGGGTGGCGGCCCCACGCCTTAGAACTTCCCTGTGGCGGTGGAACCCATCAGAACGTCACCGTCGTGGTGGAACCCATCAGAACATCACCGTCGCGGTTCCCCTGCGCCCTGAGAACTTCCCCGTGGTGGTGGAACCCATCAGAACATCGCCATGCTGGTGGACCCCTCTTTCAAACCTCCCCGTGGTGGTGGAACCCATCAGAACATCACCGTCTCGGTTCCCCTGCGTCTTTAGAATCTCCCCGTGGTGGTGGAACCCATCAGAACGTCCCTGTGGTGGTGGCCCGTTGCCTTAGAACCTCCCTATGCTGGTGGAACACATCAGAACATCACCGTCGCGGATCCCCTGCACCTTAGAACCTGCCGAAGAACGTGGAACCGATCAGAACGTCCCCAGGGTGGCGGCCCCACGCCTTAGAACTTCCCCGTGGCAATGGAACCCAGCAGAACGTGACCATGGTGGTGGCCGCGTGACTTAAAACTTCCCGGTTGCGGTGGAACCCATCAGAACGTCACCGTGGTGGTGGAACCCATCAGAACATCACCGTCGCGGTTCCCCTGCGCCCTGAGAACTTCCTAGTGGTGGTGGAACCCATCAGAACATCCCTGTGGTGTTGGCCCGTTGCCTTAGAACCTCCCTGTGGTGGTAGAACCCATCAGAACATCACTGTCGCGGATCCCCTGCACCTTAGAACGTGCCGAAGAATGTGGAACCCATCAGAACGTCCCCAGGGTGGCGGCCCCACGCCTTAGAACTTCCCCGTGGCGCTGGAACCCATCAGAACGTGACCATGGTGGTGGCCGCGTGACTTACAACCTACCGGTTGCGGTGCAACCCATGAGAACGTCACCGTCGTGGTGGTCCCATGCCTTACAACCTCCGCGTGGTGGTGGAACCTATCAGAACGTGACCATGGTGGTGGTCCCATGCCTTCTATCCTCCCTGTTGCGGTGGAACCCATGAGAACGTCACCGTGGTTGTGTCCCGTTGCCTTAGAACGTCCCTATGCTGGTGGAACACATCAGAAGGTCACTGTTGCGGTTCCCCTGCGCCTTAGAAACTGCCCGAGAAGGTGGAACCGATGAGAACGTCCCCATGGTGGTGGCCCCACGCCTTCGAAAATCCCCGTAGCGGTGGAACCCATCAGAACATTTTCACGATCATAGCCCCATGCCTAGGAAGCTACATGTGGCGGTGGAAGCCATCAGAACGTCCCCGTGGTGGTGGAACCCATCAGAACGTCACCGTCGCGGTTCCCCTGCGCCCTGAGAACTTCCCCGTGGTGGTGGAAACCATCAGAGCCTCGCCATGCTGCTGGACCCCTGCTTTCGAAACTCCCTGTGGTGGTGGAACCCATCAGAACATCACCGTCGCGGTTCCCCTGCACCCTGAGGACTTCCCCGTGGTGGTGGAAACCATCAGAACATCGCCATGCTGGTGGACCCCTGCTTTCAAAACTCCCTGTGGTGGTGGAACCCCTCAGAACATTTCCACGATCGTAGCCCCATGGTTTGGAACCTCCGTGTGGCGGTGGAACCCATCAGAACGTCCCCGTGGCGGTGTCCCCATGCCTTAGAATGACCCTGCGGTGGTGGAACCCATCAGAATGTCACCGTGGTGGTGGACCCATTCCTTTGATCCTCCCCGTGGTGGTGGAACCAAGCAGAACGTCCCCATGTGGTGGCCCCATGGCTTATAACCTCTTCGTTGTGGTGGAACCCATCAGAACGTCCCCGTGCTAGTGGCCCCAGGCCTTCCAACCTCCCCGTGGTGGTGGAACCCATCAGAACGTCTCCGTGGCGCATGCCTCCCATCTTTAGAACATCCCCGTCGTGGTGGAAACAAGCAAAACGTCTTTGTCGTGGTGGCCCCTTCCCTTCGAACCTCCCCGTGGCAGAGAAATACATCAGAACGTCTCCGTGGCGGTGCCCAACGATTTAGAACCTCCCCTTGGTGGTGGAACCCATCAGAACGTCCCCGTGGTGGTTCCCCTGCTTCTTACAACCTCCTGGTGGTAGTGAAACCCATCAGAACGTCCCCGTCATGGTGGTCCCATGCCTTAGAACCTCCCCGTGGTGGTGGAACCCATCAGAACATCACCGTGGTGGTTCCCCTGCACCTTTAGAATCTCCCCGTGGTGGTGGAACCCATGAGAACATCCCTGTGGTGGTGGCCCGTTGCCTTAGAAACTCCCTGTGGTGGTAGAACCCATCAGAACATCACTGTCGCGGATCCCCTGCACCTTAGAACGTGCCGAAGAACGTGGAACCCATCAGAACGTCCCCAGGGTGGCGGCCCCACGCCTTAGAACTTCCCCGTGGCGCTGGAACGCATCAGAACGTGACCATGGTGGTGGCCGCGTGACTTAGAACATCCTGGTTGCGGTGGAACCCATCAGAACGTCACCGTCGTGGTCGTCCCATGCCTTACAACCTCCGCGTGGTGGTGGAACCCATCAGAACGTGACCATGGTGGTGGTCCCATGCCTTCGATCCTCCCTGTTGCGGTGGAACCCATGAGAACGTCACCGTGGTGGTGGCCCGTTGCCTTAGAACCTCCCTATGCTGGTGGAACACATCAGAAGGTCACTGTCGCGGTTCCCCTGCGCCTTAGAAACCCCCTGAGAAGGTGGAACCTATGAGAACATCCCCATAGTGGTGGCCCCACGCCTTCGAACATCCCCGTGGCGGTGGAACCCATCAGAACATTTTCACGATCATAGCCCCATGCGTAGGAAGCTGCGTGTGGCGGTGGAAGCCATCAGAACGTCCCCGTGGTGGTGGAACACCTCAGAAGATCACCGTCGCGGTTCCCCTGCGCCCTGAGAACTTCCCCGTGGTGGTGGAACCCATCAGAACATCGCCATGCTGGTGGACCCCTGCTTTCGAACCTCCCCGTGGAGGTGGAACCCATCAGAACATTTCCACGATCGTAGGCCCATGCCTTGGAACCTCCGTGTGGCGGTGGAACCCATCAAAACGTCCCCGTGGCGGTGTCCCCATGCCTTAGAATGACCCTGCGGTGGTGGAACCCATCAGAATGTCACCGTGGTGGTGGTCCCATTCCTTCGAACCTCCCCGTGGTGGTGGAACCAAGCAGAACGTACCCATGTGGTGGCCCCGTGGCTTATAACTTCTCCGTTGTGGTTGAACCCATCAGAAGGTCCCCGTGCTAGTGGCCCCACGCCTTCGAACCTCCCCGTGGTGGTGGAACCCATCAGAACGTCCCCGTGGCGCATGCCCCCCATGTTTAGAACATCCCCGTCGTGGTGGAAACAAGCAAAACGTCTTTGTTGTGGTGGCCCCTTCCCTTCGAACCTCCCCGTGGCAGAGAAATACATCAGAACGTCTCCGTGGTGGTGCCCAACAATTTAGAACCTCCCCTTGGTGGTGGAACCCATCAGAACGTCCCCGTGGTAGTTCCCCTGCGTCTTACAACCTCCTGGTCGTAGTGAAACCCATCAGAACATCCCCGTCGTGGTGGCCCCATGCCTTAGAACCTCCCCGTGGTGGTGGAACCCATCAGAACATCACCGTGGTGGTTCCCCTGCGCCTTTAGAATCTCGCCGTGGTGGTGGAACCCATCAGAACGTCCCTGTGGTGCTGGAACCCATCAGAACATCACCGTCGCGGTTCCCCTGCGCCCTGAGAACTTCCCCGTGGTGGTGGAAACCATCAGAACATCGCCATGCTGGTGGACCCCTGCTTTCGAACCTCCCTGTGGTGGTGGAACCCATCAGAACATCACCGTGGTGGTTCCCCTGAGCCTTTAGAATCTCCCCGTGGTGGTGGACCTCATCAGAACGTCCCCGTGGTGGTTCCCCTGCGTCTTACAACCTCCTGGTGGTAGTGAAACCCATCAGAACGTCCCCGTCGTGGTGGCCCCGTGCCTTAGAACCTCCCCGTGGTGGTGGAACCCATCAGAACATCACCGTGGTGGTTTTCCTGCACCTTTAGAATCTCGCCGTGGTGGTGGAACCCATCAGAACATCCCTGTGGTGGTGGAACACCTCAGAAGATCACCGTCGCGGTTCCCCTGCGCCCTGAGAACTTCCCCGTGGTGGTGGAACCCATCAGAACATCGCCATGCTGGTGGACCCCTGCTTTCGAACCTCCCCGTGGAGGTGGAACCCATCAGAACATTTCCACGATCGTAGGCCCATGCCTTGGAACCTCCGTGTGGCGGTGGAACCCATCAAAACGTCCCCGTGGCGGTGTCCCCATGCCTTAGAATGACCCTGCGGTGGTGGAACCCATCAGAATGTCACCGTGGTGGTGGTCCCATTCCTTCGAACCTCCCCGTGGTGGTGGAACCAAGCAGAACGTACCCATGTGGTGGCCCCGTGGCTTATAACTTCTCCGTTGTGGTTGAACCCATCAGAACGTCCCCGTGCTAGTGGCCCCACGCCTTCGAACCTCCCCGTGGTGGTGGAACCCATCAGAACGTCCCCGTGGCGCATGCCCCCCATGTTTAGAACATCCCCGTCGTGGTGGAAACAAGCAAAACGTCTTTGTTGTGGTGGCCCCTTCCCTTCGAACCTCCCCGTGGCAGAGAAATACATCAGAACGTCTCCGTGGTGGTGCCCAACAATTTAGAACCTCCCCTTGGTGGTGGAACCCATCAGAACGTCCCCGTGGTAGTTCCCCTGCGTCTTACAACCTCCTGGTCGTAGTGAAACCCATCAGAACATCCCCGTCGTGGTGGCTCCGTGCCTTAGAACCTCCCCGTGGTGGTGGAACCCATCAGAACATCACCGTGGTGGTTCCCCTGCGCCTTTAGAATCTCGCCGTGGTGGTGGAACCCATCAGAACGTCCCTGTGGTGCTGGAACCCATCAGAACATCACCGTCGCGGTTCCCCTGCGCCCTGAGAACCTTCCCCGTGGTGGTGGAAACCATCAGAACATCGCATGCTGGTGGACCCCTGCTTTCGAACCTCCCTGTGGTGGTGGAACCCATCAGAAACATCACCGTGGTGGTTCCCCTGCGCCTTTAGAATCTCCCCGTGGTGGTGGACCTCATCAGAACGTCCC
This sequence comes from Platalea leucorodia, assembly GCF_965183815.1. NCBI lineage: Eukaryota > Metazoa > Chordata > Aves > Pelecaniformes > Threskiornithidae > Platalea > Platalea leucorodia. The sequence goes on from NW_028121453.1 coordinate 620,795, forward strand.
CGTGGTGGTTCCCCTGCGTCTTACAACCTCCTGGTGGTAGTGAAACCCATCAGAACGTCCCCCGTCGTGGTGGGCCCCGTGCCTTAGAACCTCCCCGTGGTGGTGGAACCCATCAGAACATCACCGTGGTGGTTCCCCTGCACCTTTAGAATCTCCCCGTGGTGTGTGGAACCCATGAGAACATCCCTGTGGTGGTGGCCCGTTGCCTTAGAACTCCCTGTGGTGGTAGAAACCCATCAGAACATCACTGTCGCGGATCCCCTGCACCTTAGAACGTGCCGAAGAATGTGGAACCCATCAGAACGTCCCCAGGGTGGCGGCCCCACGCCTTAGAACTTCCCGTGGCGCTGGAACCCATCAGAACGTGACCATGGTGGTGGCCGCGTGACTTACAACCTACCGGGTTGCGGTGCAACCCATGAGAACGTCACCGTCGTGGTGGTCCCATGCCTTACAACCTCCGCGTGGTGGTGGAACCTATTCAGAACGTGACCATGGTGGTGGTCCCATGCCTTCGATCCTCCCTGTTGCGGTGGAACCCATGAGAAACGTCACCGTGGTTGTGTCCCCGTTGCCTTAGAACCTCCCTATGCTGGTGGAACCCATCAGAAGGTCACTGTTGCGGTTCCCCTGCGCCTTAGAAACTGCCCGAGAAGGTGGAACCGATGAGAACGTCCCCATGGTGGTGGCCCCACGCCTTCGAAAATCCCCGTAGCGGTGGAACCCATCAGAACATTTTCACGATCATAAGCCCCATGCCTAGGGAAGCTAACATGTGGCGGTGGAAGCCATCAGAACGTCCCCGTGGTGGTGGAACCCATCAGAACGTCACCGTCGCGGTTCCCCTGCGCCCTGAGAACTTCCCCGTGGTGGTGGAAACCATCAGAGCCTCGCCATGCTGCTGGACCCCTGCTTTCGAAACTCCCTGTGGTGGTGGAACCCATCAGAACATCACCGTCGCGGTTCCCTGCACCCTGAGGACTTCCCCGTGGTGGTGGAAACCATCAGAACATCGCCATGCTGGTGGACCCCTGCTTTCAAAACTCCCTGTGGTGGTGGAACCCCTCAGAACATTTCCACGATCGTAGCCCATGGTTTGGAACCTCTGTGTGGCGGTGGAACCCATCAGAACGTCCCGTGGCGGTGTCCCCATGCCTTAGAATGACCCTGCGGTGTGGAACCCATCAGAACCTCCCGTGGTGGTGGAACACCCATCAGAACATCACCGTGGTGGTTTTCCTGCACCTTTAGAATCTCGCCGTGGTGGTGGAACCCATCAGAACCTCCCTGTGGTGGTAGAACCCATCAGAACATCACTGTCGCGGATCCCCTGCACCTTAGAACGTGCCGAAGAATGTGGAACCCATCAGAACGTCCCCAGGGTGGCGGCCCCACGCCTTAGAACTTCCCCGTGGCGCTGGAACCCATCAGAACGTGACCATGGTGGTGGCCGCGTGACTTACAACCTACCGGTTGCGGTGGAACCCATGAGAACGTCACCGTCGTGGTGGTCCCATGCCTTACAACCTCCGCGTGGTGGTGGAACCCATCAGAACGTGACCATGGTGGTGGTCCCATGCCTTCGATCCTCCCTGTTGCGGTGGAACCCATGAGAACGTCACCGTGGTGGTGGCCCGTTGCCTTAGAACCTCCCTATGCTGGTGGAACACATCAGAAGGTCACTGTCGCGGTTCCCCTGCGCCTTAGAAACCCCCTGAGAAGGTGGAACCTATGAGAACATCCCCATAGTGGTGGCCCAACGCCTTCGAACATCCCCGTGGCGGTGGAACCCATCAGAACATTTTCACGATCATAGCCCCATGCCTAGGAAGCTGCGTGTGGCGGTGGAAGCCATCAGAACGTCCCCGTGGTGGTGGAACACCTCAGAAGATCACCGTCGCGGTTCCCCTGCGCCCTGAGAACTTCCCCGTGGTGGTGGAACCCATCAGAACATCGCCATGCTGGTGGACCCCTGCTTTCGAACCTCCCCGTGGAGGTGGAACCCATCAGAACATTTCCACGATCGTAGGCCCATGCCTTGGAACCTCCGTGTGGCGGTGGAACCCATCAAAACGTCCCCGTGGCGGTGTCCCCATGCCTTAGAATGACCCTGCGGTGGTGGAACCCATCAGAATGTCACCGTGGTGGTGGTCCCATTCCTTCGAACCTCCCCGTGGTGGTGGAACCAAGCAGAACGTACCCATGTGGTGGCCCCATGGCTTATAACTTCTCCGTTGTGGTTGAACCCATCAGAACGTCCCCGTGCTAGTGGCCCCACGCCTTCGAACCTTCCCGTGGTGGTGGAACCCATCAGAACGTCCCCGTGGCGCATGCCCCCCATGTTTAGAACATCCCCGTCGTGGTGGAAACAAGCAAAACGTCTTTGTTGTGGTGGCCCCTTCCCTTCGAACCTCCCCGTGGCAGAGAAATACATCAGAACGTCTCCGTGGCGGTGCCCAACGATTTAGAACCTCCCCTTGGTGGTGGAACCCATCAGAACGTCCCCGTGGTAGTTCCCCTGCGTCTTACAACCTCCTGGTGGTAGTGAAACCCATCAGAACATCCCCGTCGTGGTGGCCCCGTGCCTTAGAACCTCCCCGTGGTAGTGGAACCCATCAGAACATCACCGTGGTGGTTCCCCTGCGCCTTTAGAATCTCGCCGTGGTGGTGGAACCAAGCAGAACGTCCCTGTGGTGCTGGAACCCATCAGAACATCACCGTCGCGGTTCCCCTGCGCCCTGAGAACTTCCCCGTGGCGGTGGAAACCATCAGAACATCGCCATGCTGGTGGACCCCTGCTTTCGAACCTCCCTGTGGTGGTGGAACCCATCAGAACATCACCGTGGTGGTTCCCCTGCGCCTTTAGAATCTCCCCGTGGTGGTGGACCTCATCAGAACGTCCCCGTGGTGGTTCCCCTGCGTCTTACAACCTCCTGGTGGTAGTGAAACCCATCAGAACGTCCCCGTCGTGGTGGCCCCATGCCTTAGAACCTCCCCGTGGTGGTGGAACCCATCAGAACATCACCGTGGTGGTTCCCCTGCACCTTTAGAATCTCCCCGTGGTGGTGGAACCCATGAGAACATCCCTGTGGTGGTGGCCCGTTGCCTTAGAACCTCCCTGTGGTGGTAGAACCCATCAGAACATCACTGTCGCGGATCCCCTGCACCTTAGAACCTGCCGAAGAATGTGGAACCCATAAGAACGTCCCCAGGGTGGCGGCCCCACGCCTTAGAACTTCCCCGTGGCGGTGGAACCCATCAGAACGTGACCATGGTGGTGGCCGCGTGACTTAAAACCTCCCGGTTGCGGTGCAACCCATGAGAACGTCACCGTCGTGGTGGTCCCATGCCTTCGATCCTCCCTGTTGCGGTGGAACCCATGAGAACGTCACCGTGGTTGTGTCCCGTTGCCTTAGAACGTCCCTATGGTGGAACCCATCAGAACATCGCCATGCTGGTGGACCCCTGCTTTCGAACCTCCCCGTGGAGGTGGAACCCATCAGAACATCACCGTCTCGGTTCCCCTGCGTCTTTAGAATCTCCCCGTGGTGGTGGAACCCATCAGAACGTCCCTGTGGTGGTGACCCGTTGCCTTAGAACCTCCCTATGGTGCTGGAACCCATCCGAACATCACTGTCGTGGATCCCCTGCACCTTAGAACCTGCCGAAGAACGTGGAACCCATCCGAACGTCCCCAGGGTGGCGGCCCCACGCCTTAGAACTTCCCCGTGGCGGTGGAACCCATCAGAACGTGACCATGGTGGTGTCCGCGTGACTTAGAACCTCCCGGTTGCGGTGGAACCCATCAGAACGTCCCCGTCGTGGTGGCCCCGTGCCTTAGAACCTCCCCTTGGTTGTCAAACCCATCAGAACATTACCGTGGTGCTTCCCCTGTACCTTTACAATCTCCCCGTGGTGGTGGAAACCATCAGAACATCACCGTCGCGGTTCCCCTGCGCCCTGAGAACGTCCCCGTGGTGGTGGAACCCATCAGAACATCGTCATGCTGGTGGACCCCTGCTTTCGCAACTCCCTGTGGTGGTGGAACCGCTTCAGAACATCACCGTCGCGGTTCCCCTGCGCCCTGAGAACTTCCCCGTGGTGGTGGAACCCATCAGAACATCGCCATGCTGGTGGACCCCTGCTTTCGAACCTACCCGTGGTGGTGGAACCCATCAGAACGTCCCTGTGGTGGTGACCCGTTGCCTTAGAACCTCCCTATGGTGGTGGAAGCCATCAGAACATCACTGTCGCGGATCCCCTGCACCTTAGAACCTGCCGAAGAATGTGGAACCCATCAGAACGTCCCCAGGGTGGCGGCCCCACGCCTTAGAACTTCCCCGTGGCAGTGGAACCCATCAGAACGTGACCATGGTGGTGTCCGCGTGACTTAGAACCTCCCGGTTGCGGTGGAACCCATGAGAACGTCCCCGTCGTGGTGGCCCCGTGCCTTAGAACCTCCGCGTGGTGGTGGAACCCATCAGAACATCACCGTGGTGCTTCCCCTGCGCCTTTAGAATCTCCCCGTGGTGGTGGAACCCATCAGAACGTCACTGTCGCGGTTCCCCTGCACCTTAGAACCTGCCGAAGAACGTGGAACCCTTTCAGAACGTCACCAGGGTGGCGGCCCCACGCCTTAGAACTTCCCTGTGGCGGTGGAACCCATCAGAACGTCACCGTCGTGGTGGAACCCATCAGAACATCACCGTCGCGGTTCCCCTGCGCCCTGAGAACTTCCCCGTGGTGGTGGAACCCATCAGAACATCGCCATGCTGGTGGACCCCTCTTTCAAACCTCCCCGTGGTGGTGGAACCCATCAGAACATCACCGTCTCGGTTCCCCTGCGTCTTTAGAATCTCCCCGTGGTGGTGGAACCCATCAGAACGTCCCTGTGGTGGTGGCCCGTTGCCTTAGAACCTCCCTATGCTGGTGGAACACATCAGAACATCACCGTCGCGGATCCCCTGCACCTTAGAACCTGCCGAAGAACGTGGAACCGATCAGAACGTCCCCAGGGTGGCGGCCCCACGCCTTAGAACTTCCCCGTGGCAATGGAACCCAGCAGAACGTGACCATGGTGGTGGCCGCGTGACTTAAAACTTCCCGGTTGCGGTGGAACCCATCAGAACGTCACCGTGGTGGTGGAACCCATCAGAACATCACCGTCGCGGTTCCCCTGCGCCCTGAGAACTTCCTAGTGGTGGTGGAACCCATCAGAACATCCCTGTGGTGTTGGCCCGTTGCCTTAGAACCTCCCTGTGGTGGTAGAACCCATCAGAACATCACTGTCGCGGATCCCCTGCACCTTAGAACGTGCCGAAGAATGTGGAACCCATCAGAACGTCCCCAGGGTGGCGGCCCCACGCCTTAGAACTTCCCCGTGGCGCTGGAACCCATCAGAACGTGACCATGGTGGTGGCCGCGTGACTTACAACCTACCGGTTGCGGTGCAACCCATGAGAACGTCACCGTCGTGGTGGTCCCATGCCTTACAACCTCCGCGTGGTGGTGGAACCTATCAGAACGTGACCATGGTGGTGGTCCCATGCCTTCTATCCTCCCTGTTGCGGTGGAACCCATGAGAACGTCACCGTGGTTGTGTCCCGTTGCCTTAGAACGTCCCTATGCTGGTGGAACACATCAGAAGGTCACTGTTGCGGTTCCCCTGCGCCTTAGAAACTGCCCGAGAAGGTGGAACCGATGAGAACGTCCCCATGGTGGTGGCCCCACGCCTTCGAAAATCCCCGTAGCGGTGGAACCCATCAGAACATTTTCACGATCATAGCCCCATGCCTAGGAAGCTACATGTGGCGGTGGAAGCCATCAGAACGTCCCCGTGGTGGTGGAACCCATCAGAACGTCACCGTCGCGGTTCCCCTGCGCCCTGAGAACTTCCCCGTGGTGGTGGAAACCATCAGAGCCTCGCCATGCTGCTGGACCCCTGCTTTCGAAACTCCCTGTGGTGGTGGAACCCATCAGAACATCACCGTCGCGGTTCCCCTGCACCCTGAGGACTTCCCCGTGGTGGTGGAAACCATCAGAACATCGCCATGCTGGTGGACCCCTGCTTTCAAAACTCCCTGTGGTGGTGGAACCCCT